>NC_044324.1:76899901-77499901 GCF_007399415.2 Gopherus evgoodei
AAGATGCTCCACTGATGTGGCTTAACCAGGGGCTGTTGAACCACATTTGCTTTTAGAAGAGAAGAATAACCCTTTAATATGTTTCCTTCCACTATCCATGATTGCACTTCCACTGTCTCTCTCACGCATCCCAGCACGTATTGGTTTAGGCCCACGCAGGTGCTTTGCTCAGTAAATAGAAAGCACCTGGATCTCTTCATTCCATCAGAAAGGCTCCCAAAAGTAGGGAAACAAACCTAAAAATTGTACTATTCTATTCTGTATAGGTTCTTGTATCATTCTCCTCACCATAGTATCTGAGTGTTTTCCAGGAGTGTATTAAGTGAAGTGACTCACACCTATCATGAGGGTTTGATTGCACTAAAGTTGTCATACAGATTCAGCCTCTTCCTCACCTCCAGAATTGTCCTCTCTAACTGAAGAAGGAGAAATGTTGGCCTCAAAGTCCAAAAAGTTGGAAACAGAACCCCAGCATAGATTGTTTCCTCTAACTTATTTAGACAACAGGTTATGCAAAAATAGTAAATATTTTTCATTTGTTTTCCTGAAATCTTCAAGAAATAGTGTGATCTGCATCAAAGCATGCATTTGTGTATACTTTTCAAATCTTCGTTCAACAATAGGACCATTAATGAGTGGAAATGAGTCCTTGTCACTCAAAATTGTCCCTATTATTGACCCTAGAGAGGTCCACTGAATCGTTCTTGGATTGATCTGTTTACATCATGAACAAGAGCACGTCTCCAGAGAACAAAGCAGAGGCAAAGTTGGCAACACACAGACAATGTGTGGCTAAACATAAGAACATGTGTGACTGGGCAGTTTCTTTTTTCTATGCATTAATATCTGCTGCCAAAGGATGTCATCTGTATATAGAAGCTCCTCTGTTATTTCTGAAGGCACAAATGTTTGTAATATCCTTAATTTTGGGAGAAGGCTCTCTGAGGCAGGTAACTGATGGTAAGCTCCTTCACCCTGTGTCTGGTTGACTGACAGATTCAGTCGCATCCAGATACTGCAGTGAAGGGACTCTCACTCCCCCCGCAAACACACACTTCAATTGAGGATCAATAGATGTCAATTTCCTTTCACAGAAATTAATAAGAAAAGAAATGTAATCTTGCCTCTGGGTGCATGGAGCGAGAATGCACATGGACAGTGATGTGAGTTACATGTGCATACTGAAGAGAAAATAAACCCTTTAATGTCTGCATTCTCACTCTGCAATTTAAATATATTAGCCAACTGTCCTTTAACCACTGTGCTCCAGACATATCAGTCAAATATAGTCTCCTCTGATCAGCTCTGTACGTAATGAAGATGATACTCTCTCTATGATGATACTCTCTCTCTACACGAAGGGAGTTCAGAACTTAGCTGTCAACCTCTAATATGCTCATTATTTGAGCTGTCCTCCCACCAATATTTCATCTGATTGCCGAGCTTAGTCAAATATTCAATGAATAATCTGAATGGAATTTTGAACAGGAGGAGGAAACATTATGGAAGGCCCTGAGGACCTGCCAATCCTCAATATATTGTCTGTCTTTATTGGCTCTATGAGGGGGAAAGTGTTTTTCTTTTCTTTGTGCTTCTAGAATCAAATAAAAAAAGTGAAAAATGTAATGTCAGGACATTGGAAAACAACAAGGCAAAAATAACTGCAGATCTCATATTTTGAAATGTCAGACTTTCAACAAAAGCTCTGCTTCATTTCTTCACATGTGAGCACCTGCACTACCCAAAGCAGAGATTCTGTTCCCCCATCAACATCTTCTACATTCACAAGTTTTCCCGGAGGAAGGTTTCCTTTCATTTGTTTTTAGACCGCCATCGGCATTACAAACATACAATCTGACACAAACTTTGGAAATTCCAAGGCAAAAAAAATATTGTTAAACCAAAGTTAAGCTTTTAAGTAAATAAAACCTTAAGGAATGCAGATTAATTATATAGTATAGCTAAACACACAAATATCTGCAAGGTAGGAAGTTAAAAAAAGATCATACTTTAATAATAAAAAAACTGGCCGTATTGAAATGCAGTTAGGGTAACACAACCACCTTAACTTTGGGTTTTGTTTAAAAAGATATTAACAGTGTAACAAATCCATGGCTAACTAGCCACTTGACAACTGTCACTATTGCACACAACAAGCATTCAGTACTTCATGGAAGAAGCTGGATAGAAACAACATCTTCCTGCTCAGAAAAATCATAGGCCTCCACCATTTGTTTCAGTAGTATAGGACCTATCGCACAATTGATCTGTGTTAATTCTGTCCAGCAGATGCCACACACTTCATCAGTGCATTACAAAAGAAGAGATTACATGGAACCAGTTTTTTTCTTTTGATTTGAACATTACTCTTCAGTGTTCACAGCCTAACCACTACAACAGTGTGGGTTCATGAGAGATGACATTACTTTTCATATTTCATTTAGTCAAACAAAATATTTTGTATGGTGAAAAACAAGTTAGAGTTTTAAATGTTTAAAGTCAGTAGTCTAAGGTGTTATCAACAGAAGTACAGAATTATTTTTAAATGATTTTTAATCTGACAGTCTTTCTAGCTAATCATTAATAATGGGGCATCTGCTGTACTTATCTACTGGCAAGGTGGATATTTTATCATCTGTGAAGAATTGTATTTGTTACATACAACATGAAATCTGTGGTGAATGTTTGTCAAATTGCAGCTCATCAGTCTGACAGGCTTGCCTGAGATTTACTGACATTTTCTTAATAGAAGCAGGTAAAAATGAATACTTATCTGTGAATGATAATTGTGCTGCTGCCCATGGGGGAAAGTATAGTTTGAAGAGCAATAATAATTATTGTTTCTCATTTGTATGTGAAGACCTGCCTGGGAAAAGTTTACCTTTTACAGTGGAGTTCTTTAAACAACTCTCTAAAACTGGTGTTGTGGACTTCCTTGTATATTCTTTCAGTGACTCCAGATCAGATTTATTCGGGCCTGCACCAGTCTAATTACAGGTGCTTTTTTATACCGATTTAGTTAAGCCATTGCAATATTCTGTGTGGATATTCCTGAATCAGTTTAAACCTTGCTTACATCAATTTAGCTTACACTGATTCTTTAGGAAATGCAGCTACATTGATAGAAGCCTGGTTTAAATTGACTTAAAGGTCTCCATGTAGGGATTTTATATCAGTTTACATGAATCAATTTTTAAACAGCAGCTTACATGTAGACCTCTGTTTTTAAATTTACTAATTTCCAGCCCAGTGGATGTGCTTGGGATCTCAGTTCTTTGTGTCTTGTGCATCATCTCCAAAAAGGATTCTGTTAACCGTAAAGATTCATAATTTTGTTCATGATGGAAAAAAAATCCAGCCCACGTTCTCACAGCTGTGTTAGTGCTGCAGGGCTAACAGGAGTTACACATTAAAAATGTTGACTTTTGTCAGAAAAGTAAGCAAATATAAGCTTGAATACGCATGTGTTTGACTACAAGGGGGCAATTTTACATAGTCAATTTTCTCAACATAATTTCTGTTTAAAGTTTTTTGTTTCAATACTTAAAATTCAATGGATGCACATACAGACCTGTATAAAGCAGGTGAATATTGTTTTAAAAGGTTTGCACATGTGACAAACTGTGGCTGCATGCATATGCTGCCTTTGTCAGCAAAGATGGAAGCCAAGACTTTCACTGCTAAAGTCTCAGAAAACTCCTTGGCTGTGCAGTCAGAGATCAACCACTAGAGGGAGACATGCTCACAAGGATTAGGCCAGTGTGTTAAATACTCCTGCTAGACAATTTTGCCCAAGCATCTGAGGTTAACGGAAGTTCAAATCCTGATTGGGGTGCTTTTTTTTTTTTTTTTTTTTAAAGAACCATAGCCACATACATACATATCCCATGCTTGTCAGTAGGTTTAAACCTGGAGCCTTCGGCACCAGAAATACAGGCCTGCTACTTCGGCACCATAGCGGGACTTTGTTTTTTTAATGTTGAAGGTCCAGGCTCAGCTCCCATTGACAACCAGGCTATCTGTGCGTTTGGCCACAGTTTGCTACATATGTACCCTGGGTCCATGTAAACAGTGCTTTGTATCCATCTAAAACAGATATAAACAATTAAAATCATATTTTAAAATAGAGAGGGACAGACAGAGCATGGCAAATGACTACACGTAACAGTTCAAATTCAAGGAACAAATTAAAATATGGTAAGGATTTCATTTTAAAAATGGGGCTTGTCATAAGATCAGCAGTGAAGGACCATAGAGAGAAACCAAGCGTATATTTAGGATGCTAGCTCTGTGGAATAGTAGTGACAAAAATAGGGCAGCACATTGCCACTCAATAATGAAATTTTGTAAATTCTGCAAAAAGTGCCTAGGCTCCAGTAGGTATTCCATAAGTCATTAAAATTAAAATATAAATGATGTGCATTAACGTAATGTGTTGTGATGATACCAAACCCAATTGCTTCTGTCTTTTACAGATGATAGTCAGTACGTCCTCATCATTATATAAACACACAGTAGCAGGCCGCACAACACCTGAATTATTATGTACTGCATTGCAGCAATTTGTGTACAAAGAGTGAATATATTGGCGATAGTCAAACCCCAAAGTATACAGCCCTTCAGTATAGATAACCAGCCGGAAGGCCAGATGTTCCTCCAAACTGCTTTATTAAGGCTGTGCCCCAAGGCTTTGGATTTGCACAGTGTTGGTTCAGTTCGCCAGTTTGTACCCTAAAAAATTTAATGTGAAGGCTAGGACCCGACGTTCACTATGGTTTGTGCAAACTCAGTGTGTTTTGCCACTGACTTCAATAAAAGCAGGTTCAAGCCTTCGTTGCAAAAGATTCATGCTGCCCTAACCTGGAGTCTCCATAACTGAGTTAGACAGCTCATGAAGACAGGCTCTTGTGAAATTTCTGATACATTTCATTGATCTAGCACAAAAATAGCCTCTCTATTTATTACGCTCCTGCAGTTTTACTCTACAGTAACGTAAACCACACCAGACGGTCTCACAGCTTGTTTTCATTTTCTCTACAGAACAGTAGGCCCCAAAAATCTCCCACTATAAGGAAGGTGGGAATAAGATGCAAATTTACAGGGTTAGCTTGCTTTACACCCTGACTATCCCCATTATCCTAGCTGCTGCACAAAACTTTTCCAATACTATTTGTTCAATATGAGGGGAAAATACTCTATACTGTGCAGTCAATTAAAAAGGCTATTGTAGCATGACTCCTGTAGCTTTCAACTTTATGGAAGTCTAAAGAAGGACTAATACCCTAGAATGTAATACATTTTAAAAATCAACTGCTTTCAATTAGGCTAAGCAATATGACTGGCAACTAAAAAGCAAACTGAGAAGACCAGCATGGGTTTTTCTGAAACAGAAGTGTCTCTGAATTTCTGGTTCACCAGAAAAAAAAAGTTTTTAATGGTTTTGTTCCGATTTGGAGTGAAACCAAATTTCAAAATATCATTTCTCGTAAACTGGAAATTCCATGTTTTGGCCAGTGCCAATATTAAGATTTAGTTAACATGTTATATCACTTTGAACAATAGAGTGCTATATAGGTGCTAAGCATTATTTTCCACAAGATAAAATCATATTTAAATAAAGCAGCAATATTTCCTTCCCATTCACAGGTTCAGTCACAAAAGGGTCAGCAGGATAAAGTACTCAAACCAAGTCATGTTGTAAGGGAGATGCTTACACTTCAGATTGATCCAGTACTGCCAAGGGAACAGAGATGTATTATTTGAGTACTGTGTACTCATAACCTAGAGGTAATTTTAAAACAAACTTCAAGGGAATCTGGACTGTCACTCTGGACAGATCCCAAGACAAAAATTGCTCATCTGAGAAGATGACAACTTTGGGGAGCTTTGAGTATGTGAACCACTTTGAGACAAGATAATGGGCTAGATTCTCCATTTTAAGTGGCACCCCAGGCAGCATAACAATAGCACAAAGTGGGTGTACAATGCTACCAAATCAGAATGGTAACGATTTACATGCACTTCGCACTGCTGTAGATGAACCCAAGGTGCAGGGCCGTGGAGAATCTGGCCCACTGTATCAAAGCAAGTAAAGAATTTTAGAAAACTTTAGACCGGCTCCAATCTAAGAACCACTGGGGGTGGAAAGACGGATGAGTGGGAGGGGATACATATCTGGCAAGGAGCTGCGGCTCGGGGAGAACTGAGGCTGGTTTGGCAAAGAGATTGGGACTTGGAACATGGAGACTGGAACAGGGAGCCAGGGGGCAGAAGGGAAAACAGACTGGACAAGGAGCCAGGAAAGGAGAACTGAGATTGGTTGTGCAAGGCAACTTGGGACAAGGAATTTGGTAGGAGGTTCAAACTGGGACTGGCTGTGCAAGGAGACTGGGACTGGGCTGAGAAGACTGAGGAGTGGAGACTGGGACTGGGTAGGTGAGGAGAATGGGACAGAGTCAGGGCAGGGAAGAGACAGGACTGGGACAGGTTGGAAGGGAGGGAGCAGAAGGAGTCAAGATTGGGTCCAGGCATCTGTGTCTGTCTTTGTGATGGGGTTTTCACCCCACACATGCTGGGAAAGGGCCTGAGATGTCCATTAACCTGCCTGTTCTCCCCTGGAGGGTGGGCCAGGCCTAATTTGAAATAAAGCTGAGCTCAGGGAGAGCAAGGTTGTCTCCACATAGAGCAGGGTGAGCCCAGTACAATGGGGTGGGTGAAGGCTCTTTGCATTATCCCTCTCTTGCACAGAGAGGGCAGCCACATTCTGGCCTCAAACGAGCACAATCAGTTATCTCCAAAGACTTGTCTTTTGGCTTATTGCAGCTAACAATCATTTTAACCCAACCACACCACGAATCTGCTATGTGAGCTTCTAAGACTCTTGTCACACTTGTTTTTAATGAAGAGAACTGACTTTTTATCCAGGAGTAGTTATATGACAGAAGACTTAGCTTTCGGGAGATCTCTTTTTTGCTTTCATTTAGACCAGTGGTTCTTAAACCTTTACTGCAGCCTGCATCCCTTTGGTTCTCAAACTATGTTCTCGCACCCCTTATCAAAAATCAAAATATGTTCTTGTACCCCTTAAACCTAGATATATTTTTGTTTGTACATTACAGTAATCGTTAAATGTATAATGTTAATAAATATATAGGTTTGATGAGACAAAGTAGTTATACTTACATGCCTGTGCTTAATTTGTGTTTTCGATGATTTACCTTCTAAAAAAATCTGGCATGTCTTGCACCCCCAGAAAGGGCAACTCACCCACGCCCAGGGGGTGCATGCACCCCAGGTTAAGAACCATTAATTTAGATCAAACATTTTAAAACTCTTCCTACTTTGTTTATGTACAACACATGATATTATAGATCTGCTTTCCACCATTAGGATCAGCTGCAGGTCCTGCTGATGTCAGTGAGAGTCTTTCCATTGACTTGATTTAATGGAGCAGGCCTTACATTTGCCATGTCCTCTGTATTCAGCTTAATTATAACTGGTACAACAAAGCCTTTTAAAAAGCCTTCCTGGGAATTTAGAGCTGCCTACTGCAGCTGTTACTAATGTAATCCACATACCTTCTGGGTGTAGTGCTGTGTCCCATCTAGTGGCACTGAGACCGCTTAGGGATTAATGAATCTGCTATAGCTTTAGCTAAGGGCCACATGACTTTTAACTCATTCAGTGGAGACTCATAAACTAAGCTCCAGAGATCCCAGGTTTGATCCCGATGACCGGGGTCTGTCAGTGTTATACTAACAGCAAATTCAGTCCTGCACATTATGAGTACACGGAATTTTCACTGACACCAGTGGGCTTGAGATGTAAAAGGAATATGGCATAAGGTCTGCAATCTGTAATTGTCATTTGAACTTTTTCAAAATAAAATAAATACTAAAAAAAAAAAATTTTCGAAGTAGGATCTTGAGATTTCTTGGTGCTTGTCATCTCACTGGCTTGTGTGACAGTGAGAAGAAGTTGATGTAAACCTCAAAGCAAAGGCATATGCTTTTTGTCTCTCCTCCAAAGGCATGCACAGTAAGATGTGTCAAATATCAGCAGTAATTACACAAAAATGCATAGCCTCTTAGCAACACTAATGTGCTGTGTGAAGCTCAATACTTGTTATGAAACTTTAAACATTTGTTTGAAGGCTGCTTGTTATAAAACAATCTGGGTTTCTTTTTAAACATGCTGTTTCCAGAATATTAAAGACAGACATGAATATGAAAAATGAATTGAAATCTATGAAAAGCCAGTAAGTATTAGTTGAACTGGGTTTTTGTTTTAAAAAAAGGTATGCAGGAGTAATGCATTTTAAGACAGCAATTAAAGTAACAGGATAGATTTTCTCTACTCATAATGTTTTGGAGTGTGATTTGCAAGTAATGAAAAGAACCAGATTCTAAGAGGGTGTAAACTGGCATAGAGCTACTGATGCCACTGGAGATACACCAGTTTATACCAGCTGAGTATCTAGCCCCAAAGTGTTCTTTGGGACTAAGCAGTAGCAGGAAAAGTGAACAGCAACGAGGGATAAATGGGGGGGAGGAAGATGGGGGGAGAAGGAAATTACCGACATTCTCGTTTGAGGCAATAACATTAAAAGACTAGGGTTTTTACAGAAGAAAAGTTGGATTTTTCTACATTGATTAACTGATAATTTTTATCTTATAGGAACACTGGATGTTCTGAGCAGAAGGAAAACTGGATGTTTTGAGCTGATCTAGTGAAAATTGGTCATAAGTAATTTCACGTCTGAAGCTTTTCTCAAATGGAGGAATTTTGAATGGGACCCATTATCATCTAGAAGTGGCAGCCTTTTTCTCTGTGTATCCTGGGGCGGGGGGAGGGGGGAATGAATTTCACTAACTGCACAACAGAAGCCAACGTGGCTGTCAAACCCAAAACAGTCACCGAAAAGATGCTTATTACCCTGACCTTGGCCATAATCACAATTTTGACTATGCTACTGAACTCTGCTGTAATTACAGCAATTGGCACTACCAAGAAACTACACCAGCCTGCAAATTACTTAATATGTTCATTAGCTGTGACAGATCTGCTTGTTGCTCTTCTAGTCATGCCCTTAAGTATTACATACATAGTGATGGATACATGGACACTGGGATACTTCATCTGTGAGATATGGCTTAGCGTTGACATGACCTGTTGCACGTGTTCAATTCTTCATCTTTGCGTCATTGCACTGGATAGATACTGGGCGATCACAGATGCTATCGAATACGCCAGGAAAAGAACGGCAAAAAGGGCCGGACTTATGATAGTCACTGTGTGGACTATATCCATTTTCATTTCGATGCCACCTTTGTTTTGGAGAAATCACCACAGCGTCACAATTCCCAGCGAGTGTCGCATTCAACACGATCACGTGATCTACACTATTTACTCCACTTTTGGGGCATTTTATATCCCCTTGACGCTAATACTGATCCTCTATTACAGAATTTACCATGCTGCAAAAAGCCTATACCAAAAACGGGGGTCAAGCCGCCACCTAAGCAACAAGAGCACCGACAGCCAAAATTCTTTTGCCAGTTGTAAGCTCACGCAGACGTTCTGTGTGTCAGATTTCTCAACATCTGACCCAATCACGGAATTTGATAAAATACACGCATCAGTGAGATTTCCTCCTGTTGATAATGACCTGGAGCTGGCTGGTGACCGTCAGCAGATTTCCAGTACACGGGAACGAAAGGCTGCTCGCATCCTGGGACTGATCTTAGGGGCTTTCATCTTGTCGTGGTTGCCATTTTTCATTAAGGAGCTTATTGTGGGCCTGAGTGTTCGCAAGGTGTCTGCAGAAGTAGCTGACTTTTTGACATGGCTTGGCTATGTCAACTCCCTTATCAACCCTCTGCTATACACTAGTTTTAATGAAGATTTTAAGATGGCCTTTAAAAAGCTTATTAGGTGCTGGGAAAATTCTTAAAAGCACCTAAAGGTAGATATGACGTGACGCCCTGGCCTTAAGAATGAGTAAAATGCGCTGAATTTGGTAACATTTTGCTTGGAAAAGGGGATTTTTGTGTTTGTCTCTATGCTTGACTTCTCTTTGGCCTGTAACTTGTTTTGCTGTTTTCTACCTCTCGTGTTATTATGGTACATAGTTTCAAATAAATTTTATTATATTGAGGCACAGAATTCTTGAGAAAATAAACTAAAAACCCCAATTATCCATTCATTTTTAAAATCTTATTTAAGCAACAATTTAAAAAATACATATTTATAAAACAAATGGTTGAATTAAGTTGCACTATGACATGGAGGCTTATAATCTATATCCACATATGAGTTTATTCTTTACCACATAAGTACTTATCACTAAATGAGCGCAAAGTGAGCTGTAAACCTGTAATGTGGCATTCAGAGAAAACTGCTTATTTTCCTTCTGAATGAATGGTAATTTTCAGCTTAGTTTATTCCCAAATAAACCTGCTCAGAACACATTTGGCTCTCCTCACACAGCTGCTAATCTGGAGTGAATCCAGATAACAGAGCAATACTTGGCTCATTCCTTCTAAAAAAAAGGAGCCTGGCATATACTCAAAGAAAACGTCTTGTTTTAGTTGGTGCCTCTTTAAAGTCACACAACTAGATTCACACAGCTAGGGAATCCAGCTAGAGAACTGGTCCTTATTACTGAAGATCCTTCCTGTGTGGGGAAAAAGAGTGGAGGTGCTGACTGCCATCTATTTTATTGTCAGAAGCCCTGGTCTTGTGGGCTAGGGCCCCCAACATGGAGACACCAGAACAACATCTGCATTCTCTTTCCTCTCCTGAATCACTTTAGACATTGTGGGGAACAGGAGACTTGTATATAGCAATCCTCTGAGCCATGGTTGCAAGACCACATCTGTGGCTCCTGTTCCCAATTCCCTCCATTGGGAATAGAACCCTGGAACCCTTGTATTGTGCCCAGAAACAAAGAGACCAAAACAGCCAATAATCTACTCAAATACCTTGACAGGTTTCAGAGGGGTAGCCGTGTTAGTCTGTATCAGCAAAAACAACGAGGAGTCCATGTGGCACCTTAGAGACTAAGAAATTTATTTGGGCATAAGCTTTCATGGGCTAGAGCCCACTTCATTAGATGCATGAAGTGAAAAATACAGGGGCAGGTATAAATACGTGAAAGGATGGGGGTTGCTTTACCAAGTGTTAGGTCAGTCTGAGATAAATCAATTAACAACAGAATATCAAGGGAGGAAAAATAACTTTTGAAGTTACAACTAACAGCTAGTCTGCTGTTAATTGATTTATCTCAGACTGACCTCACCCTTGGTAAAGCAACCCCCATCCTTTCACATATTTATACCTGCTCCTGTATTTTTCACTTCATGCATCTAATGAAGTGTGCGCTAGCCCACGAAAGCTTATGCTCAAATAAATTTCTTAGTCTGTAAGGTGCCACAAGATAGTCTCATTTTTCAAATACTTCACAATACAGACAACACTATCACTTGTCTGCTCAGCTAGCCTGTTCGGACATCCATCTTCCCTTTTACATGCAGGGCTCAAAAGGACAATAGGCTCTTCTCTACCCATAAGCAGAGAACATTTGAGTTCCCTCAGGAAGTGGGGAGGGTCTGGTACTTCCCTGTTTGTTGATACAAACCACTGCCAAGCTATTGTGGCCATAGCTAGCACAGTCCAGCTAACAAGGCTGGGCACCAATGCCATTAAGGCATATCTGACTGCCCTGAACTTGAAACAATCGATACTTTGCTGGAACTCCCTTCTTGTCCTATATGGACTTGGTCCCCTTGAGGATGGCACTGGTTGTCATCACAATGCTTTCTGACTCTGAAACGTCTCCTGCAGCTGCCAAAGCAGGGATCTTAAAACTTTTTGGCACTGGCACCAGGGAGTCAGACAACTGTTCCTGGGCTTGACTCCCTCCTGGCAGGGCAGGGGTGCTAATCAGATGACCCTATGCTAAGGGGGCCACTGTGTCCACTGTTTGTCCCTAGGGCTCACACATCAAAGAAGGGTGCCCCATAGAATAGAATCATAGAATATTAGAGTTGGAAGGGACATCAAGAGGTCATCTTGTCCAACCCCCTGCTCAAAGCAGGACTAATCCCTAGACAGATTTTTACCCCAGATCCCTAAATGGCCCCCTCAAGGATTGAACTCACAACCCTGGGTTTAACAGACCAATGTTCAAAACACTGAGCTATCCCTCCCCACTTCTGACAGCACCTAGCCAACAGACCCAACACACCCCTAATGGCATGTTGCTCTCAGTGCCTGGGTGAAGGTAGGGTCAGATTCTCCCTGTGAAGGGCTAGCGATGGGGTCCTAAAGGGATGAGAACCTTGGCTGGGAGAGGGATTAAAACATTTGGCTTCTCCCTCCCCACTGCCTGCCTCAACCGCAGGATCCATCCCTCCCCGGTGCATGCTGCGTGCACAAGCCACATTCCAGAGGAGAGCATGCTTGGTAGCTACAGGGGGAAGAGCTGAGTCTCTTGGGTTCTATCCCCTGGACAGTGTCTGCACCAATCCTTTCCTGTGCCAAGAGGGCCAAGTGCAGCCACCTCACACTGCTGCAGGGCTCGGCTGCCAAGTCTGGAGGCACTAGAGAAGAACAATGGCCCATCACAGCAGTGCTGGCACCACAACTTACCCCTCGGTTGCTGGCATTTTCCTGAAGGAACCGAGGAATTTGTTTACATGCAGATAGACTCTAAAGGTGTCCTTTTGACAGAGGCTCATGCCTTGGCCATTGTGTCCATACTCCCTCCTCAGATGGTGCTTAGAGCTGCACTCGCTGGCTGAAGGGCTCCGGCTGGGTGGGGGTTGCGAGCAGCCTACACAGCCATGCCTCTCCAGTTATACTTCCTACTAGAGGGAACCTTTCCAACACTGTAATGCAGGGACACACACACACACCCGCTCTGACATGAGAAGGAGAGGGGAAAGGGACTGAAGTGGCTGCACTGGGGAGAGGTGTTTAAATCAAGAAATTACTTTTGAAAGTATTAGGTGGCCTGTACTGATACTTGTCTAAAGAGACAAGTAGTGCTGGAAGATAGAAAATTTGCTAATCATTCTTTTACAGCAGCTGTTGTAGGTATGCAGAAGGCTTCCAAAACAGATACAAAAGCTGTAAAATTCAAGAGCTAGACAACATTAATTTTTATTGCATCCTCTTCCCTCCAGCAACTTACTGCAACAACCACTCAAACTACCAGTTAGTGTTAGGTTTAAGATTTTATTTAATTTTAATATTCTGAGATAATAGTAAAAACAGATGGAAACATTACTTCCACATTTTCCTGTTAAATAATGACTTAACATTCATTGCCAGCTGACTTGAGATTTCCTAATTAAGTCATTGGCTAAACACAGAGCTACATTTTCTAACAAATGATGAAGACACCACATTGATGAAGACATCCTGTACGGGAGTTGTACCGTGTGACTGGAGAATTGCTAACATAGTTCCTATTTTTAAGAAAGGGGGGAAAAAAGGTGATTCGGGTAACTACAGGCCTGTTAGTTTGACGTCTGTAGTATGCAACATCTTGGAAAAAAATTTGAAGGAGAAAGTAGTTAAGGTCTTAAGGACATTGAGGTCAATGGCTATTGGGACAAAACACAACATGGTTTTACAAAAGGTAGATTGTGCCAAACCAACCTGATCTCCTTCTTTGAGAAGGTAACCGATTTTTTAGACAAAGGAAACACAGTGGATCTAATTTACCTTGATTTCAGTAAGGCATTTGATATGGTTCCACAGGGGGAATTATTAGCTAAATTGGAAAAGATGGGGATCAATATGAAAATTGAAAGATAGATAAGGAACTGATTAAAGGGAAGACTACAATGGGTCATACTGAAAGGTGAACTGTCAGGTTGGAGGGAGGTTACTAGTGGAGTTCCTCAGAGATTGGTTTTGGGACCAAAAGTGGGAATGTGCTAATAAAGTTTGCAGATAACACAAAGCTGGGAGGTATTGCCAATACAGAGAAGGACTGGGATATCATACAGGAAGATCTGGATTACTGTGTAAACTGGAGTAATAGTAATAGGATAAAATTTAATAGTGAAAAGTGCAAGGTCATGCATTTAGGGATTAACAAGAATTTTTGTTATAAACTGGGGACGCATCAGTTGGAAGTAACAGAGGAGGAGAAGGACCTTGGAGTATTGGTTGATCACAGGATGACTATGAGCCGCCAATGTGATATGGCCATGAAAAAAGCTAATGTGGTCTTCGGCAGCATCAGGCAAGGTATTTCCAGTAGAGATAAGGAGGTGTTACTACCATTATACAAGGCACTGATGAGACCTCATCTGGAATACTGTGTGCAGTTCTGGTCTCCCATGTTTAAGAAGGATGAATTCAAATTGGAACAGATACAGAGGGCTACTCGGATGAGCCGAGGAATGGAAAACCTGTCTTATAAAAGGAGACTCAAAGAGCTTGGTTTGTTTGACCTAACCAAAAGAAGGCTGGCAGGGAGATATGATTGCTCTCTATAAATATATCAGAGGAATAAATACCAGGGAGGGAGAGGAATTATTTACGCTCAGTACCAATGTGGACACGAGAACAAATGGATATAAACTGGCCATCGGAAAGTTTAGACTTGAAATTAGACAAAGATTTCTAACCATCAGAGGAGTGAAGTTCTGGAACAGCCTTCTAAGGGGAGCAGTGGGGACAAAAGACTTATCTGGCTTCAAGACTAAGCTTGATAAGTTTATGGAGGGGATGGTATGATGGGATAGCCTAATTTTGGCAATTAATTGATCTGTGACTATTAGCGGTCAATATGCCCAATGGCCTGTGATGGGATGTTAGATGGGGTAGGATCTGAGTTACTACAGAGAATTCTTTCCTGGGTTTTTGGCTCGTAAGCCTTGTCCACATGCTCAAGGTTTATCTGATTGCCATATTGGGGGTCGGGAAGGAATTTTCCTCCAGGGCAGATTAGCAGAGGCTGGGGTTTTCACCTTTCTCTGCAGCTTGGGGCACGGGTCACTTGCTGGAGGATTCTCTGCACCTTGAAGTCTTTAAACCATGATTTGAAGACTTCAATAGCTCAGACATAGGTTAGAGGTTTGATACAGAAGTGGGTGGGTGGGTGGGTGAGACTCTTTGGCCTGCGTTGTGCAGGAGGTCAGACTAGACGATCATAATGGTCCCTTCTGACCTTAAAGTCTATGATCCTCTGATTTTCCCCACAAACACACACACACACACATACCCCAACCAAAGTTGAAAACATTTCTATGGACTGTTTATTTACAACAGTTAAACTAAGCATTTAACTTGATTGGAACTAATTGATGCAAATAAAAAACCATTCATTAACATGGCACCACTGTTTTGTAACTTCATTTTATTGGTCTCAATCACCGTTGATTTATAAAGGGGTGGAGAAGAATTGAGAAGTTTTTGCTTTGTGATTGCTGCAACCATTGCTTTGGATACCTCCCTCCAGTTCCATCCTGGATGCTCTCCGGTTAGGCTTCCAGCCATTCGACACCACTGAAACTGCTCTTATCAAGACCTGTAATGACCACTTCATCATCAAATCCCAGGGCCCTCACTTTATCTTCATCCTCCCTGACCTCTGTGCTGCTTTTCACACTGTTAATCACATCCATCTTCCATCAAAATCATGTCCTTCTGTTTTCATTATACTGTTCTTGGCTGCTTCTCTTCCTACCTCTCGTGTGATTCTTTCTGAATCTATTTGGTCGGATCCTCTCCCATTTGTCATTCCTACTCTCTGAGGGGATCACACAGACCTGTTCTTGACCCCTTCCTCTTCACTGCCTAAACTTTTCTTTGGGTGATCGCTATTTACACAGCTTCAACCACCATCTTTACACCACCAACTCACAAATCTACTTTTCCACGACTGACTCTTTCTAACCAGTCCTATTTCTCAGCCCATCTCTCTCACATCTCCTCCTGGATGTCTCTCTGCCACCCTAAGTTTAACCTGGGCCAAACAATGCCTCTCTTTTCCTCCCAGACCTTCCCAATGCCCCCAGTATCTTCCATTGTTAACAGTATTACAGTATAACAGTCATTCAAGCCTGGTCAGGCATACAGAAGAAAGCAAATTCATGATGAACTCCAAAGTAGCCAACTGGGCCTTATAGTCCATAACAAAACAATATTTCTCTTGATTTTAGGCCCCTGACTGGATCAGGATAGGACAAGGTTCTAGCTTCACGCAAAGCTAGCCCCTAGCCTAGTAGAAGCAGCCAGCCCTTTTTCTCTGGCCTGCTGGATTCTGATTGGCCTCTTCCTGCTCCCAGCCCTTCTAGGCACTGGAGGACCAGCTCTCGCTGTTCTGCCTATAGCTGATTATGGGAGGCCTCTCTAGACAACCTCTGGAGATCCAAACTCACTATTCTTCCCTTCCAGCAGGACCCCTTTTTCTGGAGGGGTGCACCAAGAGGGCAGAGCCTCTGGCAGGGGCAGCAAACACATGGGTACATCCCATCACACAATAGTACACTGAAGATTATCCTGCTGATCTTCTAGGAGACAGAAATGATGATAAGCCTGCACCTTTAAGAGGCAGTTAAAAAGAAAATCCCTGCCCGAAAAAGCTTCAAGTATAAAAGGCTAATTGTTAATATCTTATTACCAAGCCCCTGAGTCACCCAGCCCCCCACAGTTGTCATATACTATTTTTCCACCTACGTGCAGCCTTTTTCCTATACATTTAACAAGGAATGAAGCAAACTACTGACAAAATCACCTGGTTCATTTTGACACTAGATGTTAAAAGAACAAGTATTTTTAGTAATTCTATTTCCTGCTTTTACAGACCATTCCATTTTATCTGTATTTAGTTTCCATTATCAGAAAACAAACAGTACTATAGTACTGAGGGGAAATATAATCTTCCAGTACAAGCGGAGAGATTGCTTGTGTGCTTTGTGTAGTCTGTTTAATCACTTCAAATGTCAATATCAGATATGCTGTTTTAGTTCACATTTTACACATCTAAGTGATCTGTGGGAAGAACTATCTTAAATGCTTTATTGCTTCAGTGGACATAGTAGATATAGTGTTATCTTTTATTAGACTAGCCAATAATTTACAGGCATGCATTACATAAGAATCCAGCTGAAAACAATATTCCCTTTGTAATTACTATCTGTTTTACTCCTGAGGCCCACTCATTTTTAAAAATGTATTTAGTTGGCTAAATCCTAGTTTATCAGCTGGAAAGTTATTCTTTAAGGTGCCTATATATTACCCTGAAGATGAACATGTTACACTGACAATATCTACTTGTTTTTCCACAGGAACTTTTTCACTTCTTTATAAATTACACGATTGTCCGATGTGCTAAAAATATTTGTTCCCCGTCTCCCTACAATCTAATATCACACTTGCAAAACTCATTTCAAAATGAATTAGGATTGAGGTGTCTGATCATATCAACAAGACCTTGTGACTAAATCAGTAAGATTTAACATAATTTAACTTGGGCTCTAGCCAGACTATGTAATTCAACAAGGACCACTACTTAGTCATTGTGGATCTGATCCAATGCTCACCGAAGTGACCAGAAAGAATCCCCTTGACTTCAGTGAGCATTATCAAGACTTGGAAGCATAGTTTCCTCCCAATTATGCCATCTCTCATCCTACATTTTTCATGGGCAGGATCTTCAGATGGCATAGCTGCACTGAATCAGTTGATTTACACCTGCAGAGGATCTTGCCTAGTGGTGACTGGAGTTTACTTTATATATTCATCTTCTTAAATATTTCTACATCTATTATTCTGAGTAAAAAAATATAACTGGATGACAATATCAACCCTTATTTTTATGATCTAAAGAAAATATTGCTTTCACATCTTCCCCTCAATCACTAATCACACTACTCTCAGATTCTTTGGAATCTTCTTCCTCCTGGATTTTCATACACTCCTAACTTTTAGGAGGAATAAACCATTATTAATTATTTTTATTACAGTAGCATTTAGGGGCTATAATGAAGGACCAGGGCCCCATTGTGCTAAGCTATCACATGCTAGCTAACCCCTACCTGCTTCCTATTGTAGCTACTGGGTAACACCATGCATCTTAATTTCAAGCAGTGGAATTGCAGGTTAGGATTAGGTTTGTGAACCCAAACTGTACTGAAGAGTTGCTGTGCATATCCCATAATATCATGTAGTTTTCTGAAAAATGACACTATTTCAGTGGTAGCTAAGTGATCACTGTACACTGTATGTGATTTGTAAAATGCTTTGTGATCCTTTAGAAGGAAAGGTATAATAAATCATTAACACTAACAGTGGATCACCATGACCCCATAAGAGCTCACTCTCTGATACTTCATAGATTAGTAGGGCTGGAAGGGATGCCAGGAGGTTACCTAGTTTAATCCCTTGCTCAAAGCAGAACCAATCCCCAACTGGCCCCTTCAAGGATTGAACCCATAACCCTGGGTGTAGCAGGCCAATACTCAAACCACTGAGCTATCCCTCCCCCCCAATTTTTGTAGACAGAAATTACAGCTCCTCTTGTGTTGCCTTCTAAGGCCTTTATCTCCTGACACATTAACCCGTCCCTGACTGGTCTCACTTCCTCCTCCAAGGTCAGATTCTTTCACTTCCCAAGATATTCAGTGAACTTGATTGCAGTGGGAGAGATGAGAAACTCTCAAATTCAAACCTAGCTTTGAATCTTTTGTTTCTTCCCATGTGCACATTTTGCTTTCCACAAAACAAACCCAATAAAACAGGGCAGGTAATTGTAACACATATTGTCCCACTCCAATCATCAGCATCATGCTGAAGAGAAAACATACAGAACAGCTACTTCACATTTTGTTGAGTAATTTGTCATGCAGGAAGTTACTTCGATTAGGCACAAGCTCCCACGTTCTTGGGGTACTCAAATCTTTTCAAGTACTGTATCTTATGACTATACATGGACATTTTTGGATTAGAGGAGTTAAAAAAAAAAAGACTGTCCTTTCAACTACACTTTATAAATCACATCCCTTTCCTCAGTTCAGAAATAAAATCTACCTTGGGGAGAAGGAGGGGAGAGTTCCTTTGTAAACCATTGTTTTATACTTAGATGACAGTTTAAGATGGAATGGCGCAACTGCCAGCTATCAGTTTTTAAAAGAGCACAAAGAAATTCATCCAAGACATCACAGGGTACAAGTCTTAATTATTGGCAATTAACAGAGGTGACCTTTCCAGGAGTCTAACAAGAAATTATTGTTTCCTTCCAAGATTATCCACAATAACTTGCTCAAAGCAATAAAATGGTCCAGGCAACTGATTCTCTCTTTGTGATACAACCAGAAGTAATCTCACTCATTTATAACAGAAGCAATCTGACAAGCTACTGGAGTGCATGGATAAGCCCAGACAGGCTTATTTTTCTGCTATATAACAAATCAGCCTCACACACTCTGAGAATTTTTCCCATTAGCTTCAAGTTTACTGGTCTCTATTATGGCTTTCCTTTTATGTATGTACATTTTAATGCTATCCATCATTTTGTTATTCGCACACTTATATTTGAGGGATACAAGAGTTATTGCTACTTTTTTATTTTGAATTACAAGGAAGCACTTTTTTTTTTCTCCTTTGTTTCAGATGTCAGAATTTCTTTTTGTGACTAGCTATTTAATCTGAAGCAGCCAGGGGGGAAAAAGTCCTTCATCTAAATATGGATTTGGTTGCAGACATTTACTTAGGATTGCAAAAGTGGTTCCCAGGCATAGATGACTTTGTCTGGTGCTTATATACAAGTCACAATCCTTTGATTACACCACAGCTGTTGTCCTACTCTCTGGTAAAGAATGGTATATCTGTACCCGCTGTATTTTCAACAATGGTCAATAAAAAAATTGTGTTCTGTCCTACAATTTAGAATAGCACATTTCCCCCTTTCCTCCTCTTCAAAACACTTTGTAAACAACCACTCAAGTGTGTTAGCATTTTGTGGCCTGACCCACAACTGTCTTATCCATAGCTAAGGTGATAGCAAGTTTTCCATTATTTTGTAGTTTAAAAAGAAAACATAAGTGTAATTAATTTTTTGAAAAATACTAATTCTTCCTTCCCTTGTGCCCCCAAGGATCTGAATTCTCCTGCTTGTTTTCTTCAGGATCTCACACCCAATAAAACATTTCTTCCCATCATCCTTAGGTACTTATAAGCCCCCCATTACTGTAGTATCTGAGCGCCTCACACTCTTCAATGCGTTCATCCTTACAACACACCTGTGAGGCAGGAAATAGCTTGACAGAAGGGGAAGTAAGGCACAAAAGGACTAAGGTCACACAGGAAGTCTGAGGTGGAACAGGGAATTGAACTCAAGTGAGCACCTGATCCCCTGGAATAGCTGTCTACTTTCTACTGTAAGCATTCATCTTCAGTGGCATTAGTCTTTGCCCCATGAAGTCCCCATCTTGGGCTTCACCCAGGAGAACTGACGCTGGAGGCCAGATGTTGACATATGAGCTCTGCAACTAGCTGCCTCCTGTCTGCTGGCCCTGCTGCTCCTGTACTATAGTAAGTCAGACTAGGAAAGGGAGAATGGAGGAGCCAGTAGAGGCTGCTGCCAGCTGTAGAGAAGAAGCAGTGGCAATGACCCCAGGCTGAAGAAGCTAGAAACACGGGACTCTAATACAATGTTGTCTCTGCAGGGGTGAAGGTGTAGAACTCCTCTTGGCAGTAATATTTTCACAATGGATCTCCATGAGCTCCCACAGGGCTCTCCTGCCCATTGCTGCATGGGAGAGTTCCTCACTTAACTCCTTAGGCATGTAACCTCCCCCCCCCCCAAGTACCAGTGGAGCAATAGTAAACCATCCCACTCCCATTGTAAAATGCCTCTGCTATATATGAGCTCTGACTGTGAGATCTCATTGTCAGATCTCCCCATTTCCTAAACCAGGACAATGAAACCTGCTTCCCCACCACCCTCCCCCTGAGAGAAACATAACAGAATGGGAGATTTAGACCTTTTTAAAAAAGGAAAGTATGTGAAATTCTCTGTTCCTTTTAATTCTGTCTGGAAACAAGCCATTATCCTAATACAAACATCATCACTAGTTTGTTCAGACTAGAGGGTTTATTGACAATACATACAAGTATGTTAAAGCTACTAAGAGTAAACACAGTCCATACACAGTAAATCAAAGCAAACAATGGCAATGCCAGCTAATATTCCATATTCAGTCAATTACAAGGTTGCACTGACAACAATTAAAGAAAGAATCAATAACACCTACTACAAATCATAACCATTAATCCCAGTGTGCAACAGCTGGGGCTTGGTAGCATGATTTTCTAATAGGTTTCACATCAGTGACCATGAGTCTTGACAACAGCCATTGCCAAGTACCTATTGTGGCAGAGCTCTGATCTTGTCCTCATGGGTCACATGCTTCTAGGCGATTTATGCTAGCCTCAGTGGCTCACCGCAACCCTCTACGTAGCCCTTCTCTTTCTAGGGCCAGGGTTACAGTCTACTGAGTCCTTTTCATCATAGGCCAGCAAGGAGGTTGGTAAGAGAACTCCCACAGTCTCTGTTGTCTCTAGGGCTTATTTCAGAACCGTTTAGCCTCCTGTCCTGACAGGGGCCTGACTTCCCCTCCCAGGAGATGTTCCTGTAGTGGTGGATTGGGGGGAACCCAGGTCCACTCTCTACTCCAGGTTCTGGCCCGGGACTCTAATGGTAGCAGTTGTTGGCAGCCAACCTTTCACTGCCAGAGTTGCTACGTTTTCCTGGGCCACTTCCCCACAGCTCTCTTGCTTCTCCCTTCTTCACCCTTATCTTAGGGGTCCCTTACCAATGGTTTGAGGGTGTCTTCATTAACCAGCCCTTCAGCCGTACTTCCTCTACTCTGGCTCTCCCGAGTCTGACTGGAGTGAGCCCTTTTATAGTATCAAAAGGGCCTTAGAGTCAAGTGTTCACAGTACCTTAATGGACTCACCTGACTCTTTGCAGATTAATTGGAGTCAGGTGTTCTCATTAGTCTGGAGCAGCCCCTGCTCTGGTCAGTCAGGGAACAGAAAACTGCCAATCCAGTGGCCAGTATATCTGCTTTCTACTACTTTATTGTAACCTTCTACCAGCAGCGGCAGGTGGGGAACCCCAGTGG
The DNA here is from genome assembly GCF_007399415.2 of Gopherus evgoodei. Classification (NCBI taxonomy): domain Eukaryota; kingdom Metazoa; phylum Chordata; order Testudines; family Testudinidae; genus Gopherus; species Gopherus evgoodei. The sequence goes on from NC_044324.1 coordinate 76,922,050, forward strand.
GACAGTTTCCATTCCACCTTAGTTCCGCGGCCTGCCAGGGGTATCAGTTGGCGACTCCTTCACGGGGCCATGTGCATGGGCATGTACTTGGCGCGGTTCACCCATCCCCAACACCTGCCCTTTTTGTGGCATGAAAGAGACCCTGGCGCACATTTATTTAGAGTGCGTCAGATTGCAGCCCCTGTTCCGGCTCCTCTTGAACCTTTTATTGTGTTTTTGGTTGCACTTTTCCCCTCACCTGTTTATCTACACACTCCCCATCCGTGGCCCCACAAAATCGCAGGATTTCCTTGTCAACCTCCTCTTGGCCCTGGCCAAACTAGCCATCTACAAAACCAGGGAGAGGAGGTTGGCCAATGGGATTTCCTGTGACTGTGGGGCCTATTTCTGCTCCTCCGTCCGTTCACGCACCTGGGCAGAGTTCCTCTGGGCGGCGTCCACTGGCTCCCTTGATGCCTTCGAGGAGCAGTGGGCGTTGTCTGAGGTGCTCTGCTCGGTGTCCCCATCAGGTTCCTTTCCTTTAGCCCTATGACCTCACTCCCGATCCTGTTTTTTCATTAGTTGTCCCCCATAATTATTTGGTGTCACGGACCTGTGGATCCTCCCTTTAGGCTGGGGGGAGGTCCTTCAGAAGTGGGCGGGCTTTGCCCACCCACCTCCTGGATACCAATAGGACTACTTTATTGTAACCTTCTACCAGCAGTGGCAGGTGGGGAACCCCAGTGGGCCAGTTTCTATTCCACCTTAGTCCCGCGGCCCGCCAGGGATATCAGCTGGGGGCTCCTGCATGGAGCTGTGAGCACAGGCATGTACTTGGCATGGTTTACCACTTTCCCCGATGCCTGTCCCTTCTGTGGCATGAGGGAGACCCTGGCGCTCGCATACCTTCAGTGCACCAGGCTGCAGCCCCTTTTCCGGCTCCTCCAGAACCTCTTATTGAGGTCCTGGCTGCACTTCTCCCCATGTTTATTTTTCTATGCACACCCAATCCGAGGCCCCACAAAGTTGCGGGACCACCTTGTCAACCTCCTCCTAGCTTTGGCAAAGGTGGCCATTCATAACACCAGGGAGGGGAGGTTGGCAGATGGGGGAGACTGTGACTGTGGGGCTGTTTTCCGTTCTTTCATCCGTTCAAGTATCCGGGCAGAATTCCTCTGGGCAACATCTGCCGGCTCTCTCGATGTCTTCAAGAAGCATTCAGGGCCGGAGCTTCCATTTAGGTGGCCTAGGCAATCACCTAGGGCGCAAGGATTATTAGTGGGCGGCATTTTGCTGGAGGGGGCAGCAGGCGGCTCCGGTGGAGGGTCCGCTGTTCCAGTCGTGCCTGCGGACGGTCAGCTGCTCCCGCGGCTCCAGTGGACCTCCCGCAGGCACCACTGCGGCAGCTCCACCGGAGCCACAGGACCAGGGCGCGGGGCCACGAAATTGCCATGCACCTAGGGCGCTAAAATCCCTAGCGCCAGTCCTGAGAGCAGTGGACTCTGTCCGGGGTTCTCTGCTCGGTGTCCCCTTCCGGTTCCTTAGTTTTGGCCCTTTGACCCCCACGCCTGTTCGTGTTGTCGCCTTTGTTGTCCTTCAAACTCAGTTGGGTTCTGGTTATTGTGGCCCCTCCTTAGGCTGGAGGAGAGGCTTTTAGCAGTGGGCAAGCTAGTGCTCGCCCACATCCCAGTACTCAAAAGGACTACTTTGTTGTACCCAACTGACTTGGGTCTATCACATTATCGATCAGTCATCCAGAAAAAAAAAAAAAGCACACACACAAGGGCAGATCCTCAGTCCAGTGGCCAGCCTCAGTAGTTCTAGATGTTGATGAGAATTCCTTCCTTCTCCTTCCCCACTGGGAAATTGCGTGGCAACAGAGCCACTCCACAGTTCTTACTACAGCTCTGAAATGCAATTGCCCCAGTGGCTCTGTGGGGCCCCCCTCCACCGCATGGGAAGGATGCGTAGGACAGAATCTATGTAGCAGTAGATCCTTCAAGCCCTTTCCTGGTTTGCAACACGTGTGCTGGGACAAACAGAACCCACCACAGAACTGTGCTTTGCTCACGGGATGTGCACTCCCTACATAAGCTCCAAATCCTTGCCACCAAGGTGTGCAGTAAAGCTGTGACACACAGGAGAGCTGATAAGACACCAGTCTTTATTTCCAGGCTTTAGTCACATGACATGGGTCAGAGTTACAAAAAAATGAGTTCACCTGGCATATGGTAGGGGGCAGTAGCAACTATTGCTAGTGGCTACATGTTCCCTCCCCCACCCCCACGTTTTTCAAAATCAAATGCAAATAAAACAATGTCATAATTGTAATTGACCTTGATACTGGCCAAGAACAACAAACTCAAACTAATAGAGACAGTTAAACCACACAAAGGAAGACGTCTGGGCTGGCAGTCAGTCAGTGTAGAGCAATGGTTCCCAAACTTTAACAGCCTGTGAACCCCTTTCACTAAACTGTCAAGTCTCGCAACCCCCCTCCTAAAAATGAATATTGCCAGGGATTTTCTCCTTTACTGGAGTATAAATTATAAAAGCAGTGATCTTGGAAATATAAAATTTGTTTTTATGACATGCTTATTACACACCATTAATAATTATTTATCAATCATTACAGTATTTTTATTACATTATGAAAACAGCAACACTCTTCCAAGATCTCACTTTCATAGCTTGTATCACTTTGATTAAGCCTGTTATAAGACAAAGCTCCTATGTTTCATCAAGGAGTATCATGTGAAACAAGAATGAAAGTATTTAAGAAGCCAACTCAAAGAGTTCCTCCTACACAAGCATTCAGGTCTTGAGCAGTCCAGGCAAACAACGCACATTACAACAAAGTTTAAACTTGTTCTTCATAATAATTTTAAAAACAATACTAACTGCCTATTTAATTTTAAAAACAGCAAAAAATATCCACCTCCCTTTCCATTTTTTATAAGGAGTCTTGAAGTTTAAATCTCCTCAGTAGGGTGACCAGACAGCAAGTATAAAAAAAATCAGGACAGGCAGTGGGGGGTAATAGGTGCCTATGTAAGAAAAGGCCCCCAAAATTGGGACTATCCCTATAAAATTGGGACATCTGGTCACCCTACATCCTCAGTGTGATCTGCTTGCTTCGATCTGTTTAGCTCTTGGAAGTCCGGGGGCTCAGAGCTGCTGGCCTCATGGTGCCTGGAGTTCCTAGGGACAGCTCTGTCCATCATTAGGGAATTTTTTCCCAAGAACCCCCTGCAACATTTCGTGAACCCTCAGGGGTTCACAAACCCCAGTTTGGGAACCACTGCCCTAGAGAGTTTATTAGTGTATAGAAGTGCCTAGCATCTCCAACTGAGATTGGTGCCCCCTTATGCTGGGAGCTATTCAAACACACACACAGTAGGAGAGACCCCTGTCCCAAATCAAGGTAGACAAGACAGAGAAAGGAAGTTTTAAACCCATTTTACAGATGGGAAACTGAGACACAGAGATTAAATGACATGTCCAAAATCACACATGGAGTGAGTGGCAGAGCTCAGCAGTTAGGCCAAACATCCTGCACCCCAGTGCAGTGCCTTAACCTCAAGGAAAGCCCGTCTCTCATAGGAGAGAATTATTTGGCTCCTTAGCTTTCTGATAACATGTCCTCTTCTTGTTCTCAAAAGTATTGCTTCTGCAGTGGTTTGCTCAACCACTGAGGAAGTGTAGCTTCTCTCAACATAAGGAGACGCTCAGTGGTATTCTGGATCTTCTAAAAAAAAAACCCAACAAACAAACAAAAAAACCAACAGAGAGCCACCGTCCTCCTTTATTGTGTTTAGATGTCTTTTGTGCTTTATGTAGGAGTTACACCTGTGCATAGCTACACCATATGATTTTGGTGTGGAAGATATAGTTGCTATCTTAACAGGTTGCCAGACACTTTGTCAAACAGTCACTCCCACTGAGAAGTGGAAGAGAATATTTATATTTCAAGCATCCTTGTCACAGTAACTACATCAGAGTTTAGCTCAAAAAACTTGTTAGACATTGAAAGCCATTTTCTTATTTGAAATCTAACAATTTAGCCCTACGAGATATTAAAAATCACTCGAAAAAATCTTTAAATTATCTTTTTGAAAAAGCACCTCTTAAGTGCACCTACTATTTCACACTTCCAACAGCCCTCTAAAAATATGCATCCACTTGTGTGCAAAACTAAGGGTTTCTTTACTCGCAAAAGAAGTAGATTTGCAACCATCCATTTTGCTCACACAAAATGTAAGATTTGGGAATAGATCTAAAGCTCACTGAAGTCAATAGGAAGACATTCCACTGACTTTGACAGGCTTTAGATCAGGTCATTGGTGCATAAATGGACAACAAACACCTAGCTCCTGTATACGGATTTTCATCAGTAGATCACAAAGTGATTATGAAGGAGGGCTCTATCATTACCCCCATTTTACAGATGGAGAAACTGAGGCACAGGAAGGTGAAGTGACTTGCACCCACCAGGCCAGTGATTAAATCAGGACTAAAACTCAGTTCTCCTAAATCTCAATCCAGTGCCCCTGTACACTAGGTCAGACTGCCTCCCTTTTTTGCACCAGCAAAATAATCTAGGTATGATTTTGCAGGTCCAGTGAAACTAAGACATATTCTAGAATTGTGGTTCACCAACATTTTCAGTGTGCAGTCCTTTTCAGAAGCAAGAACCTGTTATGGCTGCATTTCCTTTCCAATCCCCTAGAAAGCTCCAGTTGTTCTGGTGGCTTGCCACAGACGACTGTTTGAGAACCACTAAGAGCAATAATGGACTTGATAGGTTAACACATACAAAATCACAGCTAATTAACTAAAAACCATAGCAAAACAGAGCCCTTGCCTAGAACAGGACTGTGCAAAACATTGGCCTGGAAGCAGAACACACCCCTAGTCTGCATAGACTTGCATTTTACTGTTTGCAAACTTTAGATGTTTTATACTTTTATGTTATACTTTCAAGAAGTAATCAGAACTCCATGGCACTCAAATCAGCATTTTTGAGGCTGCTTTGTCATTACTGAGATGACAGGGAAAACCAAACAAACCACAACAATAACTGATAACAGATCCATGTGCTGTACACATATAGACATCACAATCTTTTAAACTGGACACATGCACAGATAGAACCAGCATTTTCAGTTCCGGAATAACAAGTTCCTAACATATGAGCTGAAGGGAAACCTCCACAAGTGGCTGCAATACTAAGATTTTTATCCTCTATGGGCCAATAACCAGCGAGACAATTTCCCCTGAGCAGGGCTGTCATTCCATTCAGCATTAGACAGCAATGAAGATACACACTTAGCCAGTGCATTACAAGTATCCATGGATGTGGTATGGTTAACAAACAACAGTCTGTCAAACTAGTTTGGTTCATTTGAGTTCTAACAGGATTAAAATTTGTCTTTAGTTAAAAATTAACAGATTTTTTTCTCTTGTAGCTGACACTTTTGGGTATGTTTACTCTACCAAATTATGTCGATTTTATAGAAGTTGATTTTAGAAATCAATTTTATACAGTCGATTGTGTATGTCCCCACCATGCACATTAAGTCGGTGGAGTGCATCCTCACTACCATGGCTAGCATCGACTCACAGAGCGGTGCACTATGGGAAGCTATCCCACAGTTCCCGCAGTCTCCACTGCCCAATGGAATTCTGGGTTAAGCTCCCAATGCCCAATGGGGCAAAAACATTGTTGCGGGTGATTTTGGGTAAATGTTGTCAGTCTTCCCTCCCTTCCTCCGTCTGTGAAAGGAACTACAGACAATCATTCTGAGCCTTTTTTCCTGGGTAAACCGTGCAGACACCATAGCATGGCAAGCATGGAACCCGCTCAGCTCACCACTGCTATTGCAAGCATTGTAAACATCTTGCACATTATACTGCAGTATGGGCAGAACCTGGCTAAGAGACGGCAGCACGAGGACGATTGTGAGGAGGACATGGACACAGATGTTCCTGAAAGCAAGGGGTGTGGCAATTTGGACATCATGGCAGCAGTGGGGCTGGTTGATACAGTGGATCGCAGATTCTGGGCCTGGCAAAACAAGCACAGACTGGTGGGGCCAGATAGTGTTGCAGGTATGAGATGATTCCCAGTGGCCGTGAAACTTTCACATGCGTAAGGTCACTTTCCTGGAACTCTGAGTTGCTTTCTCCTGCCCTGAAGTGCAGGAATACCAAGATAAGAGCTGCCCTGACAGTTGAGAAGTGAGCAGCAATAGCCCTGTGGAAGCTTGCAACTCCTGACTGCTACTGGTCAGTTGGGAATCAATTTGGAGTGGGCAAATCTACTGTGGGGACTGCTGTGATTCAAGTAGCCAATGCAATCACTGACATTCTGCTATCAAAGATAGTGACTCTGGGAAATGTGCAAGTCATAGTGGATGGCTTTGCTGCAATGGGTTTCCCTAACTGTGGTGGGGCAATAGACGGAACACATATCCCTATCTTAGCACCAGACCACCTTGCCAACCAGTACATAAACCGCAAGAGGTATTTCTCAATGGTGCTGCAAGCACTGGTGGATCACAAGGGATGTTTCATCGACATCGACATCAACACGGGGTGACCAGGAAAGATGCAGGACACTCACATCTTTAGGAACTCCAGGCTGTTTGAGCAGCTGCAAGAAGGGACTTACTTCCCAGACCAGAAAAGTACTGTTGAGGATGTTGAAATGCCAATAGTTATCCTTGGAGACCCAGCCTACCCCTTGCTCCCATGGCTCATGAAGCCACACACAGGCAGCCTGGACAGTAGTAAGGAGCAGTTCAACTATAGGCTGAGCAAGTGCAGAATGGTGGTAGAATGTGCCTTTGGACATTTAAAAGCTCACTGGTGCAGTTTACTGACTAGGTTAGATTTCAGTGCAACCAATATTCCCATAGTTATTACTGCTTGCTGTGTGCTCCATAATATCTGTGAAAGTAATGGGAGAGATGTTTATGGCAGGGTGGGAGGTTGACGCAAATCACCTGGCTGCCAATTCTGAACAGCCAGACACCAGGGTGATCAGAAGAGCACAGGTAGGCGTGCTGCACATCGGAGAGGCTTTTAAAACCAGTTTCATGTCTGGCCAGTTTCATGTCTCACCTTCTAATCTGCGATAAACTCAGGGATGGAGATGCTAGGGGGAGCATGGAAACATTTACATCTGCAGGGGGATAAAAAGAGAGAGTAAAATTTAAGATGATATATTTCTGAGAACAAAAGGGAGACTCTTTCACAGTGAATCAAACAATTCACAGCAGACAGCACATGTGCTTTAGGTACAAGGTCACATTTTGCCGTTTATATTGAGCGCCTGCCAGTATGGTGACACATCATCACATGTGGCTGGGAAACAGAATTTGATTTCTAGGCAGCCATGGGTAAGCTAAAGGGTACGCGGGTTTGGCTTCTAACACCTTCATAACAACATGTGGTAACGTTTTCAAACTGCAGCGCCCTCCTTTCCCATAGCAGCAATACCAGTAGGGTATGCCATTTAAAAGGAGGGGTTGTGGATTTTGGGTGGGTGTGCAGCACACCCCTCCCCCCACCTCCGCTTGGCTATTTGGGATGATCCCTTCATCCCTCCCCCAACCATGTGGCTATTCTCCAGGATGATCCCTTTTAGCCAAGTGCAAACAGCCCGGCATGAACGGGGCCCTTTTACTGTTCCCTTACAAAAATTCCCCTATTTCGGCCAGGTGACCATGAATGATGTCACTCTCCTGAGGCTAACACAGAAAGATATAAACCGAATGTTGCTTGAATGCGACCAAAACCCAGAACCATTGGCCGCCATGCTTTGCGCTGCAATGATTCCAGACTACTTGCTAAATGTGGTAAAGTGTCCTACCATGGAGGATGAAATAAGGCAGCCCTCCCCAGAAACCTTCTGCAGAGGATTTCAGAGTACCTCCAGGAGAGCTTCATGGAGATGACCCTAGAGGATTCCCGCTCCATCCCCAGAAATGTTAACAGATTTTCCAGTAGCTGTACTGGCAGCGAATGCATCCCAAGTCTTCAGGGCAAATCAAACATTAAACACTATTGCTTTTAAATCCTGAACTGTCATTACAAATATGCACTCACCAGAGGTGCCTTCTCTGCCTTCAGGGTCGGGGATCCTGCCTTAGGAGGGTATTGGCTCCAGGGTGATGAAAAGACTGCTGGGGAGAATGGATTTACCACTTGCCTGCTGCACATTCTCCGCCTCCTCCTCTTCATCCACAAAATCCTCCTCTGTGTTGCTTGATACTCCCCGCTTCCAGGTGTCCATGGACAGTGATGTGGTAGTGGTAGGGTGCCATGCAGCTGAACACATAAGCGGCATATATGGGGCTCTGACCCAGAGCGACTGTATGCCTCCTTTGTCTTTTGGTAGGCTTGCCTGAGCGCCTTGACTATCACGCGGCACTGCTGTGTGTCCCTGTTGTAGCCTCTGTCCATCATGCCCTGTGTGATTTTGGCATATATATTAGCATTTCTTCTTTTTGATTGGAGTTCTGCCTGCACAGATTCTTCTCCCCATACAGTTATCAGATCCAGTGTCTCCCGTTCACTCCATGCTGGAACTCGTTTGCGTTTCGGGGGGCTGTCCTTAGGATTTATGGGAGCCTACGCAGTATTATTAAACTGGTGCCCCTATGCCCGATGGCAGCCTGAGCTTGCAGCCTGGCAGGGGCAGAGGGATGGTGGAGGGACAAGGCAGAAAGGATAACGAGACGCCCGGCCTGCCTCACGGTGGCAGAGAGTCACAGTTCCCCACAGAGACCCCTGTACCCTCTCCCTCATGCAGAATGGACATGCAGAAGGTACATAATTAAAAGCACTACATTTGGGAATAAAAAATGTCTGTCACCAGTTTTTTGATATTCCCTGAAGTCTGTCAGACATTCAATTTATTTGCAAAAACTTTGTAGTAAGGGTGAGTCACCTGTCTTGCTGAATACAACATTAAATATTATGGAATACATGGTGCAGTTCTTCTCTGTTTTACATTTTCTCAATCAGTATTTCTAAGCTGATTTTATATTTTAAATGTACTCTTAAACCTTCATAAAGTAATCATTCCAGATTACTACATATTTAACTCACTGAAACAGACATTTTAAATTAATCAGTCACAGAGGTTTAGTGTGTTCATAACAAAGTTCATTGCTTTTAGAAAAAGGGAACACTAATTTACTTTGTGTGATCTCCAGAACAATAGACATGTTTATGAAATTTCACCAACTTTAAAAAAATATGTTTCCAAAGACAGGGCCGGCTTTAGGAAGTGCGGGGCCGAATTCGAAGAGTTTCAGCAGGGCCCCAGCAGAGATGACTAAAAAAAAAAAACAACAACAAAACACGTAGGGCTCGTACTCACTGGGTGGTGTTCCGAGTCTTTGGCGGCACTTCGGTGGCGGGTCCTTCACTCACTCCAGGTTTTCGGCGGCACTGAAGGACCTGCCGCCGAAGTGCCACTGAAGACCCAGAGCAAGCGAAGGACTCGCTGCCGAAGTGCCACTGAAGACCCGGAGTGCCGTCAGGTGCATAAAAATTAAAAAGGCGCCTCTAACCAGGGAAGGGATTCTCACTGGGTGCGGGGACCTCTTAGGTGCAGGGCCCGATTCGGGGGAATTGGTGGAATAGGCCTAAAGCCAGCCCTGTCCAAAGATTTTAGGCATAACAAAGGATTTTATATCTTACTAAGGTACTGATTTTGCTGGAGAGTTCTCTAAAACTAGTTCAGATAGCCAGAAGTAAAGAAAGGGAAACTCTTTGTCCAGCTATCTGGAAGCCAAAGGCTGTTGTCCCTTTAAGGGCTCTCTTCAATGTGGGGAGAGAAGGGAGAAAGGGATGGACAGAAAGGACAGGAAGACTTTGGAAGCAGGTTTTTATTTAACTATAGTAATTAAAATTTGTATTTTAGATAAGGGTGGTCTTTTGAAGGATTTATTTAAAAAAAACTATATATCTCAAGATCCAAGCATTTAAGGCTAAAGATAATTGTGCATCTAAAAATCTAATCAAGGACTTTTTAGAGTGTTTTTATAATCTTCACCAACCCACTAATGAAATATTTTTAAAGCAAATTTTAAACTAAGGTCCTGTAGACTGACATGTTCTGAGTAAATATTACAGTCGTGCATAACTGATTTTGTCAGTACATTCAGAAACTGACAGTATATACCTGGGGGTTGGCAAATGCCTGTTAAACGGCTTCATTACCCCTTGAATGTCTCTTTAACAGTTTCAGTGATGTGCTAATAGGTCTGGCAGGCTGGAAGGCTTTTTCACTTTTAACTACTAGATCCCTTCCTGAAGAAGACTCACCAGGCTGCAGCAGCCAGCTGTGGGAACCTGCAGGAAGGGTCAGAACAGGGATAGGAAAGACGGAAGGGTGAACACTAAGACCCAGTGGTGCCCCAAATTTTCAAGTGCCCTACGCAGCTGCCTATGCCTAAAGATGGCCCTGATTGCATAGTCACCTGTGCTGCTAAGCTTGCCATGCTGACCAAACAGGAAATGAAATTCAAAAGTTCCCAGGGCTTTTCCTGTGTACCTGGCTAGTGCACCGGAGTTGAAAGTGCTATCCCAGAGTGCTCCAATGTGATTGCTCTGGATAGTTCCCAGAGGCCAATAACTGATTTACATCTGCATTACCCCAAATTTGACCCAGCAAGGTCGATTTTAGTGCTACTCCCTTTGCCAGGGAGGAGTACAAAAATCGATTTTAAGAGCCCTTTAGGTCGACAGAACGAGGTTGCTTGTGTAGATGCATTCATTATAAAATCAACCTAACACGGCTAAATTCAACCTAACCCTGTAGTGTAGAACAGGGCTTTGTAACACTAGCCATCGTTCTACTCAAAAGAAATAGTCAGAACAATCCTGTCAAGCAGCCTGCTGAGTTTAAAAGAATAGCTGACATGGGGCTGGTCCACACTACGGGGGAGGGGGGGGAAATCGATCTTAGATATGCAACTTCAGCTACGTGAATAACGTAGCTGAAGTCGAATATCTAAGATCGGATTACTCACCCGTCCACACCGTGTGGGATCGATGTTCGCGGCTCTCCCTGTCGATTCCGGAACTCCGTTGGGGTTGATGGAGTTCCAGAATCGATATAAGCGCGCTTGGGGATCGATATATCGCGTCTAGATTAGACGCGATATATCGATACCCGAGCAATCGATTTTAACCCGCCGATACGGCGGGTAGTCTGGACGTAGCCATGGCCACATGCATGTCAGTGTAATGGGTTTTGCAGGCTGTGTATTAATGCAGAAGATCCAGATAGTCTTCCTCTACCCAGATTATTGTTTGATCTTTGTTGTGCACAGTGAGAGAAACCACAGCAAGCCGCAAGCTTTCTTTCAATGTGTTAAATCTGAAATGTTTATTTCAAATTCAGTGACAGTTTGAAAGCTTTTTAAACAAGTGCTTTTTAATTGCTGAAAAGTGCCTATTCTCCATGTGCAGAGCCTGGTAAAGAACTTGGACAGCAGAAGCATTTTTATCTTAGCCAGCCAGAACAGAAGATAACTGACAAGTTATTTTTTATTAATGCAGATCAGATGATAAACATGCTTCATATATTGATTGTGGAAACATAACATTTGCTGGAACACAAATAGAAACTGTAATACATCAGCCTATAAGGCAGACAGGCAAATTTTAAATTGTTCATTAAAGTCAATTGCAAAACCAGTCTGGATTTTTAATGACTTTTGGGGCCGAATTATGTAAAGCCATTGATGTCAGTGGGGTTCCATCGGGGATGAACTTGGTCCATTTAGTCTTCATTTATGCCAAATTATTTTGTACCTTATCTTTGCTAATTATTTAGTACTTCCATTTTACATTCATACTTACTTGGCATTTTATTAATCACTCAGGCCATATATTGTTTTAATAGCTTTTCAAGTGCATTGAAGTATGTAATCCTCCAAACCATTTTTTTTTTCTTAAAGATACCACAGCAATATCATGATGTTTTTTATCCATATACACATTTCTTAAATAAAGGTGATTTACAGGCAAATCTCCTCAAATAGCTACATTCTTGAAAGAACAAAATCCACAGTTTTACGACCTTTGAGGATTCTAAAGCCCCTGCAAGCACATTTACCACTTATCTTTTTCGTTAGTGCCTATCATAGAGCTACCTTCTGCTTTATGTGACTCCATCTCTGTCCGTTAGGACAAGAAATTTAATATTTCTCTTTGTGGAATTTTCAGCATATTTCACCTGCGGGTTACAAATTCTTATATTTTTAAGGCCAGAAGGAAGAATGAAAATAATCTTTGTGATAAAGCTTGTACCTTCCACCAACAGAAGTTAGTCCAATAAAAGATATGACCTCACCTACCTTGTCTCTCTAATATCCTGTGACTAAACAAATAACAATTCAGTTGGTGTTACTGCCTTTTCTGCCAGCAGGTTCCTACATTATGCATGGACAGTATTAACTTGTATTTTTTTATTAATGGCAGCTATCTAATGTCTTTAAAAAGAGGGGAAGTAATGTTCTTTAATGCAGCATACAAAAATAAGCCATTGTCCACAGTAGGTAGAAAGGCATTGGAAATATGTAGTTGAAACTCCTTGAGTTTATGGTGCCAGTACAAGACCTTGCATCCACATGAAACTGCTGTCCAAAATGTTTTACAAACATTAGACCTGGCTTGTGCAGCAACATAAGGGAGTATGGAACCGTAAGGCTACCTGCAATTCAGATAGCAGCATGGAAAGAGTAGTCTCTTGTCATGGTTCTCGTGGTACCCAGCACTGAGAGTCACTTCGTCACTCCCTCATCCACCCCACTTCCTCCGTGAGAGACACTTGCTTGTGCTTAACTGGCTGTCCGCTCCCTGACATCACCAGCCTGTTAGCAACCCAAACAACCTCCTCGAGGCTATGCCAGCAGTTTCTTTGTCTTGCAGGTTATTGGTCAGTGTACCCCATCCCCGAGCCCCTTTGACGCATTCCCTTGTAATGGCTAGCCCCTGAACACTCACAGAACTACCAGGTCTGCTGTTGCCAAGGGAACAATGTGCACAGCAGCTTGTATGAGTCAACTCAGGGTCAGCTCCTTGCTTAATATCACAGCACTAAGATATACTTACAGTGAAAACAAGTTTATCATCAAAAAATTCAAGATTCAATGGATAGTGAAGACAAAATGGTTATATATAAAACAATCATAAAATTCTTTCTAGAGAATAAACTTACCTATTAGGTTAACCTCCTGTTTAATTTTTATCTCACCCAAAGCATTTTGCAGCATCTTCAACGACGGCTGATTGTGATCCCATTTTCATGAATGTAAACGCCCTGCCCATTTGCTTCCTAGGTGCAGGATGCTGGGGTGTCTTTGTTCCCCAATATAGTCCAGCAAGATACACTTCAAAGTGTATCGCCAGATAAAGTTCTCTTCCCCCCACTGTCTCCTCTTCCCCTATGACTTCATATCTCTCTGTTGACTTTGTATGTAAATATGCCTCCATCGTGTTAGCTTATAATGCTTAATTTATGTGTCAGAGAGGCAGGTCAATAACTATCTTTTGTCTGACAGACAATCTGTTTCTCTACTTCTTCCATGATACAGAACCTAAGAACATATTTTCAATACAGATACATAACTCCTTACGTGGTATCTGTACATACATTTCACAATAATAACCACTGTGACCCTGGCTTTCATTTAAGACCTCACATTACATTCCTTGGTGAGCTAGACTATATCCCAGAATCAGGACAATCTTGTAACCACCTTGCTAGTTGGCATTCAGGGGTTACACATAAGTACATTATGTAAAGATCCAAGGGGATAGATCTATAACCTGTGGTTGTGGGCACCCTGGATTACTGACACACTCTCATTGCTACCAAGGGATATGGGTAAAGTAGCATCTCACCAATCTTACAAGGTCAGGTCCCACAGGAAGTCCTGTTAGATCATCCAAGGCCTGTGGCAGCCTTATTGGCTTATTCCACTGCTTAAACCAGGAAGTGACCCAGCTGGTTGTCTGAACAACTGTGCAGACCTGCTCCTATTTCACCAGTGACTGACCCTGCTCTTGCCTGCCTCCTGCAATCTGCATCCAATTCTGTTTCTGATTCTTGCTCTGCTCTTAACAGGCTCCAGTATCACCACCACCCTCACTCCTTGCTCCTGTTCTGTGCCTGATCTTTGTTGTCATCTAGTTTCTGTCCTTATGCCTCACTCCTAGGGGCAGTGCCAGCTCCTTCTCCATAGGATGGGGGGCTGAGGTGGTCTAGACAAAAAAATTGGGGAACTGTGCCCCCCTCGACACAAGGCTCCACCGCTCCTCATTGCCCCACCCCCACTCCTCCTCAGGTAAGTATTGTCCTTAACTCCTCCTCTCCCTTCTCTGAGATCCTTCCCCCTGACCAGGTTGGAGGATGAAAACCAGGCATTATAGGGCGACTGTCATTTACAACCAATTGTCCTGGTTAATGGAAGCCATCAGGATTCCAAACCACCATTAATGACCCACATTTTGCATAATTACAATAGGAACTCAGAGTTATGTTTTATATTTCTAGTTTCAGATACAAAAATGATACATTCATACAAATAGGATGAACACACTCAGTAGATTACAAGCTTTGTAATGATACCTTACAAGAGACCTTTTGCATGAAGCATATTCCAGTTATATTATATTCACACTCATTAGCATATTTTCATAACATCATATGGAGTGCAATGTCACACCACCCCAACACCAACACATTGACTGGGTCCAACAAATTCACAAGCTCCAGAGGCATCTGCAGGAAGATAAAGAAGTCTACAAACAGTTCACAAGCTGTCAATGCCAAAAGTGTCTGGTGCATGCCATGGGCCAGAAGGTCTGACTCACAGTAAGACAGCTCAGGATAAGCTGGCCTTCCCAGAAGTTAGACCATCAGCTCCTTAGTCCATTCCAAAGGAGCAAATAGGTCAGCCCACTTTTAAGTTGCAACTTCCTCAGTCCCTCCATATCCACCCAGTATTTTATTCCTCATTCCTCAAGCCCTACACTGAGAATCCCTTTCAAGATCAGTCTCAATAACCCCTCCTTCAGCCAAGTTTCAGAGCATAAGGAATATATAGTGCATGAATATATACAAATATTCACAATATACATATGGGGTGTGTGTGTATATATGAAAATATAGTAGATCAGTAACAGGTTGAAAGATAGAAACAAAGGCCAGGAATAAACTGTCAGTTTTCAGGATAGCGATAGAAAAATGGTGCCCCCCCCCCATGGTTCTGTACTGGCATCTGTGCTGTTCAACATATTCATAAGTGACCTGGAAAAGGGGGTGAACAGTGAGGTGTGTAAATTTTCAGACAATATAAAATTACTCAAGATAGTTAAGTCCAAAGCTGACTGTGAAGAGTTACAAAGGGATCTCACTAAATTGGGTGACTGGGCAGATGAAATTCAATGTAGATATGTCCAAAGTAATGCACATTGGAAAACAATCCCCAACCATACATACAAAATGTTGGGGTCTAAATTAGCTGTTACTACTCAAGAAAGATCTTGGAGTCATTATGGATAATTTTCTGAAAATATCTGGTCAATGTGCAGAGCAGTCAAACAAACTAACAATATTAGGAACCATTAGAAAAGAGATAGACAATAAGACAGCAAATATCACAACGGCAACTCATAAATCTATGATATGCCCAAATTTTGAGTTCTGTGTGCAGTTCTGGTCACCCCATCTCAAAAAAGATACATTAGAATTGGAAGAAGTACAGAGAAGGGCAACAAAAATGATTAGAGAACAGCTTCCCTATGACAGAGATTAAAAAGACTGGGACTGTTGAGTTTAGAAAAGAGACAACTAAAGGGGGATATAATACAGATCTAGAAAATCAGAATGGTGTGGAGAAAAGGTATTATTTACCCCTTCACATAATACAAGAACCAGGGGTCACCAAATTAAATTAATATGCAGAACATTTAAAACTAACAAATGGAAGTACTTCTTCACACAATGCATAGTCAACCCATGGAACTCATTGCCAAAAGTATAACTGAGTTAAAAAAAGAATTAGTTAAGTTCATGGAGAATAGGTTCATCAATGGCTATTAGGCAAGATGGTAAGGGAAGCAACCCCATACTCCGGGTGTCCCTAAATCTGACTGTCAGCAGCTGGGACTGGACAACAGGGGTGGATCATTCAATAATTGCCCTGTTCTGTTCATTCCCTCTGAAGCATCTGGCACTGGCCACTGTCAGAAAACTGGATATGGACCAAAGTTAGATGGACCATTGGTCTTAGCCAGTATGGCTATTTTTATGCAATCCTCTATTCCTGCCTGCAGTGAGGTTGTCTCCAATACCTCATGGACTGGGAAGGTTATGATCCCAAGGAACAATGCTGGGAGCCCATGACTCATGTCCATGCCCCACAAGCTAGTGAAAATGTTTCAGCAGGATTATCCAAAGAAGCCAGGCCCAGCACTGCCCCAGAAGGGAGCACATCTGAGGGAGCATGGGTGTGGGTCTAGAACCCAGATTCGTGGGCACCCTGGTTCTCGGACACACCTGCATTGACCCAAGGGAGACGAGCAAAGTAGCATCTTTGAGTTCTGGTTCTGACTCTGGCTCTACCCCTTGCTCTGTTATTTGGCAGCTGAACTTGGTTCTGACCCCCTACTTCCATTGCCTAATCCACCCCCTACACCAGACTCCTCCTCTGACCATTTGCCTACATTCCGTTCCTACCACATTAGCATACTCAGCTCATCAATTCTTTGGGCAGGGAATGTTTTTCCTATCTGTGCAGCACTTAGCACAGTTGGGCCCCGATTTCTAGTTAGGGCCTCTAGGGCACCACTGTAATGCCGCTAACAAAATGGAATTTTTAAAAAAATGAGATTTTATGGATTATCTTGAATATTCTGTTTATTTCAAATGCCATGTTCATATGTCTGTGTGTGCTTTATCCAAACTCTAAAATAATTACAGTACTTTAGCTGGAGGAAAGACAAATATAGACACATGGTTCCCCAAGGACAGTTAGGATTTCTTTACATTACTGAGCTCTGTAATGAGCTGGCATTGTGAATATCAAGAACTCCACATGTGGTGATCATACACACTACTTTTATGAGTCTCTCTGCAGAGAAAAGCTCCCAGGTGAATGCTCAAGCTGTCAATCTAAAGTGCACATTAAAAGCTCCAGCAATCTGGTCTTCTCTAAGAACATCTGCTTTTTCTGTGCTAATATTTATCAGTTACACACAATGCAATTCACATTTCCAAAACCGAGACTAGTGAATTGGAACTGAGACATATCTGTTCACTATGTTGTCTCTGAAATCCTAATAGTCATACAGAGGCTAAATCAAGCTGCTGTTTACAATAGGATCTCTCTCAGGGCTGGTCTTCACAGCAAAATTAACTCAAGTTATAATTCAAGTGTTGCCTCTAATCCAGTGTTTCCCACACTTGGGATGCCACTTGTGCAGGGAGCCCCTGGTGGGCCGGGCCGGTTTGTTTTCCTGCCGTGTCCGCAGGTCCGGCCGATCGCAGCTCCCACTGGCCACGGTTTGCCACTCCAGGCCAATGGGAGCTGCTGGAAGCAGCGCAGGCCAAGGGAACGTACTGCTGCCACTTCCAGCAGCTCCCATTGGCCTGGAGCAGCGAACCGCGGCCAGTGGGAGCCACGATCGATCCAACCTGCAGATGTGGCAGGTAAACAAACTAGCCCGACCCACCAGGGCATTTCCCTACACAAGCAGTGTCTTGAGTTTGGGAAACATTGCACTAGTCCAACCATCCACAAACAAAAATCTCTAGCTTGAGTGTGGTGGCACTTTAAACTCAAGCTAGCTGGCCTGTCAAGGGGGAGAGCCTGCCTCCTGCAGCCTGCATCAAATCTGGTCCCTGACCTGCTCTGGCTCTTGTTTTGCTCCTGCCCTCACTCCTAGCTCCCACTGTGCTCCTGCTCTGTGCCTGATCCTTGCCTTTCCTCTGGTTCCTGCTCA
The DNA here is from genome assembly GCF_007399415.2 of Gopherus evgoodei. Taxonomy (NCBI): domain Eukaryota; kingdom Metazoa; phylum Chordata; order Testudines; family Testudinidae; genus Gopherus; species Gopherus evgoodei. The sequence continues at coordinate 76,940,062 of NC_044324.1, forward strand.
TGTGCCTCATTCCTGACCATCGGCATTGAATGATACACAAACAATTGCACGCTGTGTGGACGTGGCTAGACTCCACTTGAATGGGAATGCACTGGGGGAGACTATCAGCAAAGTTTCCCCAGGGCTTTTTTGGATGTTCCCTCCAAACAATATAAATAAACCTGTTCAGACCCCTCTAACACTTGCATAGCTCTCCTGCTGCACTTGTACATATCAGATGGCATCCAGGAGAGCGTGCAGCTAGCTGGACTGAGATGGACACCAAAGTTCTTGTGAAACTTGGGGTGAAGGCAGCAAGAGCTATGATTTCAGGTCCAGGACCAGAAATCAAAAGTCTCGTAAGGCTGATCTCCATGGAGGTAGCTGAGGAAGGGCCCAACTGGACTGGACCACAGTGCCAGGAGAAGATAAGTGGTCACCTATGAAAAGTTTGGTTTAAGTGATTTGACTAGCATCACATAGGTATTCTGTAGCAGCAGGGATAGAATCTAATTCTCTAGGGCAGCATTCAACTGCCTTAATCATGAGACTGACATTTCTCTTCCTGCTGTCTTATGCTTTATTCAGTACACACCTTCAAACTTCTTCAACAAACCAGGCAGGAGTTCTATGGACAACAGTTCCATTCACTACACAACCCTGTTTCATAAGAATGGCCATACTGGATAAGACCAAAGGTCCATCTAGCCCAGTATCCTGTCTTCCGACAGTGGGTAATGCCAGGTGCTCCAGAGGCAATGAACAGAACAGGTAATCATCACGTGATCCATCCCCTGTCGCCAATTCCCAGCTCCTCGCAAACAGAGGCTAGGGACACCATCCCTGCCCATCCTGGCTAATAGCCATTGATGCACCTATCCTCCATGAACTTACCTAGTTCTTTTTTTAACCCTCTTATAGTCTTGTGAAGTGAGGCATAAAATACTGGGTGGATGTGGAGGGACTGAGGAATTTGCACAGGTTGACTGTGCATTGTGTGAAAAAATACTTCCTTTTGTTTGTTTTAAACCTGCTGCCTATTAATTTCATTTGGTGACCCCTAAGTCTTGTGTTATGAGAAGGCGTAAACACTTCATTTACTTTCTCCACACCAGTCATGATTTTATCAACGTATCATATCCGCCTTTAGTCGTCCCTTTTCCAAGCTGAAAAGTGCCAGTCTTGTTAATCTCTCCTCATATGGAAGCCGCTCCATATCCCTAACCATTTTTGTTGCCCTTTTCTGAACCTTTCCCAATATATCTTTTTTGAGACTGGCAACCACATCTGCACACAGTATTCAAGATGTGGGCATACCTTGGATATATATAGAGGCTGTCATGATACAATTCCCCACTCTGAACCTTAGCATCCAAAAGATGGGGTACCAGCATGAATTTCTCTAAGCTCAATTACCAGCTTAGAACCTGTAGCGCTGCCACCAACCAGGAATTCCAGTGCCTGGTACACTCTGGTCCCCCCCAAAACCTTGCCCAGGGGCCCCAAGACCCAGTCTCTCTGGATGTTAACACAAGGAAAGTAAACCCTTTCCTTCACCGTTGCCTATCCCAGCCTTCCCCTCCCTGGGTTACCCTGGAAGATCACTGTGTGATTCAAACTCCTTGAATCACAAAACAGAGAGGAAATTCACCTTCCTCCCTCCCTCTCTTTCCCCCTCCCAGACTCTTCCTGAGAGAAAATAATCCTGGCACAGAGAGAAATCAGCCTCTCTCTCCTTCTTCCCTCCTTTCTCCCCACCAATTCCCTGGTGGATCCAGACCCAGTCCCCTGGGGTCTCACCAGAATAAAAAAAAATTAGGTTCTTAAAGAAGAAAAGCTTTTAATTAAAGAAAGAAAAAAACAGTAAAAATTATCTTTGTAAATTAAAAAAAAAATGGAATAGGTACAGGGTCTTTCAGCTATAGACACTGGGAATACTCTCCCAGCCTAAGTATACAAGTACAAATTAAAATCTTTTCAGCAAAATACCAGTTTGAACTCCTTTCAGCCAAATACACATTTGAACTCCTCCCAGCCAAATACACATTTGCAAAATAAGAAAACAGCCATAAGCCTAACTCGCTTTATCTACCTAGTACTCACTAGTCTGAACTTATAAGAGCCTGTATTGGAGAGAAACCTGGTTGCACGTGTAAGCAGTGTCAGGATAAACTCTACACTGACATCTGGTGGAAAGAATTTCAGAGACTGTATTTGCATAGGCACGCTTACCCTATCCCAGACTGCCGAGCTGTGGGACTGCTTGGTGACAAATGACTCACCCTCAGTTGGGTGGTACTTGCTAGACAAGGGACATGGGTTCCAAAACCCAGAAAATTGAGAGAGGCTGGGGACAGGTATCTGTGCCTGGTGGTGCAGGTGCCTTGTGGAGCCAGAAGCACCAGTTCTAGCTCTTCCTCTCTCCACTGTGGAATGTTAGAGTTGATTTTTTTATTCCCTTAAGAATGTAAATACAGGTTACTGAGCTGAACTCACTTTGGGTTAATGGTGCACTAGCACTGGGGCTCCCCTACTATGAGCTGAAATCACTAAAGAGCTGAAAATCACTAAAGAGCTGAAGTTACTGAGCTGAGAGCACAGTACTGTGCTAACTAGTGGGGAGCCCAAAGCTATACTGTGGAACAGAGCCACTGGCGGAGTGGAGCAGTTTGTGGGGACGGCTGGAGCGGATCACGGGACAGCTGGTGGAGCAGAGCGGCTGGCAGAGCGGAGTAGCTGTGAGACGGGTGGAGCGGCCCACAGAGTGAGCAGTTTGCAGGGACAACTGGAGAAGCTCACGGGACAGCTGGTGGAGCAGAGCAGCTGGTGGAGTGGAGCAGTTTGTAAGGATGGCTGGAGGAGCAGAGTGGAGCGGCTGGTAAAGCGAAGCAGTTCGCGGAGAAGGCGGGAGCAGAACCCACGGAGAGGCAGAGCAGTTGGCCCCGGACATGTAAGGTGCCCCTTTCTGCCCAGGCTTGGGGGGGGGGCCTCTGCAGATAGACTCTCGAACTTTGGGGCTGCACTGACCCAGGACAGAGACTTTTGGGATTGTGGGACTTTTGGGACTGTGGGTGATTTGGGGGGTTGCTGGACTCAAGAGCCCAGGAAAGAGGACACAGCCCAATTTCCTGGGGTGGGTCTTTGCTCACGGTTTGGTCTATGAACTCTAGTTGAGGTATTTTTCCCAATTTAGTGTTTGTTGTTTATCTCATGTATTAAACCTTTTCTGCTACACCTAGACTCTGTGCTTGCGAGAGGGGAAGCATTGCCTCTTTGAGGCGCCTGGGGGGGGTGTAAGATTTTCCCAGGTCACTGGGTGGGGGGCTCGAGCTGGTTTGGCATTGGGTTATTGAACGGAACCCCTGGATACTGAACCCGGCCTTTGTTGCTGCCAACTCAGAGGGGCAGAAGGGTTACATTTTTGGGGGCTTGTCCGGGATATCCTAGGTCAGTACTCCTCGCAAGCACATTTTGAGTGATCCATTGAATTGGGAAAACCTCTAATTACCTTGTTGTTTTTGATCTGTTGTATTGGGAAAAGATTAGAGTTTGTATAATGGCCCTACACTTGTTAGAGGTTTGGTGCAAGGGGATGAATATTGACCCCAGGAACTGTCTTCTGGTAACGGGGGTGCTGGAGGCAGTCGATGAGGGCTCAATAGAACCTATGTTAAGGTCATCCCCTGAGTACCTGTGTAAGTGCAAAATGTGTGGGCACATTTTTGTGAGGGAAGAGGGGGCTTTTGCTGTATTGTGTGAGCTGCCCTCGGCTGTGGACCCTCTACAGGTTCCAGGCACGAAAGCAGTGGATGATGGTGAGTGGAAGGTAATAACCACTGGGAGCCAGCCCTCACCAGCCCCTACTGCTGATGTAGAGTTTTTAAAGAAAATGTCAGACTTTTTGGGGAAAGAGGGAAAAACTTTGGCTGATATGCCGGGTCTGTTGGGCCTTAAGCCGAGAGCCCCACAACAGGAGACTGCTCCTTCACCTGATGAGTGGGTGAAGGCTTTGGGGCAAGCATTAGGGAAGGTCATGCCACCCCACCCCCGAGTCAAGCCTCTATCGTAAACTGAGGTTGTTTTCTGGGGGTCCCACCCCAATACCTGGGGAGGAAGCATTTGAACCCTGGCTGGAGCACACCACAGAGATGCTGCAGGAGTGGGCGGTGCCTGAGGCTGAAAAGAGAAGGCGACTAGTAGAGTGTCTCAGGGGGCCAGTTCTAGATGTGATTCGCACCCTGAAGCTCAGTAACCCTGGGGTCAAGGTGAGGGACTGCCTAGAGGCCCTGGACCATGCCTTTGGGAGAACTGAGGGTTCAGAGGATGTTTATTGCAAATTCCTCAATGCCAGGCAACAAAAGGGAGAGAAGGTTTCTGCCTATGTCCAAAGATTGGAGAAATTATTACAGAGAGCCATCATGAGGGGAGCAGTAGCCGTTAAGCAAATGGACCGGACTAGATTGGCTCAGATTTTGAGAGGAATTCAATATCAGAACCCAATCCTTCTCCACCTTCGATTAAGGGAATGGCAAGATAATCCACCAAGTTACTCTCGCCTGATAAAAGAGGTCCGAGAGGAAGAAGAGAGGCAGGCAGCTGGCAAGGTTTGGGAGGTGCAGCAACACCAAGCAACTGGCACAACATCCACACGGACACCCAAGGCACTAATGGTGAATCCTCAAGAGGAACTTACTCAGCGAGTGCAGGCCTTGACATAGAAAGTGACTGAACTAGAGAGTACCCTCGATTCAGCAAAGACTTCAAGGTGCAAGGAACCCTCTGCTACCATGGTCCAGAGGACTACGTTTAGAACATCTGCACCCCCTCGACAGCAAGGGAAAGGACAATCCTTCTTCTGCTACCGGTGTGGCCAGAGTGGGCACATTGCTGCAAGGTGTCAGAATGCAGACAATCCCATGCTGGTATATCAAAAGCTGAGGACCACCTGGGGAAAGTCGGGAAACGGCCTCAGGGCCTGGGAAGGGAGCCGCCTAGGCCTGCAGGATGCGGAGGCTCCCCTGGAAGGAACCATGCGGCCCGAATCCCCCCAGGATTGATAGGACCCCGAGTGGAGGTCACTGTAAAGGTTGAAGGGACAGAATGTAGAGCAGTGCTTGACACTGGATCCCAGGTGACTATCATATTCCAGTCTTTCTACCAGCAGATGCTTGGGCATCTTGCTATACGGCCCCTGACAGGGCTTGGCCTATGTGGCCTCAGCATGGATGAATACCCTTATCAGGGCTATGTCATAGTACACCTGGAATTCCCAGAAGAGATTGCTGGGGTAAGACAGGAGGTGGACACTGCTGCTTTAATATGCCCTGACCCCAAAGGAGCCTCTGATGTGTCTGTGCTAATAGGGACCAACTCCAGCCTCGTTAGGATACTGGCCGATTACTGCAGACAGCAAGCAGGAGACCAATATCTGAACACCTTGGTGATACACACACACTGTGCCGCGGCTTACAGAAAAATTGAGGACACAAGAAAAGTGATGCCTGATTTGCCAGTAGGAGCACTGAGGTATGCGGGCCCGGTCCCTTTAGTGGTGCCTGCCATGTCAGAAAAGGAGGTGATTGTCAGGAGTACCTGCCTAAAAGGCAGTAAGGAAACATTAGCTGTGGTAGAGCAGCCAACCAAGGGAGGGCTCCCAGAAGGAGTACTGGTTCTCAATGGAGTCATAACCCTACCTGCTGAAGCCCAGGAGGAGGTGACGATACTGGTTGCTAATGAAACACGCTGTGATGTGTTTGTAAAACCAGGGCAGAAGATTGCAGACATCTTTGAGCCTGAAAGCGTTGTGAGACCCCAGTGTGAAGCTGAAGTTCCAATGATAGATCCTGCGAAGTTTGACTTCGAGGACTCACCGCTGTCTGAGGAGTGGAAGGATTGCCTGAGGAAGAAGCTTTGCGAGAGATCCAAGGTGTTCTCACTACATGAGTGGGACGTGGGATGTGCAAAGGGAGTGGAACACCATATCAGGCTACAAGATCCCCGACCCTTCAGGGAGAGGTCTAGGAGGATTGCCCTCTCTGAGATGGAAGACGTGCGCCATCATCTTCAAGAGCTGATCGCGAATGGTATCATCACAGAGTCACGAAGCCCCTATGCCTCACCCATTGTGGTCGTTCGTACGAAGAGTGGAAAAATCCGGATGTGTATTGACTACCGCACCCTAAACAGACGCACTACAGTTGATCAATACACCATGCCTCGAGTACAAGATGCCTTGGACTGTTTGCTGGGTAGTCAGTGGTTCTCTGTGTTGGATCTTCGGAGTGGATACTACCAGATCCCTCTGGGAGAAGAGGATAAGGAGAAGACAGCCTTCATCTCCCCGTTAGGGTTCTACCAGTTCGAATGCATGCCACAAGGGATTTCTGGGGCCCCTGCCACATTTCAACGACTTATGGAAAAAGTCGTGGGAGACATGAATTTACTGCAAGTGTTAGTTTACTTGGATGACCTGATTGTGTTTGGAAGAACCCTGGAGGAACATGAAGAAAGACTTCTTAAAGTGCTCGATAGGTTGGAGGCATACGGTTTGAAGCTTTCAATTGATAAATGCCAGTTCTGCCAAACCTCAGTGAAGTATGTAGGTCACATCATATCCCAAGAGGGTGTGAGTACTGACCCCGATAAAATAGAAGCACTCACTACCTGGCCACGTCCCATTAACTACAGAGAACTCAAGACGTTTCTTGGATTTAGTGGCTACTACCGCAGATTTGTGAAGAACTATGCTACGATTGTAAAACCTCTGAATGATCTTACCAGGGGATACCAGTCCAACAAGAACAAATCTAAGACCCAGAATAAACGGAGGCCTCCAAAGCCTCCTTTGCAGAGACACTATGGCCCCTTCGAACCATTTGGGCCGCGGTGGGATGAAAGATGTGAGAGAGCTTTTCAGGAAATCATTACTCGCCTAACTCATGCTCCCATCCTAGTCTTTGCTGACCCAAGCAAACCATTTATCCTGCATACTGATGCCAGTTTGGAGGGTCTGGGAGCAGTACTGTATCAGGAAGTGGAAGGCAAACGCAAACCGGTAGCCTTTGCCAGCCGAAGACTGTCTGACAGTGAAACTCGCTACCCCATCCACAAGCTGGAGTTCTTGGCCTTGAAATGGGCCATCACTGAGAAATTTCGAGACTACTTGTACGGTGCTCAGTTCCAGGTGTGGACAGACAACAACCCACTGACCTATGTGTTCACAAGTGCTAAATTGGATGCTACAGGCCAGAGATGGGTGGCCGCCTTGGCTAGCTATGAGTTCAGCATTCAATACCGATCAGGGAGGAGCAATGTAGATGCAGATGCCTTGTCCAGACATCCGCAGGCACCTGACGTTGCTGTGATACCCACGGATGGCGTGAGAGCTATCTGCAGTGTGAGTCGCCGAGAGCCGGAGGCCCCTGAGAGCCTTCATGGATGTGTTGCTGAAGCTTTGGGCCTGCCCCTGGAATGCATGCCTTCTGCTTCAGTGAACTATATTGCTTTGGACCAATCTCCCTTGCCCATGCTCAATGCGGCTGACTGGCAGGAAGCCCAGCTGCAAGATATTGACATTTGTGATACACTACTTGCCAAAAGAGAGGGGCAAGGCCCAGCTGCGGTTGTCCCACCTACCCCAGAGGGTAAACTACTTTGAGAGAATGGACCAAACTGAAACTGATTCAGGGAGTGCTACACCGCGTGACCACAGACCCTCTACAAAAGCAACGGAATCAACTAGTGCTGCCAAAAGAGTACAGAGCCCTGGCCATGAGGGCCCTGCATGATGACTTTGGACATTTAGGGATGGAGAGGACCCTGGAACTTATCCGCAGTAGGTTCTATTGGCCTCGGATGGCCGAAGATGTTCGCAGAAAATGTGACACCTGCGCTCGATGTGTTCAAAGGAAAACTCTGCCCACAAGGGCCGCATATCTGAAGAACATCACCAGCAACAAACCTCTGGAGCTGGTTTGCATTGATTTCTTGTCCTTAGAAGTAGACAAGAGGAATATTGGGAACATTCTAGTAGTGACCGACCATTATACACGATATGCGCAGGCATACCCCACACGTGATCAGAAGGCCACTACCGTCGCTCGAGTACTGTGGGAAAAATATTTCTCAGTTTATGGATTCCCAGCCCGGATACACTTGGATCAGGGACGAGACTTTGAGAGTCACCTTCTGAAGGAGGTGCTGAGGATAGCAGGAATTAAAAAGTCAAGGACAATGCCTTATCACCCACAGGGTGATCCTCAGCCAGAGAGGTTCAACCGAACCCTGTTAGATATGTTAGGGACTTTGCGGCCAGAGCAGAAGGCAACCTGGAGCCAACATGTCGCATTTCTAGGGCACGCCTACAACGCCACAAAGAACGACGCTACGGGAGTCACCCCATATCTCTTAATGTTTGGGCGAGAACCAAGATTACCCATAGACCTGTGCTTTGGTGTATCCGAGGATGGAGATAGCTATGAAACTCACCAGCAATATCTATCCCAACAACAAGAAAAGCTGCGGGATGCTTATCACTTAGCTACATCTGCAGCTCAGAAGAATGCAGGCCGCAACAAACATCGATATGATGCTAGGGTACGTCTGCAAGAGCTCCAGCCAGGGGACAGAGTCCTGCTGCGAAATTTGGGTATTGCTGGCAAACACAAGATAGCTGACAGGTGGAAGGCAATACCTTACCTAGTGATGGAAAAGCTAGGAGACCTGCCGGTTTATAAGATCAAACCTGAAGAGGGTACAGGGCAGACAAAGACCATGCACAGAAACCTTTTGCTCCCTGTGGGGGAATTGGTAGGCAGCCCTTATGAGATTGGCCACAACCGGGCAACTGGGCAGAACGAAGGTGCTGTGCCAAAGCCGCCTTCCAACGTGGACCGCCGACTCCCTGCAGCTAACCTACCCCTACTCAGCACATCTGAAAGTGAGTCTGAGGAGGAAGACACAACCATGGTGTATCCTGGGATGAAGACAAGATTTCAGTCTCGATCCGCTGAATCAGAAGAGAACACATCCTCTTCCGCCCTAAACCCTATGGCAGAAGTATTTAGGCCCATTCCTGACATCCCTGAGCCACTGGTGGGACCCCCGTGTAATGACTTACACAGGCTATTGGACAGTGGTGACATACAGATGGAGGATGTCCAGAGCACCTGCGACCCTCCACTGTTAGAACTAGAAATGCAGGGGCCTATGCCAGTATCCGAGGGGAACTCACAGGAAACCTCCCCATCCATCACTCAAGAGGATGTCCCCCCTACCATAGCAACAGAGATTCTCAATAGGAGAGACAGGGTAATAAGACCAGTGAAACGGTTAACTTACAATGCACCTGGGGTGATTAGTGAGGAGCCTATACATTTAGTACACAGGTTTGTGAAAGCTAAAGTGGGCTATCTAATGCCTTTTGGAGGGGACCAATAAGTTGGTATAGTAGGGAATGTGATTTGTCGGGACGACAAATTCTTGGCTAGGGGGAGGATGTAAGCAGTGTCAGGATAAGCTCTACACTGACATCTGGTGGAAAGAATTTCAGAGAGTGTATTTGCATAGGCACGCCTACCCTATCCCAGACTGCCGAGCTGTGGGACTGCTTGGTGACAAATGACTCACCCTCAGTTGGGTGGTACTTGCTAGACAAGGGACATGGGTTCCAAAACCCAGAGAATTGAGAGAGGCCGGGGACAGGTATCTGTGCCTGGTGGTGAAGTCGCCTTGTGGAGCCAGAAGCACCAGTTCTAGCCCTTCCTCTCTCCACTGTGGAATGTTAGAGTTGATTTTTTTATTCCCTTAAGAATGTAAATACAGGTTACTGAGCTGAACTCACTTTGGGCTAATGGTGCACTAGCACTGGGGCTCCCCTACTATGAGCTGAAATCACTAAAGAGCTGAAAATCACTAAAGAGCTGAAATTACTGAGCTGAGAGCACTGAGTACTGTGCTAACTAGTGGGGAGTCCAAAGCTATACTGTGGAACAGAGCTACTGGTGGAGTGGAGCAGTTTGTGGGGACGGCTGGAGCGGATCACGGGACAGCTGGTGAAACAGAGCAGCTGGTGGAGCGGAGCAGTTTGTAAGGATGGCTGGAGGAGCGGAGGGGAGCGGCTGGTAAAGCGGAGCAGTTCGCGGAGAAGGCGGGAGCAGAACCCACGGAGAGGCAGGGCAGTTGGCCCCGGACACGTAAGGTGCCCCTTTCTGCCCAGGCTTGGGGGGGGGCCTCTGCAGATAGACTCTCGAACTTTGGGGCTGCACTGACCCAGGACAGAGACTTTTGGGATTGTGGGACTTTTGGGACTATGGGTGATTTGGGGGGTTGCTGGACTCAAGAGCCCAGGAAAGAGGACACAGCCCAATTTCCTGGGGTGGGTCTTTGCTCACGGTTTGGTCTATGAACTCTAGTTGAGGTATTTTTCCCAATTTAGTGTTTGTTGTTTATCTCATGTATTAAACCTTTTCTGCTACACCGAGACTCTGTGCTTGCGAGAGGGGAAGCATTGCCTCTTTGAGGTGCCTGGGGGGGGTGTAAGATTTTCCCAGGTCACTGGGTGGGGGGCTCGAGCTGGTTTGGCATTGGGTTATTGAACGGAATCCCTGGATACTGAACCCGGCCCTTGTTGCTGCCAACTCAGAGGGGCAGAAGGGTTACACACATCTGATCCCTCTGAGCCCCCAGAGTGAACAACAACCAAAACTAACAGCACACACAAAAACTTCCCTCCCTCAAGATTTGAAAGTATCCTGTCCTCTGATTGGTCCTCTGGTCAGGTGACAGCCAGGCTCACTGAACTTGTTAACCCTTTACAGTCAAAGAGATATTAATAGCACAGAAGTACTTTACTTTTCTTATCTGTTTATGACAGAGGCAATATGATATTTTCTGTCTTATTATCTATCCCTTTCTTGATGATTCCCAACGTTCTGTTAGGTTTTTTGATTGCCGCTGCACATTGAGTGGATGTTTTTAGAGAACTATCCACAATGACTCCAAGATCTCTTTCTCGAGTGGTAACAGCTAATTTAGATCCCATCGTTTTATATCTATAGTTAGAACTATGTATTCCAATGTGCATTACTTACCATTTGATCTCCAGAATAGGTCCACCCTGTGCACTGAATGAGGCAGAAGGTCCTCTGGGAAAAAATAGTATGTGATCATGTAATTAAAGATTGTATCATAATGCAATATGCACAAGGGGGTCGAATTAAGGTTGCACAGCCAATGAAATACTTACTCTTCTGGTATGAAATTTCTTTCATCTTCATTTTGTGTTAAGCCCTTTAGGTGATTTTTGGTAAATATATAAGGAAATGGGCCAATTTGATAAAGAGGAGTCTATTTGCAGGTGGCTTAGTATTGTATACTGTTATTAGAGCTGCTTGGGAATTTTCCGCCAGAATGGTTTTCCCACAAAAAATGCACTTAAAAAAAATGAAATTTTCCACTTAAAAAAAAAAACTTCTCCCAGGGAAAACTGAAATGATTGCTGCCCAGCTGCCTGCCTGGGAGACTCTTGTCAGTTTCTAGCCCCACAGCAAAACAAGGGAGGTAGAGATGCTGGACACTCTGGTTCTCTCTCTTTGGCAGCCAGGTTGGAAGAGAGGCAGGGAAGTGAAGAGCCAGGGTGTTCAGTTTCCAATAGTCTTCCTGGAAGGCTCTTGTCAGTTTCACTTTCTGTGGAAGATGGGAAGCCAGCAAATTCTATTTCAGTTCTCCCAAAATGGAATTTTTCTGGAAATCTCTATCCATGAAAAAAAAAATTGCACTGGACTTTTTGTACTGATTCAGGATGAAGTTTTATTGTAAAACCTGAAATTTTTCATAGGAAAGGATTTCAATTTCCCAGCTATGTCTATTTGATACAAGTACTTTCTCCTTAAGCAGGGTACAGCATCTATCTAGCCAATTCTCAATTTTTACAGGAACACAGGGGCTGCTACTCTGGATCAGACCAGCAGTCCATATAATCTGACAGAGGCCAGGACAAGATAGTACAGAGTATGGTGTAAATACAATACAGACTCGTCTATGCGCGGATGTCAAGAGTCAAGCCATCATGATGGCTGTTAACGGACCATGGGTTAAAAGGGCCATGCTGAAATATCTTAAGATATCTATATATACACACACATGTATAATTACCTAGGATTACATACATATTCACGTGCAGGCCTATCTGTTAACGGCACTTTGCAAGAATATACATTCAAATGTGTAATCTAATAAAAACATTACTATTACATGGGGGTGAAAGTAACTCAGGACACTTATTGGTATGGGGAAGGGGCAGCTCTGGCCCCTGGAAGGGGAGGGGCCTTGGAGGGAAGGGGTGGGGTGAGGGGCAGGGGTGAAAGTAGGTTAAGCAACTTACCAGTACAGGTCGGGGCCTCAGGCAGAAGGGGCAAGGTTGGGGGGGCGGGTCAGCACCCCAAACCAGCCCTTTCAGGCCACCTGGCCCATGCTGCCCAGGGCTCTTGTGTTGACTTACAGGGCCCGGGGCTCCGGATGCCACTGCTGCGCTAGCAGCAGCAGCAGCGTCTGGAGCCCTGGGCCCTTTTAAATCGCCGGCCCCAGGGCAACTGCTTCCTTTGCCCCCCCCAATCCATCGGAGGCTGGGGGGGGCAATGGGGCAGGGACGTTACAGCGCTGCAGGGCCCTTTGCCATGGCAGCGCTTTAACGTTGCTGGGCCCCCCACCAACCGGGAGGAGGGGAAGAAACAATTAAGTGCTGCTGTGGCAAAAAAAGTCCTTAAAGTGCTGCTGCAGCAGTGCTTAATGTCCCTGCCCCTTTTGCCTCGCCTGTCGATGGCTCTGCCGGTACGGACCCTACCGGCAGGGCCGCCGACAGGGGGAAGGGGCAGCAACATTAAAGCACTGCCACACAAAGGACTGTCCTTAAAGCACTGCCACGGCAGCGCTTTGATGTTGCTGCCTCTTCCCCCACCCCCCCTCCACCCTCCATCAGTGGTAAAGATGTACATGTTTCCGCTCCATACTTCCTATCGATTTATAGATTCATAGATTCATAGACTCTAGGACTGGAAGGAACCTCGAGAGGTCATCGAGTCCAGTCCCCTGCCCTCATGGCAGGACCAAATACTGTCTAGACCATCCCTGATAGACATTTATCTAACCTACTCTTAAATATCTCCAGAGATGGAGATTCCACAACCTCCCTAGGCAATTTATTCCAGTGTTTAACTACCCTGACAGTAAGGAACTTTTTCCTAATGTCCAACCTAAATCTCCCTTGCTGCAGTTTAAGCCCATTGCTTCTTGTTCTATCATTAGAGGCTAAGGTGAACAAGTTTGCTCCCTCCTCCTGACAACACCCTTTTAGATACCAGAAAACTGCTATCATGTCCACTCTCAGTCTTCTCTTTTCCAAACTAAATAAACCCAATTCTTTCAGCCTTCCTTCGTAGGTCATGTTCTCAAGATCTTTAATCATTCTTGTTGCTCTTCTCTGGACCCTCTCCAATTTCTCCACATCTTTCTTGAAATGCGGTGCCCAGAACTGGACACAATACTCCAGTTGAGGCCTAACCAGCGCAGAGTAAAGCGGAAGAATGACTTCTCGTGTCTTGTTTACAACACACCTGTTAAGGCATCCCAGAATCACATTTGCTTTTTTTGCAACAGTATCACACTGTTGACTCATATTTAGCTTGTGGTCCACTATGACCCCTAGATCTCTTTCTGCCATACTCCTTCCTAGACAGTCTCTTCCCATTCTGTATGTGTGAAACTGATTGTTCCTTCCTAAGTGGAGCACTTTGCATTTCTCTTTATTGAATTTCATCCGGTTTACCTCAGACCATTTCTCCAATTTATCCAGATCATTTTGAATTTTGACCCTGTCCTCCAAAGCAGTTGCAATCCCTCCTCGTTTGGTATCGTCTGCAAACTTAATAAGCATACTTTCTATGCCAATATCCAAGTCGTTGATGAAGATATTGAACAGAGCCAGTCCCAAAACAGACCCCTGCGGAACCCCACTTGTTATACCTTTCCAGCAGGAATGGGAGCCATTAATAACTACTCTCTGAGTACGGTTATCCAGCCAGTTATGCACCCACCTTATAGTAGCCCCATCTAAATTGTATTTGCCTAGTTTATCGATAAGGATATCATGCGAGACCATATCAAATGCCTTACTAAAGTCTAGGTATACCACATCCACCGCTTCTCCCTTATCCACAAGGCTCGTTATCCTATCAAAGAAAGCTATCAGATTGGTTTGACACGATTTGTTCTTTACAAATCCATGCTGGCTATTCCCTATCACCTTACCACCTTCCAAGTGTTTGCAGATGATTTCTTTAATTACTTGCTCCATTATCTTCCCTGGCACAGAAGTTAAACTAACTGGTCTGTAGTTTCCTGGGTTGTTTCTATGTCAGTGAGTTAGTGAGCAAATCTGTAGCGCTACATAGCAAGTTCCTGTACCACGTGTTAACGAGTCTTGCATGTTAAATAGGCAACACTGGGAGGTATGGCGCTACAGCGCATTAAGCGGATTCACGCGTAAACGGGTCACACATAAACGGTTCTGTACTGTAACAGCAAAATGCGCAACTGTGGAATAACCTGCTCTTTCTTCCTAATCTCAGGAAGTTGTGGGTTGGTTCATGTGCTGACATATGAGAGTTTATACGCCTCATACCTTTCAATTCTGTTATGTGACGGTGGAGATATTTATTATCCATACAAATGTCTCACCTTTTTTTTTTCTTTAAATCCCCTTTATGAAGCTCTTAGCCTCAACAATATTTTGTGGAGATGAGTTCCACAGATTAATTAAATAATGTGTAAGTATTTCCTTTTATCAATATTAAATTTGTTGCCTTTCAATTTTATTGAATGTCCCATAATGTACATAGTTCTTGTATTTTGAGACACAGTAAACAAGAATGCTTGCTTAACCCTCCCTAAATCATTCATTATCTATCATTCCCCCTTCTCTCTCAAATAAACAGTCTTAATCTTTTCAGTCTGTCCTCATATGGAGGTTCTCTCTTTGATCTGATCATTTTTCATCACCTTCCTTTTACCCCCCTTTAAATCCTTTTGGAGATAGGGGATTGTGTTCATATCTGGTCACCCTACACTATGAGGTATATTCATTACCATGCAGTAGTCCATAATACATATACTATGAAGTATGTCTACTACCATCCAGTTCATAAAATAGCAGTAGTAACAACTACATTCATCCTCCACCATCCCCTATATGGAAGTCAAGTGCAATAGCAGTATCAGCTAGTGGAAATTAAAAGCAGCTTTGAATTACCTTGTTTTCAAAGACTCACACTCAAATGCTTTGGGCCCATAGTTGGAAAAAGAAGGCAAAAAGAAATCTATTTCAGGATCTTTTCTCTACATAGCAGCAGTGTACCCCTCACCCATAACACTTTGGGGATTTGAGTTTATATTTGTGCCTAATTAGCTCCTAAGACAATAATTAAGCCAGCTAGAATTTCACCATAGCACCCTTCCTAATTAAACCAGTGCTAAATAACTGACATTAGTCAAATCTTAACCGTTACTTGAAAACAATCTCTGTGAAACAAATGGCAGGAGCAATGCTAGAATCCATTTTCGAAATTGAAAGTGACCCAACAGCACACTCCAAGTTTCATTTATGGTGTCACAATAGAAGTGTGAGAGCAATGAAGACCTCACTAGCGTCAATTAAATTGTAACTCATTTGCAGTACAGTTGTTCATTAACATGTTGCACTTGTTGTGAAAGCCGTGTGTGTAAAATTCAGACTGGAGTTTTGATGCCCTCTCCAGCAAGAAAGTGGAAATGTTTCTTAATTTAAAAAACTAGTGAGGCAGCTATAATGTGATCACATGGCACGCAATTTTCCCAGCCAGCTCTATGGAACCTCAATACTGACCCATAACACACAAGAAATTCCAGTCCTTGGTTTCTCTTGATCAGAGACTGACAAAATGCCAAATTCTATGGTAATTTTCTAATGAGGACAAACATCTGTTCAAGACAAGGGGCCCGATCTCTGTTTTGTGTAGCCATTTAGGGCCTAAATCAGGAAAGCACCTATACACATGCTTTAGTCCATCCCTGTTCAGCTGACCACTCATGTGCATAATTAAATAGGGGTGGGCTGCTGGTGCTGACACCTATGCAAACTGAGCACAAAGTGGGTGTAAAATACTATGGCTCTGACTTGGGAGCATTTACACACACTTTACTCATTTAAATGACTACCCAAGGATAAAAATGCATTGTTTTGCTCAATTAAAGACTGCAGGATTTGGCCTTTGCAACCTAAGCCAAGATAGGAGTCCATGTCTCTAGGAACGAAAGGGTAATGTATTATCAATTATGTCATTTAGGCTCAATTATGAGTACTATTAACTTACCCCCTTGTTATATATTGGCATTCCGGCAGTGCCCCAATTTACTAAGGCTGACCATATATACCAAGATACAGTCCCTACCCTTACAATCTAAGAAAACAAGCAATATACAAAGCATGGGAGAAAGAGATTCAGTCCAGGTATATTCAAGCTTTCTATATACTCTATGGATTATATGCATTATATACTTTGGGGGGTGGGGTGCTTTCTCTTAAGAAAATATTCCTGACTCCTGCCAACCTGCCATTATTAGTTGGATAAGTTTCTTGTACAATATCTGTATGTATTTAATACGAAAAAAAGAACAATTATTCTAATTCAAGTGACGTCAAACTCTCAACAACAAAAAAAAAATCTCAGCTCCTTGTCCATCTTCCCTGCATTACACACGTGTAAATAGTAACAAGAAAGAAGAAGATTGAAATCAAGATCCAAATTGATTCATCACAACACTCCTTCAGAAAAACAGAACAGGTGCTTTTCCATAATATTAGGGCTGTACAAAACCCCTGGGTTTCAATTTAGCCAGCTGAGGAACAATAAATCAGCTTGATTCCAGTCAGTTCCCAATCTTCACCGGCGCTTTTTGTGGAGTTTTGGGTTCATATAGTCAAAACATGTACAAACACCAGATGAACCTGGAGCAAACCCAAGTGAAATTCACCACACTGTTTTCCCCACATGTGGATCTCCTACCTCCCAAAAGGGGTGTCATATGCACAACAGAGTCAAAGATTCTTCTCTCCTTTCCTACATGGCATCCTGCCCCCAGCAGTCCCCAAGCCTGCTCCTTTAAATGAGCTCTGCTGGGAGCTAAGGACATGACTCCAACTCCCGAATCTTCACAGAAAGGCCAGCTAACCTGCTCCCTCCACACCAAGACCCATATCCTTGTGAGGAGATGTGTGCTGTTTCTTTAATTCTGTAGTGGGAAGCTAGGCACATGGTGCTCTGGAACTTACAGTTCCAGGCAGAAGCTCTCCAGTGAAATAGTCCAAAATCTGATTTATATTAATGAGGCATTCAGGTTCTATGATGAAAGGGGTTATGTACAGATCTAGGCTGTATACCTGCCAGCCTCTCCTAGCATTTCACTAGACTTTGTCTAGACTGGGGATTTGCCTGATTATAGCTATCAGGGTAGCAATATCAGTGTAATCCTTAGTGTAGACAGACAAAGAGGCCATTATCCAATGTTTTCAGGGAAGGGTAAAAACTAGTGCAAACAGCAGCATTGCCTGTCTACACTGAGGGTAGCACTGGTGCAGCGACACCAGTCTATACTCTATCCAGTCTAGACAGAAGCACACAAAAAATACCCCATGAATTAATCTCCTCCCACCGACCCCCAATTACACACACACACACACACACACACACACACACACACACACACACATACACACCCTTCCCTCAGTGCTAATATGCCCCTCGGGCTTTAGAACTAATTGTCACCCTATCACACGGTTCTCTGCTCACCGCTGGGGCACTTCCTCGTGGCTGCATCTGGGGAGTAGCTCTGCCTAGTCTGGCTCCGTCTTCTGTCTCTCGCTTGTGCTGCGTCCTCTCTCATGCTCCAGGAGTTACAGCGCTTCTTTGTCACTCAGGATGATCCTTCTTCCTGAGTTGGCACTCTGGCCAGGTCATTGTAGTTTTCCCTTTCTGAGGTATCAAAGTCCATTGGGCAACTGTTGCAGAGAGTTTTCAGCTCCAATGCTGAGACTGTGCCACTTCCCCAGTGACTGGTAGGGGAACGCAGGCCCACCCATTACTCCACATTCCAGCTCAAGGACACGTGAACCAGCAAGCAGCCAAGGTCTGCACCATCCCAAACCTTGCTGCCCTTTCCCTGAGCCTTTTGCAACTCTCCATCTTTCAGGCTTCCCCTCCACCATTGGGTAAACCCCTCTTTCAGGGCCAACATCCCAGGGCTTCTCCTCTGTCTATGGGTTTCCTCCTTTCCCTCTCTAAGCACAGTAAAAGTGACAGCTGACATTCACACTGCAGACTCCTTCTAGTCTCACTTCCTGGTTTATATTAGCTAGGCCTGCTCCTGACCAGCTGGGCTCCATCCTCAATCAAGCCTATCAAACTTAATTCTCCTTCAGGTGTGGTCTATCAGGTTACTTAATCCCTCCTGGGCCACATTAACCCTTTCTGGGATAATGTGAGGTGAACACTAAATTACAGCCCCCAAAGGCCTCCTCTTCAGATTCTGCTGTTGCCACTTCCTGCCCTTTTGCTTCGCTCAACTTCTTCCCTACCTGTTCTGCTCCTTCCCTCCCCTCTTGGCCCTGGTTGAGGGCAGCTGAGAGTCTGTCATCCCTCCCAGTACAAGGAGTGGAGGCTGGTCCAGGAGAGAGTTTCTTAGTCCTCCATCCCAGCCCTGGCAGAGGGCAGTGCTGGGAACCAGAGGGGAAGAGCCAGGAGCAGGAGGGCTAGCTGCTTCAGAGCACCCAGCCCTTTGGGGAATGGGTGAAAGTGCTGTCCGCTCCTTGTGATCAGCAAGGAAGAAGTCTTCAACATAATGAGCGGCTCTGATTGGCTGCCTTCCCCACACCCCCACCTGCACAGCCAAACAGAAGAGATTTCTGTGTTGCCTAACAGGTTTCCCCAACAGAAGCAGAATGGTCAGAAAACCCATTGCCTATGGAAGAAACCCATAATATTGGCAAGGCTGAGATAGCTAATCCTGTTTCCCTTAGTCCAGCAGTTCTCAAACTGTGGGTTGGGACCCCAAAGTGGATCGTGATCTGGTTTTAATCGGGTTGCCAGGGCTAGCTTTAGACTAGCTGAGGCCCCAGGCTGAAGCCTGAGCCTCACTGCCCAGATTCAAAGCCCAAGGGCTTCAGCCTTGGGTGATGCGGCTCAGGTTACAGGACCCCCACCTGGGGCTGAAACCTTTGGTCTTCATCTTTGGCCACTAAAGTCAGAGCAGTGGGGCTCAAGCAAGCTCAGGCTTCAATCTCCTCTCCTGGGCTGATGTAATAATTTTCATTGTCAGAAGAGAGTCACAATGCAATGAAGTTTGAGAACCCCTGCCTTAGTCTAATAAAGTTCTTTATTCTGTGTGGTTCCCTACCATTGGCACAGGACAGAGTGTCAGAAATTGTTTCATTTTAATCCAGCATAAATAAGAAGAAAAGAAAATGCCAGTGTTCAATCCTCCATATGATTTTCAATGAGACAAATCCATGGAATACAAGGAATGCTTTGCCAAATCCCAAACCACCACAAGCTTAGCACAGACGGCAGCGGATTACAGGTCGGCTCTTTAATTTATGCAATGAGGAAGGAAGCTGAAAACATTCATAAAATCACTTGCCTTCATAAAGGATGGAGATCAGAATTTTAGCAACAATATCATAGTTATTCTTAAATTGGTTTAATCTTTAAAAGTAATGTCATGCACAAACAGTTGTGATTTGACCAAAGCATGAAGAGGTCCTGAGAAAATATGGAAAGCAATATAATGGTCCTATTATGAACAAGCACAACATTGTGCCTACTTATTAGTAGACCTCAAAACACTTTATAAAGGAGCTAATTTTACAGCTGGGGAAACTGAGGCTCACAGCGGTGAAGCAGTTTGCTCCATGTAACTCGCCACACCTAGGAACAGCACACAAGTCTGCTGAGTGCGAGTCCAGTGGGCTACCCACCAGGCCACAGTACCTCCCCACATAAGGGATCATCTAAGAGTAGAAATTTTAAACAAGGAACTTGCAGAAAAATTACAGTTAACATCTGAGCTAACTCTAGAACCAACAGCACACCTGGCACAGGAGTCTGAGCTAGTGAAAATGCAAGGCAGTTGACAAGAAAATAATGGATACATCTGTAGTGCCAACTCTTGTGATTGGATTGCAAGTCTCACAACATATGGTATTTTTCTGAGGACCTCGGCTCCTGGAGTCATATGAGAATCTCAGCTTTCATGTTTTAAAAAGCAAGTTTTCTGCCCTTATGATCAGGCAGAAAAGCTCGAAAAAGTGACTGCTACAGGCAGTATAAGCAGAAGGCAAATAAAAAGAACGAGTGAGTGATGTTCCTGGAAACTGTGTCCAAAGCATTCATGAACAGGCTTGCACTGGTAATCTCAAGGTGTATAATGCGGCTGTTACTGTCACAAGCAGGACCGTGGGCAGTCTGACCTAGTGCTCAGAGCTGGAGTTGGGAGTCAGGCCAGGTCAGATGCCAGGAAGTCAGAGTCCGAGACAGGCCAGAGGGCAGACTGAAAGTCAGATGTCAAGGCATTTCGGCAGCGATGCCTCTTGATGACACTGCTTCACGGCGGCATTTCGGCAGTGACGCCTCTTGACTTCTTATCCGGTGGCCACGGTCCTCAGCGTTTAGTCGTCCGGTGCTCACCCCACGGAAAAGGTTGGGGACCACTGATCGAGAGTCTCAAAAAGCTCAGGATGATATGGAAGCACATGTGGATGGCATTTTGAGAGGCCTCTAGCTCCAGCTGAGTAAATAACAGATTTTTCAGTTCATTGGCCATTTCAAAAACTCAAAGACAAATTTAGTTTCTGGACAAACCAAAAACTAACCTTTTCAAAACATGTGGGGAATGTTAAAGTTGAAAAAATTGTTTCAGGTCAAACCAAACATTTTGCTTGCCCTGAAATGAAACATTTGATTTTAAGCATTTTAAAATGTGTTTGAATTTTTTTTAATAAAATTGAAGGAAATTTTTCAATAAAATGTCATTCCAAACCAAACATTCAAAACATTTCATTTTGAAAATGTTAAAACAAAATCCTTTGATATTTTCAGAATTTTTTTCATTTTTTAAAATTAAACAATTGGGTGAAACCCATGAAATGTTTCTGTGTTGCTGCATCTGCAGCTTTAACCCAAAAATATTTGGTCAAAAAATTTTCTCCCTGCTCTCCTGCCAGCCTCACCATAGAAATTAGAAATGACTGAAATGGCCACTAATCCTAACACACAAACACAAATGATATGAAAGTTTACAAGACATGGTTAGGTCAGTTACTTAAGTGGAGTATCTGTGAAATTATGAAACCCCAAATAGGCTGATTTCACAATGAAACTCCAAACCATGCAGCCTTTTGTGAGGTTTAAGGTTTCATTATAAATATTTCATATTACTATTATATTGCCAACTTATATAATACTTAAAACTGTAAAATTTCCAACCATTTTTCCATTTAGTACAGTAGTTTTCATCCTATGGTTCACAGACCCCAGTGTGTCCACAGACTATGTCTACGATTTAGGAGTCTGCGCTTCCATTTGGAATTTTTTAGGGGTCCGCAAACAGTGCCGGATTAAGATATAAACTAACTAAGCTATAGCTTAGGGCCTCACAATATGAGGGGCCTCTAAAAAAGAAAAAACTGACTCCTTGCCAAATTTTATCAAATTGATAAATAAAGGAGATATGGGAAAAGAAGATTGTCTCTATATATAGAAATTTTTGTTTTGCTACAGAAATACCCTTACCCTACCCCTACCCTTCATTAATTGTTCATTATTGACAGGCAGGAGGCCAGGGCTTGGAAAAAAGCAATCATTGCACTTGTAAAATTAGTATTTCTATGAGTAAGTCTGCTATCAGTCTCCTAAGGCAGCGTTTTGTTGGCCAGTTGCTACTGGTAAAATTCTGACCGTTCCTTCATAACTTATTTAAATAAATAGATAATCTCACTGCCAATAAAATTGGGGGAAATGTGAGGTCGGAGATGGCAGTGTTGTGAAGCAGTCAGTCCTGCCAAGCTCATACTCCTATGCTAGAAGTTCTTTCTTCTTTTGATCTGTACATGCGTACAATTGTGTATTTTAGTGTGCATGCCCCTTTCTCGTTCATGCACTATCCATGCTTCACATGATTGAGTTTGCAGGTGATCGTCTTATGGACTTGGGTAGAGTGGATCTTGAGGAAGATAAATTTGTGATGGCTTCCTTCCGTCAGTTTCAGGAACCTTCACAGTAAATATCAGAGAGTGCTGACGAAAGGATAAATGAAGGTTCTGAGAGAAGTGAAGGAAGATATACATATGTATCAAAATATTCTGAGTACTTGGTGAGCAAGTTATTTCAAACAATCTGCATATATGATTTATAGGCTATTAAAACCTATAATAGTCATTTTATTTGCTTCAATATAGGCTAGGTTTTCTCACTTTCACAATGCCTGTCTAGAGATAACCAGTCTTTTTTCTGGTAAATTCTTTCTTTCCCTTTCCTACATATAGCATGTTGTTGTCACTCTTTGTATCTGAGATGTTTACTGGAGATTAATTAGTGGTCCTGTTGGAGGCAGAGGATAGAGAAGCGAATGCAAAGAGAGATGTCTGCCCAGAAAAAAAGACTGGGGTTTTCTGCTTGGCGGGTTTAGAGCACACCAGATAATATTTTATTATAGGTAGCATGGTATGTAAAAATTCTTTTGTAGACTTATAAATCACATATCATATACATAATACATAATATTTTTATAGTATGACAAAAGAAAAATCCCAACAATTCATTGTTTCATAGCTAAAATTAAATCAGAATAAACATTTGTAAATATATTTTATATATAGTATGGATAAACTTTGTATTTCCCTAACAAAATTAATAAAATGTTTTTTCATTTATTCATATGGAAAGAAGGATAATTTTCCTTATTCATGGTGTAAAAAAAATTATATATCCTTTTGTTTTTCTGTGAGAACATAGACAAAATAGCACTAATTTTCGCAGAAATATCCTGGTAAAATAACACAGGTTTTTGACATATTAATAATTATATTATTCATTGTTGTATAGATATATAAATATCAATATTTATAATATAAAATTATTATTTTATTGGATTCAATAAAAGCTTTCTGCTACTAATTTTAGTACCAGTACTAGGTAATTCAGCATAACCTTCTATAAAAACAAAACAAATCAATTTATTGGGAAAATACAACCCACATATAATTTTCTGATGGTTTGCTTATTACCTGGGTGTAATTCATATCAATATAACTAATAGTTGAGCACTAAGCTTTTGGGTTATCCACATCCTATACTCTCTATTGCCTTTTGTATCCTCTATTGCCATTTTATACACCTCTACCCCGATATAACGCTGTCCTCGGGAGCCAAAAAATCTTCCTGTGTTATAGGTGAAACCGCATTATATCAAACTTGCTTTGATCCACCGGAGCGCGCAACCCCTGGAGCGCTGCTTTACCACGTTATATCCGAATTTGTGTTATATCGGGTCGCGTTCTTTCGGGGTAGAGGTGTATCTCTAAGAATCTCATTCCATATTCAGACAAGGAATTCCACAGTTTAGATGCCCCAACAGAAAATAAAAATTTCCTGAGAACTCTTCTAGTAAATTGTATTATTTACTATATTTTTTTTAATTTTGTATTTTTATATTATATTGTTTACTTCTACTTTACTTACATATGCAATTAGTTTGAAGAATGTGTCTAAAATGTATTTCTGTCATGATGTCATCGTTATAGAGAGGGCTGCTGAAAATGAAGATTATTATTCTATTTTTACAATTTTGCCTTTGTATTCATGCAAATATAAATTCATTTTTATGGTATGAGGCCTTTTACACTCAACATAGCTTAGGGCCTCAGAATATCATAATCAGGCCCTGTCTGCAAATGAAAAAAGGTTGAAAACCACTTGTATAGTACTGTACATTAATAGACACAAATCTGGAATAAAATGGATCTGCATTGTCACTAGGTGGCACTCAAGATCCATAAATACCAAATAGGAGCAAAGGCAGAGACACAGAAAATGCACCTTCTATAGAAAAATTAAAACAAAAAACAAAAAGCATCCAGCTTCTTTTTGATTTTCAGTAAAACTTCGCACATTTTCTACATCATATTCACATTGTCACATATCCAAGACAACAAACTCGGATGACTGAAGACAATCTTTCTGAAAGAAAGCTTCCCTATCAGATTTAACTGAATGTGCAGTTGGGTAAGACAGATATAGCACAAGAGATTTGCAGGAATCAATAATCTGCTACCTCCTGTCACTTAAGGTATGATTGCCAAGTAGAAGTATTTAGGATAAGGCTGCAATGAAGGCCTGAAATCCTTACACATACTCAGAGGACAATGTTTCAATTGGGAGAGTTCTACAATTATAACCTATTGTCTCTGGCAATAGCCATACGGGAATGAAGAGAAGACAGCTGATAGATTTCCCCCGGCCTCCACCCCCGACACTGAAATAATGTAGAGAGGAAAGGAGTTATTCGGTAATTTATCTATCTATCTGTCTATGTACATCTGATGTGCAATTGTGGTATCTGCACATCACTTATATCAATTTATCCTTTAAAAATAGTTTTATGTTTGTCTCTGCTTAAGTTCAAAGGAGAAAAGCTTAATTTGTGTTGCCTGAAATATCAGTAAAGACAAGCCCTCAGAGAAAGGATTGGACAATTGTATGGATATGAAGAATGTTCACCGAGGAGTCCGGTGGCACCTTAAAGACTAACAGATTTATTTGGGCATAAGTTTTCGTGGGTAAAAAGCCCCACTTCTTCAGATGCTTGGAGTGAAAATTACAGATGCAGGTATAAATATACTCACACATGAAGAGAAGGGAGTTACCTTACAAGTGGAGAACCAATGTTAACAAGGCCAATTCAGTCAAAATATTCAGTTACAATACTAAGGATTATTTTTTCAAGTTTGGAAAGGATACAGACCCTCCTGCATCAGGGCATAAACAACCTCCAATTTATAAGGTTAACAAGAAATTTTCCCTGTAGCCATGTTATTCCATAGCTGTCTACTGCAGAGTTTGTTGCAGCCATTTTTGGCCACTGACAGAAACAGCATGCTGAACTGATGGATCAATGGTCTGATCAAGCATGGTAATTCTTATGGTGCTCAAAACAAACACCAAGCAAAATAATGCCTGTTAACTAGGGCCACCACGGGGGCTCCAAATTCTTGACCATTGTAAATGGTGACCTCTTTATAAAGTGGCAGGGAGAGAAAGTAGTCAGACAACTTGCACCTATCTGAAAAGTTAAAATAATGAA
This sequence comes from Gopherus evgoodei, assembly GCF_007399415.2. Taxonomy (NCBI): domain Eukaryota; kingdom Metazoa; phylum Chordata; order Testudines; family Testudinidae; genus Gopherus; species Gopherus evgoodei. The sequence continues at coordinate 76,965,484 of NC_044324.1, forward strand.
ATTCTTTTTTCTTCACCTTAAAAGACAAACTCCTAATCTTGAAGCACTTTACTTCTCCAGTTCCCTTTACAGGGTGATAGCAATACATTTCACATGCTTGACAAATGTGTGGATGCTTAGAAACACACAGCGGCCATACTATTCTGGAGTCTTAGGGTGAGATTCTGCATTGCACAGAACAGAGCTCCCTCGCAGCCCAGAGGGAGGAAGGGTTAAAGTAGCTTAAGGCACCTTTGCATCCTGGAAAGGCCCCCAGCATAACCTAGACCTGGAGGCTTCTTTAAATCACAGAAGCCTTCCTGAGCTGTCCTATTGGCTGCGGCACTGTCTAGAACTCCCTCCACCTACATGCTGAGGCCTCAGTCCTGACACAGCCTACCTGGCCCCAGCCTCAGGGCTTGAGAAGAGTCCTCAGTACTTGCACATGCAGAATCCTCCTCCAGCCAGACACAGGGCTGTTAGGGCCCTTTAGGCTGCTTAGGCCATTTTACATGGCTGTGGTGCACTTTACACACCTCAAACTAAACTAGGGTGACCAGACAGCAAGCGTGAAAAATCGGGCGGGGGGATAATAGAAGCCTATATAAGAAAAAGACCCAAAAATCAGGACTGTCCCTATAAAATTGGGACATCTGGTCACCCTGTACTAAACCAAAGCAAGGTATGGAGCAGTACCAGGCCAGGAAGGCCTCGCCCCTAAGCATAAGCAGGGCATGCTCTAGGTGGAGGGACAGTTTAAAAGGGCATTAGTAGTAGGGTGACCACCTTTTCAAAAGGCAAAAGTGGAACACGTGCAGGAGCCCTGCCCCTCTCTGTGGCCCTGCTCCTGCTCCTCCTCTTCCCCTAAGATCCCACCCCCTACTCCTCCTCTTCCCCTAAGGTCCCACTCCCTGGCCAAGCCAGAAGCCAGAGTCAGCCCATGGTAAAGACCTGCCCATGGAGCTCAGGCCACTGTGGGGAGCCTTGAACCCTCTACCTTCCCTGAGCGGGGGGGCAGGGTGCCTGAGAACAGCCCCCGACTGTGTCCCTGCCCCTGCACAAGAAACCAACAAGCTGATTATGGCAAAGTTAGAGGGAAATTGATATATTTTGCAAAAAATAATTGTTTTAATACAGCATTATACTACCTCACAAGGCCAGTTTGCTACCTTGACCACTTTACTAATTTGTTGTACCTCTTTTCCTCTTGGTTTGTCTGCCTTTTAGCTGGCAAGTTCTTCAGAGCAGATTCCAGGTCTTCCTTTATGTTTGGGAAGTACCTAGCACATTATGAATAAAATTCAGTAATAACAGAAAAATAGGAACTATCATACTGGATCTGGCCCTTAAGCCATATAGTCTAGTGTCTACTGACAGAAGTGGCTAATACCTGATGTTTCAGGGAAATGCGAAAAACTATCATACACAGTCATTTGTGCTGAGCAGCACATGATGGAAAAATTCCTTTCTAATGCCCCCGAGGCCAGCTTACTCCCTGACGTATGATATTTGTTTACTCTTATTATTATCTTAGCCTGCATAGCTACAAATGTTATTAATGGTCATGCCATTATCCAATGCTTTTAAATGTTAAATTCCAGCAGATATAGTCTGCTAGCTCCAGCTTTTTTACTCTAAGCACCTGTCATCTGGAACTCCTTCCCTCAGACTCCCAGAAAACTGCTCTCTCTTTATGTATTTTCAAGACAAAAGTTCAATATTTGGGGCTTTAATATATTCGGTGGCTTTCAAGAATTGCTTCTTACTGTAGTTTTTCCTGGAAACCTCCCATGGGGGATATTTGCAGGATAAGGAAGCGATAAATGGCTTAGCATAAAGCTATGAAATAAAGTGACAAATAAATGTAGAACTACAATTATTCTAACTCAAGTGAATAGAAAAATTAAAGGGGAAAAAGTGAATAACTCTCCCTACATTGTCTTTCCTGTCCTTATCTGAAGCTGCTTATGAAGCCCTAGGCTACGCACACGTGCAATACAGAAAAAATTCTATGAAGGCTACTGGCCCTTAGGGATGAGCGCTCAGTGTTAAAGTGCTGCCTCATCCTGTTACTGCATCTCTGGAGCAAATGGCCAGGGAGGAATGGGAAATGAGCAGAACCTTGGTCTGCTGGCCTACTCTCTATCAAGCTTAGCTCAGACAGGCTGAGTGGCCTATACTGTTGTAAATTACTAACCATCCCCGCACTTCTCAGGAGGGAGGAGAAAGCAGGGAAGGAATTATGACTCAGAGGGGTGTCTCTGAGGCCCAGTGCCTCCCAGATCTACTCAAGGGGGTTGTATAACTTACGCATCACTCTTTCTTCAGGACTCTGCTTAATATCACAACTATCCCGTACTACATGGGGGATGGAGGTGTGGGAAGAGAGACTGCAGGCAGGAAGCTTCAGCTCTGCTTTATCTTTGAACCTATACATAAATGTATCTGGGGAAAATATCTTCATGGAATTCCATAAGAGGAATATTTGATCTGGTCTGAACCTGACCTGACTACAAAGCCAATTACATCTCAGAAAGCAGTTTACAGCAATTTCTAGCAGCCATTGGGTGGATGCTTTGTCTATCCCAAGTAGCAACCTGAGCCAGCTGGACACTAGAAAGTAAGGAGCAAATGACTTTAATGGTGTGTTTTGTAATAAGAACAGAACCTAGTGAAAATGTCCCTGCAATGGTGACTGTTGGAAAGCATTTTCTAGAATTTATTGACATTGATGATACTATAGGAGCTGGTATGACAAATGTGCTTCTTAAAAAGCTGGAAGATACGGGAATTGTGATAGCTGACATTGGAGGTCAGGGCTTCGATAATGGTGCCAATGTGAGAGGAAAGAACACAGGAGTGCAGACACGGATCTGAGAGTTAAACTGTCGAGTTTTTTTTGTCCCATGCAGTTCTCATTCATTGAACTTGGTGGTCAGTGATGCAGCATCAGCTTATAGTGAGGCTGCTGAATTTTTTAATGTCATTCAAAAGTATCTGTGTATTTTTCTCTGCATCAACTCATCGATGGCAAATTTTGAAGCAACATCTGGGAATATCCTCTCTGACCCTGAAACCACTGAGTGCCACATGATGGGAAAGTCAAGTGGAGGCAATAAAGCCTATCAAACACCAAATTGGGAAGATAGATGATGCCATAGTTGCCATTATGGAGAATAATGCTATAACAGGAACTGCCCATGGGAGAACCGTGGCAGAGGGAAATGGAATCAACAAACATACATAACTTCAAATTTCTGCATGGCTTAGTTTTGTGGCATGACATATTGTTTGAAATAAATGTTGTAAGCAAGAGACTTCAAGGTGTTGGAGCAATGGAGCAACTGGACAAAGCAAACTCATACCTACAGTCTTACCGATCAGATGAGGGATTTTTCAAAACGTTCTGAAGAGTGCACAGAAGTTGGCAGAGAAACTTCACACTGAAGTTATTTTCCCACCCACTCAAGAATACAAGAGTCACCGAAGAAGAAAACATTTTGATTATGAGGCACAGGATAATCCCATAAGTGACCCCAAACAAAAATTCAAAGTTGAATTCTTTAACCTGGTGCTAGATTGTGCAGTAAAGTCAGCTGAAGAATGTTTCATTCAGCTTAAGGAACACAGCAGTATATTTGGAATGTTGTATAATATTCCAAAACTCCTCACTACACCTGAAGAAGACCTACACCAGCAATGCAGGGCACTAGAGACAGTGTTGACACATGATGACATGCGCGATATTGATGCAAGTGATTTAGGCGATGAACTGAAAGCCCTTTCAAGATACATTTCAGCAGAATCAGCTCCAAAGGCTGTTCTGGAATATATGTGCACAAATAAGATGACCACCCTCTTTCCAAATGTTTTTGTTGCTCTGCGCATACTTCTAATGCTTCCTGTGACAGTTGCCAATGGAGAATGCAGCTTTTCCAAACTGAAGTTAATAAAAACACATCTACGCTCCACAATGACACAGGAGAGGCTGGTCGGCCTTGCAACCATCTCAATAGAGCATGAGCTGGCCCAGACTGTGGACCTTCAGGAAGCAGTTCAATCTTTGCAACCAAAAAGGCATGGAAAGCACCACTTTGATTATTCAAACAGATAAAAATGCCAGTCTCTATTTCTACATCATGCAGACAAGAAAAGTTACATTTACTGTTCAGGCATTTGAAAGTGTTACTTAAAATTTTTGAACAAGGCATTTTAAGTTGCTAGTTCTCTTTTGTTGGGGTAGGTATCAGAGCAGTACCATGAGAGGAGTAGAACAGGAAGAAGGCAGAATTGAGACCTTTCAAAGTTTTGGCCCAAGCAAGGGGGCAGGGGCGTCATTTGAGCTCCCCGCCTCAGGTGCCAAAATGTTGTGGGCCAGCCCTGCCTGTCAACTGAGTGTTTTATAGAAAATGTGTCAGGGACTCGGGAAACTGCAGATCAGAACAGTGACCAGGGCCAACCCTGGTGAGCACCTCCAAAAAGAGGAAATCTCACAGATCCTAAATGAAATGATTTAACTGACATTTTTGCTTCATAATGCAGTGTGCTTACTCATTGCCTGAAGTTATATCGAAACCATGTATGGGGCAATATTTACAAAAGGAAGCTTCTGGTGACACAATCAAAGGTCCTTTCTCATTGAGTAAGGCTGTCGTATATGGTTACCTAGTTTCTCAAACCAATGCAGGACGGCCTTCTTAAAGTTGCAGCTGTAGAGCAGCCATGTACAAGCCCTGACTGGTCAGAGTGAATAATTCCTGGAATTATTCCTCCTCACCACTATTTTAAAGTAATCATTTAGCTGGGAAATTGGATAACAAGGTGAGGAAAGGAGGTTTAATACTCAGTATTGCCAAGCACAAATGTTCAAAAATCGTGAGTCAGACGCACCAAAAATCATGATTGGCTTTAAAATCATGAGATTATGTAAAAATAATAGATTTGGTGTTCTTTTTATTTGCCTTCTACTTTTTGTGCCTTTTGGATGCATTGGGGTCACATTTTGAAGCTTTCCCCACAGCCATGTGGGCTTGAAATTTAGAGATTTTATTTAAGAATGAAGGTTGAAATCATCACATATCCACTTGACTCCAGGAGCTGGGATTTAAGGAGAACAATAATTATCATGAGATTCATGACAAAATCATGAAAGTTGGCAACACCGAATACTGATTCATGGCCTCCCTTAGTGTCGAGGGGAATTAACTTTTGTCAAAGGCATCACAGTACATCTATTAGTAAAAGGTTTTGTCTGAAATGGAATTTATTGAAAATAGCTGTCAGATGTTATTTTAGCCGAGGGCTTTTTCTCTTCTATTCAGAATATGGCACCTTTGAATTTACCCACTGTGGGTTGATTTTGAAGTATACTTTGATTGATTTTAGGACTGATCTTTTGGATTTATATAGGTCACTATAATAATCTAAAAGTACATTATTTATCTCTGCAGGATGTGAGCATGATGGATCTTCAGCACTTTTAATTGTGAGTATTGGCCTGGCTGCTTTATCTCTAGCTATAAGCCCTGCTCACAATGATCCAGTTTTATCTCTATGTTCATATACCCTTATCCACAGATAGAGAAGATCCTCCTTGGCTATTTGGGTAAAAAAGAGATTAGTCTCTGTCTTGAGTTGATGAAGTTCTCATTCAGTGTCATCTGGATAATATATCACCAATTTAGTCTCCAGCTGAGCCATCTTATACTGTAAGGAAGCTATGGCTTCTGGAAATGAGGTTCTGGACCAGCTTTCCAATAAGAGTAGTGAGGGCAACAAACAAACTAGTTTTAACAACAATGGTGCAAGTATAAATCATTTCTTGGGAGTACGCTGCACTCATGTGAGGGACACAAAGGAAGGGGGCATGTGAACACCCCACGTGGCCCCCCACACGTGACTCCTCCCCACTCCGCCCCCAGGCCAAGGTCCCAGCGTACTCCTTATCCCTCCCCATGATCCACATCCATCCCACATTACCGGGGGCGGAGAGGGGCGGGCTCTGTCCTCCTGCTGCACAGAGACGTCTGCTATACAGACCCGAGGCAGGAGGACTCAGGAGACACAGCTGCGTGGAAGGGCTGGGGGCGGTACAGCTGTGCCAGAGCAGCTGCTGGCGTGGGACAGCTTAGCGGCCCAAGTTCTGCTACTTTTGCCGCTGAGGTTTCTCCCAGGAGATCTGGGCTCTGAGGAACTGCAGCAGGGAAAGGAGAAGAACACCGGCAGCTTCTCTGGCGCAGCTGCTGCACCAACCCCCAGCCCCACCCCCTGCCCTTGCACGGAGCTGCATCTCCTCCATCTGTACAGCAGCCCTGCCCGAGGGTGGGGCTGATGGCAGTACAACCACACTGGAGGAGCTGCCGGCGTTCTGCTTCTTTCCCTGCTGGGAATGACAGCAGGAAAAGGAACAGAATGCCAGCAGGTTCTCCGGCAGCTGTACCGCTCCCAGTCCCTCGCCCCAGCCCTGACCTCCAGCGAGCTGCTGCCCAGACAGAGGAGCAACAGCTCCGTGGAAGGGCTGAGGGTGGGGCTGGGACTAGGCTCCTCCTCTGTCTTTCCAGGATGCCGTACCAGCTATAAATATCTTACTGGTATGGCTTACTGGACCGTACCACAGTACCTGCACCACTGTTTAAGAAGGAGCATGATCAATTTATGAATGGAATCATAGGATTGGATTGCCTGCAAGAGCAGGAGTCTGGACTTGATAGCCCAGAGGTCCTTTCCAGTATTATGTTCCTATGTTTCCCTCTTTTATTTTCTATTTCTACTAAAAATCCAGCAAAGATTCTCCTTATATATAAATCTTGAATGCCTCCCACTGTATGACCTTATTCATATCCCAAAATGGTTTGGAAACTACTTATCCTCAAATAGGGTCAAATCCATTGACTTTTCAGTGACAGATAGCAATTGTTTCTAGCCTTGATGGTTTATGAGCTGTCAGACTTAAATTCAAAATTATTCTGATTATGATTTTGTTTTACATTCTCTTCGGTTCTGACCTGATTTTAGTAGCCACTACCTCAGAAACTGTGATAGCTAGGACTATTGTCGTACATCATCTACAATCTTGTATGAATGAAGTTGGGATTAATCTTTAAATCTAGGGATTTGTGAGAACACTGGTTTCTAAAATCCTGAAAAAATGGAGGTTTGGGTGGCAAGTGAGAAATTAAATGATAACTGCAGATCTATACAATGGGCATGTCTTTCCATGGAGGCCAGGTTTAAAGCACGGGTTCCATTCTCATGTATTGTTGTTTCTCAATATATTTGTGGTTATTAAATGATAATTAAGAAAACTTCTCACTACTTTCAGAAAAGTTAAAGAAAAGTTATTGTTTGTCTCTTAGCTAGTTCCTTCTTGTGGACAGCGCAGGACTAGGTAGACACAAGCAAGCCAAAGAGGCTGGCAGAACAACAGTGTAATGAGATATAGGCCCACTCCATGGAAAAGTTTGGGAGAGTGAGCAGGCAAAACCCCTTCAGCAGTGAACTTCAGAGAGTAACTCCTTACATGGTCCCCGTTTCAATACCTTGAAATTCACAACCTTAAATTAGTGTAATTTTAAACAAATTTTAACTGTAGTCCCCTGAGTTCTAAAAAGCTGCTAATGCCAAGTTTTTATATCGTGTTTTAGTTGCATTTTCCCTCTTGCCCTACATGTTGCCAGTATGCCAACTTTTAGGCTTATTCCCAGAATGTTGTGAGGCCTTAAAACCCCTCATTTTTATCCTTTCCAATAGATGATCCTACGAGGGAAAACATAATCCCCACTATACATATAAAATGATGAGGTCTAAATTAGCTGTTACCACTCAAGAAAGAGATCTTGCAGCCACGAAGGAATTTATAAAGTCCATGCTCCCAGATGGAGCAGGGAACACAGAAAGAGCCCATTTGGCCTTAAGAACCCCTCCTTCTAAGATAACTTTTCCGTGTGAGGGAGAGAAAGTGCATCCCATATCCCACACCCCAACAACTTGCCTCTGGCAAGACCTTTTCTATTAAATGAGGATCCAGCTCTAACATTCCTTCAAACCCCCCATGGCAGTTCTTCAGGTTTTATATGGGCCAGGAACAAATACAGAGACTGGGGGGGAGAATCTCATTAACATAAAATATGCATCCACTGAGCAGTTCTCTGGATCCTGACCAGGAAGTGGCAATGGAGCCCAGCCACCCCCTTCTCCACCTTGACCTAACCATCCTCAGGATCCTTTAGGGCAGGGCAGGTTGGGTTCATCCGGGGCTAACACCGCTTTTATTTCCACATAGGCCAGGATTTGGCTACGTATCCACACAGCACTACTGAAACATGGCCTCCTCTGGTGTGAAGGATAGCGTTAAAAGCTACATGCTAGACAACAGAGATCTCTCTTGTACAGAACTCTCCTGTAACAGACAGATGGACCACCAAATCTAGCACACCAAACACCAATGGCAGCTGGAGGGGAAATCTGGGTACTCCAGAACAAAAGTAGTCATGGGAACATTAGTGTCTATAAAAACCAGACAGGACCTCTATTTTTAAAGGTCTCATCCAAAAAACCTACATACCATCAACTGCCTGGATCTCCACTTATTCACCCTGCTAGAATGTGAGCCTGTGGTTTCAAGGAGTCTGAACGTTTCAAAACAGAAAATTAGATTGCTAATCTTAATTATTTAATGTCTGAATATGTAATGTAAACCAATATGTAAGTACTATTATTTATCTATTATAAAAAGCCTCTCCCGATCTAAAAGATTGATATAAAATATGTCATAAGACATGAACATGGGTATTTCTTGGGTAAATGTCTTCATTGTTTATTTTTTAATATGCAAGTATCCAATATTTTATTGTATTTTTAGATACTGTTAGTATTCAATATTATATTTAAATAAGAAAGTTTATTCACACTGTTTGTTGAAAGTTCTACAATGCCTCTGAGCTACTGTTTTCCTGAGTGACAAATAAATATATTTCCCAGCTATTTCTTCCTTCCACAACTCCTCATCCTTCCTCAAGTGTAAACTATAATAATAATAGGACAACTAGTCAAGTGTCTTGAAATGTAGCCGCAGTGCATAAGTGGCACGTGGGAGAGACACCAAGTTCCTACTCCATGTTCCAAGGAAAACTAGAGCCACTGCACAGAACTCACAACCCAGTGGCAACTATGCCAAACCATGAAAAAGACACAGAAAATTGGGCTTGTTTTTAATTTAATTCGCTTGTGAGTTGCTTGTTGGCTAGTTTTTGGCTTGTAGCTTGTTTGGCTGGTAGCCTGTTCCTTGTTGTAGCTTGTTGCTTCTTTCTTTTGATTGGCTCCTGGCAAGCAGGGGTAAGGGGCAGCAAGCAGAGGCCAGGGGCAAGCAGGAGTAAGGGGAGGAGAGAGTCAGGGGTGCACAGCAGGCCCACCACAATCCCAGACTGCACACCGGGGGGATCTAGTAACATAGAGTGTTGAGGTTCTTAGGCATTGGCTTGTTTTGGCCTTGTTTTGAAATGGGATTAGCTTGATTTTCGGCTTATTGTGAAAGTCGGGGTGCTTATTTATCACGTGAAAGTTGGCAACTGTGCCCAGTGGGAGGGGGAGCTATTGTGTATTTAAGTCACTTACAGGCCCTCCAAATCCAGAAAGCCTAAGTTGACAAAGTTGTAATGCATGAGTTTTTCTAAATACTAATACGCTATCACAAAAATGCAAGGGGTCTCAGCCTCAGAAATTTTCTTTTTAAGATTGAGCTAAGTCACTAAGGGGCACTGTCTTTTAATAAAGTTGCTGCGGCCTCCTATTGCTCCACTCAATTCCACTTTGCCACCAACAGAGGCTCCATCACCACCCCAGTACACCTAGCTCTAGTTACTGCCTCCCTAATGGTTGATTGTTTGGGAGCTGAGAACCAATCAGGTCCTGACCAGGCCCAGCCCCAGCAGTGGCAGGGCACACGCCGGAGAATGGGGAGGAAGTAACCAGAGCTGTCATGACAGAAGGGCAGCCAGGCCAAATTTGAGTGGCATTGCAACCTATCACTTAAATAATAATATATGGAGATATACCTATCTCATAGAACTGAAAGGGACCTTGAAAAGGTCATCAGGTCCAGCCCCCTGCCTTCACTAGCAGGACCAAGTACTGATTTTGCCCCAGCTCCCTAAGTGGGCCCCCCCCAGGATTGGGCTCACAACCCTAAGTTTAGTGGCCAATGCTCAAACCATTGAGCTATCCCTCCCCTACTTGGGCTCCAGCTCCCAGTTCCAGGGTCCACTCTGAGATTTCAGGAGTATGTGAGCGAGGATTCATATATGTGAGTCTCACAGCTTATGTGTGAGACTTGAGATGTCTGCCAAATCCTGGGCTGTTCCAGAGCCCTGGTATAATTTAGATGGTTCTGGGGGTCTGTCTATATGACAGCAGTCTCTTGGGGCTACACAGTGCAGTGCAGCACAGGCCAGAATCTCCACTGCAGCTTTGCCCCCAAGATGGCCCTCTCACCCTCACCCTGGTGCACCCCCTATGCCAGAGCTTGCCAAGGGGTTCTCAGAAGGCTGCCTTACAGGTGTCTTCTGCAGTGTCTGCTCCAGGGAGATCCTCTCCTGGACAAACGAGACACCTTTACCCACTCCAGCGTTTATACATGGCATAAAGGGCCCAGAGCCAGCGTGAGGTGCTTACCCAAAGTGTTTGGGCTTTGTGTGGGTAATAAGCAAGGTCTGGGAGAGCTGGAATTCATTTATCCCACTACCTGCAGGCAGGCCACAGAACTGTAGAGCAATTCCTCCACACTCGTTACTCCAGCCCGTATGCTGGGGGAGTGACCCCTCTGCAAATCCTGCATAGGATTTTAGAATCAATGGATTTGCACGGGCAAATGTCCCATGCTGCACACTGGCCAACTATCCCTCCTCTCATAAGCACTTGCCCATTTGGGGCTGATGCATTGCTTTTGGAGCTTACATAGAGCCCTCTTCTGTGGTGCACAGAGAGTTCTGAAAAAAGAACAGGAGTACTTGTGGCACTTTAGAGACTAATACATTTCAGCATGAACTTTCGGGAGCTACAGCTAACTTCTTTGGATGCATAGAATGGAACACACAGACAGGAGATATTTATACATACAGAGAACATGAAAAGGTGGAAGTATGTATACCAACAGGAAGAGTCTAATCAATTGAGATGAGCTATCATTAGCAGGAGAAAAAGAACTTTTGAAGTGATAATTAAGATGACCCATAGAAGGTGTGAGGAGAGCTTGACATAGGGAAATAGATTCAATTAGTGTAATGACCCAACCATTCCCAGTCTCTGTTTAGGCCTGAGTTAATTGTATCTAATTTGCATATTAATTCAAGTTCAGCAGTATCTCTTTGGAGTCTGTTTTTGAAGTTTTTTTGTTGCAAAATTGCCACCTTCAAGTCTGTCACTGAGTGGTTAGAGAGGTTGAAGTGTTCTCCCACTGCTTTTGAATGTTATGATTCCTGATGTCAGATTTGTGTCCATTTATCCTTTTGCGTAAAGACTGTCCAGTTTGGCCAATGCACATGGCAGAGAGGCATTGCTGGCACACGATGGCATATATCACGTTGGTAGATGTGCAGGTGAACGAGCCCCTGATGGCGTGGCTGATGTGATTAGGTCCTATGATGGTGTCACTTGAATAGATATGTGGACAGAGCTGGCATCGGGCTTTGTTGCAAGGGTAGGTTCCTGGGTTAGTTTTTATGTTGTATGGTGTGCGGTTGCTGGTGAGTTCTGAGGCCCCCTTTATGTGGCTGGTCTGTCTGTACCACTCCCTGTTCCCACACCCCACATATGAATGCATACCCTCAGATATGGGTGAATTGTATTTTAGGAGCATCTGATCTTACATTTAATAAAACATGTCAGAGAAGGACTAGTTCAAACAAGGGGGGAAAGGTGACACAGAAATAAACCACTACATAAAGGTTTTATGTGGCTTCCGATATGGTTCAACTTCCTTGCCTACAATGGAAGTTTGAAAGGAAAAGGAGAGAAAACAGGATAACAGAAACTTTGCAAGTTTAAAAAAAAATCATAAAATATATATCTAAGCAAAAACAATAGACTTGCATTCCTTTTCCCCTTGCACCCCCAAAAGTCCTGGAACTTAACCCCTGCCAAAATGTTTTTGGCTTTGAACTATTACATTGCCTTTTTCCTGACAAAAACATTGATACTTTAATTCACACTTTATTTAAAAATGGATCAAGCTTTTTTTGTCATGCAAAGTGCTATATTTCACTCCTAATGGAAATAATTAAACTTGGTTAGATACGTGATGAAGTAACGAGGAGATAAACAGCTGTACATCTCATCAGATCATACACTAAAATGCCCTGATCAGAAAACCTAATATTTTAAATAGAGGTGCTATAAAAGCGGAAAAACAAACAATTCCGTTCATTGTCATCCGTGGTCACTACCGATGGGACAGGCTTTAAGATTTATGATAGTAGCAGGTGCTGCAATGACAGTCTGTGTGATTCTCTATCTTCACGTTGTCCTTAAGGGTAATCTTTTAAAAAGAAACACACACACAATTATAATTAACTACATGCTAAAACAAAATTCTTCATGCAAAGTGTTTCTGAAGCCTTTCTTCTCTCAACTAGATACTGTACAAATGTCTTTTGAGATATAGGTATCGGAATGGCACCTGAATCATGTGTTACACTGGTTTTCTATAGCTCAGAGCCACAAAGCCTGAAGGCAAGGTTTTCAAAAGCACTTTTTGGGTATGGCTACACTTGCACTTCAAAGCGCTGCCGCGGCAGCGCTTTGAAGTTTCTAGTGTGGTCGCAGCGCCAGCGCTGGGAGAGAGCTCTCCCAGCGCTGCATGTACTCCACATCCTCTACGGGTGTAGCTCCCAGCGCTGTGGCACTGTTTGCACTGAGGCTTTACAGTGCTGTATCTTGCAGCGCTCAGGAGGGTGTTTTTTTCACACCCCTGCGCATGAAAGTTGCAGCGCTGTAAAGCGCCAGTGTAGCCATGGCCTAGTGATTTTGAGTGCCTAACTTGGCACATCTGAGGCCATGGCTACACCGGCGCTTTACAGCGCTGCAACTTTCGTGCCAGGGGTGTGAAAAAACCACACCCCTGAGCGCTGCAAGATACAGCGCTGTAAAGCCTCAGTGTAAACAGTGCCGCAGCACTGGGAGCTACACCTGTAGAAGATGTGGAGTCCATGCAGCACTGGGAGAGCTCTCTCCCAGGGCTGGCGCTGCGACCACACTAGAAACTTCAAAGCGAAGTGCAAGTGTAGCCATACCCTGAGAGGGGCCTGTGTTTCAGAAACTGTCAAGCATCCATAATCTGAAATTTCAAGACCCTTTTCCATATCTGAAGGTGGCCCCCCAAGCAAGGAGATTTTCAGAATAACTTGTCATTTAAAAAAAAATCTTGGCCAAAGTATATGGGCTGAATGGGAGCAAGGATAATCTGGGTGGTCAACCAGTGGTACCACACCTCCATTCCTCCCTTCATGGCCTGAAAACCACCTCCATGCTTGTCTATGTGGAGCTGGCACAGAGGTTGGCTATGCTGTGCGCAATGGGTGTGCAGTTCTGCTACATGCCAACTATCCAGCCATTGTGGACTCACTAGATTGGTGGCTTTACACAGGCCCACACCTCTGGGTGAATTTAAGGCTGTGGTATATGGAGAAGGGTTACAAATAACAGGGGTAGGTGAAAAACAGGTTTCATTGGAGGTATACTGGTACTATTTTTTACCCTAACTTAATAATCATATCTTGTCCTGACCAGTCTCCCTGCTGCTCAGAATGGTTCTTGCCAATGCAGGGAATAGGCAAGGGAAATCACATCAAACAGAGTCAAACACCAATTATGTGATATTTAGGGTAATATTGCATGTCAAGGGGAATTGCCAAAAAAAAATTAATAAATAAATAACCTGGGAGAAGGGCAAAAAATCAGGGCCAGACCTTCAGAAGGTATAAATCATTGCAGTACTATAGAAATCAGTGGAATGCAAACAATTTATTCACACCAGCTGAGGATCTGGCCCTCAGGGTTTATCTAATGTTTAACATGCTAATTTCTTTAAAAGAATAGAAATCAGATGCTCAGAACGTAAGCATCTAGGATTTTTTCCTCAAATGGTGGTTAAATGCCCTATGGCAGGAACATACTCTGCTCTATTCATTGATTTATGTTGCATCATAAAACAAGCTTAAACGGGCTTCGGTCTTGTCCTCACCTTTGTAAAGGCTTTTGCTACACAGCATGTTGCCTCTGATGTAATGTTCTTTGGAACGAGCATTGTCTTCTTTGATCTCATGGGAGTGGGATAAGCCCTGGAGAAACAACATCCTGTGCACTGGTAAATGGGAGCTCCTGGCTTTGAGAAGAACCTGTTCTCCCCTAGCTTGCATTCTGGACAACCTATCACAAATACATAAGCAACAGAAACTATAAACAAGCCACTGAAATGTTTCCTCATTTGCCTTAGCCGATTTGAAATTAGATTTTTATTTTCACTAACAGACAAAAAAAAAAAAGCACAACATGGGTTTTGCCGCTGGTCATCCCCAGTTATCATCTAACAACAGAAAGAAGGATTTTCTCTGTCGAGGGTTTGGAGCTCTGGAATACTCACAACTTGCAAGGCTACATTCATGGCATCTTTCCAGATAAGACTCAAAAATGTATTGCTTCCTTTCCATGTTTCTCATTAATTTTCTTTACAAGTGGGTTATAGGTGAGTATATACAGTTGTCATCCCTAAAAACTTGTTAGTGGCTAAATGGTTTTATCACAGTATTTGCAGTATTCTTTAGACCAGGGGTAGGCAACCTATGGCACACACACTGAAGGTATCACGCAAGCTGATTTTCAGTGGCACTCACACTACCCAAGTCCTGGCCACCAGTTCAGGGGGTTCTGCATTTTAATTTAATTTTAAATGAACCTTCTTAAACATTTTAAAAACCTTATTTACTTTACATACAATAGTTTAGTTATATATTATAGACTTATAGAAAGAGACCTTCTAAAAACATTACAATGTATTACTGGCACACAAAAGCTTAAATTAGAGTGAATAAATGAAGACTTGGCACAACACTTCTGAAAGGTTGCTGACCCCTGCTTTAGACATTCCCCATGTTAAGAGAATTAGTTACCTAAGGTAATAATGAACAGTTTTTATCACTGTTGCCAAGGTTTTCAAAAGTGATTGTTGTTACTGGGTATCTTCATTGTTACATATCTGGGACTCATCAAAGGAACCTGATTTTCAGAGGACAGATGCTCCCCACTTTTTAAAAGTCAAGCCTCTTTAAGCATAGCAAGCTGGGCACTCAAAAACTGAGGCACTCATAATCCCTAGTAACAGGAGTATGAGTTTAAGGTTAAGCATGTGGTTAAATGCTTTCTTGAGCAGGGATTAACTCAATCATGTGCCTAAAATTAAGCATGTGCTTAAGTACCTTGCTGAAATGGGATCTCATCTGGGATGATCCTCCTTGCCAGTTATGAGTAATGTGGTCATCCCAGACTGAAGTCAATTGGACTTAAGTATATGCTTAACTTTGAGCATGTGTATAAGTGTTGGTCTGAATTTGGCCCTTGATAAATCAGGGCATAAACATACCACATATTATACAGAAAAAATATTTTACAAATGTTGTAGAGAGTATTGAGTCTTATTTTTATAAACCCCCCCAGGTAAAGTCCAGAGGTCAGGTTCCATGCTGCACATGTATCTAAGAACTGCAGTACAGAGCTCACAGCCCAGGAAGTAGCGCAGAGGGGGTCTGTTTAAATTACAGCTGCCTCCTCAGGCTTCCCTATGAACTGCAGCACTGCCTGGGATTTCCACAACATTGCGCTCCATGCTGTGACCCTGCCCCTGACACATTCCTCCCACATTGGTTATGTCCACACTGCACACCAAGCCTGCGCCCTGACTCAGAATTAAGCTAACACCCCTCTTCCAGTCACACACAAATCAGTCTGACTCAGATCAACAAGCACTCAGGACCCAAGTCATAAGACCCTGCTGGAGGAGGGTGGGGTCAGAGCTCAAGTCCTGCTGGGACGTAGGTTAAAGCACCATTATTTTGCAGGTGGATGCAGCTCAAGCCACGGACCTGAGTCAGAAGGTCTATGTAGTACAGTACGGACGCATTAGCATGTGAAGAAGTGAGGTTTTTTACCCACAAAAGCTTATGCCCAGATAAATCTGTTAGTCTTTAAGGTGACACCGGACTCCGTGTTGTTTTTGTGGATACAGACTAACCCGGCTACCCCCAATACTTGTTAGCACAGTTGTGAGACTCAAGTACAGCAACTGTAAACCCAGGTTTACAATGCAGTGTGGACGCTCAAGTATGAGCTTGGAAACATCAAGTCCATAAGCCCAGGTCCCACAGACATGGGCTTAGTGTGCAGTGTAGTCATATGCTGTCAGCCCTGCCCTCAGCAGGGCCTTTATACCAGGGTTTGTGAGCAAGCCTTGGGAGACAGCCTCACTGCTGTCTTCCACAATGCCTATGCCGGGGACTCTTCTACCAGACTCCTGAGTCAGGGCCTTTTTACATGGTGTCTGTCATTTGACCCCACATGAGGGCCAGAGCAGGGGTAAGGATCTCACCCTGGGTGCATTAGTTAGCATGAGATCAACGGCACAGGACTCAGGGAGAGAGAAAAAATGATAACAAATTTAAAATACTCTAAAACTGACCTAAAATAGCTTTTCTATAAAATACAATGACTTTAACATCCACTATCCCGGGATCTACAAGAGATAGATGCATATGCTGTGTGTTATCATGAGAAGCCCTGGCTCTTCCCTTTCCAATGTTATAAAGCTGTCATTTGTAGCCCTGAAGGGTCACAAGTAGACTTTCAACTTGCTCTGGTTCAGGAATTAATATTCCCCACCAGCACCTGAGGGCAGTGTCATTTGGGGGGAAATCCCATGTTTGGGGAAAATCCTGCATTTGGGGGAAGAAAAGGAAATATTTTTATGGCAGACTAGCTTAGTGAGTGTTTTTAATAATGATAGCAGCTTGAAGCTTCTTAGAAGTTTGGAATGATAGAAATTGTCCTAGTAGAGAAGGATTAGTGGGTAGAGGGCAGGTGAAGTGGGCAAAAGTCATATGTGTGGGATGGATAGACTGGGTTGCTTTCACAAAATGAAAAACATGATGGAGGGTATGTCTACACTACAGAGATTATGTGTGCCAGCATAGCCCCGTAGGGTTGATATAGCCTACATGGATAGAAGGGATGTAGGAACACACCTCATTAGCTATGGTGACAGAAGCCCTCTTCCGTCAACATAGCTATGTCTACACTGAGAGTTATGCTAGTACAGCGACCTGGTTTTTTCACACCCTTAACCCATGTGGCTATACCAATGTAACTTTTCAGTGTAGACCAGGCCCAAGTTGCCTCTGAACAAAGAGGATTTTCTGTTTGTAAAACTCTGAACTGAACAATGTGGTAAGAGATGTCTCAGTGTTAGATGCAATGTATATAGTGGCATTTAAATGAATATAATATATTACTATAGCATTATATTTTCATTTCATGTTCATTTTACAGTCTAGCATGCCAAGAAATGTATCTGGCAGATAAGATTTATGACCACAGTATACAGTGAGTGGAAATTTAATTAATGTTTATATTGATACACATCTGATTTTTGTATTGTTATTTCTGAATGTTAAAGGTAGCTCACCCTGTGTGAGGAACTCTCCATCTGGAAAAGAATGAAGAATATGCAGAAACACGGACAACATGACTAGAGTGACCGCTGCGTACTTCCCATAGTAATCCATGATTCTTCTGCAAAGAACAGACACAAACAAAGTCTTCATCTGACATTCTTGCATTATTGTCATTGGAAACACCATCAGCTACAGACATTATTTGGAATGATGATTAGAAACTGCAATGTACTTACCATTGTTCATTTTACAGCTTTACATCATCATCATCTTAATAATAGTTTCTCTCTTTGTATTTTTAATACATTTTTCTGGATGTCAACACAAACATAAAATATAAAAGCTATAACTGGCTGATATTTATGGTAGGTTCAGGGAAAACAGAGAAGCAAATATCTGTAGTCTGACCAAGATAAGGAACCTTGACAGAATTTTCAGTTAAAATAATTGCATAATTAGCACATGAAATTTCAGGCTAAGGGTCCAATTCTCACCCCTACTCTGAGTCCTTAGGGGCCAGAGCAGCATAAAAGGACCCTCAAAGCCTTATATCCATCTGGGAGAGGTTTCCCTTGGTGCAGGCACCACAGAAGGCTGCCTCCTGAGCACCACAAACTCAGGCAGAGGTGACACGCAGGGGGTGAGGCTGGGAGCAGAAGGATGGCATGCCGGGGAGGTTGGAGCGGTAAGGTAGGCAGAGATTCCAGGCAGCACAGCAGAGGCACGCTGCCATCAATCAGACAGTCCCCAGGGCTCTCAAAGTTATACCAGCAGATTCTCCAGCCCCAAGACCAGCTCAGCATCAGAAGGAGGTAAAGGTAGTTTAAAGTTATTGTCACAGAATGGCTGGCCCCTGCAGATGAAGCAGGTCTGGCTCCCTTATGCCAGAGCAGATGCTGTCAGTTTGGCCAATTAAGAGGGTGGAACAGCACCTAGGGCTAAAAAAGATCCAGGGGAGCCCTGAGGAAAGTCAGTTTGGAGACTAGAGGAGATCTCCTGGGAAAGTTACTGAGAGCAGAAAGCTCTCTGCAGGCCCTCCCTGGAAAGAGAGGGAAGTTATCAGCAAGCCAGTGGAGGAGCTAGCCTGAGTCAAAGCCAGTGCCAGAAGGCCGAAGAGGGCTAGGAAGCCAGTGGAGGGGCTATCTTGCTGACTCTCCTGACCCAGAGAGCCATGGAGAAGGCAGGAGAGGGCTGAAGGCAGACAGCGGCAGGGGGAGCTGCCTCCTGGCTCTCAGAGCTGGGGAGGTGAAGCTGGAGGGCCAAAGGGGACTGAAGGTGTGGTGTGGTGAGTTGAGGTGTGGTGCGTTTTGCTGGGGCTCTACCTCTACTTGATGGATTGTCTGGACTATGGTTATGGGGCTTGGGTTATGGTTTATGTGCACAGGACTTTCTTTTGTAATAAATGAACCCTATGAGGGCTACTTGTACTTGGAAAAACTGTTGGGACTATTTCTGGGAACTCTGAAGGAGAGAAACTGATGCAGGTCCACCTGGTATGCAGCAGCCTGCCACAAGAGGATGCTCCAAATGGGGCTGCCTTGAGATGACCACCATAACTCCCCTCCCTCTCGGCTGTGAGCGCTTTCAGATGCACAGCACAGAAGCTCACCCCAAGTGCTTTTCTTATCTGGCCTGTAGTTTGTTTGGTGTTTTTAAACCTTCACTGAAGAGGAAAATGAAGCCTCAATATTCTCTCTATCCTAACTTCAGGTGAGCCATGCTAATAAAGGTTACTCATTTTGGAACAAACAATCAGCAGGAAACTTTTTGACAAGCACTTTGGGTTTCTTGCATCTTCCTCTGAAGCATCCTGCTACTGGCCACTGCTGGAGTCAATACTGGACTAGCTGGACCATAGATCTGATCCAACAAGGCAATTCCTATGACAAAATTCAGGCTGATTTTCTCTTGCAGAGTCCAATCTCGGAGTCGTGGTCATTTGACATGGAAGGGTCCTGCACACTTCTTCAAACATTAGGTAGACTAAAGATAAATGTTAGTCTTGTGCTAATCTGCACTATACATATAGAATCTACAGTGCTGAACATTTCAGCTATTGTAAATCAGTTGGTCATTTTTCAACACAGCATCTTTAGCAGAAGGTCTGCGAACTTTCTTTTCAAGCACTAAACTTCTTTACTGCATTGTCAACCAAAATGTGGCCAGTCAGCCCAGCTAAATTTACTTTTGTTCCAGTCTATCTCAGAAAACAAGCTATAGCGGCAATTACCCATTTTAAAATAACTTTCCTAGAATGGATAGACCTAGACCTTTCCTTTTGAAGTGAATGGAAGTTATTTATATCCTGTGCTGAGATAATGGAGTCCATGGAGAAAAGTATTATATAAAGGAGAGCAAAGTACTACATTCTACAACTAATGCAATCTAGTCAGATAGTAAATAAAGGTAGTGCTCTTTTGATCTAACAGGGCTCAACCAGATTTCAGTTTAACTATTTTATTTCAGGTCTCTTTACAACTGACACACCCAATAGCTTACAACAATGGATCCTTCATTCCCATTGTAGACTCCCCTGTCGGGGGGTTCTGAGTGACTCTTACATCCAAATTATTCCACTGTCATGTATTCACACTACAGCACCAATCCTGCAGCTGGGACCTCTAGAACAGATGCCTGCAGTTGCACAGAGCCCCACTGACTTTTCTGGGCTAAGCTCAGGCACTGGAGTCTGTGCTAGCAGATCCAGTTGCAGAATCAGAGTCCAAGCCTGTGAGCTAAATACATACAGAATTTTTAAAGAGAAAAGCTCACTGTGCATAGGCAGTAAAAAAATAATCTAAATCAATTAACTTTTTGTATTTAAACTTTTTCTGTATCAACACTGCTACTAAATGATAATGATCCCTGACCATACCAAAAACTAGCACTGAGACACTAACTTTTAGCTAAAGGGATCTTCTAAAAATAAGGAGGTAATCAAAATAACACTAAATCCAAAAATGAAGAAATTAAAGCCCTTAGACTTCTCATGCAGGTTACATAAGCATCCCCTAACAGTCACAGAAGGCAAGCATAGCCCTAACAGCAGAAAGGAAGTTCATAGATTATCAGGGTTGGAGGGGACCTCAGAAGGTCAGCTAGTCCAACCCCCTGCTCAAAGCAGGACCAATCTCCAACTGGCCCCCTCAAGGATTAAACTCACAACCCTGGGTTTTGCAAGTTAATGCTCAAACCACTGAGCTGAGTAGGGGTAAATGATAGGCAGCTGCCGGATAATGGCAATCCGAACCTAATGAAGGCACCAGAAAGGAACAAAAATTAACAGACAACGTGCAAGGTGGAAATTAGCAGAGTGAAGTGAACTTTGAAGAGCAAATAGTCAAAGACATCAAAACAAATAACAAGAAATTAAAGTATAGCTGAAGCAGTGCTCAAAACCATGCAGTAAAATATGTAAAAGCCAGTTTTATGAAATCAGCATTATAAAAGGAGGTAGGATGAGATCTTCATCCCATTCTAGCTCCTTTACACTATTTAAAAGGGCCAGAGTATCCTAAAAGGGCTTGAAGTTCAGTATCTGGCTGGGTGAGGATTCCTCCTAGCACAGGCATCGCAGATGAAACTGTAAGGCTGCTTCTTGCAAGCTCTGGCATAAGTGGTGCACCGGGGTGAGAGGTGTAGCAACCTGCCTGGAATTGGGAAGAAGCAGCACAAGCTGCAAGAAGGAAGAGTTTGGCTTCTTGGTGCCGCCTCCTCCAATCTGTGCACATGGCTAGAATGCTAGACACAGCTGCAGCATTTCTGTAAATATTATTCTTAATACAGAGCCAGTTTAGTTTTAGAAACATGGAGTCATCTCATGTTATTACCCAGTATGTGGTACATGAAACATGGTGGCAATGGCCAGTCTACAATAAAAGCATTCTGAGGCCAGAGGAGAATGTGGGCTGTCAATAAAAAAAACCCATGAAACAAGAGACATTATCATTTGCAGCTTATAGTAGTTGACATACCACCTGTACACCGTGGCTGGGCAGCAGGGCAGTGCAAACCATGAATTTGATCACAGTACAACACCAGAATATCCTCACCATGAAAGAGGAAGAAGAACAGTCACCCTCTCTGGCATTCTAACGGAGTATAAAGACATATTTCAAGGAGGTGGACACCGAGGGCAAGCTGAAGTTAGAAATAGACTTGCCAATGCAGCCCATGAGACTACCAAAATGTAGAATTGCATTAGCCTTGGTGGAGCCATTGTAGAAGAAACTGGCAAGTCTGCAAAGAGCCATTGTTGTACCTGTTGAAACTAGTGCAACATGGGTTAGCAACCTAGTAATAGTGAGAGAACCTTCAGGTAAACGGAGGGTCTGCATTGATCCAAAATGACTTAACAGAGCACTGAAAAGAAGTCAGTGCGCATCACCAGATATTGAAGATGTACTCCCCAATTTAACTAGTGTGAAAGTGTTCCCTGTTTGATGTCAAGAATGGGCTCTGGCATACTGAGCCACATGAGCCTCCCGAAAACCCTTGCCACATCTTTTGGCAGGTATCACTGGCTGCAAATGTCTACGGGCATCAGCCCAGCTCCAGAGCTGTTCCAGTGTAAATCGAACCAGATGCTGGAGCTTTCCATTGAGAGCAGGGGTGCTGGGAGCCCAAAGGGCTGCATGGTACCTCCCTCTGTGCTCTCTGGGCTGCTCCCTGCCCTGGCACTGGACTTGGTGTGTCCCACCGCTTTCCTTTCCTAGGGCTGACTGCCTAGTGTGTGCTCTCTGGAATGGAATGATTCTGTCATTCATTGGTCCAAAACCCCTTAACACAGGGATAGGCAAACTACAACCTGCGGGCCATGTTTTAATCTGGCCCTTGAGCTCCCGCCAGGGAGCAGGGTCTGGGGCTTGCCCTGCTCCACACATGCTGTGGCTCCACACAGCTCCCAGGAGCAGTGGCATGTCCTCTCCCCAGCTCCTAACTGTAGGGGCAGCCAGGGGGCTCTGCACGCTGCCCCCCGCCCCAAGGAATCGCAGTCAATGGGAGCTGCAGGAGCGACACCTGCGGATGAGGCAGTGCACAGAGTCGCCTGGCCACACCTCCATGTAGGAGCTGGAGAAGGGCCATGCTGCTGCTTCTGGGAGCTGCTTGAGGTAAGTGGCACCCAAAGCCTGCATCCCTGACCTCCTCCCATGCCCCAACCCCCTGCCTAAGCCCTGATCCCCCTCCCTCCCTCTAAACCCCTCAGTCCCAGTCCAGAGCACCCTCCTGCACCCCAAACCCCTCATCCCCAGCCCCACCCCAGAACCTGCACCGCCAGCCAGAGCCCTCATTGCTCCCGCACCTCAACCCTAATTTTGTGAGCATTCATGGCTTGCCATATAATTTCTGGAGGATACTCTGGAAAGAACTATAATAAAGAAGTCAAAGGCTGATTTTGCAAAGTATGGCAAACCTGAGACAGGGTGCTCAGACAATGGGCAACAGTACTGAATGCAGCAGGATTCAAACATTTCAGTGCCAAATGGGAGTGTGAGCACAAGACTCCTTCCCCTGCGTCCCACAAAGAAACAGGAAGGCAGAGACATCAGTAAAGACAGCCAAGAGATTGATGGCAAAGTCAAAACTGACAGGAAGGAATACCTACTTGGGAATGTTGGACCATTTCAATACACCCTCCCAGGGACTACATAGCATAGGGACTGATGGACTATAGAACTAAGACTCTGCTTTTCTTGAGGAGTTCTCTTGTTCCAGTCTAGTGAAGGAACGACAGACAATACACAGAAGCAGTTAAAAGAATGCCAAACTAGGCAGTCAGCCAGCTACTGCAAAGGAGCCAAGGACCTGAGATCACTGTGCACAATGAATGGGTCTGGGTTCAACCATCAAGTAGCAACACAAAGCAATTGCAAAAGGCAACAGTCCAAGCTGCAGTGGGACAAAGGTCATGTGTGGTATCTACAGGCTCAGGATAGCAGTGGAAATGAAACTGAAGACAACTGCAGACAGCCTTCACACCCAGATAGACAGGGCTAAGGCAGGAGCAGGAGGACATAGAACAACTCCCAACCTTTACCTGACCTCATGTAGGATAGTCATCAGAAAAGTAGATTATGAGTAAGGGGAAGATTTTGTCATGGTTATTTTTAGTAAAAGTCACCGACAGGTCACAGGCAATGAACAAAAATTCATGGAAGCCATGACCTGTCTGTGACTTTTGCTGCTGCAGCTCCACGGTTTCGGCTGGGAGCTGCAGGGTTCTCTCTCTCTCTCTCTCTCTCTCACACACACACACACGCTCTGACACACACACACACACACACACGCTCTCTGAGAGGCTGTTTGCTGGAACCCTGAGGAGGGCTCCCTGAGGAGGCTGTCGCTTGTCACTGGAAACCTGCAGGGGGACCCTGAGGAGCATGTCACCTGTCCCCTATCACTGGAACCCTGCCAGGGCCCCACTGGCTGCCAGCTCCAGTCCTGCAGCCCCAGGGGCTGAAGCAGAAAATGTCACGGAGGTCTCTGGAAGTCACAGCTTCTGTGACTTCCGTGACCTCCATGAGATAAACGTAGCCTCTTATTTATGAGCAATATAGGAGACAAACTGGATACCATCCAACAGAATGAAGGCAGCAACGGGATGGAAGCAAGTCCCTACCAACAGCAATAACACAGTCAAGAAATGGGAGACTGGTTGGCGATCAGCACATTTGAAGGAGTCTGAAGGCTAATAGGCCACAACAAGCAAGTGGTAAAGGCCAGGTGCCTATGGTGGGCTATGTACTAGCAAACACTGGTACAAAAGACACACAATAACAACCATTGTTAAAAGGAAAGATTTAGCAACCAGCATGGAACTTAATGGGAGGAGCACAGGTTGCAGGAGGAAAGAGTTGGGAGAAGACACTAGGAAGCCAGTCTGCATGTACATGGCTTGAATGCTAGCTGCAATTGCAGCATCCCTTTAAATTGACTATTAAGGGAATTATTTTGTTTTAGAAACATGGTGGAGTCCTCTCAGGTTATTACCCAGCATGCAGTACATGAAACAGGAGGGTGTATTGGGAGTGAAGCCTGTGCTCTGCTCCTTAATCTGAAGCGGTCTCTCTATGTATGCTTCTGCTTAGTGTCCTCAGTCTCACACTATTTGCCTATTTTCAGTTTCTTCAGCTTCATCTATCTCCACCATTGGACACCACAGAAGAATGCCCAGTAATAAGCTTGTATCAGCATACAGCCACCTGGCCAGAGGCTCACGCCAGTATCTTGGTGCAGCTTTCAGCCAAGGAGAGTAAAACCCAGGACCTGAACTCCTCACAGAAGAACACTGAATTGTATGATGGTTGTCTCAGCAATTTCTGGCTGATCATGGGATCAAGCAGACCAGACAGCAGTGCAGGGAAAAGATAAAGGGGCTCGAGGTGAAGTATTGGAAAACCAAGGATAAGAATAAGAAATTCAACACTGCCCTGACAACCTGCCTGTTTAGTGATTAAATGGACCATTTTCTGAACAGTGGTATAAGCATAGAGCCCTATTTCTGCATGGACTCATTTATGGAGCTGGAACAAATGTATGCTCAGAACGTGGATGTCTGCGAAGACACATAAACATACACACACACACCCTCAGAGAGGCGGGTGGACCCCAGCTTCAGAATGATGTGCAGCCTCAAATCACAGGCTTTCTTTCCTGATTTGGACCATGAAGAGCAGAGTGGAGTGGAAGGTCTCCTAACAGAAGAACAAGGGGATGACACAGCCCCCCAATCAGGTAATGTAGGTGCAGCCATCTTTATTATGAAGAATATTACAAAATATTTGGGTGGGGTTTACCCTATAATCCTAGTAGCTGCTGCTTCAGTTTGGGGCAATTGCTGTGCCCTTATGCTCCTCCTCCTCCCATACTGGCACCTCTTTCCTTCCCCTTGCCCTCTCCCACATTTATGCTGCTTAAAATGGCAGACAAGCAAAGAAGAAAAACAGCAAACAGTCAGTTTACAATGGCTGGATTCAGTAGCACTGTAAGCTGCCAGTTTTACACACACACACACCCCAACCCAAAACTAAATTTTTACCTTCCAATTCTCCCAAAAATTAGCTCACCATTTATTTTCCTGATAATATATCAGAGTTCAGCTGCAAGAGCTGAATAAAGTTCTGGGACCAAGTTCTCTTCTCATTTGTATCAGCATAACCCTAAAAGACAGAAGCCTCAGAACTGACCCAACATTTTAGGTTAATCGTCACCTATGAGAACGTTGAGTAAAAAGCAAATGTCTAGAAAAATATATCAACTTTTCTTCGTTCATAGCAATGGGAAAAAATTACCTTATTTCAGTGTGTTCAGTGCGGTCAGAGTAGTTGATGTAGAATCTGAAGGATGGTTTTAGTTTCTGTGTGGTGTCCCTGAAGCTTATGTGTATTTTTCTGTCACTGTGGTAAGAAAAATTGTCCCTTTCTTTTATACCATTAAAGTTAGATTGCACTCTCCCGCCTACATATAAGCCATAGGATCAACTGTGCATTCTGCCTAATGACTGAACATTACTTGATGTAATTACCATTACATCATTTTGATCTTATCTCAAACCCACTCTCACAGATCACTTTTTTTCATTATACAATGCAAGAAAGGTCAGCTTGTGGGCCCAACACTCAGTTCTGTTCACCATGTGATTTTTCTTAGGGACTTTAATATCTAGCCTCTTACAATTTGCTGCAGTTTTTAGTAAACACAATTCTTTCTAAAAAACAGAAGATTAGCTGAGATTTCCTACAGCTTTTTAAACTGTGCAGGAAATTACTTTTTAAAGGGCATAAATGATTTCCACATTTGTGATCTTACTGTATTAGAGAATAGTAAAATAAAAAACAAGAAGATCTATACAAAAGTTAAAAAGAATAATCTGTGTCTGAATTAAATGCCAGGGCAGATTTTTAGGAGATTTCAGAGGAGTGATTAGTACTTTTCCAAAAGGTACAAGAGTTGGAGAATGAAGAAAATTACAATGGAGTCAGTATCATGCCTAGAAGACAGGAAAGAAAACTCACTGTTGGCAGGAGGAAGCAGCTGCCAGTTTAAGATTGCTGGACGACTATAACTCAGGCCGTGGTCGATTGTCGGATCAACTCAGGGGTTTGGAAAGTATTTGTGATAGGCTAACGGTTACAGAATGAATGCATGGGTGAATATATAGAGGATTACCTATTCTGAAGATAAAAATATTTTTTTCGATGAGATTGTTTCAATCTATATGTAATAATATGTCAAAACGTGTATTTTCAGTCCATTGAAACATGTCATGTCCTTGTTATAATTTAAGAGATGACCCTGCAAACTCATTCAAAACTCCCATTGAAATTCATGGCAAATTTGAATAAGTAAAGTCTGCAGGATTGGGGTAACATTTTCAAAAGCATCTAAGTGACTTAGAAGTGTAAGTCCTGTTTTCAGAAATAACTTAGGGCTAGATTTTTGAAGATATTTAGGTACCTAAAGATGCAGATTGGCACCTAATGGGATTTTAAAAGCACTTAGTTGCCTAATCTCCCACCTATGCACTTTTGAAATCTCACTAGGGCTCAAATTGTTACCAGTATGTAGGTATTGCAAGGCCTTGAGTGCAGGGGACTAGACTAGATGACCTCCTGAGATCCCTTCCAGTTCTACACTGCTATGATTCTAAATAACTTAGACTGTGAAGTCCCATTTTCAAAAGTGACTTAGACACTTAGGAGTCTACTTTGCACTGAAAGTCATTAGGATTTAGGAGAGTCTCATCAGTTAGGCAACTCAATGCTTTTTAAAATCCCACTAGGTACCTCAGTCACTTTCAAAAATAGGACTTCACCTTCTAAGTCACTTAGGCCTTGCAACGCTGAGTGGAGCAATGCCTACGTACTGTTAACAGTCTGAACCTAAGCGCCTATCTGCATTTTTACAGACTAAATGCCTTTTAAAATCTGGGCCTCAATGCCTGAGACACATTTGAAAATGGGACTTAGGTTCCTAAGTCACTTAGGAACTTTTGAAAATTTTATCCTACCTCTATAGTTTGATTCTTAAAATTCTAACTCTGTTGAGTTGTGTATGTCTGTTTCCATTATATTCCTTTCCGGCCCCTCCCTCTCTTTTTAATAACAAAAAACACTAATTTGAAATTTGAAACATACTGATAAAAAATAGTTTTACAATTCCCATAGAAGATAGAAGTATAATATTGTGTGTAATTTAAAGCAAAAGTAATGAAAACTGCAAAGGTTGTAGTAGATGTGTGACTGACCCTACTCCCCGTGATGACTTGTTACCATGATTGCATCCCTCAGATGACTCAACCAGAAGCTCTATTGCAATGGTTCTCAATTAGGGGTCTGCCTGAGCCTGGGCACCCCCTCAAGCCCCCCACAGGGCTGAAGCCGGGAGTCATGGGGCTGAACCCCCGAGCAGTAGTTGCCCCCCTCACCAGAGTGATAGAGCAGAGCAGTCCGGAGGCCAGCTCCACACCCCCTCACTTCCTCTCCTCTCCCAGCCCCCAAGGCCCTACCGCTTGGCCAGGTTGGAGGCAGGAAGCCGGAGTTGGGCAGTGTGGGCAGCTGCTGCTCTGGCTGGTGCCATGGAGCAGGCAGCCATGGTGTTCCGTCTCCTGCTGCTTGTGCCTGGGGTTGCGGCTGCTTCTCAGCTCACGCAGCCAGTAAGACATGGCAAGGGGACATGGCTCTGTGGATGGCAGAGCTCCTGGGGAGCAGTGACCACCGGGGAACCCTCCTGGTGCACAGCCTCTAGCTACTTCCTCCCTGCACCCTGAGCTACCCCATACCCGCACACAGCCCTAGCTACTCCCTGCCTGCACCCTGAGCTATCTCCCTGCCGCACACAGTCCCTAGCTACCTCTGCCTGCACCCTGAGCTACCCCATACCCGCACACAGCCCTAGCTACCCCCGCCTGCACCCTGAGCTATCCCCCTGCCGCACACAGCCCCTAGCTACCTCTGCCTGCACCCTGAGCTACCCCATACCCGCACACAGCCCTAGCTACCCCCTGCCTGCACCCTGAGCTACCCCCCTACCTGCACACAGCCCATAGCTAGCCCATAGCTACCCCCTCCCCATACCCTAAGCTACACCCCTGCCTCACGCAGCCCCTAGCTACCCCCTGCCTGCACCCTAAGCTACCCCATACCCACACACAGCCCCTAGCTACCCCCTGCCTGCACCGAGCTAACTCCCTGCCCGCATACAGCCCTAGCTACCCCCCGCCTGCACTCTGAGCTACCCCCCTACCTGCACACAGCCCATAGCTAGCCCATAGCTACCCCCTCCCCATACCCTAAGCTACACCCCTGCCTCACGCAGCCCCTAGCTACCCCCTGCCTGCACCCTAAGCTACCCCATACCCACACACAGCCCCTAGCTACCCCCTGCCTGCACCGAGCTAACTCCCTGCCCGCATACAGCCCTAGCTACCCCCTGTCTGCACCCTGAGCTACCCCCCTGCCGCACACATCCCCTAGCTATCTCCTCCCTGTACCCTGAGCGGTTTTCAAATTTTTTGAGCTGAACCCCCACCACATACAACCCAGACAGGCTGGGTGGCCTGCTGAGGTGAGTCAGGTGGTGGAGGTGGTGCTGCCTCCCTGGACCCTGCCATGTGGAGCTGGCCCGAGCCCTCACCAGCCCCTGTCCCCCCAAAATAGAAGTGCAAACTATGCCTGTGTCCGAGGGCCCACCCCTGAGTCTCCCTCTTCCCTCACTTGGCCCTGGAGTTTTTATAGCATAGTGAGGGGGGCCTCAGAAAGAAAAAGGTTGAGAACCCCTGCTCTGTTGAGCATTGGCCTGCTAAACCCAGGGTTGTGAGTTCAGTCATTGAGGGGGGCTATTTAGGGAACTGGGGTAAAACCCTGTCTGGGGATTGGTCCTGCTTTGAGCAGGGGGTTGGACTAGATGACCTCTTAAGGTCCCTTCCAACCCAGATATGCTATGCTAACTTGAGTCTGAGTAAAGCTTTTCAAAAGACAGACAACTGTCTCCACAGTCAGGGGAACGCATATTGTCCAATGTATTCATTTTTTGACCTTTTTGTACATTGTGTACTGTGGTGTATAATCTGGTAAAAAGACAGACTGGATTAAATACTTTTTTATTGCAGAATTCAAGGTAGACTGCTGTAAATGCTACTTCCACTCCACAAAGAAACAGAAAGATGGCTAGGACCTGATTCTCCTTTCACTAGAATGAATCAGGAGTATTCTTTTGAAGTCAACGGAATTACACTGGAATAAAAGGTAGCCAAAAAAGCGCCTACTTTTAATAAGGATTTTTTGCTTTAATCAATCCATATCTCCAACTGAAACATACTTGGCCAAATCTGGTCTGTTAGTTACATCAGTGAAAGTGAGAGCAGAATTTGACCCACTCTTTTGCAAATGTGACTTTTTTGTTTAATTTATTATGCAGTACAAATTTGAATCATTTAATGAGATTCTCATAACAAATTGCAAACTTGGGTCCTCTAATGAACTTTTGTTGCACTCAGATAGTACTGTGAGAAGGGTTATATAAGTATCTAGATAGAAAGATATATGAACATTTGTACCATACTTTACTATCAAATATGCTTTGTAGAGCTAATGTTTTTTGCCATTTATGAGCAGAAAGAAGCCATATTCTGAGGTGGAGAAAGGGAAAGAATCACTGGATCTTTAAATTCCTATTATTCGACAATCTTCCTCAATTAGATTTGGACTCTCATTAAGTTACAATAAACATTGTAGGTATTACACCTCCATCCTTGGCCCATACATTTCTTCCTTGCTCTGGGTGTGTTTGAATTCTCACTAGAGTCCACTCAAATTGTTCAGTTTCACTGATATATGTTCCATACACAATCCACAGGGGTGGCAAGTATTTAAACCTCTCCCTTGCAGGAATAAACTCTGTTTCCTTAAGATAACAGCTGAAATAGCGGCCATGTCTCCCCCATGACTGTAAAAACAGGAGGCATCCAGCTGAGCTTCTATAGAGGACAGGGAGGAAGGACCACAGGCCCCTCCTCAGCCAGCCAGAAAGTGGGCAGGATCAAGCAGGAGCAGAGGGATCAGCCAGACACAGTTCTTCCCTGCTATGTGTGTAACCACCTACAAAGCAGAGAAATGGAGAGAACAGTTGAGTCCAATTTTATAAGGGCTATTGTTGGGCCTAATTGCGATAGACTAATAGGGAAGGCTTTGTTCACCTATGGGCTGTTTGGACTCTGCTTGCAGTTATAAAAGCCTTTCTTTATGCGCTCTGGGAGAGATAAAAGCCTGTGAGTGTATGACTAAGGAAACAATAGTCCTTTGAAGTATTTCCTCCAGGAGCACTTTACTTCTGTTTTTTGTCTACAAAGGCATTCCCCAGAAGCATTTCCCTTCAGGGATCTGATCTAGAGAGAGATTTACCAGAGGCTTTCTCCCTCCCAGTCACTCTGTAGAAGAATTTAATAACAGTACAATATTTTGATGGGTTTAAAGGTATATTGTATATTTTTTGTGCTCTGTGATTTTTTGTATTTTTTTTTTAAACACAGCACTGACTAGTCGTAGCCTTGGGATTTACCCTCTGCCATGCTGCAGAATCAGGCTATTAAAGGGGCTGTTTCTGCAGGGGGTAGGGAGGATCAGCACCTGAGCAGTCATTTTCTAATATGGTGAAGCTGGCTGTTTCCCCTCCTATGATGTACTTGTTGCTCCTTTGGAGAGGCTTCTCCTTCTGTCTAGCTTTCTTTAGGAAGGGGGGGGTACTGTTCTTCCATCCTACCCCTGCCAGCTGCTATCTCAGACCCCCAGTTTGTAGATCAGGCTGGGTCTTAGGTATAAGATAATGTCCAGACACCTACATTGAGGCAGCAATGTGCATACCAGATGCAGAAACGTAGGCACCTAGGGAACTTTTACAGCAGAAATGTAGGCACCGAGTGATCTTACATGCTTAGAATGTTAGGCAGCAGCCTAATGGGGGGTTTCTGGATCACAGAGGGGCCTAAAACTGGGACTTAGGCACCTAAGTTTTCTTATGGATGTGGACCAGAGTGCATAGCCTGTTTCCCCCCCTCCCCATATGCAATTCTAGGGGGCAGGCTGCTGCCTGATCCTGTCTCTTTCCACATCTCTCAGCTGGATGAAGGCCTTTTTCTCCTTTGCTGCTCAGCAGAAGTCTAGGACACCTCTCAGATATTGTCAGGAGGGGACAGGACTTAGAAGGGTCCCAAGGGTGCTGAATCTCCCTGCTCCAGAAAAATTAAACTCTTCTATTTAAAAAAATAACAAAGCAACCTCTTAAGCATGTATTGGAATGTAACTATTTGACCGTCATCATCACCCTTCTACAGAGCAAAGGCTAAGGAAATAAGGACAAGCATCCTTCAGTAACGTAGTTCATGGAAGATTTGACTTTAGGGTGGATTTAAGTGATTCTTGTAGAATAAAAATCAACTCAAATTTCAGAATTTTCTCCAAATGCAGCCAAAATTAAGCCTTTAGTGAATGCATAGATTCAGAAAAGAACATGTCCCTCTCCTAGTTACTCTATTCTTTCATAACCCTAACACTAGACTCTTTCTTTCCTTGTGATCTCATAATATACCTTTGGTTTCCTTCCACATGTTCT
The DNA here is from genome assembly GCF_007399415.2 of Gopherus evgoodei. Lineage (NCBI taxonomy): Eukaryota > Metazoa > Chordata > Testudines > Testudinidae > Gopherus > Gopherus evgoodei. Next base: position 76,997,781 of record NC_044324.1, read on the forward strand.
TGTTTCCCTTTTCTCTTCTAACCTCACATAGGTCCCACCACTCCGAAGATCCTGATGTAGGATCCAACAACTCTGGTAGTGACTCTACTGGATTTTGATTCCCACTCCATTCATTTCTTGTGTCGTCTGGTGCACAATGCACTTCTGAGTGCCTCTATGACCATGAAACCTCCCAAATGCTAGAAGTTGCAGTGGAAGGTTATAGCCAGACTATCAGAATTGCTGAAGCCTGGTAGCAGTAAAAGGGCTTGTAGACTAGGTTGAGCTTAGCCCATAGTATATTGGAGGGTCCCTGGCAGAAAGATGGGGATCCATGGAGAGGAAAAGAGCTGAAAATCCTTTTATGTTGTAGGTACAAAAACAGATGGGGCTTGTTTTGGGGAGCTCTGAGAAGAGATGAAAGAAATCTTCAATACGTTCACAAGGAGGAAGAGGACTTCTGATGGAGAATGCAAAGATGTATTCTAAAATGGTTCAGAAATAGCCAGATATCTCGATTATTTTCTGAGCCTTTCCACATTTTTCAGGTTTGATCTTCACCATTGCATTCGTTATCCAGGTGGTAAACAAAGGAAGACCAACATGAAGATATATATCTGTTTATTTGCTTCACAGGGAGGTCAATAATGATTCAATGGGCACACAGAAAACAATAATACATGAAAAAATAGAAGACATAGATATGGAGCATTATAAAATGGATTAATAATCTGTGTTTGGATGAAATAGGTTGCAAAAATACTATATGATATTTCCTAGGTTTATTCAACTTATCGTCTTAATAGTCTCACTGAAGCAACCTCCTTGGGCCCATCCTACTCCCACTGAAATCAACACGAGTTTTCCCATTGATTTCAAAGGAAACTGGATCAGGCCTTTTAAGATTAGCTATTAGGCCTCTCAAGCTTCAGCCAAACATTGATTTTTCAGAGAGAGGATGACTTTTAACACTTAGTGTGGGTAGAGAATTGACTGCTAAGCCATTTCTGTTTTAAAACCAAAGTGTAAAGGGAAAGAAAAACACCAGTTTGGCTCTTAAGAAAAGGCACCTAAATACTACAGTTGTTGACATATTAGAAATATGTACAATAATAACGATTATAGCAAAGGCACCATGCCAGCTAAATAATATAGTCCCTGAACTGAAATAAGGTTACAAGTGAAAACCTATGAAAAAAAATCAGAATTCAGCTCTTCATCTTGCAACTTTCCAAGGTCAAAGTGTGCAATCATGAGAATTTATGGCACCTATTTGGGTGTGGGTGTGTGTGAGAGTGTGTGAGAGAGAGAGAGAGAGAGAGAGAGCTTGCAGCACCATGAAGCAAGTCCCCCTCCTGGCCAGGGGGAAAGGGATGAAAGCTGTGCAGACCCCAGCACTGGTTCTGCTCTGCTTGCTCCAGCTGCCTTGTGCTGGCAATCCTAGCCTCTTGCTCTAAGTGGCTGCCCCGCGAGTGGGAGTGGGGTGAAGATAGGCTGTCTAGATGTGCACACCTTTAAGATGCAATACAGGCACAGTACAGTACTTGCTTTTATTTATGTATTTTTGTCTCTGCTACTTCCTGATCAGTTACCATGTGAAATCAGGAGTATATGGTTGACCAGACAATCCATAATTCTGGTGTTCATATATTTGAGGTTCTACTGTAGATAATATGATTGCTAAAGTGTTACAAAACAAAATATCTTACATTAACATGTTTCAGTTTGACCTCCATAGTTTTAATTATCAGGTTTCAATTTGAATTCAATATTTTTAATCAATAAAGGTAACCAAACTTCATACTACATGTCTGATTCACCTCCAGAGGTCAGGAAGAACTGTTTCCCCTTTGTACTGCATTGCTCAGTTAATTGGCTGTGTATAGTACAGAGCATTTTAAAATTCTTCTGAAACATCAAGTACTCATCATTAGACAGAGGCAGGATACAAGACTAGATGGACTATTGATCTAATTAGGTGTGTCAATGTCTATGTTTCTGTGCTCTGTTCCTTTATAATCCTTCAGGAAACAGACATGGGTTTGTTTTTAACCATGTTGTAATATTTGTAACATAAAAATGTCTAACAGAAAATACATGTGAACATATCCCTGTGCGTTTTAACATTACCTCTGATAAATAATTATGTACACTGTACAACACAAGATATTTCATTTCATATATTCATTTCTACTGCCAATTCAGTTAAAACAGAGGCCTGAATAATGCAAAGATGTCCCTTTCTGTAGGAAACAATATCTGCAACTCTAACAGATATGCAAATAAAGAAAAAATTGTTGATGCAGTTAGGCATAAACTGTCTCCATTCTAAAATGTCAATAACTTTAAAATGCAGTTATTGTATATTTACCCTCTCTTGTTTTAGCAGAGCTTTCTGCTGCAAGTTGTTTTCAGATTTCATATAACTGAATTTCTAGTTTTAACAGATGAAAATGGAGAATGTACTATAAAGTACCTTAAATAATAAATAAATTGTGACATAAACAACCTCTGTTAATGATAGTAGAGGAACACAGAAGACAATCACTAGGAATCACAAAATAGCTTATTTGTTACTTTAATAAAACAGTGTTGTTATTAAGACTGCACTTACCCTCCCCATCATCACCTGGAAAAGCATATGTGTCAGGTCTCCCTCTGCACATTCAGCTGAAATGTTAATTGTACTGCAGTCGCACTTAAGAGCCCCAATCATGGGCCAGGACTTGACTGTGCTAGGTGCTGTACAAACACAGAACAAAAAGAGGGTTCCTGCCTCAAAATCTTACAAGCTAACACAATGTTCTCTTTCCCGTTATTCCTTCAACTGGCAGAGCATTTTTGTGCACTCCTAAGCAGTTGCCCTGTTCTATCCTACATATAGGTAGCATGTGGCTCTCTTTCTAAAAGATATGCTGTAGATCAAACAGAAGTTACAGGCCTGATGTTTTATGGCCTGTGTTATGCTGGAGGTCAGCCACTATGATCATAATGATCCTTTTTGACAGATGAATCTAAGTGATCATTCTACATACCTAACGACTCCACAGCGGTATTGTGAGGCTTAATTTAATTATTGTTGTTAATACTTGCAAAGTAAGTTGAGATCCATGGATGAGAAGTACTATAGATGTTCAAAGTACACCTCTACCCCAATATAACATGACCTGATATAACACGAATTTGGAAATAACATGGTAAAGCAGTGCTCCGCGGGGGCGGGCTGCGCACTCCAGCAGATCAAAGCAAGTTCAATAGAACGCGGTTTCACCTATAACACGGTAAGATTTTTTGGCTCCTGAGGACAGCGTTATATCGAGGTAGAGGTGTATTACATTTCTGATTAGTGATGAATCACTAGAAAAGTGGACCAGTTCATGATGATTAATTCCTGATTGAGAAGTATGGTCTGCCAATGTTATCTATCTCCAAAGAGTACTTTTCTAAAATAAAAATGTTATACATTTACATAATCACATTTCATCATGAACAATCACAAAGTGTTACAAAAGCTGGATATACGGGAGTCATTTCACACCTCACTAAAATGCAGTCATCTCAAGGATGCAATACCGCTGCCTTTCTCTGCCACCAATATCGTGCAGTTGTTTTTAAGAATATATACAATTTAAACTATATGAAAAATGTAAGTGGACTGTAAATGCCTGAGTTGGATTTATTGTATTTTATTGGGAGACCAGTGCTAAGATCCCTGACAGTAAAAAATGCTATGGCACTCAATTTCCCAGCCAGACTCAGGGCCGGCTTTAGGCCAATTCATCCAATTCCCTCGAATCGGGCCCCATGCCTAAGAGGGCCCCATGCCAGCACCTAAGAGGGCCCCGTGCCGGCGCATTTTTAATTTTTACTCACCCGGCAGCGCTCTCTGGGTCTTCGGTGTTATTTCGGCAGTGGGTCCTTCACTCGCTCTGGGTCCTTGAGTGCCACCGAAGACCTGGAGCGAGTGAAAGACCCACTGCTGAAATAACACCGAAGACCCGAAGCGCCACCGGGTGAGTACGAATCAGGCCCCACACTTGCTAATGCCGGCCCTGCAGACTATCTGTTTATAGACACAGCGGTGCAACAGGGTGTAACAACCAGGAAAGGGCTAAGGGCTACCAACCTGTCACATGACTCAGGGGGAAAGGATTGAAGGAAGGGGTATGTGCTCTTTCCAGGACTGTAAGAGGCAAAGGGAAACGTGTCTGGGGATGTCAGCCTGCTTTGCTCTGGGAATCACTTTGTTTTCTGTTACTGCATGAGTTTTTGGGTGTTTGAATAATAAATTGTGCCCTGAATCAAAGGCCTGAAATAGATTCAGGCTTGGCATTTGTTCTTTCCTGGACTGATTTATAGGCTGCCTGACCATTTAAGCCTTTCAGCACAATGGTAAGAAAGATGAAATCTCATTCGTTGCTAAATTAATCTTTCTGTAATAGACAATTGTAATTTGATTCTATTGTGTTATTGTTTTGTTAACTAATAAAGGTCCATATTCATCCTGATCCTCCCACACGTGCATGGAGGAGGAAGAAACAAAGCATCTTCCACAGCAAAGCAGCTGAGGCATACTGGAGAACTGGGTCCTTAATTTGCAATTAACTTCTTGATTTAGCATGCTATCGAAATGAGCACTGTGTGAATGGGGCTAGGGAGATGGAGAGCTCAGTCCCTGTATCCCACTGTCTATGTTTTAAATCTAACTGTAGCCAATATAATTGTAGCACTGCTGTCCACTCAGTTGCATCTTTAACACTAGTCTCCTTATGGATGGGCCTGGTTCAATGGCTCCAAACAGCCTGACCCATCTTCTCTTCCCCCCGATGCCCCACCCTCCTGCCAGGCCAGCATGAAGCCCAGCCAGAGAGCCAAGGCAGCTGTGGCAGGCCCTCCACCTGCCTGGGGTGCAGAGGGGCTGAAAGCAGCCCCTGGCTCATGTCCCCGCCCTTTGGGCTCTCTGCCTGGCTGAAGGCAAATGGAGGTGGAGGGTCCATGACCTGGGCAGAGGAATCCCAGGGATGGGGACATGGGCCAGAGGCTGCTCTTCTCAGGCTCACCACAGCTCCCAGCCCAGCTCTTATTATGGCTGGGCTGCAGCTGTGAAGCCTCCACCCCCCTCACCAGAGCCGGGTAGGAGAGAGCTGCAGGGGCATCTGTGGGGAGCCTGGGTTCCTCCACCTGCCCTAGGTGAGGGGCCCAGGATCTGTGCAGAGGGATGCTTTTGCCCCCCACCCTGAATGGGCTCCCTGTCCCTGTTCCAGCTTGGCTGTGGCCAGGGCCTAGGGGGCCCCCAGTACCCCACTTTTGGGAGGACTCCAGTGCCCTTGCCCTGAGTTTATCTGGATCCCACTTCCAGCTCAAAAGGGTATAAACTTCTTAATTCTCTTCCCTGATCAATTTACTTGGCTGTACTGCCACCCCCTTGCTCTTCTGTAGCAGCTTGGAAGGAAAATTCTAACCACAGTTGACTCTGAATTACTTGCCGGAGACTCCCAGGCAATAAACACAATCACAATATATTCAGAGTAACCGTATTAAACAGGAAGTAAATATGACAGGACAGAGAAACCATACTCTCAGGGGCATCACTGCCCTCCCCACACTGATAATACTGTGGAATTTCCCCAAAACTCCCAGGAATAAAATGTAATGTCCCACTGGTATGTGTTCTCCATGAGATTGCTTGATGACCTGCAAAAACAGTATCTTCTGTAGCAGCAATAAGCAATTTGGTTGACTTGGTTCAGCCAAAAAGACTGTCACATGGAATAAGATGCTAAGCAGATTTAATAGACTGTAGGTAATAAAATCCCAAATCCTTACCCCACACCTTGAAGGCACAGTTCAGGGAACAGGGTGTCTCCCAAACAATTGCCCTGACCAACTAAAAGATGGTGTGCTCACAACTCTGTGAATGATCCTCAGATTTAGAGCTGAATCCAGACTCCTCAGCAACTGCAGAGGGGCTGACAGTCAAAGTTAGCAGGCATCCTCTTCATACAGGAATCAGGCTGCTTCTGGCCCCAAGATCCTCACCATAAAAGGATGCAGGGATAAAAGGGTGCAGAATATAATTATCTTAAAAACCCTAACTCCCAATCTCCTGTCCTACAGCTCAGATACAATTACAGCAGGTAGGCAACCTTGAATTAGCAGCAAGAGCAGTACTTGCTATGTGGTAACTGATTTATCTAGGTATCTGAAGGACTAACTTAGCCTGACAAGGTAGGGAGTTCTCCTAACACAACCCTATAAACTGAGAGTTACCTTGAAGAGGGAACAGAACAAGCTTAGGGCTATTGCTTCCAGATACCCAGAGGCCAATTCTCAGGAATTACCATGTGTGACCAGGGTCCCGGGGCAGGGGTAGGGGGAAAGTCCACACTGAGGTTGCCCAATTAGGGCCAAATGCAAAAAATGGGGCAGACTATCCCCAAAGCTGGTGGTTATTCTAATACTTAGATTCACCAAACTAGCAACAGAACTGCTTCTATAATACCTCGCTGGTTACACGGAAACCAAAACACAGTTCCCTCACAGCAACCCAGCCTTGGGCTTCCACCCAGACACCCAAGTCAAATATAATGAGGATTACTGAAAATCTTATTCATTGTATAAGAAAGTTCTACCAATCCCATAGGATCGGACACATTACCGCTCAGGTTAATGAATACTTCAGATTTTACCCAAATACATGCTGACAGCCAATTCTTACAGCCAGCTAAACTAAAATTTATTTTAAAAAAAGAAAAGAGTATTGGTTAAAAGATCATTATACATACAGACATGAATACAGATCTAAGATCAGTTTCATAGCAGAGATGGTGAGCTTAGGAGTTGCATTGAGTTCATAGAACTAGTCCATAGGTTACAGTCCTATGTCGAACACCAGGGTGATCCAAATGAATTTGGAGACCTCAATCTTACAGCTCAATGCTTCCCCTGATAAAGCATAAGCAGATAGGAGATGAAATGTCAGGTCCCAAGAGTCCTTTATATAGTTCCTGGGCAGCACAGAGTCCTTGGATGAACAATAGGCTTTCGAAGTAACCCTCTCTTTCAAACATTACTGGTAATTAACTACATGGATTAACATAAGTATTTATAGACAGTTTACCACAAACTTTAAAGAGACATAGACAATGATATTATTTCATGCAAGGTTCATCTAAATGTTAATGTTTCCTTTTGATCTCTGAATTAACAGAATACAGCCCTAGACAAGAACCATTTGGTTATATTATTAACTTCTAACAAGATATAGGTAAACATAGACTACTACAATCACTATCTTCTTCCAATTCTTTAACAATACAAGTTTACATTTCAAAGTTCTAGCCTTTCTAACATAGAATGGCCCTAATTACCATTTACATACTTTTCTAACAGGTTGAATCTGGGTCAATTAGCCTGCAAGCTGCTTAACCTTTTCTGGTCATGTGTCACACCCTGCCTGCAGGTCTGAGACTCAAGCTGACCAACAGAAAATGCTACCCTTTCAATGATTGGCTCTAGACACCCCCCAAATGGCTTCTTTCCTCCCACAGTGCTCCTGGAGGCAGGCACTTCACTGAAGATTGTCTTTATTGGTCAGGCTAGCTCTACTTTCCCAGGCTTTTTCCTGTCAATCACTTGAACTCTAACCTGTCTCTCAGACATTGCTCCTCCTCTGAGTGGGCACATTGGTAGCCATCCAATGTAGCCACCTGCTATAACGCCTCCAAGCCAACTGGGGCCTCTATTGCTTAAAATAGATCTCTCCCAGTCTGTGTTTGCCCTCCCCTGCTTCTCTCAAGGCTATCTTGCTTCCGCCTGAGTTTCCAGCACAGAGACACCCAAGAACCAAGGGAAGTGCTACAGCAGTTACATAACCATAACTATACAGAACAATCATTAATAGCTTAGCTTAATTACAACCTAAATGCAATTATTTTTAACTATCTGGAAAAGTATTAAGTGTCTGCATGATTCTGTTAAGATCATTTGAGACAAAGAAGAGATTGACACAGATGCTATTTTTTTTAAAGGACAGATTTGCATTAGTTTGAGCTAAAATTAAGTTTTAAGTAAACTTGTAAATTCTCAGAAAATTCATTCTGTAATCAAAGAGTAACCGCTGTAAGTTTTGGGAGGATATACTGTATTTTGCATACCAAACAAAAAGACAAATCCTTGCTTTTAAATGCAAAATAGAACTCAACCTTACCAACTTTGAAGCAGACCTCCTTGAGTAGAGTATTCTATTGTAATTTGAAATACAGAGGGTCACTGTGTCCCAAAACCACAGACCAAGATTTAATAATGATCCATCACAGTGGTATAATTTACCAAGCAGGTAAGAGCTGGGAAGTGTGTTACACCATGATAAAAGGTTATTTAATGTTAGCCAAGATAATAAAGCTGTTTGTCAAAAATATAACGTAATGGGGATTTTATTTAAAATGAACAATTACAACTGGATTCTACCTACCTATTATAACATTAAATTGATGAAGGATATACATAAAAAAATTTCTAATGGTTCAAATATAGAGCATGTGTATAATACATATATAACTAGCTACTAAGTGTATGTAACAAAATATAACCGTCTAACTAAAGAAATATATCTATGTCTCTCTGTATGCACAGGCTTTTATGTGTTATTTTTTCCTAGTTCAAGGGTGCACTTTCCTCAAATATCTCACTGGGTTCTGTCTAATGCCCAAGTCTTTGAGACTCAAGTGCCTCTCATGACTTCCTGAAGAGATGGACTAGACTCCAGTGATTTTTGCTTGCAAGGGTTCACATTAGACCAAACCCACTGGTACTGCTGTTCAAGATCTCCGGCGGCACACAAATCAATAATAGGAGACAACCAGAACTGATGGCCAGGAACTAACAAGAACACACCATCACACATAGCTGGCTGGTCAAGTCAGTCTTTACACTAACGGGATCCTCTTTGGCATGTCTGTCCTGCTCAGTCTCAGTGTTTCCACTTACTCTCAGTTTCCCCTCCATCCCTCTCTCTGCTCTCTCTCCTCACTGTTTCTCTCTGTTGACTCAGACTCTGTTTCTCTCCCTCAGGTACTGCCTGACTCAGTCCCTCAGTTGTCCACCTCTTCTCCAACTGTCACTTCCCCTCTCTTTGAGTGGAAAGGCCATCTCCTCTCACTTTCTCAGAGGGTGGGGCTTCTTCCTCTCCATAGAACAATGACAGTGCATTCACCCTGAACACACCCTAAATCATACATCACCCTACAGGGTCAAATCCCTTTACCATATTTACATACCTCCCCCCCGCCCCATCTTTAAATACACCATCCCCAGCATATTACAAATTTTATAATGCTTACGCTTAATACAGTATAACTATTTGAATACAGAATAATCTTTTTCTAGGTAGGTGGGATATTTGTCCTTTGTCTCACGGCAAGACCTATGGGGTACAAAAAGAACTTCCTCCTTCTCTACATTACCATCCTTGACAGTATACTTTTCTTCCCCTTCTTCTAAATATCATCTGCTACTGAGTCTGTCTCTTGAACCTCAGGTTCCTCCCCTAGCAGGACCCACACAGTTTCTCATTCCAGAACTTCCTCTGAATCAGAGTCCCCTATCTTACGCTCTTTTTCAGAAAGACTGTCTCTCTGTGGGGAAAGTAGCTAATTTTAACTGGTCCTTATGAATCATCTTCATCACACTCCCTAGTTCACACTTAACGTTAAACACTGGGGAATCAGGACTCAACTGACTAATTACTATGTACGGGACTGGTTCCCACATGTCTTGAATTCTGGGCTGACCTCTGAGACAATGATTTGTCAGAAGAACTCTATCCCCAGGCCGGATCAGGGCAACGCGAGCTTTTCAGTCATAAGCTAATATATCTTCCATGTCTGGCTGCCTTTCTCTGCCATTTTCAAAGCTACTGAACAAACAAAATGTTGAAAGCTGCAGTGGTCACAGGCCCTGTTACTCAGGTTTCTCACTTCAGATGGTTCTAAGGTCTCCAACTGAAGATCCAAAAGTAAATGAGGGTCTCTACTGAACATTAAGTAAATGAGTGAATACTCTTTGAAACTATGTAAATGCCATTGGAGGCTATTACCAACTCTGGAAGATACCGATTCCAATTTGTCTTTTTCTCTGGTGATAGTGTTCCCAACATTTCATGCATAGTTCATTTAAATCATTCACATTGTCCATTTCCATAAGAATGATATGGAATTGTGCAACTCAGAGATACCATGTAAATGGCATAATTTCTGGATCACTCCAGCTTCAGAGTTCCTCCCCTGCTGTGAGTGCACGTTGGCAGGACATCCATTATAATCAAAACAATTTTTCATGATTGTTTTAGCAGTTGTGTGGGTAGTAAGATTTCTGGTAGGCACTGTGTACCTGTAGTAGAATCACTCCTGGCCATCTTTTCTCTGGTATGCAGAACTGGAACCCTGCCAACCATCTGGAAGGACGGTATTGTGCTCTCACTATAAGGGCAAGGGACCATGCAGCAAATATAAGAGCTGCAGGCCAATCACCTTGCTCTCCGTTCCAGGGAAAGTGTTTGCGCATGTTTTGCTGGCACAACAAAACATCCTGGGCAACAGACAGGAATCCTTCCTTGTCACCATGGTCAGAGCCATCTTAGTCTTTTAACAGCCAGGTCCCTAGGTTTAATAGTGGTACCACAGAAATCTAGAATTTTCTTATCCCTGTCTATATACAAAGCAGGTGACAGGTATTTCTGCTAGGTAGTTGATAACCACCTTACCCAGAGATAGCGCCTCCTTCTGCTCTTGTCTTGCTTCTTGCAGAGTGGCTGCATGTTTCTAAATTTGGTCTCTTGATCAGTCAACTTAGTCCGCAGTGCCTCAAACTGTGCCTATCCTGTTCATGATGCCAAGCAGGTGTAAGAAGTCTGCCCTAAGTAGGGTTATTGTGTTGTAATATGAAATATATCTGAGGGTCACCTAATCAAAACCACCAAGGTTTAGTAATGATCCGTCACAGTAGTGGTATAATTTACCTGGCAAGTGAGAGCTTGGGAGTGTTACATGGTTGTCATAAATATAAAGGGAAGGGTAACAACCTTCCTGTATATAGTACTATAAAATCCCTCCTGGCCAGAGGCACCAAATCCTCTAACCTGTAAAAAAGGGTTAAGAAGCTCAAATACCTGGCTGGCACCTGACCCAAAGGACCAATAAGAGAACAAGATATTTTCAAATCGGGAGGGAGACAGGCTTCTGTTCTGTCTGTTCCATGTGGCTTTGGCCTGAGCAAGATCAAAGAAGAGTTGGCAAGTATTTACCAAGGAAGTGCGTTAGATTTACTTTTATTTTGGCTTGTGAATTTTCTCTGTGCTGAGAGGGAGGGCATTCCTGGTTTTCTTTTCGTAACTTTAAAGTTTTGCCCAGAGGAAAACCCTCTGTGTTTTGAATCTGATTGCCTGTGAGATTATCTTCCATTCTAATCTTAGAGGTATTCCTTTCACTTTTTTTTTAATTAAAATTCCTTCTTTTAAGAACCTAAGTGATTTCTCCTTGTTTTAAGATCCAAGGGTTTGGGTCTGTGCTCACCTGTACCAATTGGTGAGGATATCTTCTCAAGCCTGCCCAGGAAAAGGGGGTGTAGCAGCTTGGGGAGGATATTTGGGGAAGGTAGGGCTCCAAGTGGTCCTCCCTAAATGTTTGTTTAATTCACTTGGTGGTGGCAGCATTACCTAATACAAGGTACAAGGAAGGATTTGTGCCTTGGGGAGTTTTTAACCTAAGGTGGTAGAAATAATCTTACGGGGTCTTTCATGCAGGCCCCCACATCTGTAGCCTAGATTTCAGAGTGGGTAGGGATCCCTGACAATGGTGATAAAAGGTTATTTAATGCTAGCCAAAATAATGCAAGTTGTCAAAAAAAAAATTGGGATTTTATTTAAATCAGAACAAGTGGAACTAGATTACACCTACTATGATAATATTAAATAGATGAAGAATATATATAATAAATTATAACAGTTTGAATCTATATATACACCCACAGTATAACTTACTGCTAAGTGTACTTAACTAAATATAATCCTCTAAATAAAGAAATATATCTACGTATGCACAGACTATTATCTTATAGGTTGTTAGTGGTTTTTTTCCCCTAGTTCAAGATTGCCTTTTCTCCAAACATTTCACCAGGTTCTGTCCAACACCCTCTGAGACTCAAGCACCTCTTGTGACTTCCTGAAGAGCTGGATTCGCCTTCAGTGATGCTTGCTTGTGGGGGTGCACATTAGACTAGACCTACTGGTACTCCTGTTCTGGATCTCCAGGGTCACACAAATCAATGATAGGAGGCAACCAGAACAAATGGTCAGGAACAAACAGGAATTGATGCTCAGGAACACACCATCAAACGTGGACTGACTTGACCAGCCAGATTTAAACAAAGGGAACCCTCTTCAGCACATCTGTGTGTCCTGCTCAGTCTCAGTCTCTCCACTTGCTCTCACTTTCTCTCTGTCCCTCTCTCTGCGCTCTTCCCTCTCCCTGTTTCTCTTAGTTGATTCACAAACTCTGTTTCTCTCCATCATGCACTGCCTGACTCTGTCCCTCAACCGTCCCCCTTTTCTCCAACTGTCACTTTCCCTCCCTCTGAGGGGAAGGGTCGTCTCTTCTCACTTTCTTTGAGGGTGGGGCTTCTTCCTCTCCATACAGCAGAGACAGTTCACTCACCCTGAACACACCCTATCACCATACAGTCCATTTAACATATTTATATACAGAATCACAACCAGTGCCTCCATAATATTGCAGTAGTACCCGCAATGTACTGGGCATTGCACAAACAAAGAAAGACGCTACCCCTCATCCCAAGAGCTTACAGTCTAAAAAGCAACACACAGGTGAAGGGCTAGGGAAGGAGAAACAAGCAAAGTAGCCAGGGTAATGACTTGAGACTTCCATTTTTTGTCCTATTTTCCTCAGTCCTTTCAATTTGATAAATCCCTTACTTATCACCAGCCCCTCAGCATTCCCATCCATCATCCAGTACTTGACTCCCACCATATCTGCCTACAGTGTGAAAATGGAAAGCCTGAGATTTTCATTTTGGCTACTTTCTGTGCCCCCTGTACCTCTCTTGGCCATCTGACAATAAGTGTTTTTATATTACATTAAGGAGGGAAGTACTCCTCTATTTTGAGTGACCTTAGACAACAGTGGGTCTCAAGAGCTGAGGAACTCACTTCTTGACAGCAAGCCTAAATAGGCCCTCTCTCTCGATTCCTCCTCTGTGTCATTTGTATCATTCTTCCAGCTACAGCACTAGAAGTCCTGAGATTTTTTTATGGCAGTCTTGAAGGACTGAGAAATTTAACAAAAACCTGAGGTTAAGCATGTATGATCCCTATGTACCACTTCCACATGGAGTCACTGTCCAGCCCACAGTACCCACACCCAGCCCTCACCACACTTTTACTCTTTCCTTCCAACTGAGGGGATGAAACCAAGATCTGGCCCAGGTGCCACTACTTCCTATGTTTGATTATTTACAGCTGTTTGGAAAACCATTCAAACACCCATGATTCATTGGCATTTTTTTTAAACACACACACAGATATCTTTATGGCATTCTCCAACAGTATATATCATAGTTATATAATTCCATCATTATACATTGTAGTTAGATCAATATAAGACCTAAATATACCTCTTCATGATTATGTATTTTCATTAATTAATGGCAATTGGCTCTTTTACCATTTACAATAATTACACTAAAATGTAATACTGTATTTTAAGAAGAAATTTGCATAATAAAATATAATATTTAGGGTCTAGGACCACTCTACAAGAGTGCTAGAATCTACAGAAAAGCACAAAGGCTCTAATCCTGTCATAGAATATCAGGGTTGGAAGGGACCTCAGGAGGTCATCTAGTTCAACCCCCTGCTCAAAGCAGGACCAATTCCCAACTAAATCATCCCAGCCAGGGCTTTGTCAAACCTGACCTTAAAAACTTCTAAGGAAGGAGATTCCACCACCTCCCTAGGTAACCCATTCCAGTGCTTCACCACTCTCTGAGTGAAAATTTTTTTCCTAATATCCAACCTAAACCTCCCCCACTGCAACTTGAGACCATTACTCCTTGTTCTGTCATCAGGTACCACTGAGAACAGTCTAGATCCATCTTCTTTGGAACCCCCTTTCAGGTAGCTGAAAGCAGCTATCAAATCCCCCCCTCATTCTTCTCTTCTGCAGACTAAACAATCCCAGTTCCCTCAGCCTCTCCTCATAAGTCATGTGCTCCAGCCCCCTAATCATTTTTGTTACCCTCAACTGGACTCTCCAATTTTCCCCATCCTTCTTGTAGTGTGGGGCCCAAAACTGGACACAGTACTCCAGATGAGGCATCACCAATGTCAAGTAGAGGGGAATGATCACATCCCTCAATCTGCTGGCAATGCCCCTACTTATATAGCTCAAAATGCTGTAGCCTTCTTGGCAACAAGGGCACACTGTTGACTCATATCCAGCTTCTTGTCCACTGTAACCCCTGTCATGATGCACGGGCCTCAAACCTGGCTCACACTCCAACCCTCCATCTAGCAGCCACATTCCAACTCACCATCTAGCAGCCTGCTCATGTTTGCTCATCTGGGACTCATGAAACCCAACCCCAGTTTGAGGCTCTGGCCCTGCAGTCCTATGGACAAAGTCCTGGAGCTGCTCATTGGCCTGCTGGCTGTATTTATGCCTGCAGCAGGAACAGGACACTATCAGAACAACTGGGCTCCACCCTGTTCTGGACTGTGTGTCCTCTGATTTCCTGGCATCCTGACCCAGCATGACTCCTGGTACAGATTTGTGGATCTGACCTCCAGTCTGTCTCCAGGCTCTGACCTCCTGGTATGCTGACCCAGCCTGACTCTGGTTCCTGACTCATGGTTCTGAACTCCAGTTATCCTGATTCTTGTCTTGTGACTGAAGACTCTAGGTCTGGCTGCGCATGACCTGGCCATGACAGTGACTCCTGTAAGGCACTCAAAGTCCTTGACTCCCGTCGACTGGACCCTTGATTCTGCAGCCCTTATCTGTTTACAAAGCACTTAATCGTATGCTTAAGTCCAGTGACACCTAAGCAAGCACATAAGTCTGAACAGCAATGGATTTAAGTACATGTGTATATGCTCTGCTGGACATAGTTCAGTGGGTGTTGAGAAAACTTTAAAGTAGGCATTCAGCAATCTGCAGAATCAGGCCCATTCTCTTTAATAGCTAAGTATTGTAGAGTACAAATTGGGACCCAGTCCTACCCCTCTTAATGTCAATGTTTGTTTGGCCATTGACCTCAATCGGAGCAGGATTAGTCATATATTTTTCCTTAGTCATTTGTGCCTAAGTAATGCAAAGTTTTTCTCCGATCTTTTGCTATTATGTAATGTAATGCAGTTTTTATACAGGAATAGTATGCGTAAGAATTGCTATGTCAGGATAAAAAGAGAGTGACTAAATTGCATGTCCTGAACAAAGGAAATATTTTTCAAATGTTTGCTTCAAAGCAGATTTAACAGAGGAAGTTAATGCTTTCCAGCATGAATCTCTATTACTATAATACCAGTGGATTAATTGTACATAAAGCTGAAGCGCTGTCTGAGGAAAAATTGCAGAATAAGGAAGGTTGATGTAAAGTGTGGGATGGCTGTCAGAGATATGTATAATTTTATTAAGCAACGGTTATATTCTCTCAACATTTTTGTTATTCCCAGGACTAACTCTCAACTCTGTTATAGGAAGCATTTTTATTCTATTTCAATAAATCATTTTTAAATCAAGAATTTTATTACATTTCCATCTTCTCATTTTCACTTGCAGTGTGGCTTTTTTTTTTCCCCCGTGCAATCATTTTATCATCTGATTCCAATCTCTATTCCTGTAACAGGCAGTACACACAGCTCATCATCAGTCAAAGAACAGCATGAGACTACAAAGCACTTACATTTGTCGAATTTGAAATCCATTCCTCCTCCTCCTGTAGTTAGAAAATGGCACTTTTTTTTTTTTTTTTTTTTTTGCTGTACTTGGCACTTGGATTTGTATTACACCAAGGACTTCCAGTTTGCAGTACTAATTTGCTAAAAAATTAAGGAACATATTTCTTTAAATATGCAGCTATAAAATCCAATCTTGGGGAATGTGGTGTTTTGTTTTGTTTTGTTTTTTTATGCCCTGTGCCAACCAAGAGCTGTGTCACTCAGTGTGACAAACTGATTAGGGAAGAGCTAAATATCAGAGAGCTGGGAAACACAGAAAGCAGGTTGTAATGCAAAAAATAAGGGACTTTTTCTACTGAGCACGTATCTACCAGCAAGCGCTTACCTTAATTTTAAACAGGATTTTTGGCAGCCATCAGTTAAAAGCCAAAAAAATGTTTAATCACTGGAATGCCTTATCCCTAGGCCCAAAAAAGGGACCCTCTTTCATGCATACCAAAAACAGTTTTTTGCCCTACAAAATGTGAAAAGAATTGAAGCAAGAGTCTCCTGCTCCATTGACTGCACCTCTTACAAGATATGGAGGAAATGAGACAAAGAATGTAATGAGTGTAGCACATCTTATTCAATATGCAACTCATAAAATACCCAGCGATTGAACCCTGTTTTATTCACTTTCAGTACATTTTTCAATAAACAGCTAAGACCCTGATCCTCCAGTTCAATCAGCATTAGACCCTTGCACACAGGTGCAGCTACATTAACTTTCATGGGGTTCTATGCAGGTACAGGAGTCTTTCCTTGAATTTAATTTAAGGACAGGGGTCTACACTAGCAAAGAGTGCATGGGAAAGTGATGAGACAAAGGCAATGCAGAGAGTAGGAAAAGGTGCAAGAATAACAGGAGTTGGCAAAGAGGGATTATATGTAGGCAGATGAATGTATGCAGCAGATGTGGGGCAGACAACTGTAGAGAAAGCCTGGAGGAAGAATATGAGCAGGGCTTTGAATTAGGTAGGACACAGACGAAGACAGGCTAGGGATAAGGAAAGAAAAGGAAGACACTAAGTAGACAAAAGGGAAGCCCTCATTTTTGTGTGCGTTTACAGCTGAATTTTGACCCTGAAATGATCACACACAAATTGGAGGTCAGGTGGCTTTCCCCTCTAATGCTAGAGGTTGGGTGACTCACAGCAAGTGTAACTTTGATTTATTGGCAGTTTCAAACCCCACTGAAACTTGTTGATGGGTGTGTGTGGAGTGGATAAACCTCACATGGAGTTGCCAACTTTTTGACTTTCTGAGAACTGGACACCCTCCATCCTCTCTCTCCCTGGTTCCACCTCCTGACCTGCCTCTTCCCCCCAAAGACTCTGCCTCGGTCCTGCCTCTTTCCCCCAGGCCTAGCCCCTGATCCACCTCTTCCTCCTAAACCCCCACCCAGGCTCTACCTCTTCCCCCCACCCCAATGCCCAGCCCCCCCAATTTGTTCCTGTCTCCCCCCTTTCCCTTGCTTGATCCTCTCCACCGCCCTTACCTTACCCCAGCTGGTCTCCCTCTGCTCCCAGTCTGGGACAGGAGCTGCACCCTGACACAGAGCCTGCCTGCCTGCAGGTAGGAGGCAGCCCCAGCTGAGCAGGGGCTAGCATGGATTGATGACCCATCATCTCCCCCGCCCACAGTAACAAAACTTTTGGTGTCCAGTCAGTATATCTGACCACATGCTGCCAGGTCCCTTTTTCAACTGGGCTTTCCAGTCAAAAACCAGGTACCTGGCAATCCTACTCACATTGGAGAGTTAAGAGTGCAGGAATAACTCTGGGCCCAAGAAGCCTCAGCTTGTCAGACCTGTGGGCATGCTCCAGTTGAAGGAGGGACTCAGTGAGTATGGGAGAAAGGCAGACCTGCACTTGTTGCTGCAAAGGGACTACACCATGAGGGCATTCCCAGGGTGAGGTCTGCTGCACAGAAGTGAGACTCCCTAGCCTACTGAGATCAATGGATAAGGCCCTACCAAATTGATTGCCGTAAAAAAAAATAAATGCATCATGGACCATGAAATCTAGTTTCCCCTGTGAAATCTGGGGAAGTGCAAGGCCCCTGCAATGTACCAGGCTCCAGCTGCTAGTCCCGCCCTGGCTTACGGGGATGGGACTTCCTCTTCCCCTGCAGGGGCTGCTCCTGGGGCTGGGCCAGACCCACCTCCAGGAACTTCCCTCAGTTCCAGGAAGCTCTATGGCTGTTGGCTGGGAGTCCAGCTCTGAAGGCAGTGCTGCTGCCAGCAACAGTGCAGAAGTGACAGTGGTGTTGGCCAAATAGGGCCCGTTTCCCCCTGGAGCTTACCTAATTACACCAAGGAGGCACGGAGAACAAGAAGACGGGTACCACACCTTTATTTTCGTTCAGCTGAGCGGGTGTTTCTTCCCGACTAATGCCAGAGAAGAACACACCTTACATGGGCGACCTGAGCCCCTTTTATAATCAGCAACAAACAACTTAGTTTACGTCACTTTACTGACCTATAGATAACAGGTTACACAGAATACATGGATTATTTTGGGGAGGGGGATACAGGACACATCTGTTGCGGATACATTTATCATTTTGAAGGGAAGATAAGGTACATGTCTTGACCCCTGGCATCAAATATCTTTTGAGGATACATGAGAAAGCAGCTGCATACACTTTTGTGCCAAGCGGGCCAATTAGTAAATAGCTAACATGGTTAAATGTAAGATTAAATACATGCCCCGTCCTTGATTCCCTGGTCCCGTCCATCATTCAAATCCCTAGGCTCATCCTCTAGCTAGGCCCATCCTTTAGCTATAAGCAGAAAGAGCAAGAGCAAGACACAGGCCTTTTGATTCTTAGCAGGCCTTTTGATTCTTAGGCCTTTTCTATCAGTGGCATAGTATGGTATGGCCACCCTTCCTTATGCACCCTCACTAGTAGAAGTGCAGAAGTGAGGGTGGCAATATCATACTATGCCACCCTTACTCCTGTGCTGCTGCTGGCAGCAGTGCTGCCTTTAGAGCTGGGCGCCCAGCCAATAGCTGCTGCTCCCTGGCTGCCCAGCTGTGAAGGCAGCCCCCCACCAGCAGAAGTGCAGAAGTAAGGGTGGCAATACCATGCAAAGGGACTACACCATGAGGGCATTCCCAGGGTGAGGTCTGCTGCACAGAAGTGAGACTCCCTAGCCTACTGAGATCAATGGATAAGGCCCTACCAAATTGATTGCCGTAAAAAAAAAAAATGCATCATGGACCATGAAATCTAGTTTCCCCTGTGAAATCTGGGGAAGTGCAAGGCCCCTGCAATGTACCAGGCTCCAGCTGCTAGTCCCGCCCTGGCTGACGGGGATGGGACTTCCTCTTCCCCTGCAGGGGCTGCTCCTGGGGCTGGGCCAGACCCACCTCCAGGAACTTCCCTCAGTTCCAGGAAGCTCTATGGCTGTTGGCTGGGAGTCCAGCTCTGAAGGCAGTGCTGCTGCCAGCAGCAGTGCAGAAGTGACAGTGGCATAGTATGGTATGGCCACCCTTCCTTATGCACCCTCACTAGTAGAAGTGCAGAAGTGAGGGTGGCAATATCATACTATGCCACCCTTACTCCTGTGCTGCTGCTGGCAGCAGTGCTGCCTTTAGAGCTGGGCGCCCAGCCAATAGCTGCTGCTCCCTGGCTGCCCAGCTGTGAAGGCAGCCCCCCACCAGCAGAAGTGCAGAAGTAAGGGTGGCAATACCAGAAGTAAGGGTGGCAATACCAATCCCCCTACAATAGCCTTGTGATTCCCCCATGGTCCTCCTTTGGGTCAGGACCTCCACAATTACAACACCAGCTTGAGATCTGACCAAAGGCTACTGGCAGAGCCCTCTGACAAGGAGTGTGACACTGCTTCTCATATTTTTCATAGTAATATTATAATGTATTTTATGCAAGATAGGTCATGTGAGGCATCATTGGAAAGGTTGCAATTTACTGAATGATTATCCTATTTGTATACATGTGTTTATTTTTGTATCTAAAGTTAAGAATATTGACTATACATCAGTACTACAAAAGTGTTTGCACCTGAGGAACGCTCACCAGACAAAATGCAATCAGTATGTCTGGCTAACTGGGAACAAGTCAATGGACCATTACGGAGAACAATATGTCTTGGGAGATGAGCATCTCCCACCTTCCTGAGAAGCTTTCTTGGGATGCTACAAACAACCTCTGACTCATGGCTGCTTTGACACTTCAGGGTCATGTGATCAAGTGAAAGTTTCAGACCCTTACGTGGGGCCCTCCGAATGCGAGTAAGGGCGAGTGGTAGGGCGTCAGGCCATTTTAATCCGGATTCTATACATAGTTTTGTGAGGGTGTCCTTAAGAGTCCTATTCATTCTTTCCACCTGGCCCGAGCTCTGTGGTCTCCAGGGCGTATGCAATTTCCATTGGATCCCAAGGGCTCGTGACACCTGCTGAACCACCTGGGAGATAAAATGACTTCCCCGGTCCGATTCAATCACCTCCGGGAGGTGAAAGCGGGGAAGTATTTCATGTAGCAAGGCTTTGGTAACAGCTCGTGCCTGACAATGTCGTGTAGGGTAACACTCCACCCATCCAGTAAATTGATCAACAAAGACAAGCAGGTACTTATAACCCCTACAAGGGGGGACTTCAGCAAAGTCCACTTGCCATCTTTGAAAAGGATAGGCAGCCCAAGGCCGACCTCCCATTGGGGCAGGCGGACCGCACCCCTTTTGGTTAGTTCGCTGACAAACGGAACAGTTATTTACAATTCTTTGGGCTTCCATATGTGCACCTAATCCCCGTATAGATCGGGTGATTAAATCGACCATAGCACCTGATCCCAAATGTCCCTCCTTATGTAGGGATCGGAGAATCTCCTGAAGTACTGGTCTAGGCACAAAAATCGCCCCCCCCGGCAACTTCCACCACCCAGTGGGAGTTGGCTGGGCCCCTGCAGCTTGGGCATGGGACGCTTCCTCTGCTGTATAGTGGGGAGCAGGGGTTTTGGCTTCTGTATCTTGGACCCAGAGAAGCCATATAGCTCCTTCTTGTGCGGCTTCTTTTGCGGCTTGATCAGCCAATCGATTATATTTTCGCTGTTCAGTATCGGCGGCCCTCCCATGTGCACGCACGTGTATTACTGCAACCCGGAGGGGAAGCATCAGGGCCTCAAGTAGTGACTTAATAAGGGCCCCATGGGCTATTCTTTGGCCTGAGGCCGTAATGAAACCCCTTTCTTTCCATAGGGTTCCGTGGGCATGCACCACCATGTATGCATAACGACTGTCAGTATACACATTAATAGTTTTTCCAGTTCCCTTTCGGAGAGCCTCAATAAGAGCCACCAGTTCCGCCGCCTGGGCAGATAGGTTGGGGCTCAGCTTAAATTTGTACACTTCTCCTTCTTTAACTATGATAGCTGCTCCTGTAAACCGCTTCCCTTCTTCTACATAACTGGATCCATCTACATACATCTCAATATCGGGGTTGGGCCAGGGTAAATCTGAAAGATCAGGGCGGGGTTTAGTTTCTTGTTGTAAAACTTCAACACAGTCATGGGTGGGGCTAGCCCCATAAGGGACTTGGGGATCTGGCAGTAAGGTAGCTGGATTGAGGGAACTAACTGTTTTAAAGGTTAGGTTCGGGGCCAACAAAAGTCCCACCTCATATCTAGTATGCCTGCTGGGGTTTAAATGCTTTTCCCCGGCTCCTGTTCCCAGTACCTGGGGTATCCCATGGGGTACCACAACCTCAGTATCCCCACCCAAGGTCAGTTTCTCAGCTTCTTGTACAAGGAGAGCGGTTGCAGCCACGGCCCGTAAACAGGCCGGCCAGCCTTTGGCGACTGGGTCCAACACCTTAGAGTAATAACCCACAGGTCGCCAGGCTGGTCCCGATCTTTGGCACAGAACCCCGGATGCCACCCCCCTCCTTTCGTGGACGTATAGAGTGAACGGCTTCCGGGGATCCGGGAGAGCCAAGGCGGGAGGCTGAACCAGGGCTTTTTTAAGCTCTTGAAATGCTTTTTCTTTTTCCTTGGTCCATTCCCAATTTAGCAGACCCTCCTTAGTGAGGGACTCGTATAGTGGTTTAGCCTTCCCTCCGTAGTCGGGGATCCAAAGCCGGCAAAAACCGGTCAGCCCCAAGAAAGCCCTTAGTTCTCTGGGATTTCGGGGTTGAGGGCTTTCGAGTATTGCTTGAATCCTATCTCTGCCTAAGCTACGATGTCCCTGACGAAGATGATATCCGAGAAAAGTAACCTGTTGTTTAACCAATTGGGCTTTTTCCCTGGAAACCTTGTACCCCTGGGCTCCAAGAAAGTTGAGGAGTTCTATCGTGTGTTCCTTACAAGCTGTCTCTGTTTCAGTACTTAGGAGTAAATCATCACAGTACTGAACTATGTTACACGAGGGATGTTCAGCTAGGAACGGGGCCAGGTCTCTTTTTAGCTGGCTGCCGAAAATCTCGGGGGCACAAGTCAGTCCCTGGGGAACAACAGTCCAGAAGTACTGAGCCTTATAATGGGTATCTGGATCTTCCCATTCAAAGGCAAACAGTTTCTGAGATTCTTGATCAAGGGGTATGGAAAAGAAAGCGTCTTTTAAATCAATCACGGAGAACCACCCGTGGCTTTTGGGGACCTGGCTTAAGATAGTATGGGGTTTGGGACAACTGGATAGGGGGCTTCTATTAACTTATTAACTTGCCTCAGGTCTTGGACTAATCGATATTGCCCATTAGGCTTAGGCACTCCCATTATTGGAGTATTATATGGGGATGTGCCCTCCCTTAACCAACCGCACTGCAAGAACTTTTGAATCAGAGGTTTGAGTCCGATCCGAGTGGTTAATTTAAGGGGGTATTGTCGAATTCGGACTGGGCGACTTCCCTCCTTAAGGGAGATGTGCACTGGTACAGCGTTTCGAGCCCGAGCAAAACCTCCCTCCTCAGCCCAGACCTCAAGGTTAACCCCCGACAGCTGGTTTCCCTCACTCTCTGGCTGTGCCGGAGAAGGATTTTTAACACTTAAAAGGGCCATTTGATAGTTAGAAATTTGTTGTTTAGGGAGCCTAACTTCCATGGTCCCATTATTATTGAACGAGATTTCTGCCTGCAGTTTAGTAAGCAGATCTCGTCCTAGCAGCGCAATGGGACAGGAGGGGCTACAAACGAATTGGTGGGATATATGACAGTCTCCTACTTTTACTAGGAGGGGAAGAGATTTTTCCAATTTTATATTTTGTCCTTCTATCCCCTGGACTACAGCACACCCTTGAGCCCTCCCCCGGGGAGCCTCTGCAAGGGGAAGCAAGCTAAGGGTGGCCCCTGTGTCAATCAGGGCTTCAATTGGGCGGCCCCCTACCTCAATTATTACCGTGGGATCCAGGCCAGCTGGCTGTGCCGCCAGGAGGGGCCGCTGGGTCCCTCGGCCTCCCTATACAAACGACTCTTCGTGCGCCTCGTTATAAAAAACGGGCGCAGGTGGGACCCTATTCCTGCTTCCCTCCTTCCTGCTATGTCGCTGGGGGCATTCATTTTTCCAATGCCCCTCTTCCTTACAGATAGCACACTGATTCCGTCCCAAACGGGAGCCTTTTCCCTTTGCCTGTAATCCTGTTCGTCCCTTTGTGTTGTCCCCCCCCTTTCCCACTCTCTCCCTTCAGGGCCATTGCCAGTAGGCGGGCCCCTTTCTTCCGTTCCTCATCGTCTCTGCGATCATAAACCTTTAGCGCAATCTCTAAGAGCTCCTCTATATTTTTACCCGATGCCCCGTCTAATTTCTGCAGTTTTTTCCGAATGTCCTCATAGGATTGCCCAATGAAGAGGGGGATGAGCACTCGCTTCCCATTAGCATCCTCTGGGTCGAGGTCTGTGTATCTTTTACAGGTATTACACAGGCGCTCGTAGAAAGCGGCTGGGTTCTCATTCTTTTCCTGTCGAATATTATACAGCTTGGCCCAGTTTGGGGTCTTTCTAATACAGCATTTCATTCCTTGTACTATAGCTAAGGCATATTTGTGATGGAGATCTCGACCCTCTTGAACTGTATGTGACCAATTGGGCGCAGCCTCAGGGAGCAGTGCGGGTATGTTAGCTGCGTCCTCTCCCCCTGCAACTAATCCCTCCTTGGCCTTTGAAAGGACTAGGCGCCTTTCCTCTGCAGTTAGCAAGGTATTGAGAGCGACTTTCATGTCGCCCCAAGTAGGGTTATGGGCCGAGACCAGGGTCTCAAAAACTGCTGTTAGCGGGGCGGGGTCTTCCGAGAATGAGGGGTTCTGGTGCTTCCAATTATATAGGTCACTTGTGGTGAAGGGAACATATATCATAGTGAGCTCACCATTAGGGCCCACAGTTTCCCTTAAGGGCAGTTCACGCGCTGGGGCTGCTTCGGTTACAGTCTTGTGTACCTCGGGGCTCTTGGCAAGAGCAAATTTTGTGTCTCCTGGGGTGCCTACTAATCTCCATCCCTCCCCATCAACCTTAGTCCAACTACTCATACTCCTCAGACGGTTGGCTATCGGGGAGCCCTTGGAATCTGTAGACGGGGTACCGATTTTCTGACAGCTACTGTCCTCCCCGCTACTGTCTCCTGTATCATTTTCTGAGGTCGCTGGAGTGAGGGGGGGCGGACTACTTTCTGGGGTTGTCGATACAGGGGGAGGGGGTTGTGCCGGAGAGGCCGGGAGGCCAGGATACACTGGAGGAGGGGGCATAGGATCAGGGGCAGTAGGAATCACAGCTGGTGGACAGGGCTTTTTCAAGGGGGGACGATCCTGGCGCTGACCGGGGGGACGAGCCATTAAGGCCCTAATGGCTTGGGCTCTACACTCTCGTAACCAAGGGGGGGGGATTAGCTGTAAGGTCCTGCCAGATATCTATATAGGGGTACTGGTCCCAATGTCCATCCCCAGTTACAATGTTATGCACAGCTTGCACAGTTTTTAACTTCAGCGTTCCCCCCGCGGGCCACTCCACCCCGAATGTTGGCCATTCTATGGTACAGAATTTTATCAAATCATCCTTACATAAGGGCATTCCATAATCAGCCTGACGTCTAAACGCCTTCCAATTATTTAACATACATTCCAAGGGCGTTCCAGCGTAAGTGCTTTGTCCGGACCCCATTATGCTTGTGTGTAATTAAACCTGGTCACGGGTTCGACCGATCCCCCTTGCGATTGAGATATCCTGGTCACGGGGTTTCCCCTTGCAGGAGTCTCAGGGCGGCTAGAGTCGGTTTAAGTCCTAGACCTGGTTATCACAGTTGTGGCTTCCAATATAACATTAATATGAAGAAAAGCAATACTCCCCCCAGAAACAGAAACAAGCCCTGGGGCTGTTCTATGTCCCAGTAGTTATCCAATACAGCCCAGGGGCTTGTGAAATTAGTGGTATTATTCATTAACTATTGCCTGGCTTATTTAGCATAACCTTTAAACACCCACAATATCCTTCCACACTAGGATCACCTATGAGGTCCAATCACACTGCGGGGGCGTTATATCCTTTAAACCCAAGAGGTAAAACGCACTTACCACCCGGAGTGGCCGCGTCCGGCTGTTGGACCTTCCCCTTTCTTCTGGCACCGTCTCGCCTCCGTGTCGTCTAGGAGTTCTCTTTAGAGAGGACGCAGCCGTCCCGACCGATTGGGACGACCCGAGGCTCGAGCAAACCAGTGGCTCGAGGTGGCCACTCCTCGGAATCGCCCTCGGTCGCCGGTCAGCGCCCTCTACAGGGAGAGAAGTCCCGGCGGAGTCGCCAATTGTTGGCCAAATAGGGCCCGTTTCCCCCTGGAGCTTACCTAATTACACCAAGGAGGCACGGAGAACAAGAAGACGGGTACCACACCTTTATTTTCGTTCAGCTGAGCGGGTGTTTCTTCCCGACTAATGCCAGAGAAGAACACACCTTACATGGGCGACCTGAGCCCCTTTTATAATCAGCAACAAACAACTTAGTTTACGTCACTTTACTGACCTATAGATAACAGGTTACACAGAATACATGGATTATTTTGGGGAGGGGGATACAGGACACATCTGTTGCGGATACATTTATCATTTTGAAGGGAAGATAAGGTACATGTCTTGACCCCTGGCATCAAATATCTTTTGAGGATACATGAGAAAGCAGCTGCATACACTTTTGTGCCAAGCGGGCCAATTAGTAAATAGCTAACATGGTTAAATGTAAGATTAAATACATGCCCCGTCCTTGATTCCCTGGTCCCGTCCATCATTCAAATCCCTAGGCTCATCCTCTAGCTAGGCCCATCCTTTAGCTATAAGCAGAAAGAGCAAGAGCAAGACACAGGCCTTTTGATTCTTAGCAGGCCTTTTGATTCTTAGGCCTTTTCTATCAGTGGCATAGTATGGTATGGCCACCCTTCCTTATGCACCCTCACTAGTAGAAGTGCAGAAGTGAGGGTGGCAATATCATACTATGCCACCCTTACTCCTGTGCTGCTGCTGGCAGCAGTGCTGCCTTTAGAGCTGGGCGCCCAGCCAATAGCTGCTGCTCCCTGGCTGCCCAGCTGTGAAGGCAGCCCCCCACCAGCAGAAGTGCAGAAGTAAGGGTGGCAATACCATGCAAAGGGACTACACCATGAGGGCATTCCCAGGGTGAGGTCTGCTGCACAGAAGTGAGACTCCCTAGCCTACTGAGATCAATGGATAAGGCCCTACCAAATTGATTGCCGTAAAAAAAAAAATGCATCATGGACCATGAAATCTAGTTTCCCCTGTGAAATCTGGGGAAGTGCAAGGCCCCTGCAATGTACCAGGCTCCAGCTGCTAGTCCCGCCCTGGCTGACGGGGATGGGACTTCCTCTTCCCCTGCAGGGGCTGCTCCTGGGGCTGGGCCAGACCCACCTCCAGGAACTTCCCTCAGTTCCAGGAAGCTCTATGGCTGTTGGCTGGGAGTCCAGCTCTGAAGGCAGTGCTGCTGCCAGCAGCAGTGCAGAAGTGACAGTGGCATAGTATGGTATGGCCACCCTTCCTTATGCACCCTCACTAGTAGAAGTGCAGAAGTGAGGGTGGCAATATCATACTATGCCACCCTTACTCCTGTGCTGCTGCTGGCAGCAGTGCTGCCTTTAGAGCTGGGCGCCCAGCCAATAGCTGCTGCTCCCTGGCTGCCCAGCTGTGAAGGCAGCCCCCCACCAGCAGAAGTGCAGAAGTAAGGGTGGCAATACCAGAAGTAAGGGTGGCAATACCAATCCCCCTACAATAGCCTTGTGATTCCCCCATGGTCCTCCTTTGGGTCAGGACCTCCACAATTACAACACCAGCTTGAGATCTGACCAAAGGCTACTGGCAGAGCCCTCTGACAAGGAGTGTGACACTGCTTCTCATATTTTTCATAGTAATATTATAATGTATTTTATGCAAGATAGGTCATGTGAGGCATCATTGGAAAGGTTGCAATTTACTGAATGATTATCCTATTTGTATACATGTGTTTATTTTTGTATCTAAAGTTAAGAATATTGACTATACATCAGTACTACAAAAGTGTTTGCACCTGAGGAACGCTCACCAGACAAAATGCAATCAGTATGTCTGGCTAACTGGGAACAAGTCAATGGACCATTACGGAGAACAATATGTCTTGGGAGATGAGCATCTCCCACCTTCCTGAGAAGCTTTCTTGGGATGCTACAAACAACCTCTGACTCATGGCTGCTTTGACACTTCAGGGTCATGTGATCAAGTCATCTGGTACTAGACTTCATGATAGAATACCAGTACTTTTCCACCGGTGATGGGGTGGGAATCACACTGGAAAACAAAGGGTTCCCGCCCTAGGTAAAACCTATTTAAAGCAGGGGAGACATAATCAGGGTGGTTTTTCACTGAATCCCCACCCAGACTGACTGCTGCGAACATCTAAGAAACAAAGACAAAGGGGAGGAGGAGAAGACCTGATCCTAGGCTGGGAAGGTATCTGGCCTGTGAAAGAAATGCCTGGAATTTTAAGCTGCAAGCAAGAGCAGCTTGCCTTCAAGAATCTCCTCAATCTGTCTAAAACAACATTTAGGGTGAAAAATTACTACTTGTAACCAGTTTCTTTAGTATTTTAAGATTATATTGTTTGTTTTATTTTCTGGGTAATGTGTTTTGATCTGTTTGCTATTTCTTATAATCACTTAATCTATCTTTTTGTAGTTAAACTTGTTTTTGTTTTTTCTCTAAAACCAGTTTGTGGAATTCATAAATGGGGTGTGTGTGACAAAAAGCTGTGCATATCTTCCTCCACACGGAGAGAACGGGCGAATTTCAAGGAGTTTACACTGTACAGTTCTCTGTGCAATGCAAGACAATACAATTTTGGGTTTGCACGCCAGAGGTGGTGTGCACTTGAGTGCTGAGTAATTCCAGAGCTGAAGCCTTCCCATGCTGTACTGATTTCAGTCTGTCTTTTTCTGCAGCTGGGTGTGTCCCTGCATGTGTGTGCACCCTGGAGGAGGCTCAAGGGCCTGGCTTAGCAGGACAGTGTAAGGGAACCCAGGCTGATGGAACAGGTGGGCTCAGTGGTACCCCAGTACACCAGATGGCACCCCAGAGGGGGTCCAACCAATCACAAGGGGGTCATCAGAGAAAAACAGTCTGTAGCGAGGAGGCTTCACTCCCCACCGTGCCTAAGAGGGACAAGCCAGAACAGGCGTGGCAGTGGGCGGAGCCACCACCGCCTGTCCCCGCCCTCCCTCCCCCGCCCCCCGGAAGTCAAGGGGCGGGACAGGAAGTATAAAAGCCCAGCCCCGGAGCTCAGTTGGGGGGAGGCTGTTGGAGAGGACAGATGCTGGTGCCAGAACTACTGCTGGGCCCAGCCTGCTCCATGCTTGGTACCCAGAGGAGTGCTGGCCTGACCTGCCCCGTGCTCGGTACCTGGAGGAGCTGCCTGAGCTTCCCAGCACCCAGCATCTAGAGGAGCAGCTTGGACTTCCTGACGCCTGGTACACAGAGGAGCGGCTTGGGCTTCCTGATGCCCGGTACACAGAGGAACCCATGGTCTGGGACCTACCAGATGGTGCTGGTGGATGGCAGGTACCCAGTGAGGGGGAGATTGGAAGTGGCCCGGGGGTAGCCGACCCTGGTTTGGCTCCTGAAGAGCCTGAACCCATGTCAGTGTGTTGTTGCTAGAATCCCCACTGACTGCAGTGAATCCTTGCCGCTGCTAGGGCCCTGGGCTGGGACACAGTGGAGTAGGAGGGCCTGCATCCCTCCTCCCCACTGGGCTGATGAGACCTCTTGTACTGGTTACCTTGCTGTTCAGCCCCTGCTTGGGGGCCTGACTCGTAGCTGTGTTTGTTGCCCTGCCCTGAGCCCGGGCTTGGGCTGTACAAGCCGCCACCGTGTTTGCTCAGCCCAGCTGAGAGGCCTGAGCTTGAACTGCTTCGGGCCTTGCCCCACTCCAGGGCCCGGCTTATAAACTCACTGATTGCTGCTCAGCCCTGCTTGAGGGCCTGAGCCTATTAACTCTGGAAAGCCTGACTATTGCTGTTCAGCCTTGCAGAGGAAGGCCCGAACTCTGCAGCGACTCGGCGTTGTTGCCTCAACCCTGAAGCCAAGAGACCAGGCTGACAGTGTGTGGCGAGCTGGTGTGGCTCCCCTCCGCCCCTCAGGGAGGGTTGAGCCCCGGTCCCACCCGCCTACACAGTCTTTACAACACCTTTCAGCCTGTATCATTTCAAGATTAGGCCCTTGAGCCTTCATGAGGCTACAGTGATCTTCCAAAGATTGATTGACAGAGTCCTGCAACCACATGGTCAGTATGCAATTGCCTACATAGATGATATAGTCATTTACAGTGGTAATTGAGAGAAATGCTGTGAGCATATAGTGATGGTCCTAAAGGCTCTTCAGAATGCTGGCCTCACAGTGAACACAGCCAAGTGCCAGTTGAAGTTTCATGAGGGGTCATATCTGAGATACACCGTCGGAAGGGGCAAACTTAGGCTTTTAATCAGGAAGGTCCAGAACTTGGACTACCTTATCGCATTGACTAACTTGCCTCTTTGTTGATTTCTGGGTCTAGCAGACTACTATAGATGGTTCATACCCAGCTTCACCATGATAACTATACCTCTCACAGACCTAGTAAAGAACTCTAGCCTCAAGAAGCTTGCCTGGTCCAAAGCCTGCAATCAAGACTTCAGGACCTTGAAAGACCTCCTGAGCAGTGACTCAGTCCTCTTCCACCTGGACATCACATAATGGTTCATACTCCACACCATTTCTTCAGACATAGGGCTTGGGGCAGTACTGTTCCAGGACTTTGAAGAGGAAGAACATCTGATACATCTAAACATCAGCCAAAATGTGTTTCTCCAGGAGAAGGCATACTTGACAATAGTCAAAGAGGCCTTGGTGGTGAAATGAGCCATAGAAGCTTTGTGGTAATACCAACAGGGAAACATGATTCCCTTTATAAAGGATCACACACCCTCTGCTAGCTCAGTTCCATGAAGGACACTAACCCCTGGATTATGAGGTAGTATTTGGCCTGATGCCTTCTAGGTAGACCACAGTCCAGAGAACAAAACACCAGAATACAGACTTATTTTCCTGGGATGGAGGACTGCCAGGCTTGGACATGGATACACCTGCACCAGACTTAACTCTCCAGTGTGGGGTTTATCCACCCCACTCTCCCCCACACCTTAAGAGTACAAGAACAACTCTCGGCCTGGGCTGCCCCACCCTGACAGGCCTGCTGGGCATGCCCCAGTTGGACTTAAAAGGGAGTCTCTTCAGCACAACAGGGTGGCAGACAGAGAGGCAGACCTGCACTTGCTGCTGCAAAGATACTATGCCATAAGGGCATTCCCAGGGCAAGGTCTGCTGTACAGAGCCAAGACTCTCTACCCTGCTGAGATCCATGAACCAGGTCACCAGGGACAACTGCCAGGCACAACATGCCCTAAGGGGAGTGGCAGACTGGCAGGAAGAGGTCCAGGGAGAGCATTAACCAGACCACAGGTAGCAGTCTCCTGCATTATAGTGAAGACCCCAGGTCAGAACCCCATGGAGTAGGAGGGCCCAGGTTCCCCTACCTTATAACTGCTAGACAGGGCTGCTGCCACAGACTGCAACCTCTGGGCAGGGAGGCCCACCCCTGCTCAGTGTGCTAGTCACTTTCCATTCCATATAAATTGGGAAACAGTTAAATGCCTTTACTTAACGTTACCTGAAACAATGGAAGCCACACAAAGCCACCACCCAAAGACTGATGCCTATGCTCTCTGAACTCAGGCAGAGTTCCCCTGTGGGGGAAGGACTCTAGCAGTCCCAATGGGCTCATATGTTGCAGGTAGTCCAACCTTTCCTTTCTGGGTTCTCGCATGACCTGGATGAACGTGGCTAATTTTTCACTTATCAGACAGCCCAGACAGAAGGTCCAGAAAAGTCACTGTCCCCTGCCCAGGAAGATGAGACACTATACATCAGGAGCTACAGGCAATGTTGGACCTTGAGGGTGGTAAAGGAATCTCACAGGAGGTGGAGAAGCCCCATTGTCCAGCTGCCCAAGATAGATGGTATGATGTAGTTTTTGTATCAACAATACATATTGTGAAAAAGTTCCTCCTCTGCCTTGGTGGGTCCTGCACTTCTAGGCAGGTTTGCTTGCCTCAGAGATTCATAGCAGCCCTCAGTTTGGCTACTTTTGCTAGTGGCTCAAACCTGCCATCCACTCAGCTAACCTCATCACTAGCCAGCATGGGGGAAACAGAGAACAATCTCCACCGTCTCTGTGTCCCACCTAGTAGGTCAGGGACAGGCCAGATCCCATTCCAATTTATACCTTCCCTTCTGGTGTTTCTCACAGACCAGGTCAACTCCTCCTGTGCCCAATCAGGGGAGGAGGGGAACCCATGCCCACCCTCTACACCAGGTTCCAGTCCAGGGCCCTCTGGAAAGCAGCTGCCTACAATGTTCCCTGCATCAGCTGCATGACAGCTATAACTCTCTCTGGGCTATTTCCCCAGCACCTTCTTTAGCCTCACTGCAGGATCTTCCTCCTGAAGCCCGATCATACTTGAACTCTTCACTCCTCCAGCAACACACCCGTATGAACTGATGGGAGGTCCTTTTTAAACCAGGTGTCCTGCTTAGCCTGCATGCCATAATTGAGTCTAGAAAGTTCTTAACTGGCTTCAGGTGTCTTGATTAGCTTGCCTGTCTTAATTGGTTCTAGCAGGTTCCTGATTGCTCTAGGGCAGCTCCTGCTCTGGTCACTCAGGGAACAGAAAATTGTTCATCCAGTGGCCAATATATTTGCCTTCAACCAGATTCCTGTACCCCACTGGTCTGGGTCCATCACAATATACAGTGATGGGGTCTAAATTAGCTGTTACCACTCAAGAAAGATCTTGGAGTCATTTTGGATAGTTCTCTGAAAACCTCCACTCAATATGCAGAGGCAGTCAAAAAAGCAAACAGAATGCTGGGAATAATTAAGAAAGGGGTAGATAATAAAACAGAAAATATCTTGTTGCCTCTGTAAAAATCCATAGTATGCCCATATCTTGAATACTGTGTGCAGATGTGGTGGCTCATCTCAAAAAAGATATATTGGAATTGGAAAGGGTTCAGAAAAAGGCAACAAAAATTATTAGGGGTATGGAACTGCTTCTGTATGCAGAGAGATTGATAAAACTGGAACTTTTCAGCTTGGAAAAGAGACGGATCAGGGGAGATATGATCGAGGTCTATAAAATCATGACTGGTATAGAGAAAGTAGATAAGGAAGTGTTGCTTACTACTTCTCATAACACAAGAATGAGGGGTCACCAAATGAAATTAATAGGCAGCAGGTTTAAAACAAAAAAGGAAGTATTTCTTCACAGAATGCACAGTCAACCTGTGGAACTCCTTGCTAGAGGATGTTGTAAAGGCCAAGACCATAACAGGGTTCCAAAAAAGAACTAGATAAATTCATGGAGGATAGATCCATCAATGGCTATTAGCCAGGATGGGCAGGAATGGTGTCCCTAGCCTCTGTTTGCCAGAAGCTGGGATTGAGTGACAGGATGGATCACCTGATTACCTGTTCTGTTCATTCTCTCTGGAGCACCTGGCACTGGCCAATGTCGGAAGACAGGATACTGGACTAGATGGACCTTTGGTCTGACCGAGTAGGGCCATTCTTATGTTAACTTTAGGAAGGTAAATGTGATAACCACATTTAATACATATCCTAGGTGCCAAGTTGATGAGTTATTAGAACTGTATTATCTTTCCACTGTACTCCCATCTCCCTATTCCTTGGACAGGGAATAATGTGTAACCACCCCAGCCTAATTCCTGCCCCAACATTCCTCTTTCCGCAGGCCCAGCACCCTCCTCCTGCACAGATCCCTGGACCAGATAAAAATTCTTCATGAAGTCCAAAATGTGGGGAGAGGACACAGATCCCCTCTTCTGCACAGTTTGGGTGATTTGCACATGGAGGAGACAACATGAGGATCTGAGAGCATGATCTCACTACATACACCTCTTTTTCTTTTTTTAAGGGATAGTTTCATAGACTTAAATATAGAAAAAGATTTTGGATAGGGACAAAAATGATGGGACCTTGATCTGGATTAGGGTAACTAGATGATACCATAATACAAATAAATAATAAATTAATAAAAAGCTCTAAATAAATAGGATATTTTAATATATATACTACTTATACAACATATTCCTGTACTGCATTCACATTTTTTCACTTTGAGCTCATATCTCATTACTGTCAACTGTCCTCACCGGATCCTCTGTATTACTGCTTTCTAGCAATAATCTCCCATCTATTTTGTCTGATAATAATTGTCACGTTTATTATGGCATAGTGTTGGGAGTCACATGACAGTGCTATTAAAGAAATCCTACAAATTCTCTTTAACGATCAATATAAGCAACTAAATCTTCAAAAATGTTTATTGTTGGTTGTGGAGCAATTCTTTTTAGAAACTGTGCATATCACAAGAAAAGTGGGTCTTGAATATCTACTCATTTACAGAGCTGCTGTTGCCTACACAATATACCTATACAATCAGAGAAAGATACTACATTGTGACAAAATATTATGAGCTAGATTCTCAGCTGGCATAAACTGGCATAATTTAATTGAAGTTAACAAACCTACACTGATTTAAACCAAATTAGGATCTAACCCTAGAGCGTAATGTTGCATTCATCCAAATGTTGCATTCAGAGTGTCAGGATCATTCTTTTTTCATTTTTTTGAAGATGAGTACATTTGTTTTTACCTAGTACACTGATACCTCAATTTTCCATAAGCAGTTATCAGTGGTTTGGCAAGCTTATTCTCTAGAATTCATATTGTCAGAGCTGCTGATTTGTATACATTAAAATTTGCAATCTACTTCTTTGGTCTTCTTTTCTTTTTAGTTGTCCCAATTATGACACAGGCCAACCTCAAAAATCCCAAAACTGCTAAGAAAATAATACTGCAACTTTTAATGATCCAGCTAAATGGAAGGTACGATGAGACCAAAAAAACTATACAAACCCCGACTACAGTTAATTTGAGTTTTATTACATTGCTCATGCCTAATAGGGTTGCCACAACTCACAATTCAACAGTGAGTCCTGTGCTTTTGAGCAATATGTTGCTCATGTTTGACAAGAAAATGTATTTCTTCCCCCCACAAGTTTTCTTCCGTGTTGCTTTCTTCCACTCAGTGATGTAGCAACAATATGAAATTTATCAGAATCATGCTGGTTGACTGATATGTAACATCCAGCTTTTCAGGAATCTGATATGTTGAATGTTACCATATGAACATGAGGCAGAATGGAGCACTAAGAAAAAGCTACATATGGGTGCAGACAATATAGAAACTAAGGCCAATCTTTCAGATGCTTAAACTCAAACTTAACTTTACTCATGTTAATAGTTCCACTGAACTCAGCTACTCGTGTGCAAGATTAACCATGTGCATAAATGAAGGATTAGGGTCTAAAAGCCTGTGAGACTGAAATAACTGCACAGGAGATGCGGAATTGCTCCTCTTTCTAAGTTCACTGTGGATTTAAAAAAAAAACTTGCTGGGAATCGCAGCTTTTTCTTTCAAAAAAGATTAAATGGATTTGTGTGTACAAGCTGGGAGAAACAGAAATATTAACTGAAAGCCACAGTCCGAACAGAACACTTAAAATACAAAGAAAATTAGTTCTACTTTGTCTGCAATTTTTTTCTTCTGTATCTTTTATTATTCAGTGCTTAGACAATTATATGCTGTTTTCTTTTTCTGGCATGTAGTATATAATGCTCTAATATAAAGGTAGAGCATTCTGTAAAATTCAAATTACACTTGACAAAATTAACAGTTTTCACACAAGAATATAACATATCTGACAGAAATATGACCATCACTCCATTCTGGTCCATAGAATATTTAAAAATTGGTGGATGTGGCATGTATGTGTGTTTGCATAAGAGAGACAGAGAAACGAATTAGGCGAGTAGGACAGAGAATTCTGTAATTGGTGGGAAACAGCAACTAGTGAGTATATAGCTGATGATAGTGTAACAGGACCACTGCCTAACCCTAAGGGTTGGGATCACTGATTTTGGAACCTGGCTTAAAGGAGCAATGTTCCAGCTTTCTGTAGCCTTGCACAGATAGAAATAAAACAATCTCAGGACAGGCTTCCGTCAGCCTGATCTAAAGGAGAGCAAAACAAACTCAACTCTAAAGTTTCTCAGAACTAACATGTTGTTTTGTAAAAGCAAGACAGTAGATTTTCCAGTTTCTCCTTGCTCCCTGGCCTGGGCTCAACTCAGAGAAAACCCCTGGGAAAGGAGGAAACAAAACAGCAACACAGAACAAGGATGGGATAAGAATCTGAAATTGACTAACGTGGTTCCACCCCTAAGTGAAAATAATTATAAATAGCAAAATAAATAATTGCAGAGAATTATCCAGTGAAGCACTCCAGGGGGAAATATTTGGACTAATACTGATGCATGAATAACTTAGTAGAAATACCAAATGTCACACTGTGTAGGCAGATGTTTCTAGTGTTTGCTTCTTTCTGTTAATATTGAAGTTGCGGGTGGTGGGTAGTCACTTTTGGTTAAAAAGATGTATCAGTGTGCCTGATTCCCAGGGAGCTGCACAATTGTTTGATTTTTCTGGTACTGTGTTGAGGCTGAGATGTGCAAAGATGGAACTGGAGAGGTGTGCTCCTGAATATGTTAGAAGACAGTGAGAAGTGGGTTTTTCATTTAGAAATAAAATAAATAGAGAAATAGAATACTTAAAAGGAATTGGGCCCTAGTGGTGGACAGGATGTTTGCCTGTTCTGTGAAGCTGGAGACATACTCGTCTAACATGAATAGTTTGGCCAGAGACTGAGGCTTTCACTGAATTTTCTAGGCTCTCAGATCTACCTCTACAATCTCGCCTTTTCAATGCTGCCACTGTGAAAGTCTCCACCTCCAGACCCATCATTTGTGCAGTCTCTCAAGGATCAATTTTCTTTCTGATCTTAGTCAACATGTACATGCAGCCACTAAGGAGAACTGGTAAGACAACACAGACTCAAATGCTAACAATGTGCACAGGACACATACTGTAGCTCTATTTTTCCTTCATTGCACAGGATAACACAACTGTCACCAAACTGGTGCAGTGCTTGGCCAAGATCAGCCCATGAGTGAACAACAGCTTGGGGGAGCATAGGGAAGCACTTTGAGGGGCTTGTAGATACAGAGCGGTTTCCTTGGGTTGAAAATACATACCCATAATTGGTTAAATCAATCCATAGTTTAGGTGTGTTCCTGAACTCCTTCCATGAGTAACACCATCCCTACCATCTCTGGTTAGATAGTAGGTTTCATCACTTCCTGACAGATGGTGACCAGACTTCAGTAATACACATCTTCATCACCTCCTGGATGAACTATACCAATGCAACATCCACAGACACAAAGCCATCAGCTCTTAGGAAACTCCAACACAGCAGCACATCTCCTCTGCAGCATGGATTACTAGGAGAAAATTAACCCTGCCCATGCCTCTTTATACTGGCTTCCCATAGGGTATTAAGTCAAATTCAAGGTCTCAGTCCTTATCTTCAAAGCACTTAATTGTCTGGAGCCAGGATACCTAAAAGATCTCCTGAGATGAGAACTGTGGTCAACAACTCCACTTCTAAGGCACACTGGAGCTGATCACCATAATGGTAATGCTCATTGAAGCATGAGATGGTACTGTTTTGGGAGCTGACTCAAGGCTGTGGAATGAACTTCCACAGGATACAAGAACCAACTCAGAGGGCTGTTCTAAGTACAATGTGTGTTTTTTGCCTTCAATAAAAAAACACATATAGCACAGCAGTGATAAACTAGATAAAAAATACTTTAAATAAACCCACAAAATTCTCCCCCAGGGACAGAGAGTCACACATAACAAAAGTTAGTCATGTCACCCAGCGCTGTTCAGAGGGTGCCCAGTTACCACACTGGTGAAGACGGCATAAGTAGCAGAATAGAATAGAAAGACTCTGATGAAGTCTGTTTAGGGAAACTGCAAAGAAATTGGTTATTGAGGATCCTAAAACAAAGGAAGAATAGACAAATGGGGAATGTCTTGACAGACTGCAAAGAAATCTTATCAGTCTCCCTTTCCTGCCCCTCACTGTGGAGACTGGGGGGAGGCAGCTGTTCAGACTCAGGGAGTCCTTGAGTCCAGCTTCATTTGTTTTATGCCTCCCACGTAGCAGTGGTGCCAAGAATGGCACTGAGGTTTCCTGGCCATTCTGACCCGGGCCTCTAAGCCAAGCTGCTCTGAAACGGGAGGCTCCGCAGCAGCCTAGATCAGCGCCAGGCTCCTTCCTCGCCTGCCCACCAGCACGTCACGTGACCCAGGGCACTGCAAAGGCAGCTAGACAGGCCTAAGCTTCGTCTTCTTTATTTGCCGCCAAAAAGCCATCCGAGAAGGATCGCGTGGCGGCGACGCAGCTCCTGTCCCATGGGCGCACGCCATAGCGTCACGTGACACAGCGGCCACTCCTCCCAACCACGGCCTTCGGCAGCGGGCGAGGGAGCGCGCGCTCCATCTTCTCCTCCGCACGTGACCCCTCCCCGGAACGTGGCATTGTGTAATCACGTGACCCGAGCGGCGAAGGACGGGGGCGAGGGAGGGGGTTGCGTACGCGACGGAGCGGGGTGCGAAGATGGCGGATGAGGAGGCCGAGCAGGAGAGCGGTAACCTCGGCGGCGGCCTCCTGGAGCTGCAGCGCCTGCGGGAGCGGCTGCTGGAGCTGGAGAGCGGGCTCCGGGAGAGCACGGAGCCGGCCGTGGAGGCGGCCACCGAGTACTGTCAGCAGCTGTGCCAGGTCAGGCCGCCTCCCGCCCTCTCCCCCGTGTGTGTGTGTGTGTGTGTGTGTGGAGAGAGAGCGCGAGCTGGGGGCGGGAGCAGCGCCGCCCCCGCCGCGCGCAGGAGGAGGCAGCGGCTCGGCGGCGGTTACTCCCGCTCGGAGTTGGCCCCGGCCCGCGCCAGCCGGGGCCGTGGTGTAGCGGGGAGGCTGCTGCTCATTGTAGGCTCGGATTAGGCGGCCCGCCCCCCGCAGTGGGAGCTGCTCCTGGCCCTTAATCCCGCCCGCCCGTGTCTCGCGGTCTCTGGGCCCCTTTGTTGTGCTTTGCGGGCTGGTGTCGCCTCGGCTCTGCAGGGCCTTTGTTCCTGGCGGCGGCGCTAGAGGCCCTGGGAGCAGGGCGGCGAGGGCCTCCCCTCCCCCCGGCAGGGCTCGCGAGCCTGGGGGAGGAGCTGAGATTCCGTTCCGCGGCCCTGTTTACACTCCGCGCGCGCTGCGGAGTGCGGGGCCCCCGTGCTGAGAGTCCGGCACCGCCCTGGGGCTTCCGTTGTTGTCCGCCGCCGTTGGGTCTGCCTCGCCCGGGGGAGAAGGGTGCGCTCGGCCTTCTGTGAGGCGTGGGGGCTGCGCTGCTCCCCTGCTTCCTCACGCCCAACGGACTCACTTTGCAGTGACGGGCTGGGGCACTGTCGGCGCCCTGTTGTCACTATTACCATCGCTATCTAATTGGTGCAGGAAAAGCCCTTTCCGTGGTTTAACTCTACAGTTATAATAGTCCCCTGTCTCCTGTAAGATACTGTGTAAATCATACTGAATAATTCACTTTTCTTCTTTCCCTTCTCAGCTAAAGAGTAAAAATATTTGTTCAGCTAAACTATAAAATGTTCTTAAACTGTTAGGCACCAGAAACCTACAAAAAATGCTTGTCTGCAGAATTCTTGCAGGATAAAGAACTTCCAGTTCCAGTGAGAGCTTTTTACATACACAGCCCCATCCACTATAGTGTGTGTAAATTTCTAAACTCTAGGTCTCCCCTGCCCTGCAAAAATTCCACGTTTTCTTTGCTTTTTTTCCCTACTCCTTTTAACATATTAGTATCGGCTATCACTGAAAAATATAGAGATACATTTTAAAGTTAATTGTGCCTACTACTAAAAGGTTGCATCAGTTGTGATGGCCCTACGGAAGGCAAGGATCAGATTCATAATGCCAGTCGGTGAAAAGCACTATGATTCAATGTTACTTTAAACAACTAAATTTGAAGATGCTGAAGTCTTTGCAAGTGCCAATGAAACAGATTTTTTTTTTTAATCTGTAACATAGCTTTTCAGCATCTAAGCAATACATTTCTCATCTCTTTATCTAATGTTGAACCCTAAACATGTAGTGCCCACAATCCTGCTGATGCCTAAATGTGTAGTGCTCTCTGTTGTGGAGTTACTTCATATTAATGGTTATGGTTCAAATAGTAAGTTTGGCTATATGCATTCGGTGACAGTGGTTGTTAATGCTGTTGTAGAAAATCTGCATCACTGCAAGTCTCCCCATGGAATCCATATTTTTAGTGATACTTCAAAGATAACTTCTGCCTTGATTTTTAAAGACAGTTGGTTATATATGCAAAAAAATTAGAAAATTTTACAGCATATTCAAAACTTGCAACCTTAATTCTATGCAAAGTCTGAAAAGCAGTCCTGAAGAAATGTTTTGGCTATCACAGTACAATTAACTGTGCATGGAAAATGCAAGAGAATGTCACGATTAAAAACTATAATATGAAAACTTTTGTTCTGTTTTGTTAGAGAATGATAGTTGAATTGGAACAACTAGGCAGAGTTGAACAAATGTGTAGATAATGTCAGTCTTTATGAGGCGGGTAGCACTAATTGTGATGAACTATATCAAGCTTAAGAAATTGTAGGTGTTAGAACACCAGTTGAGAAATAAATGTACCTTTATGCTTCTTGGAGTAAAGTGTAGCTATAAAATGTGCTTTAATTCATCAGTAAATTCTGAGGTTCCAAGCTGAATAAGGGATTTAGCCACTCTAGTTATGTTAACTTCAGTAGAGGTTGATTAACTGAGCCCTTAGCTGATTTGAAAATTCCATTCTGGTATACATCCTTCAGCTATGTATTGTAAGTCTTAAAAATACATTTGCTTGTACCCGGAAAAAATAGGATAGCTTTATTTCAGAGTTCTTACTTATCCTGTAAGAGTGAAACAAAGTATAAATTCAGTGTTGTAGTTTCATACAGTTTTCATTATACGTGTAAGGTAAACATTTTTGTGTATTCAATTTTCATTGTTGCATACACTTCACATGTT
This sequence comes from Gopherus evgoodei, assembly GCF_007399415.2. NCBI lineage: Eukaryota > Metazoa > Chordata > Testudines > Testudinidae > Gopherus > Gopherus evgoodei. The sequence goes on from NC_044324.1 coordinate 77,038,397, forward strand.
TTAATCATTCTTAGAAAAACATTTGTGGGATATTAGGCTGTACCTTATTATTCTGCATAGTTCCCAGAAAAGTGCAGTTACTTTATACTATCGCTGTATAGCTGGTGTAATGGGATTCAGTTTTATTCTCATTGATTCCATATCAATATTTGTTCAAATTTGCATGTTAAGTGACTTTCTTAATTGCAACTCAGTGTCTAAAAGACATGCTGTATTTCTTTGGCTTCTGAACAAAGATACTGAAATTAAGATTTAGTAATGGACTTGAAAGACAGACTAGGTACTTGCTTTCTAAGAACTAAACCTAATAGCAAGAGGCCTAGTCTCAACAGGCTGTTACATGTGGAAGTCCAACTGTAACTACAGTTTCTGAGAAGAGGTAGGTGTACTGGGGTACCTACCAAGTTGCTGCCTCTGCCTATGGCTTGCAGACTCCATCTTTCATGTCTGTCTCTGGCTAATTGTTGTTTAAATTTGAAGCCCCTCAAGCATCTCTCTCTGAGCCTGTGGGTTGGTGGATAGGAAAGCTGTTTCTACTTCTCCAGCTTCTCCTTTTAGGAACATAGGAATTGCCATATCACATCAGGCCAGTGGTCGTTCTAGTCTAATATCATGGGCCTGGCAGTAGTCAGTGCCAGGTTATTTAGAAGAAGGTGTAAGAAAAGGTATGGAACAACCAGGCTATGGGGAAGCTTTTCTGATCTTTGACAATTAGAGGCTGACTTATGCTCTTTTTATGAAATGAAACTGTAGATGTTTTCATCCATATAAATATGCTTATTTTATCCTCTAGCTGGATCTACTTCCAGCTACAGTGCATGCTTCTGTTGCTGGTCATACACTTCACAAGCACCAGGAAAGTTATACTGACAAGATCTTGTCCTCTCACTGCTGCTTGCAGGGTCTGAATATTAGTAGTAAAAGTGACTAGTCCCTTGTCACTTACACTAAGCAGACTACTCAGGCAGTTTGGTAAAGCTGTGACCAGCAGCAGAGGCAGTAGAGTGATCTGTATGCAGACTCAGGAAGACAGATCTGTGTTGGTTCACATTTTTGAAGGTTATCTTCAGTGTCGAGAAACTTTAATTTTTTTTAATGAAAACAAAGATTCTGCAGTAATTGATGGCTTAGAATGGACAACTCTCCAGAGAAACTGCCCTCTTTGCCACTGATTAATATTTTAAAACTTTGATTTGATAATTTTGATATTTAGTTTAAAAAAAAAAATCAACTTGCTCTCCTGTAACGGTGTAGAGCCAATACAGCACTGACCAGTCTGCCAGAACTCTAAGGCAGACCCTTAACATATTGCATATTAACTACTATAATCTCCTCCTCTTAGGCATTGACTACTGTAACCTTGCATCCATTAGGTCAGTTGAAAATAGGGCTGCCATATTCTCTCTTACAACTTCCTCCCCTCATCCATCTGCTGATTTCTTCCTACTGCATCAGATATAAATTTCTTGTCCTTGCTTTTAATGTCCTTTGCTGTTTAGCTCCACTCTACCTATCAGGCTTGTTATTGCCTTCACTCTACTAATAGCCAGCCTTAATCTTACCAACTAGTCCACTTCTCCTACACCTTATTTCTCCTATGTTGCCCCTTTTGTGTGGTATAAAGCTCCTTCAGATCTCTTGTAAGAGTCTCTTCTGCTGCGCTGCCTACAGAACATTGCCAGCTTGTTAACAGTTCGGCAAATAGGGAGCTAAATTGTGTATAGTCAATTTCTGAAAACTTGCTGCATACCCACATCTTTTTATCCCGTCTGCCTGTTGTGTCTTGTCACAGTGGCTTTGTTTATACTGGGAAAATGCATTTTTAGAAAACATTAACAAAAAGCATATAGCTAGTAAAATGCTAAACATGATTTCTGTTTAGTGTGGACGAGAACAGTGGTTTGTTTGTTTTTTTAAGTTAGCTAGTTGTGATTACCCTGAGAGGCTCCCTAGCGTTGATAGCATAGTTGCAAAATCATTAAAGTAGGATTAGAAGAGCCAGTGAATGAGGTTTTTTTAAGTATAGTTAGTCAGAAAAAGATCTGTTAATATAATGAGCTTTTCCAACATACCTGCTCCCTCTGCATATTTTGAGTCATATCTGCTTGCTTTAAAAACAATAACTTTAGATATTAGTAGACAACAGTTGTGCCTCGAGGTCTCAGTCAGGGACTGGGAACCCACTGTGCTAGGTACTGTGTAAACCCATAACAGAGTATCCCTGTCCCAAGAATTTAGAAATCTAAGTTAGATATTGGTTATATTGGGAAAATGCATCATGTTAGAAACACGTTAGCTGGTTAGGGTTAACCACAGCCAGCTAGCATGACCTTAAATATTACTGGCCTTGTTCACACTAACAGTAATGTTTAACATATTCCTTTGGAAATGGTCCCTGATTGGGACCACTGGGCAGTACTACAATATTATTAGTAATAAAGACTTTATTCATTAAAGTAAGCAAATGTGACTTGGAAAATACGCGCACGCACACGCGCACACACACGCGTACACACACGCACACACACAGAGCACAAGTTTTGTTAAGTAAACATGCTGCTGACCATAACTAAAAAAGACCCCAGTTAACTTGCTATTCTAATCATACTTTAATGTCTTTCCATTATGCTATCAAATCTGTTTCTGCCCTTAATAGCAATTTGTTATTCAAATATATATATGTCAGCATTCACAAAAAGTATCCTCAAGTTTTGCTATACCTAATAGTTTATCCATACATTCCTTATATAAGCTATATGCTATACCATACCATATGCTATACCATACTAAGGCAAGACTTGCACTTGACCTCCATCTGATCTTGCTTGTGCCAGGTAGATTTTGTGTGGCTTACTGGCATTGTTTTCCAGTTATTTGCAAACTTATCCACAGGGAACAGACTAAAATAACATTTCACATCTGGGCCAGAACAATCCAAATAACCTTTTTGGCTAGTGCCCAATGTCTAACTGATGGCATTCTCTTCCCATCCTCTTCAGTATTCTATCTCTCCGTACAAACAAAGTTCAGTTCTGCAGCACCGTTCTTTCTTGGGTGGGGGAGAATCCAGAGCTCCAATTCTATATGAAACGTCCAAGCATTGCTTCTGTGAAACTGGGATCACCTGTGGGAGTCCATATATTATAACATCACGATTCCTCAGACTGGCATCAGTGGTGTAAACATTCGTGGATGCCTGTGTGACAAACTGGAGAGCACAGAGAGCCCACACAAACCTATTTGGGGAAATGGTCTGCCTCAGAAAGGAGGATGAAAGTGATCTGGGAGTTACCTGGGAAAACAATATCTTTGGTTAAACTAATTGAAAACTCAAGAAGGTGAGACAGTTGGACAACAATAGTCTACATAAATTGAGGTTGAGGTAGGATACTCAAAGCACAGATCTTGAAACAAAAACTCTCTCTCTGAAAATGGGCTAAACAACGAACGTTCTTGGTAAACTGTAAATTCTTTGGGTAAAGACTGTGTTTTATACAGTATCTAGCACACGGGGGCCCTGATTTGGATTGGAACTTCTGAGCACCATTGTAATACAAATAAATAATAGCTGCTTACATATAGGGCAAACTCAACATTGCAGTCTGGTGGCAGTCAACATACGTTTTCCCTCAAGAGTAGGAAGAGAATCAGCAAATGAGCACAGATCAGTTTGCTTCAGTCAGCAATAAAAACCAGATATTTAAATGTCAGATTATGGGAAAAGAAAGCATGGAAAATGTACATTGTCATTTAAATGTTGTGACCACTTAGTGCATTCCTTCCCCCTCCCTGATCAGGTAGCCTTAAAAAATCAAGCTGGATGGGATCAGAATATTTCTGTGGCAATGCCTTGTAAGTTTTTTGTTCGTCTGACTCTTAAAGATGTCAGCTTGCTTCCTTGGATTTTACATTCTTGACAGGATTCTGACTCAAGATCCAATCAGATGCAGGAATCCTATGAAATTCAGACTAGAATCAAAGATCCTTAACTTTCCAAAATTTAGAATTTGTAGACTTTTCTCATTCCATAAGAATACGACTTACCTTCAGAAATGGTGCTGCAAGCATGGGCTAATTTCTCAAACTACGCTGCAACTTCTTTGACAGTTTTTTATTAAAGACTTCTGTATAAGCTCCTTGCATGGTTACAGAACAGCTCATAGGACTCCTAAGCTCCCTGGAAAGAAGGGTACCCTAGCATCACATCCTCATGTCATCAGCTTCACATAAGCTATGTCTATACTAGCTCTTTTGCTGTTAAAACTTTTGTCGGTCAGAGGTGTGGGGGGTGGTTTAATTATGCTGATGGGAGAGCTCTCTCCCATCATCATAGAGTGGCTATATGGGAGACCTTTCAGTGGCATAGTTGTGTTGCTGTAAGGTCTCTAATGTAGACATAGCCTAAAGCAGTGGTCAAACTCCACCTGCAAACTAAAGTCCTAGTTAGCAGCTAAAACTTGACTTTAGTGTAGGTCATATGAACCAACCTTTGAACCAATGTCTACCATTTTCCTGTTACGTTTTTGGCCATCATATGTTAAGAGTAGTTTGTTATACACTGTCCATCAAAGAACCATTATGTGGCTTTTTGTTTCCTCACAAAGTGGTCAGACTGTACCAGAACTCTTCACGTTAACAAAGACATCTCCTTAACACCTTTATTTCTGAAATGCTCTGACCCTAGTGTTCAAAATACATTGCCTAGATGTGAGAGGAATGATCAGTAGGGCTGTCAAGCAATTGAAAAAATAATTGCAATTGCACGATTAAAAAAATTAATTGCATTTAATCGCACTGTTAATAGTAGAATACCAATATTAAATATTTTTTGGTTTTTCTATCTTTTCAAATATATTGATTTCAATTACAACACAGAATACAAAGTGTACAGTGCTCACTTTATATTTTTTATTACAAGTACTTGCACTGTTAAACAAAAGAATAATATTTTTCAGTTCACCTAATACAAGTACTGTAGTGCAATCTCTGTCATGAAAGAACTTACAAATGTAGAATTGTTTAAAAAAAACTGCATTCAAAAATAAAACTATCTAAAATTTTAGTCTGCAAGTCCAGTCAGTCCTACTTCTTCAGCCAGTTGCTCAGAAAAACAAGTTTTTTTACATTTTATGGGAAATAATGCTGCCCACTTATTTACAGTGTCCCTTGAAAGTGAGGACAGGCATTTGCATGGCACTTTCGTAGCCTGCATCGCAAGATATTTACGTGCCAGATGTGCTAAAGATTCAGATGTCCATTCATGCTTCAACTACCATTCCAGGGGACAAGCATCTATGCTGATGATGGATTCTGCTCAATAACCATCCAAAGCAGTGCAGATCGACACATGAAATACATTGCAAAATGCGGATAAAACAGCAAGAACACATGCAGTTCTCCCTCAAGGAGTTCAGTGACTAATGTAATTTAAAAAAAAAAAAAGCATTAAATGAGCATCATCAGTATGGAAGCATGTCCTCTGGAATGGTGGCTGAAGATGAATGGGAATACATGAGCTCAGATCAAGTGCATATCTGGCACATAAATACCTTGTAATGCCGGCTACAGAAGTGCCATGCAAATGCCTGTTCTCACTTTCAGGGGACATTGTAAATATGTGGGGAGCATTATCTCCCGTAAAGCAGTATACACACTCAATATTTACTATTGTACACAGCGATGATGACTGTGAAGCTTGGTTGAGGTGGTGAAGTCAGAGGGTGGGATATTTCCCAGGGAATGCCTTGCTGCTAAATGATCTAGCTTTTGGCTGAGCCCTTAAGGGTAACACGTTGTTAATGTAGCCTCATACTCTACAAGGTAGCACGAAGGGAGGGAGGGGAGATAGCATGGCAGACACAGAGACATACCCTGTGAGAGAGAGAGATACACATTGCCGCTTTAAGTATGCTGACCCCACTCTAAGTACACTGCCTTGTTAAGTAGATCAGCAAGTTGAGACAGTAGCTGCCCCCAGGAAGCTCCCTCTGTCCTGAGCCCTGTTGTGTCCCACCCCACCCCATGGAGATGGAATAAGTGGGGTGCAGGAGTGGCGGGGGAACACCCTGACATTAGTCACCCACTCTCAGAGAACTTAAGGGAGTGGAGAGCTGTCGGTCCACCCTAGTTCCAAGCCCCCACCAGCTAGCTCCAACGGGCTGCTCTTCCTGCAAGCAATGAACAAAGCAGGCAGCTGCCAAACAACGTTATCAGGGAGCATTGCACTACTTTAAACGAGTATGTTCCCTAATTGATCAGCAACACAACGAAACAGCATTAACCGGGGCAACTTTAAGTGAGGAGTTACTGTACACTTTGATTTCAGTTACAACACAGAATACAATATATATGAAAATGTAAATAAATAAATAAAAACCCAAAAATATTTAATTTCAATTGGTATTCTATTGTTTAACAGCGTCAATTGCAGTTTTAATCATAATTAATTTTTTAAGTTAATCGTGTGGGTTAACTGCGATTAATTGACAGCCTTAATTATCAGACATTACTTGGAAGAACAGAAGCATTTAGAAACATATATTTGCAGCATATGCACAAAAGTAAAAAGACAAGACACAATGCTATCCTATTAAGATTGGTCTGAGCCATTGTTATTGGAGCATACAGGAAATCAGGTAAAATTTGCTACTGCAATCTTACTCAAGATCAATTTCAGCTTCATGGGCAAAGAAAATAGAGCACTGTGGTAAATGGGCAGAGAATTTGGATAATGACCTTTTTGTTTGTTTTCACCAAAAAAGTTTATAGCAATTATATGTCTAACATAGTGAATGCCAGTGAAAATGAGGTATAGGATCAGAGGCTAAAATAGAGCAAGAACAAGTTAAAAATTACTTAGACAAGTTAGATGTCTTCAAGTAAATAGGGTCTGATGAAATACATCCTGGGATGCTCAAGGAGTTTACTGAGGAGATAGCTGAGCCATTAGCAGTTATCTTTGAAAAGTCATGGAAGACTGGAGAGATTCCAGAGGACTGGAAAAGGGTAAATATAGTGCCAAACTTAAAAAAGGATATAAGAACAACCTGGGGAAATGCTAACCAGTCAGCTTAACTTCAGTACCTGGAAAGATAATGCAGCAAATAGTTAAGCAATCAGTTTGCAAACACTTAGAAGATAATAAGGTGATAAGTACTAGTCTGCATGGATTTGTCAAGAACAAATCGTGTCAAACCAACCTAATGACTTTATTTGACAGGGTAACAAGCCTGATGGATGGGGGGTAAGTGGTGGATGTGATATACCTTGACCTTAGTATGGTTTTTGATGCTGTGTCACATGACCTTCTCATAAACAAACTAGGGAAATGCAACTAAGGCTATGGCTACACTGGCCCATTACAGCGTGACAACTTTCTTGCTCAGGGGGGTGGAAAAACGCCCCCCTGAGCGCAGCAGGTTACAGCGCTGTAAAGCGCCAGTGTAAACAGTGCCTTAGCACTGGGAGCCGGGCTCCCAGTGCTGTAAGCTAATCCCCTTGTGGAGGAGGAGTACCTGCAGCGCTGGGAGAGCTCACTTGCACTTCTAAGGGCTTCTGTGGGAGCGCTCCGCAGCAGTGCTTTCAAGTTTTGAGTATAGCCACGGCCCTAGATGGAGCTAATATAAGGTAGATGCATAAGTGGTTGGGAAAATGAGAACCCTTGGTAAGTACTTTCTGGAAACAGTCAAGCTGGAAGGGCATTGAGTGAGGTCCTGCAGAGATCAGTTCTAGGTCTGGTTCTTTTCAGTATCTTTATACCATTATCTAAATCATTGATGGAGAGTACACTTATAAAGTTTGTGGGCAATATCAAGCTGGGCGGGGTTGCAAGTGCTTTGGAGGATAGAATTAAAATTCAAAATGATCTGGACAAATAAATATATAGGAGAAATAAGTATATAGGATGAAATTCAGTAAGGACAAATGCAAAGTACTCCACTTATGAAGGAAGAATCACTTGCGTGCATACAAAATGGGAAATGACTGCCTAGGAAAGAGTACTGCAGAAAGGTATCTGAAGGTCATAGTGGATCACAAGCTAAATATGAACCAAGAGTAACACTGTTGCAAAAAAATACAAACATCATTCTGGAATGTATTAGCCGGAGTGTTGTAAACAAGCCACGAGAAGTTCTTCCACTCTACGCTGCCCTGATTAGGCTTCAGCTGGAGCCTAGTGTCCATTTAAGGGCACCACGTTTCAGGAAAGATGTGGGCAATTGGAGAAAGTCTAGAGGCGAGCAGCCAAAGATGATTAAAGGTCTAGAAAACATGACGTATGAAGGAAGATTGAAAATAATGGTTCAGTCAGGAAAAAAGAAGATTGGGATGGGGACCATGAGAAGTTTTCAAGTACATAGAATGTTGCTACAAGGAGAAGGGAGGAAAAATTGTTCTCTAACTTCTGAGGATAGGACAAGATACAATGGGCTTAAATTGCAGCAAGGGCAGTTCACATGGGACATGAGGAAAAACTTGCCAACTATCAGGGTGGTTAAACATGGCAATAAATTGCCTAAGGAGGTTATGGAATCTCCATCATGGCAGATTTTTAAGAGCAAGTTAGACAACTATTGATCAGGGGTGATCTAGATAATACTTACTCCTGCCTTGAGTGCAGGGGACTGAACTACATGACTTCTCGAAGTCACTTCCAGTTCTACAATTCTGTGATTCCTCCACTTCTTTTCTAAGGCATTTTGAACTCTGTATCTTGTTTGTGGATGTAGGTTCTCATCACTAGATTCTGCTGTCTCTTCATTTCTTCACATTCTCTTCTCTGTCCCCACAACTCTGTCCTAGAAGTTATATTTCTGGTTTGATGGATTCCCTATGTGTGTGAGACAATTCCTTGCTATAATACATTTGTCAGTCGGGAGAACCATTTCTTTCTTAGCATTCATGGTCAGTCTTGCTTGATTATTTAAATTGGTCAGTCTGGGCTTTGCACAGTCTCTTGCCCTCATAGGAAGATTCATTTAAAGCCAAAAGCTTCTGGCAGAGCTGCTTCCATGACTGCTAATAGGTGTGGTTGCATGAAGTCGTCTTTGATTGTTGATCTAATGGATTTACTATTATGAAAACTTTGATTTTAGTAGAACAAAATTATCCTATGTGAGGTGTTTCAGCGACAGGCAGCACTCCACATTCATTCAACTTTTCAGAAACCCACCCCTCCACTTCTCACGTCTGTCCTCTATGTTGCAGACAGCAGTTGTATTCTTGTAAAAATCACTTTGTAGTACTTGCAGCACCAAAAGAATGATATGGGCTTGAGGGGAAAGTGTCACCTAAGAATGGAATCAAACAGGACTCTTTTGATCCATTATGCTTCAAAATGATGGAGAGAATCAAGAGAGCATGATGAATAGACAAATCTTAAAACAAGTATACTAATTCCCAAAAGTAGGCTAATTCAAAAATATATTTAGTGTACCTAACAATTGAAATAAATTAAAATAGGAGATTAAGGCTTCTCAGTTCTTGTGGTCAGTATCTGATCTCAGTGCTGTGTGAAGACAAGCTTTGTGTTATCTGGTGATGACAGAGTGCAGCATCAGGAAGAGAAGAGAAGAAATGTATCACCATGCAAGCTCATAGGCCAGCCAAGTAGAAGTGTGTGTGCGCACGTGCAGGGTTGAGCTGACAAGAAGCAAAATAATCTTGGAGGGGGGAGAAAGGGGGGATGTTCCATGGAAAATTTTGAAATGCCTATGTAACTTCCCATATGCCAGAGATTTTAAAGTATGCTGTTATCTTGAGAAGTGATCTCTTTTTACAAATAAAGAAGAAAACCCCAAAGTGGTTCCATGTTCATTCTTACTGATTAAAAACTTGTAAGTGAAATTGTCGTCATCTCACTGTCAACACTGTAGCCTCAAGCTGGGCTCTTTCCATCTTGTACATCATCAACCATAATAAAGGTTTGCAGGTTCAGTTATGTCCTTTAGTGACACCTTACCTTACAACCTCACTGTCTTCAGATTATGCCTTTTTTGTGATGCTTTCCATGCAACCATCATAATGTAACTACTGATGGACGGTTGCATACAAAATAACAATAATATCCCTGTGTCCCATATATTTGCTTTTTAAAGGAAGGAATTGAGACACAGAGAAAGTGTTTTGCCTAAGCTACATATGAGTGAGTCAGGAACAGAGGGCTCCTGGATCCCAAGAGATCAAGGTTCTGTTACCTATTGTATGCATTAATAAATGGACCGTGTTTATTACTAACAGTTCGATTAATCGTTTGCTGATGGAAGAGGTTATAAACTAGATTCAGATAATTGACAAGCTTTGGGGGAGATTATTTAAATGTAGGTGTTGGGGAACCTGATAGGTTATAGTTCGTAGTTAAACAAGGATCATTTCTCGAAGTCTAATACAAAGTCTCTTCCTCTAGTAAAGGATAAAGGAGAAATTGCAGCTGAGCTAGATGAGAAGGTTCAGATCATGGGAAAACTCCAGAAAAATAACGTGGTTTTAGAGTAGAGCTAAACAAAAATAGGAACACGTCCAAGAAAACTGACAGTTCAACCAAACCAATTCAAGATTGGCAGTGGATGAATTTAACATAATAGGTATTTCTGAAACACGGTAGAATTTCAAAAATCAATGAGATACTGTAACAGCTGGCTACAAACTCCCCAGAAGGGAAGATTAAGAAATAAGACTAGTGAAGGAGTCCCCAACGCAGTGCCCGCAGGCGCCAAGGCATCTATGTGCGCCCGCATACTGGCTGCCGGACAAGCATCCGCTGAAAAGCGCCGTCATCAAGAGGAATCGCATTCGGCGGTGACGCCTCTTGACGTTGCCACTTCTTGGGGCATTTCGATGGATGCTTATTCGCCAGCCACAGTCCTCGGTGGGTTGTCATTCAGTGTCCACCACCCGGAAAAGATTGGGGACCACTGGACTAGTGAGATGAAAACTTGAGAGATCCCCCAGTTGGAGTGGTATGGGTTCAAATTCCAAAGCATAAAGATACCAATATGTTTACACTACTGAACTGATAGGAAAAAAGATACTGAAAGTTAAGGAGATCAGAAGCACCTAAGTCTAACAATGCATGATTTCAGCTACTCATTTCTAAACAGAGATAATGTTGCAACACTATCAGGTTTAGGGAAGCAGGTTCTCAGCGCTTTAAAAAATTGCTGCTTAGAACAGTTAATTCTTGAGGGTGCAGAAACATTTCTTTGTCCTATTTCAGGCAAGATTAGATTCATGAAGTAACTCTAATTGGATCACCTAAGTAATAATAGAGTGTGCAATATGACTCTGTTCAACAGTGTCTGAGAGGAATGGTACAAAAAACAAGTACTGTGACACTCAAGTTCAGAAAGGGGGATTTAACCAAAATTCCTGCCTTGTATTCCTGACCAGCCTCAACCTAGACACTGGAAATTCTTTTAAACCCATCAACCTTCTGTATCACGCATTTCTAGTAAGTGTTTTAAACTCTCAAACCACCCAGAATGTTTGGCTCAAAGAGCAGTCCCCCCGTTCACTTTCCCGTAAATGGGAAGATTTAACATCTTGCCTCTTCCCTTCTGTGTACAGACCAAGAGACTCAATCCTCCCTCTCGTCATCTTTGTCTTTTACCATGATTCCCCCCAGTCCACATGCCTTGCTCTGGGAATGACAGCAGCCCTGATGCCAAAACTGTTTTCTTCCACTTCTGCTTCCATACTGTTTGAAATTCCCTTTCAAAACCCCAGTTCCCTGCTCTTCCACAGGTTCCATGTGACTATGGGCAAGTTTTTAGGGTGTTTCCACTGCAAACTAAATTGTAATTGTAATGCAGATAGGCATACCTGTGCTCGTTTTAATCTAGCTGGCGTGGATAACCGTAGTAGTGAAACTGTGGCAGCATGGGCATCAGCGTGGGCTAGCAACCAGAGTCCTATCCTGATGAGCTTGTACTGCAGAGTCAGCTCATGCTGCTAGGTCTTTATTGCTATATTTACCTGTGCTATCTATGTTAAAACTAGTGCAGTGAGCCTACTTGTGCTACCGTTGCACTTTAATTTGAAGTGTAGACATACCTTTAGTCTCCCTGTGCCTTAGTTCCCCATCTGAAAAATGAGGATAATAGTACCACCATAAAGAGATGATGTGAGGATAAACATGTTAATGGTTGTGGGATGGTCTCTTACAGAAAAAGATGATATAACTATGTAAGACACAGGAACATGAATGAGACTCTTCCCACTGCTTCAGGTTGAGCTACGTATAAGCATTTCTAGGATCAGAGCCTTAGTGTTTCCAGTGTAGTCTTTTGTATGGAATTTAAAACTTTAGCTGTGAATTGTTTAATAACCGTCATGAGCATTAATCGTTTTCTTGAGCCAGATGGTTGGTTGCACAGCATCTGCACAAACATCCTTATGCCACTGTCTGTTACCGCAGTCATGACATGGAACATATCTGCCATAGCAATCTTGGGTCTCTTCTGCGGAGATAATTTATTTTGTGACTGATTTAAGTAGTTGCCAGGCGTCAAAGTGAGATCACCAAATCCTTAGAATTGTAATTCCTTTTTTGAGATGTTTGAAGTTAGACCATTAGTCTGCTGTTATATCTTCTGGAACTGTTGAAATGAAAATCTAGCTAGTGAATATGCACAGTAACTAGGGCAGATGGACAGATTTATGAGGATTACCATCAAACAAAGCTAGAGAACTGCTATTCTTTATTTTCTGGGAAGAGTCAGGAGAGAGGAGTTAATGATTACTCTCACTGACTTTGCTTCCCTGTCTTTACCTGTAGTTTCCTCCACAAGTCGTAAGTGTTCTGTGAGTTTTATGAAAGACACTATGAAAAATAAAACTTTGTCATGGCTCCTAACATGAAATTGACAAGATCCAACAGCCATTGTAAGTAAACAGTGTCTACACAGACAGTGTGTGGCCCTAACTACACCAAGATAATTTTTATGCCTCTCATGGAGGTGGAGTTGTTGGTGTAGTAGGGCACTACCACTGGCAGGAGGAAGGCTGTAGTGTAAACAGTGACATAATTAGGTCAATGTAAGCTGTCTGTGGTGTGAACCATCCCTGAGAAAACAAATTGTATTGGTTGCAAAATGTTGAAACCCTTTTTTATTGGAGTTAAAATGTATCTTTATTCAAGAGTAGATAAATAAGCTGTACTGTTTCTTTTTAGTGTTAAAAGGCCTAATAGTTTCATCTGTTTGAAACTGCACCAGCAGGTATGTGTTTTTGTTTGTTTGTTTGTTTTTGTTTTTGGGGGGGGCGGGAGTTTACTACTGTATGAGTTAAAGGTGGAGCTTCAGCTTTTTTTTTTTTATAGTTGATGGTTTTTATCCGTTTGCATTTTTTATTTACTTTTGGGGGAAGGGTTTCCCTGGGATTGTTCCTTGCTTACCACTAACACTTTTAAAACCTTTATCATGGCAGACATCCCTGCAGCTAAAAGGGTTCTGTGTAAAGGGTAATTTTCTCCAGAGATCACAGTGCTGCCAGTCAATCAAATTATGAGGTGGTGTTCTTTCTTCCCTTATCAGGCTTCTTGTGCTGCTTCCACGAAACCCCTTCCTGCTGGATAGTAGACAGTGAGAATATAAGCATAGAACCTGGTTTCTTCTTGCCCAGTCCTTTAGGTTTTTGCCACGGGAAATTGTAACAGACTTTAGTTAAAGCGGTGCAGTTTTTGTGTCGACCAGGCCTAATTAGCCTTATGCAGCCTATCCCTAGCAAGGATTGCAGGAGCAGTGGATTTATGAGTGCTGTCTTACTCTGTTCAATGGAGGCTGTTGCGGCAGGACGGAGAGAGAATAGAAATTTTAAATATCTTTGCTGCTTCTTTCTTCCTTCTACTTTTCATCTCTGCCAGGCATTAAATGATTACCATCACACATAGTGTGGCCGTAGTAGAAGTAACAGAATGAAACTGGTCCATTTCACATTTGGGCTAGAGTATAGTACTGTGGGAGATGAGGGTAAAAAGGGAAATAAAATTAAAGGGGATTCAGTTGAAGTGGTAGAGAGAAACATACTGTTCAAGTGTAAGGTTGAGGTGTGTACCCCAGAAAGAGAAGTAGAAATACATCTCCTTTCCATGCTCTTTAAAGTGAACTGGGTGCACTGATAGTGGAGAGGTAGCAACATTATAGTTAAGGTTGAGATGAAAATTGCCGTTCCTCATGGGTCTGGGTCCAAAGTAGTGGTCCAAATTTGAGGTCATTTGAGCACGAGGTTCCCAAGATACAACCCCATTTAAAAAACAGACGAAAAAAAAAACTGGTGTCAAAATTTTATAGTTGTACAATTGGGTTTTTTTTTTGCACAGGTCTGAGGTTTGATCTGTTGTTCTTATCCTCCTAAAACTGCTATCTGCCCCCACAGGATTGGTCTCTGCTGATGTCCATCATCCACTGCCTTCAGGGAAGCAATATTTTAAAAGCTGTCCAGGGTAAAAGTTGGGTCTACAGTGTGGATCCAGCCAAATTGACAAGGCAGAGTGTCATTTATTTGCGTATGTGCAGCATGACTGGGGCCTTGTTGTGTGCCAGAATGTTTGCAGGCAGCCTTACATCAAAGTGAGTGGTTCAAGGTAACATGCTGTGGTTATTGAAACCCAGCAGCACCCAGGTACTGTGAGCTTGAGTCCTTTTCCTTGGCAGCTTTCTGAGAATGTGTATTGTATACATTTAGTTGCTGTCTGCTACATTCTGTGGGAGCTTCTTCTGGAAGTTTTACCCTGAGAGAAGTTCTGGTTTTAACAGTTGATATTTCAGAGCACTCTAAAATCCACATACATATTCAGATTTTTACCTTAAAACCATTATCAAGGACAATAACAATAATTAATAGAGGGAAGATTAAAGACAGCATTTGGGTATTGTAATCATGCTCTTATTGAATAGTGGTACTGAGTGTGATCAAAGAAAAGCAAGTTGTTGTGACTCTCAGAAAGTTGAAGGGATTGCTGAGCATCAGGAAACATACCAATAGAGAGGCCCATTCTAAGGACTGGCATAAGGTTGACATTAGCAGGTGGATCCAGGGTAATGTCATCAGTCAAAACAGCAGCTTATGTTTATCAAAGAAAAATAAGCACAGAAAACAAATTACAACTTCCTACAGCAATTCGTCCAGTCTACACAAACCAAGGGTTCACACCTGTCGATTTCACCTTTTGAAGTGCTATAATTTGGAGTGTGAACAAAATGTCAGAGTTGTAACAATTTTAGTTACATGGCTGACAATACTTCTGAAGTAAATATCTCACTGCTATTTTGGAGATGTCTCTTCCTTTATGGCATAAGCACATTATCAGTACTAATTTTTCTCCTGGTCAGCCTCCTTTTCAGATAGCATTGACAGGGCAAAGTTATGCTGATTAGTTGCAGTGCTCAGCTGTGATGTTTGACTAATTTGATCACTTTCTACGGTGACCAAAACAATAATCACTTTCATACAGTCATGGCTTTTGTGTTTATTTCAGGTCTGGTTCACATTATGGCGTATTAGTACATGTGTTTGCAATATAAAGAATTGCACAGTGATCTCCATTGTAGCCACAGACACAAAGCTAAAAGTGGGTGTGTGCTGAACCCAAAACTCCAGAGGAGGAGAATCAAACTCATGGGCCTTGTGTTCAAGGGGCAATGCTTAGTCCTCTAAGCCAGAGTCTGAGTGCATTACTTGCCAAGAAGTTCCTGAGGAAACAATAACTCTTAACCATTGCAAATTGTCTATAAGTTGACTTCCTAAAGCTTTTGGAGTGCATTAACTTTTGAAATGCTTCTAAACTGATCCTTGGCACTATTCAGTGGCTGATCATGGGGACAGTCCATATTTTACATTTCATCGGGGTCAGAGTCTTAGATTTTCTGTAGCTTTGCACCAAAAACATTGTTAGTCTGATAGTTATAAGCAGCTCACTTTAAAAGGCTGTATATCTGGGAACCCCTTAAGCAAATTAATTCCAATTTTTCACCACAAACTAGCTCCTCTTGTGGCTTACCAGTTTTCAAGACTGTTTCTCTATTCAGGCGGATATTAGAGCACTTTGATTATTAAAATCAGTTCCTCATTAGGGAGGCTGTGTCAGAGGGACCCTTTGACCAAATAACCCCAATTTACACTACCGTTGGCCCTGATGTGATACAGTGAGACAAAAGCACCACCACAGGTAAGGTTACATCAGGATTTATGTTTAACAGGGATGAAAAGATCTACAAAACCATCGTGAGTTAGAGTTTTAAAACGTTTGTTGTAGCTTGTACACTGTTTAAATTGATTTTTTTTTCTCTCTCTCTCTCTCTAGCAGTTGGGGAAGGGGGACTATAACTTGAAGTTTGCTGTGACTTTTGAAAAGGTTCACTTGAAATTTTCTGTAGTCTCTGTTGTAGAAAACTCATACTCCTATGCAATTTTGACAAATAATGGTTCTTTAAACAGTTTTTGTTAGAGTAGAAAAGCATGGAGAGATTTTAATTGTCTATTTGCATTAATTTATAACATTTCAAAGCTGACCCTTCCAAAACAAAAGTCTTCTCCGAAAGCCTGAGGCATACAAGAGTGATTCCTTGTTCTTTAAGAGTTAGTCCCCAGAAACCTGTGAAGAAATCTTCAATATGCTAGCCTTAAGCATTTAAATTTAGCAAAGGGTAATAGGTATACCACATTTTTCTACTGACCATTTTTATCTCCATTCTCTAGGTCCTGCACTTCTGAAAATAATCAATTATGGACCAATTCCACCTGTCGCTTCCCTAGAATAGTGGTTCTCAGCCTTTCCAGACTACTGTATTTCTTCAGTAGTCTGATTTGTCTTGCATACCTGCAGTTTCATCTCACTTAAAAACTACTTTCTTAGAAAATCAGACATAAAAATACAAAAGTGTCACAGCACATCATTACTGAAAAATTGCTTTCTCATTTTTGCCATATAATTATAAAATCGATTGGAATATATTGTGCTTACATTTCAGTGTGACACTTGAGCCTGTTTTTCACTTGTGAACCTTGTCTGAAGCCCGAGCTTTACCACCCAGGACTGAAGCATGTACCTTAGCGTCACAGGGGACCCTTGTGGCATAGGGCCCAGCCAGTTGCCATGCTTACTACATCCTAATGCCAGCCCTCCGGTTGTCACCACCTAAACCCGTCTCCCAACCTCTGTGGAGATGCAACCCCCAGGTTGAGAAACACTCATCTAAATGAGTTGAGTATCCCTGGAAGACCTCTGCATACTCCCCTGATTGAGAACTACTGCCCTAGAAGAAGTAGGGTGAAAGTTACTTTTTTTGATATATTTCAGTTTGCTAGGGCAGCAGTAGCAATACAAGATTGTACAGAGTGTAGAAATACTGAGGGAGCAGATATACAGAAAAGAGAGTACAAATGTTTTTTGGTCTAGTGATGCAGTGGTAACACTGCAGAGTTCAGTGCCAAGTGTCAGCAGTGCCTGGAGGAGGAGTTGAGGCAGTACACACGTGGTCTCTGGGAGGAGAAGCAGCAACCTGTTTTCCTTAGCTAGAGAAGGGAATCAGAAACCAAGACATTAGAGCAGTGGTCCCCAAACTTTTTCTGACTCTTCCCCCCCTTACCCTCATGGAACCTGTCTGCGCACCCGGACACACACAGACAGCGTGGGCCGGAGCCATGGTCCGGGGGCCGGTGTCCGGGGCCCGGGAGTGGTGCAAGGTTGGGTAGTGCACCCTCCCTGTCTCCCAGGCAGAGGCTGGCCCAGGTCCTGCCACACATCCCTACAGTGGCATATCCCCCACAGTTTGGGGACCACTGCCTTAGAGGAGGGTGGGAGTGAAGAGAAAGTGACATCTTAGCAGACCCTTGGAAAAAGAAACGACGGGAAAGAGAGGATTAATTTTAGAATGCATGAAACTGTTTCTAGTTTTCATCAGCCAATCTAAGTTTTGATTCAGAAACAGCTATAAATGTAATGTGTATGAACAATAATTCATTTTTATTACTGTTTTGGAACAAACATCAAGTGCCGATCTCCAGAAATGTATTAAATACAGATGGCTTTGGAGATGCACACAGTGCATGTTGAAGAAGATAAATTGTTTTTTTCTGCATAGCCAGTATGTAGATTTCAATAATTTGTAACAGTATGAATTAAAATTGTTTCAAGTTTTTGAAGGCATTATTCCTTAATGAGTATTCACATTTGTTTGTGTGTTGAAAGATGGTAAAGAACAAAAATTGGAAAAATAAAAAAGCCGACAAGGAAAATATAAATAAAGCTAATAGCCACCTCTCTGAATTCCAACGAATAAATGTAAAAAGCTAACCAGTTCCATAAACTTGAAACAAAGTGAGGGTGGAGAAGGGGAGATAATTTTGAATTCCAAATCAGAGTTTTTATGCAGACTCATCCGTCACCAAGGAGGAGGAATCATTCTCCAAAGCTGTCACCACTCAACAGGATGGTATAAATCAAAAGAGAAGCCTCTATCAGTATCTTCTTCAGCTTCCTAACTGGAAACACACCAGAAAAATCACATACTAAAAAAATCAAAAACAAAGAGTTATTTCATTACCAGAAGAAGAGGAACTGTGTAACCTGGACAAAGGAGAGGAGGAGGAGGAGAGACTGGATAGCCTGTTCCTTCTCCATTTATTTGAACTGTGATAAACTATTTCTGTATTAGAAATACTTGTGGGACAGATGGAAGAATATAGTGAAGGTTAAGAATTGGGGGCATAAGTACTTCCATTTCAAAGTCCAGAAAAGTTCTGTGCCTGTTCCTCCATTTAACATTTAAGGACTTTATAAAGACAAAATAGGAAGAAAACACAAGTAGTACAAGAAGTCCAAATGGAGAGCTTAAGAATTTGTATTCAGACCCAAGGAGAAAAAGAGCCCTTTTCCTTGCAAAATGTGGGTGCAGCTAGTCTTTTCATTACTAACATCAGAAGCAACTGTTCTTTCATAATAATGTGGTGGTGCAAAGTGTCTTTGTACCAAAATTAGTAATTATACACCTTTTCTACACCACCATATATGTAGGATGTTTTTGATCAGTGCATCCAGGCTTTTGTTTTACATTACTATAGTACTTGAATTACCTCCTGTTTTCTGTAGCAGAGTAACTCCTTCAATGTCATGGACAGGCTGTGGAAGTGGAAGACGACTTTAAAATCTCTTTAACAAGCGATCACATTTGGGACAGACATTTTGGATAATTTTCCAAAGTATATGAGGTTTAAATTGTCAAAGTGCTCTGATGGTATAAAGCTGGATTAAGGTGTATTATTATTTGTGCCACTGTAATGCATAGGAGCCCTAGTCATGGACTAGGACACTATTGTGCATAGGTGCTACACAGAACAAAAAAAACTCTAATTCTGAAAGTTTGCAATCTAAGAAAAGACCCAACAGATAAATAGAGATGGAGGAGTACAGTGAAACAATGAGACAGTGTTGCTCAGCATGATAGGCAGTGATCTCAACAGCCTAACCATTGTCAAGCCCCGTACACATTATGACATCAGGCCCTCTGTCTCCACCTCTGCCCCTGTATCATGGCCCTGTCCCTAGTGTAGAGGTGGCAAAGAGGCAGGGGCAGTACCATAGGGCTGCTTTCTCCACTCATGAATGGTGGCATGGTATCTGTCATGTCTTCCCCTCCACCCCCAAATGGGAGCAAGCAGGAGCATTCTTCTACCTAGAGAGGTAGGGCTGGCAGTGGGGGCAGAGGAGGAACAGGCACAGTATTTACCCCAGAAGCTGGGATGTTATCTGTTTGGGACTATGGGCTGTCCCCGCTGCATTCCTTCCCTATCTGCTACATCCAGAGTCCCCTTCTTGGGGTAGGGTAGGTGGTGCCTCCCAGAGCAGTGGGGCTTGGAATTTAATACTTACTTAGCTGCATGAGGTAGTTGAAACTATTGTTTTTAGGCTGTCTACTATAGCAGACACCACTGCATCATTTAGATGTGGATCATGGTTTTGGGTTTTACTTTGCAACCATGAGGGATAGACACTTTTTTTAAATGGAAGCTGAGTTTCCAAAGTCATGTGACTCAAGACCTGGTAATCTTGGCACAGTCATATAATGCCTTATCTTAATGTGGCCCTGCATACTATTAGTAGGTATATGTGTATGACCCTCTTAAGGACTGGATCAAAAATAGTAGCTTTTACACAGAAGCAGAGGGTGGTGAAGAATCGTGTGCGTGTGGAAAAATTATAACCAAATGCCTGTTTCCTATAGTTACTTGACTCCACAGGCAATAAAGGCAAATAAAGTGAATTTAGCCAGAGACTGACAACTTCTTAAAGTCCTGATAAAAACATAACTATCTTAAACACAGATAAGAGGCAGGTAGATGTTGAGAGTTTGGGAATGCATCAGAACATAGTTATGATTTGTGGGGTGACCTTAATTGTTCATTTCTATACTTCCTAATTTTCTTAAGTGTATAATAGATACAGAAATATTAAATAAAGAAAATACAACCTTAATCTTAAATTTCCAAGCACGGATGAGTGGGTGAGGTGTAGTTTTCTTAAGAACTACTGTACTAGCAAGGAGTTTTTAAAGCCTTAGAGTCATAGTTTAAAATCTGGACAGTGTTTAAGCATGAGCTAAATATTCTTTCAGGTACTACATGTCCCCTGCCAATTTGTGACTTTTATGACTGCATTCTTGTCTTGAAAATGTTTTCTTTCTTTTTTGCTTTGTGAAAGACCCATGGAAGAGGAGGAAACTAACTGAAATAAAAATAAGTGGAGAGCTCAAATTTAGCACTAACTCTTTTCTCTGTTACTGAATAACAGATTTAAGCTTTAAGTTTGGGATTTTAAATAGACATTAGTTATCTCCTTTAGCGTCACTGGTCTTGTCTGTTATAATTGGCTTTTCCTTCAGTATTATTATCCAAAAGATTTGCAATATAAAGATTAGAGTGCATTACAAGACTTAGAACATAAGAGCAATCGTACTGGGTCAGACCAAAGGTCCATCTGGCCCAGTATCCTGTGTTCTGACAGGTGTCAGAGTAACAGCCGTGTTAGTTTGTATCTGCAAAAAGAACAGGAGTTCTTGTGACACCTTAGAGACTAACAAATTTATTTGAGCATAAGCTTTTGTGGGCTTGTCTTCTGACAGTGGTTAATGCCGGGTGCCCCAGAGGGAATGAATAGAACAAGTAATCTCAAGTGATCCATCCCTGTCTCTCATTCCCAGCTTCTGGCAAACATAGTCTAGGGACACCATCCCTCCCCATCCTGGCTAATAGCCATTGATGGACCTCTATCCTTCATGAACGTATCTAGTTCTTTTTTGAACCTTGTTACAGTCTTGGCCTTCGCAACATCCTCTGGCATACAGTTCCTTGGACAGATTGCGATTGTGTGGGGGGAAAAAAATATTTCCTTTTGTTTGTTTCAGACCTTCTGCCTATTTTCATTTGGTGACCCTAATTCTTGTTATGTATTCCTTCTCATAACACTTCCTTATTTACTTGCCCTGCACCAGTTATTATTTTATAGATCCCAGTCTTATCCATCCATAGTCATTTTTTTCCATGCTGTATAGTCACAGTCTTATTAATCTCTCTTTATATGGAAGCCATTCCGTACCCCTAATAATTTTTGTTGCCCTTTTCGGAACCTCTTCCAATTCCAGTGTCTTTTTTTATAATTATTATTATTTTTGAGATGGGGCGACCACATCTGCACACAGTATTCAAGATGTGAATGTACCATGGATTTATACAGAGGCAATATGATATTTACTGTCTTATCTATCCCTTTCTTAGCGAGTCCCAACATTCTATTTGCTTTTTTGACTGCCTCTGCACACTGAGTGGATGTTTTCAGAGAACTATACACAATGACTCCAAGATCGCTTTGACTGGTAACAGCTAATTTAGACCCCATCATTTTATATGTATAGCTGGGATTGTATTCCAACATACATTACTTTGCGTTTATCAACATTGACTCAATTTGTGATCCACTATAACCCCTAGGTTCTTTTCAGCGGTACTGCTTTCTAGCCAGTTACTCCACATTTTGTAATTGTACATTTGATTTCCCCCCCCCCTTAACTAAAGTGAAGTACTTTGCACTTATCTTTATTGAATTTCAACTTGTTGAACTCAGCCCAATTCTCCAATTTGCCAGGCTTGTTTTGGATCTAATCCTGTCCTCCAGAGTGCTAGCAATCCTCCCAGCTTGGTGTCATCTGCAAATTTTATATGCATATCCGCCACTCTGTTATCCAAGTCATTAATTAAATTATTGAACAGTACTGGACCCAGGACTGACTCTGCAGGATCCATTAGGTATGCGTTCCCAGTTTGCCACTTGGTAATCTGATTTCAGTGTACAAAAGTGGGGAGGGGGAGAGGCTGATGGAAATGGAAGATCTCTGCTTGAATTGTTGCAGAAAATTAGACACTCCATATTCAGTCCAGTTTCTGATTTTCACATCTGAAAAATATAGTGATTATATTTCTTAAATATAACATGCATACCACGTTTATATTTACAGAATGGTTTTGTTTTGTCTGAATTCACAAAAGTCATTAACTATTAAAGTATAATACATGTTTGTGGTTTCTTTATAGTTTATTAACTCAAGTGGCCAAATTAATCTGTTTTGTTTTTGCAGCCAACAAACATCTTCGCATCTTCTGGACTGAGGCAAAGTATAAGAAATTTCAGCCCCAAAGGAAGCGGGGGGGGGGAGGGGTATAACTGAAAAGAGGGTTTTAATATGGAACGGTGCTTTTGACCTTAACTACAACTTCACTACTGCAGCACTGTAATTTTGAGCAAATAATGTTGATCTGTATTCTGTGCTTTCTAGTAAACAACTTTGAAAGTGGAAAAGCACTACAGATCTCGTGAGCCTAATCATCTTCCAGCTGTGCATCCTACAATTGATCTTGTGTATCCCTTCAAGCCTTCATGTAAACATTCTGATTTTTACTCAAAGCCTGCAGAAGATAAATGCAGAGAATGTTCAGGAATATCTGTTTAAAGATACATTTTCTGTAGTTAAGTTCATACATGCAACACTTGTCAGTTACACAACGTAAATCTACTTGCTGTATCCTAGTATCTTTCCTTTCACAAGTTGTATAGCTGAAATAAAATGCTGTTAATTCCCACATTCAGCAAAATTGATTATACCTGTACTCTGACCATGATACCTTGGCTGGTGAAAAGCCTATCCTTCTTAGAGAGAGGAGGATATCTTCATGAGACTTGATGGGTGGAAACAGAAACCCATCTCTTCATTGTCATATATGCAAGGTAGACATAAGTCATTTAGATGGGCGTTACCAAGCATATCTAGATTTCAAAAGTGTGGCTGTAAAGTCAAAGAAATATTGCTAATATATTTGGCATGCAGTATTTGATAGTTTGAGACTGATGCATGGAAAGCATTGCAGTGTGTTAACTTGGGCAGTACTAGACATAAATAATGCTGGATATCTTTTGCAGGTTGGTAAACGTAATGATAGTTTCACAGTGGGTGAGGGAGAAGAGAGAGATGTGCATCACTGAGCAAACCACAGTGAATTCACCAGATCTCGCATTTTTCTCTCATACTTATTTTGAGAATTGGGGAAACTTAGGGCTTGTCTTCATGTACAGTGCTGCAGCAGCAAAGCTGTACCATAATAGCATTTTAATGAAGACGCTACTAAGGGCTTGTCTATACTGCCACGCAAGGTCTATGTAAGATACACAACTTACATGACTAGCGTAGCTGAAGTGGACATACTTACATCTCCTTACCGTGGTGTCTTTGCTGAGGTAAATCGACAGCTGATGCTCTCCTGTCGACTCTGCCTACACTACTTCTTCTGGTGGAGTACCAGAGTCGACAGGAGAATGCTCAGCGATATATCAACCCCTGCTGGATCAATCGCTGACCGCCGATCCAATGGATAGTGTAGACAAGCCCTAAGTCAATGGAGTAGTTTCTCACGTCAAAAGAACTAGCACCGCTCAGGGAGATAGATTATGTCAATGGGAGAAGCTCTCCTGGCGACATATCACAGTCAACATGGGAGGGTTATGCCAACATAACCCATGTGGCTTGGGTGTGAATTTTTCACAATCCTGAGTGACAAAGTTATACCGATATAGGTCTGTAGTTTATACTTGACCTCAGTTTACTGATGAATACGTTTTTATTTGTTTCCATTTTGTACCAAGAAAAGGGAGCTGGGTTGATCAACTTCTACTAAACCTCTGTATATAGCATCTGAAATTTAATTCCACAACCCCAGTTTGTGCTTGTTTTATTAATCAGTGATAATATATCATTGTCAATACAGCTGTTTTTTTTACACGAAAGATATGCAGGCCTTTTCAATAATGCCGTCTCCCTCCCCCCCACCCCCATTTTCGAACATAATATTGTAAAACACTCAGTTGAAACTTCATGTTTTTTTTAATTTGAATAAAAATAAACATTAGCCTTGACATTTCTCAGTTTTTGAATCTGTATCATTTTTTCATTTGTGTGTTTTCACTTGTGTAGCCCAAATGAATTAGATCTTAAAGAGAGAGCAGGGGTGGAGGGGAGGGAATTAGGTCTATAAAATACTGTTTTGAAAAACTAATTCAAATTAAAGGTCCAGGATAAATGTCAGGTCTAGATTTAAATGTCAGCTATGCTATATGAGTAACTTTATCCACGAAGTTTCATAAGTAGGCATAGCCACGTTGGTCATAAAACTATCCAAGGACTAAATGCAGACCCCCAAATGGATGTTAATTACAATTATATCATCTTGCCTGGCTCCTCTCTCCTGCTTAGTTAGCCTTGCTCTCTTCCCTTCTGCCTTTTTACTCTCCAGCTCTCTCGTTGTGCCTATCATACTGTGCCCAGTAGCGCTTCCACAGCGGTACAGCTCTCCAAAATAGCAGCAGTAGAGTGGAACAGATACAATCCAATTCAGTTTCACTCTTCTAGTGGGGAAATGCCCCATCCTGGAGCGATGAATCTTTACTACTGCAGGCAGAGTAGAAATTACATTTTTCATTCCCTTTTAAATAAAGTGTGGAAGAACACTAAGACTTAGTCTTTACGGGTCTTTATTGCCAGTGTTAGGGAACCTACATTTAAAACTCTGTTCGAGCTAGAACAGTTCTTAACAGTTTTGGTCCCCTAGCGTGGTAGGGCTCTAGGTTAAGCAACATAGTTTAGCCCTATTCACGCAATGCTTCAAACTGTTAAATTGTTCTAGGACCGTTTTATGCTACACTTGAAATAGCCAAGGTAACAAATTTCAGTGCAATTATTCCCATCAGCTTTAAAAAAAAAAAAAAAAGGACACTGCAGTTTATAGTATAGATGGGACGATTGGAATGTTAAAAATCACTAGTTATAACTTATTTAGGAAAGATCGAGTAGGCAAAAGGGGAGGTGAAGTGACAGTCTATCAAAAATGGCATTGCTTTTTTTCTGAGTCACTGATAACTCAGAAGAAAATGATCTTATATTCTTATGGATTAATGTTCTGCACATAACTTGGGGTACTAGATGATGTCTGCTTTGGACCACTAAAACACACTCTATATCAGGATGGACAGCTCCCTGAACATCTATCTTTGTGTAGGAAAACAATCTGTTATAATGGAGAACTTCAGTCTGAATGATGTATATACTGGAGGTTTCATGCTGCAAGTACACAAACATCCTTGGAATTTCTAGAAATGGCAGATGACTTTTTTTCATATCTCCATCAACCAGTACAAGGAAGTCTATTTCAGACCAAACATTGACAAATACAGACTAATTGATCTCATGAACTAAAAATCAGGTTAGATTAAATTTATTTGCAAACGAAATAAAGTCAAAACAGTAATATACATACTTGGTGCTTTAAAAGCACTAATTGCACAAAGTTGAAAATGATTATGAGCTGAGAGAGAGAATTTAAGCAGTAAACTGCTAATGATAATTAAGAGCTCTTTAAGAACATTTTACTAGATGCCCAAAAAGCCAATAAAGAAAGAAAAGGCTACACTGGTTTAAAATAACAGCGTGGTGTAAAGGGAAGAGGTGTGTGTGTGTGTGTGTGTATAAATATAAAACAAATAGGTAAAAGGGAAACTGATAGTATAGGTTAGATGCTAGGAAGCATAGAAAATTGGTAAGAAAAATTGGTAAAGGACTAAAAGGGAGAACTGTGGCCAGCAGAGTTCAAGACAATAAAAAGGAGTTTTTAAAAGTATTCCTTTCATTTTTTTATACAAACAGTGGAATTGGTCCATTACTATATGGTCATTGTAGAATTGTTAACAATAATGCTGAAAAAGCAGAAGTGTTCATTAAATACTTCTTTTCAGTGTGCAGGGGGAGGAAGCAGATGATTATCATATAATTATGATAACATATTCCCCACACTAACCGAACTAAGGGTGGTGATAGACATTTTTAAATATCCAGTCCACATCACTTGCATTTAGGAGTTCTGAAAGAGCTGACCTCGGAGGTCTTGCGGCTAGTAATGTTGATTTTCAATATGTCCTGAAACATGGGAGAAGTTCCAGAGCACTGGAAGAGAGCTAATATTGTGCCAGTATTTTTAAAACAGTAAATGGGATGACCTGGATAATTATACGCCTGTCAGCCTGACTTTAATCCTGAGCAAAATAATGGAATGGCTGATATGAGACCTGACTGGTAAAGAATTAAAGGAGGGTAATAGAATTAATGCCAGTTAACATGGGTTTATAGAAATAAGTCTTATCAAATTAATTGGATCTATTTTTAGTCAGACTACATAGTTGATTGATAATGTAATAGTGTTTAATGTAATATACTTAGATTTCTTGCATGACACTTTAATCAATAAACTAGAACGATACAAAATCAACATAGCACACATTAAATAGATTCAAAATTGGTTAAATTATAGTTTCTCGGAATGTAATTATAAATACAGAATCATTGTTGAGTGGCTGAGTTTCTAATCGGGTCCCCCAGGGACAGGGTTTTGGCCCTGTGCTATTCAATATTTTTATCATTTGACTTGGAAAAACACAAAATCATTAAAGATAAAGTTCTCAGATGATACACAGGTACAATAGTAAGTAGGGTAGAGAACAAGTCACAGATGCAGAGCAATCTGGACTGATTGATAAGATTTGCACTAGCAAACTCTGCTTCAGTAAAGTCAAATGTATAAGGACAGGAATCGGGATTCTATCCTGAGAAGTAATGCTGAAGAAGACTTGTGGGTCTTGGTGAATAATCCACTGACAAGGAGCTTTCAATGCAACATTGTAACTAACCAAAATGGCCAATGCAATTCTTGGAGAGAGATATATAATATATATAAAACAGGGAAATATTGGTAGGAGCAGAGAGGTTATATTACCTCTTTTTTGGCACTGGTGCGACTACTTCTGGAATATTGTGTCCAGTTCTGGTGTCTACAGTTCAAGAAGCATGTTGAAAAATTGGAGAATGTTCAAAGAGCTAGAAGAATGACTAATAGGTTGGAAAACGCACCTTATAGTGAGAGACTGATTTCCCAGAGTCTCTTTAGCTTATCTAAGAGAAGGTTAAGAGATGGCTTGTTCATAGTCTAGAAGTACCTCCTTGGGGAACAAATCTAATATAGCGGGCTCTTCAGTCTAGTACACCCATAACAAGAACCAGTTGCTGGCAGTAGAAGCTAGACAAATTGACTAGAAATAAGGTGCAATATTTTAACAGTGAGAGTAAGTCATCATTAGAAGAATTTACTAGTGCTTGTGGAGGAGAAACTTTGAATCAAGATACAAACACCGTTAGTGGACCTGAAGCAGGCATTAATTCAGAGAAGTCTCCCATAGCCTGTGTTGTACAGGTCAGAGTAGACCAGTAGTTCTCAAACTTTTGTACTGGTGACCTCTTTCACATAGCAAGCCTCTGAGTGCGAACCCCCACCCCAACACACACACACACACACACACAAAAAACAGTTTTTTAATATATTTACCACATTATAAATGCTGGCAGCAAAGCAGGGTTTGGTGTGGAGGCTGACAGCTCGTGACCCCCCCCCCCCATGTAATAACCTTGTGGAGAACCCCTGGACTAGACAATCACAGCAGTCTCTTCTAGCATTAAAGTCTGTGAATCTAATGTTAATGAAATTCTGGTGGTTTCATTAAAAATGTTTGTTTGAATAGACAACTTTTTAAATGTTCAAATGGTAATTGCTGTTAAGTTTTTGCCATCTCAGAAACACTGAGTGGATATAGTGAGCCACTAAATCACATGTAAATAAGCTTTAAAATAAAAATCCGTATGGTAAAATTTTTTAAGCTTTCTTCTGAATCCTTTAATTATAGAGGGGAGATGCTAGCAGCCCCTATATTTTAGTTGCCTGCATTTTCCATTATAAGGATTTTTATGTACTTTTGTTCGAGAAACTCTATCAATTGCATACAGCAGACCTTTGATATTCTGCAGGGCGAATCCTCTGATGCCATAGAAATGCCTTTTCTTTGTCCCATGAAATTCCATTGAGGTTTAGTTTAGTTGGAGAGTGTTAAAAAGTAAATCAATCATCTGTGTGTCAGGAAACATCTACCAGCTTGCCCAAATCAGAGGGTGCACTTAGGCTAGGCTAATGCTGCACAGCTCGCAAAGCAGCAGCTTCAACACTGAGAACACCTAGAAAGCTGCCAGAGCATTTGTAACAGTATAGGGGTAAGACAGATCCAAGCTTGGTTCCCCCTGAACTTAGAGCCCAGTTTCCTACCACCACCTCCAGCCTCTGGTGGGCACCAGATGGGGCAGGAGCTACTTTATATCTGGGGATTGGGAAGAGATACACGAATCTGGTTCCACCCATAAACCCCCCAGATTCAGCACAGACCCCCCCAGCAGCCTATTTTTGCCCCTCTAGGGGGCCATGTGGGATAGGAGCCCCTCCTCTCCGCAACCATTCTGTGGAACCAGCACATGGTGCTTGCAACCCATCTCCTTTCTGGAATAACAGCCTTCTTTTGCTGCCATCTAATGTGGTTAGTCCTGTAGTTCAATTGGTAGCAGTGCTAAAGGCTAAGGTTTCAAACCCTGTTGATGGTCCATGATGGGGAAGTCATTACAATTGTATTTAATAAAAATACTATGTTAAAATGTTGTTTAGGTTATAAAGTCAGGCACATGGAAGTTAGGAAAGCCAGATTTACAATTGCACATGAAATCATAATTTGGTCCCCTTGTGCAAATGCATTATGATGCAATCTTTAATTACAGGATCATGTATTATTTTTTCCAGAGCCATTGCACAGATTGGATGCCCGGGGTAACAGTGCATTGTAATCCAATGATTTTCTCCCTTCTGTGGCAAGCTAGAGAGCCACAGGCAGCTGTAGGCAGGTCTTGGCAGGATACAGAATTATAAAACAAAAGTTTGAGTGCCTGGCTGCAGCAAAATGGCAAATTCAGCTAAAAAAATTCTGAATTCCGTAGTGTCTTGGGAAAATGCCAAATGCTGCAGCTGTAGAATTGCAGAGGCCACAAACCCTAACTAATATGAAAGGGGCAGTTATGCCTCTTCTGTTGTTTCACCCTCTCTTCAGACTTGGGTGGGCATCACTTCAATAGATCCTGTTTAGAACATATTGTAAGTATTCCTGTGTCAAATAGGAAGTGAATTTGAATCCTGGTTGGCTAATGTCATGGGATTCATGCATTATATTTTTAGAATCCATGTTGTCAAGTCAGCTTTCCTTCTAGGACAGACAGCGTTTCTGTTAAATGGCACACGTAAATGGGCAGAAGAGAGGATGCAGACTCCTGAGAAACAGATCCCTCAGGGTAGGGAAAGTAAGGAAATGGCTAAAATTTCCAGACTTAGTTGCCTTAGATACCCACCCCACCTAGGCTTCTGAATAAGTGAACTTCCAAACCCATAGTTTTGCACCCCCAAAAAATCTGGCTGCCCGTATACATTCCCTATTATGGATTTGCTGTTTAGCTTTAGACATGTACTTTTTAAAATGTTGGCCTTGAATAGTCAAGTTTTAAAATGTTGCTAAACTGTAGTATATGGACTGAGGAGAATGAGAAGGTCAGAGTCTAATCAATTTTTATTTCTTCAGATAAGCATAATTTTGAGTTTCAGATACGTTTTCATAAAATCCTCTTGCTGAAGGCCTAAAGAAAGCATTATTTAATTAGAAAGTACCTTATCATACCAAGAACATACAGATGGACTAGCTAAGGAGGAAGAAGGTATAAATCTGGGAATCACTATTGTTGAATATATTTTGTGATCACTTTATGTTCTGCCTTTTAAACAGACGCTCCTAGAATATGCAGAAAAGTGGAAGACATCAGAAGATCCCTTGCCATTGTTGCAGGTATATACAGTGGCAATCCGAAGCTACGTGAAAGCACGACCTTACCTTACCTCTGAGTGTGAAAAAGTAGCCTTTGTGCTTGAACGCTTAGCACTGTGAGTATATTTTCAATGATTTGGATACTGTGTTTAGATAACTTATTTTTAAGCCATTTGCACTGGCTACCTGATCATTTCTGGCCTGAATTTAAGAGTTGGGTTTGATCCATAGGACTGGGGACCTTGCTAGTTGGGAGACTGCTTCTCCCACTGCTACTCTCTCTCAGTTATGATTGACAGAAGCACCCATTCTTAGTTTGAAATAGGCAGAGTCTGTTGACCTCGAGGGCACACTGCAAGGTACATCTATTTACTTGGACGGGTTGGACTTTTGAGGGAAATCTGATTTGTGTATAGGTGAGGAGTTTGATGTTCTGCAGATAGTTATTTGTTATAATTTCTTGCAAAGCACCTACACCCTTGAATAATGCCCCTTTTTATTTTTTGTATAGATTTAATAAATAAGCTATATTTTTGTGGATTTTAAGCAGAAAAATAGATAATGGCTCTTGAAAGACAAGTTGGGTGTAGTGGTTTTTTAATGCAGTCTCAGAACTATGTGAATTAATACTCGTATTTGACTTTCAGAAGCTGTGTTGAACTTTTACTTTGTCTGCCTCTTGAATTACCAGAAAATCAATGGGAAGAGTTTCAAGCCTTTGTACAGGTGAGAGGTTTGGTTTTTTTATATAAAGAAAAATAGTAAGAAAAGATGGGATCACCAGCTTTTAAAAAACAGTTTAGGAACCTTGGGAGCATTGAGTCACATGAATTAAAATTAACTCTGTTTGTTTCCTGTGGGAGAAAGTCATTCAGCTGGAAGTTATTTGTGCTATTAGGTAATTAAGTTGTCAGTCACATCTTTCTGTATGAAATAGTTGATATGCCAGCTTTGTAGACAAAGTTTGTTAGGGTGAAAACAAAATGAACCTCTAGTCCCATCTGTTGAGAAATACTTTAAGGGATGCTCAAAGAAGGAAGGATGTGTGTTCCTCTTAATAAGATCAGTGTTCTATGACCTGCTGAAATAGCTAGTGTGACAAAGTTCCTCCTCTACCTTGGTGGGTCCTGCGCTTATTTGGCAGATTTGCTCACCTCAGTGATCTTCCCCACAGTCTAGGTCAACTTCTCCTGTGTCTGATCAGGAGTTGGGAGGTTTGGGGGGAACCCGGGCCCACCCTCTACTCTGGGTTCCAGCCCAGGGCCCTGTGGATTGCAGCTGTCTATAGTGCCTCCTGTAACAGCTACATGACAGCTACAACTCCTTGGGCTACTTCCCCATGGCCGCCTCCAAATACCTTCTTTATCCTCACCACAGGACCTTCCTCCTGGTGTCTGATAATGCTTGTACTCCTTAGTCCTCCAGCAGCACACCCTCTCGCTCCCAGCTCCTCACATGCACTTCCTCTCCTCTGGCTCCTCCCCCGCCTGACTGGAGTGAGCTCCTTTTTAAACCCAGGTGCCCTGATTAGCCTGCCTTGATTGGCTGCAGGTGTTCTAATCAGCCTGTCTGCCTTAATTGGTTCTAGCAAGTTCCTGATAACTCTAGTGCAGCCCCTGCTCTGGTCACTCAGGGAGCAGAAAACTACTCACCTAGTGACCAGTATAT
Source organism: Gopherus evgoodei (assembly GCF_007399415.2). Classification (NCBI taxonomy): domain Eukaryota; kingdom Metazoa; phylum Chordata; order Testudines; family Testudinidae; genus Gopherus; species Gopherus evgoodei. The sequence goes on from NC_044324.1 coordinate 77,070,387, forward strand.
TTACCCTCTACCAGACTCCTTTACCCCACTGACATGGGTCTGTCACACTAGCCTTTTCTAATTGAATTTTTGTAAATATTTAACCATATTACAAAAGACTGCCATCTGTCAATATGTATTTTTACCAATGAATTTAAGAGTATTTTGTTGTTCAAAAGGGTTACTTCATGGCAGAATGATAATGACCTTGATTATTTTAAAGACCGCATCCCAGTTGTTCAATAGGTATAGTAGTGCTAGAATCCCAATACAAAAAAAAATTCTATTTTGAAGCCTATCAAAATTGTACAAGGTGGACATTATAACACTTATTGTACTTAAACTGAAGCTTTAAATAGTCTACATATAGGGATTAGAAATTACTGTAATAAGTCTTTTAGAATTGATGTTTTACAAAAGGGGACAGGTTTTACTTTTGAAGTTTTCCTCTCAAGTTTAAAAAAAAATCTGAGTGCATATGGTTTTCCGTCATTTGTCATTGCCATCGTCATGAAATATCTAACACTTTTCTTTAGGTGGCTCATGAAAAGTTGATGGAGAACGGTAGCTGTGAATTGCATTTTTTAGCTGCACTTACTCAAGAGAAGGGTGTGTGGAAGAATCCAGTGTTGTGCAGTATTCTTTCCCAGGAACCACTGGATGAGGATAAAGGTAAATTTACAATGGCATAAGAAAAAATAAGCCTCTCCAATTATTTAATGAATTCACTTTCTTAACAAATATACAAATAGTGCTACAACATTACTGCTTTGTATATAGCGTTGCTGTAGTTGAAGATCTTTTGCCATTTCCTTTACAAAGTCCGTTGTGTGGGATTTGTAACCAGGCTTTTTTCTGATAGGGTAAAAGTAGGTACTCAGGTAGCCAAGCTGAATGTACTTAAATAAATTGTCCATATGTAAGTAAATCAAAGACACAACTATAATTTTTTTACTACCATATGTTTAATAGAATACTGAAACCATTACCTCACTTAAAAAACCACATTTAAGAAACCACTACTAACACACTACAGATTTAAGTGATTGCAGTGATTTGAATCTTTCCTGAGAACTGGGACTCTATTTGAAATACAAATATATTTAAAAAAAAAAAAAGTAAGCATTGGTATGGCATTTGAGAACCCTGAGCAGGTTTAAGGTGAATGGATTTTTCTGGCTTCTTCTGCAATACCTATTTTAGCTATGGTTATGCAGTAAAGCTTTTTCCTTTTTTGAAGTTCAGACACCGGGAGAGAGAAACTCAACTTCTGTTACCTGTAAATATGTGCTGTAGCTCCATTAGATAGAGTTTTGTATTTCACGTTTATTGGTACAGTAATAGGTTACAACTGTGTTATAGGTAGCACTGTGAATCAGATATATTGAAAAGTAAATTTTATGCTACTTTTCATCTTTTAAATGTTAAATGACAGGTATAATATTAGAAACATCCACTGATGGATTCACGTGGTCTCTTTAAAATTAGCAAAGGGTCCTGTGGCACTTTATAGACTAACAGACGTTTTGGAGCATGAGCTTTCGTGGGTGAATACCCACTTCGTCAGATGCATGTAGTGGAAATTTCCAGGGGCAGGTATATATATATGCAGGCAAGCTAGAGATAATGAGGTAGTTCAATCAGGGAGGATGAGGCCCTGTTCTAGCAGTTGAGGTGTGAAAACCAAGGGAGGAGAAACTGGTTCTGTAATTGGCAAGCCATTCACAGTCTTTGTTTAATCCTGAGCTGATGGTGTCAAATCTGCAGATGAACTGAAGCTCAGCAGTTTCTCTTTGAAGTCTGGTCCTGAAGTTTTTTTGCTGCAGGATGGCCACCTTAAGGTCTGCTATAGTGTGGCCAGGGAGGTTGAAGTGTTCTCCTACAGGTTTTTGTATATTGCCATTCCTGATATCTGATTTGTGTCCGTTTATCCTTTTCCGTAGTGAAATTTCCACTACATGCATCTGACGAAGTGGGTATTCACCCACAAAAGCTCATGCTCCAAAATGTCTGTTAGTCTATAAGGTGCGACAGGACCCTTTGCTGCTTTTACAGATCCAGACTAACATGGCTACCCCTCTGATATTTAAAATAAGACACACTTTGTGGCCAGGATTCGTATTTTGTTCACATGATACACCTGCTAATAACACATAGTGTTTGTATTGTTTGCATGTTCTCTCTGACTCTCTCTCCCCATTATAAAGTCAAAACTAGTCTATTATGTTCACTTGTAGACTTTCTGTAGTTAAGACTGAGGCTCACTTTCTATTTAAGCAATTTTGTCCCCCACTCTAAAATCACCTAAGGTTCTTTACGTTTTGGATTTGCATGTGTGCTCAATGGCATTAGAATTGTTGCTAAATTTGAGAATATTCATGGAAGTTCTTGAGAGATTTGAACTTTTGAAAAAAATATGAGATTATTGTATTTTGAAAATTCTTCTAATACTTTTTTGCCACGTGTCTCACAAATCGTTTGTCTTAGAAACTTCATATGAGGTTTAATTGAAAGATCTTGATTAAATATGATGCTGGTACCAATTTTGAGACTGAGGCACATTTGCCAAACGACTTAGATATGACAGAATGGTGAGCCTGGCTCCAGTTAATTTTTAAAAGGCTGGAGTCCTGAGCTTGCTTTAAAGAGAGCCTCTTGCCTTTTTTCTTCAAATGTGTAAACTAAGTTCTTCGAGTGCTTGCTATATCGATTCCAATTAGGTGTGTGCACACTGCGTGCACGCTCGTTGATAGATTTTTACCCTAGCAACTCTCAGTGGGTCGGCTGGGCGCCCCCTGGAGTGGCGCTGCTATGGCGCTGGATATATACCTCTGCCAACCCAACGGCCCTTCAGTTCCTTCTTACCGCCTGTGTTGGTCGTTGGAACAGTGGAGCGCTGCTTAGCTGATCTCCACCTCCCTAGCTACTCGTAGTTCTTTTATTAATTCTCATGTATATAGTTATAAATTCTATAGTTATAGTTAGTTTTATTCATTCTTCGTTATAGTTAGTGTATATAATTGAGAGGGGTTTGGGGATTAGTCCCTTCCCCGCGCCCGGTACCGGGCGCGGGGCCCGGCCCGGTTCGCCAGGCTTCAAACAGTGCTCGACATGCCACAGGCCGATGCCAATGGGAGATCCCCACGACTCTTGCCTTAAGTGCCTCGGGGAATCCCACCTTTCCAATAAGTATCGAATCTGTAAGGCCTTTAAGCCCAGGACGAAGAAGGAGCGGGACTTTTGTCTGAAGCAGCTCCTGATGGAGGCAGCTCTTACTCCTCCTCCCTCAGCACCAAGCGCTGGACAGTCCACATCAAGCAGAAGCGTCTCTTTTGCACCGGATCGAGCCGGTACTGCTAAGGCACCTTGGCACCGACTGTCGCTGGCACCGTCGTCTGCTCGACACCGTTCCCTCTCCGCGGGTTAAAAAGCATAAGACTCCTGCGGCTCCCATGCCACCTGCACCGCAGTTGGAGCACCCGCCTAAGTTGGACTGCCCGGCACCGCCACCTGCTGCTGCACCGACAGCTTCAGCACTGTCGAGTCCCACAAGGGCCATCGAGTCCGGTGCCTGAAAGCTTCCCGGCGCACGCCGTGGTTGAACTCACTATTCCCTCCACGCCAGAGACTTTTTCTACAGCGAGAGAGCTGATCGCGCTGATGGAGTCTGCGCTGCCTCAACTCCCGGCACCGTCGGTGAGGGTCATTCAATCAGTAGGCAAGCCTGCCCTGCTGAGGCCCCCCTCTGTCGGCACCGTCAAGAGGCACCGATCATGGTCCCACCGGCGCTCTCGGTCCCGTCGCCGATCACGGTCCCGATGCCGCTCGCAGTCCCTGCACCGTTCTCTATCTCGGTACCGGTCACACTCGCGGCACCGCTCAGCGTCCCGTTTGCTGGCCCCATACTCTCGGCATCAGTCCAGTTCCCGGTACCGTTCCCAGCACCACGCCTCTCGCAGCCGCTCCAGACGTTGAGCCTCCAGATCCCGGTCAACCTCCCAGCACCGCTCTGGTCGCAGGTCCCAGTCTTGTTCCTGGTATCGGTATGGCAACCAGTACCGCTCTCCGGTGCCACACAGGGAGAGGTCGTTTAGAGACGGAGACCCTTCCCAGGGTTTTTCAGCACCTCCGTGGCCATCTCGTCACACATCTGTGTCATCTCACGTGGACAGTGCTTCCTATGCACAGGACCGTGACTCAGATGTGCCCGGACGTGTCTTCCAGGAGACCCAGGCCTAGGAACAGGGACCCCATCAGTGGTCATTCTGGACACCTTGGGCATACCATCAAGCCCAAGGTGCGCTTCCAATGCCATCCCACTCCACACCATTGGAACACTGGGTGCCGGAGGCAACGGTCAGCCGCCCCCCTCCCCCCAGTACAGAGGAGGCTCTCATTCAGCCGTCAGTGTCTCAAATTCCACCTGAGACAGACGTTACTCAAGAACAGGAGCCCACGCAGGACCCTCTTGTCCCTGGCCTTTCCTGTTCCTCTTCCCAAGATGAAGCGGTGGCAGGGACATCCTCCTCGGGCCCTCCTCCAATTGACCTGCGGGCACATCAGGACCTCCTGAGGTGGGTGGCCCTGAATATGAATCTTCAGGTGGAGGAGGTCCTGGAGATAGAGGACCTGGTGGTGGATATCCTGTCAGCTGACACCCCCACAAGAGTGGCCTTGCCGTTTATCCGTACGATACAAGCAAACGCCGATACCATCTGGCAGTCTCCAGCATCTATTACGCTCATGGCCAGGGGATTGAGCGGAAGTACATGGTACTTCTAAGGGGTATGAATACCTGTTAGTGCATCCTGCTCCCTTGTTGTGCAATCAGTCAATGCAAGGGAGTGCCATGGCCAGCAAGCTCCTGCTCCAAAATCAAAGGAGGCTAGGCGCATGGACTTATTGGGCCGCAAGTTATACTGTACTGGGGGCAAACCAGCAAGCCCTGCTCAGCCGGTACAATTATAACACCTGGATGGCGGTTGAGAAATTCAAGGAGTTCATTCCCCAAGATTCCCGCCCAGAGTTTGCTGCCCTTTTGGAGGAAGGGAAGAAGGTGGCGAGAACTTCTCTCCAGGCCTCCCTGGACGCAGCTGACTCCACAGCCAGGACCCTGGCTTCAAGTGTCGCCATGAGGCAGATATCATGGCTTCAGGTGTCAGGCCTTCCACCTGAGTTACAAACCACCATACAGGACCTGCCATTTGACGGTCAAGGCCTATTCTCTGAAAAGACGGACCCCAGGCTGCAGAGCCTTAAGGACAACAGGGTCATCATGCGCTCCCTCGGGATGCACACCCTGGTGACTCAGCACGGGTCCTTCCGTCCCCAGCCTCACCACCCTTATCCCCTGCCTAGACCAAGATAAGACTTTGACAGAGGGCACAGCTGAGGCAATCGTAGACTGCGGTCTGGACCGCAAGGGGGCCAGAATCAGGGTCCCTCCAAACCGCCTACAGGGCCAAAGCCAAACTTTTGAAGGTGCGCCAGAGGACGGTGTACCAGTTCCTTTCCAGGATCCTTTCCCTCCTTTTTCCAACCGCCTCTCCTTTTTCTTCCCTGCATGATCCCAGCTAACTTCAGATCGTTGGGTCCTATGCACAGTGGAACTTGGGTACCACCTCCAATTTATTTCACCCCCCCCCTTCCACTCCCCACACTCGTCCCTCTTCAGGGACCCCTCTCACGAGCAGTTTCTCTTACAAGAGGTGCGCACACTTCTTACCATGGGAGCCATAGAGGAAGTACCAGAAGACGAAAGGGGGAAGGGGTTTTACTCCCGCTATTTCCTAATCCCCAAGGCGAAGGGAGGTCTCAGACCTAACCTAGACTGCGAGAACTCAACAAATTCATGATAAAGTTGAAGTTCTGCATGGTATTGCTGGGGACCATCATCCCAGCCTTGGATCCCGGAGACTGGTATGCCGCCCTCGACATAAAGGACGCGTATTTTCACATAGCCATTTATCCTCCACACAGGCAGTACCTCCGGTTTGTAGCCAACCATCAGCATTTCCAATTTACGGTCCTACCGTTTGGCCTCTCTACAGCACCGAGAGTATTCACAAAGTGCATGGCTGTAGTCACCTCCTCCCGCCACCACCGGATACACATCTTTCTGTATCTGGACAATTGGCTCATCTGAGGGACTTCCGAGACGGAAGTCACCCCTCATGTAGGCATCGTCAAGGACCTATTCACACGTCTATGCCTGATGATCAATACAGAGAAATCCACTTTGGTTCCCACACAGAGGATAGACTTCATTGGGGCCATCTTGGACTCCAGTCTCGCCAGAGCCTGCTTACCACCGACTCTGTTTCAGGCAATGGTAACAAGTATCCAAATCCTACAGAACTTCCCAACGACTTCGGCTCACACTTGTCTCAATCTCTTGGGTCATGTGGCTTCCTGCATGTTCGTGACCAAACACGCCAGGCTATGCCTCCGTCCCCTTCAAGTTTGGCTCAACTCGGTGTGCCACCCAGGCAGAGACGCCATAGACATGATAGTCACCATTCCCCCGAGCATCTTAGGCTCCCTCGACTGGTGGCTGACGCCTTTCCTGGTGTGTGCAGGGATGCCGTTCCATCCACCTCAGCCTTCTATGTCCCTGACGACGAACATGTCATCTCTCGGCTGGGATGCTCACCTCGGACATCTTCGCACCCAAGGCCTTTGGTCATCTCAGGAGCTGGCCTTGCACATCAATGTGCGAGAGCTGAGAGCAGTCCATCTTGCGTGCCAGGCGTTTCAACAGCACTTACAAGACCGTTGTGTCTCAGTGTTCACAGACAACACAATGGCCATGTATTACATAACAAAGCAGGGAGGGACACGGTCCTCCCCCCTTTGTCAGGAGGCCATCCAACTCTGGGTCTTTTGTATAGCCCACTCGATAGACCTGGTAGCGTCCTTTCTCCCAGGGATTCGGAACACTCTGGCGGATCGACTCAGCAGATCCTTCCTGTCTCACGTGTGGTCGATTCGTCCAGACGTTATTTTTTCTGTTTTCCGGAAGTGGGGATTTCCCCGCATAGACCTCTTCACTTCCCGCGAGAACAGGAAATGCCAGATGTCCTGCTCCTTCCAACGTCTCTCCCAGGGCTCGATCTCGGGCACTTTCCTGATGCCATGGACGAGCCAACTGCTTTATGCCTTCCCACTGTTCCCGCTGGTTCACAGAATCCTGCTAAAGCTCCGCAGGGATGGAGCTTGCTTGATCATGATCACTCCAGCGTGGCCCAGGCAGCACTGGTACACCATGTTGCTCGACCTCTCGATAGACAACCCAGGTACCCTGCCTCTTCACCCAGACCTCATAACTCAGGGCCACAGCAGACTTCACCACCTAGATCTGCAGTCCCTTCACCTCACAGCATGGCTGATGCGTGGTTAAGCCAGTCAGAGTTACGTTGCTCTGCCTCAGTACAACAAGTACTCCTGGGTAGCAGGAAACCTTCCACTCGGTCAGCGTATCTGGCTAAGTGGAAGCGTTTCTCCTGCTGGTGCGAAATGCAGAATGTCGCTCCTACCGAGGTCTCGATCCGCACCATCTTGGATTACCTCTGGTATCTCAAACAGCAGGGCCTAGCGGTATCATCATTGAGGGTGCACTTGGCATCCATCTCTACCTTCCACCCAGGGGAGAGTGGCCGCTCCGTGTTCTCGCACCCTATGGTTTCTAGGTTCCTCAAGGGCTTGGAGTGCCTATACACCCAAGTACGACGCCCCGCCCCAACCTGGGACCTCAGCCTGGTTCTAACCAGACTCATGTCTGCCCTATTCAAGTCCGTTAGCAACCTGCTCGCTTCTATACCTGTCCTGGAAGACAGCTTTCCTCGTAGCCATTACATTGGCCAGACGAGTCTCCGAGCTTCGGGCTCTCTCGGAATCACCGTGTACTGTGTTTCACAAGGACAAGGTGCAATTGCGACCACACCCGGCGTTCCTTCCTAAAGTGGTTTCAGCCTTTCATGTCAACCAGGATATCTTCCTTCCGGTCGTCTTCCCGAAGCCACACTCATCACAACAGAAGCAACAATTGCACTCCCTAGATGTCCGTAGAGCGCTTGCATTTTATATCAAGTGGACAAAACCCTTTTGTAAAACGCCCCAACTCTTCGTCACGGTGGCAGACCAAATGAAGGGCCTACCTGTCTCCTCCCAGAGGATCTCATCTTGGATGACGGCATGCATCCGTACTTGTTATGACTTGGCTCATGTTCCCTCAAGAACCTACCAGAGCTCAGGCTTCATCTGCCGCCTTCCTGGCTCATGTACCCATCCAGGAGATATGTCGTGCAGCTACCTGGTCCTCGGTCCACACCTTTGCCTCTCATTACGCTCTGGTTCAACAGTCCAGAGACGATGCAGCCTTTGGCTCAGCAGTTTTGCATTCTGCAACATCTCACTCCGACCCCACCGCCTAGGTAAGGTTGGGAATCACCTAATTGGAATCGATTATGACCAAGCACTCGAAGACAAGATGGTTACTCATCTTTGTAACTGTTGTTCTTCGAGATGTGTTGCTTATATCCATACTCTGTCGGAGTAGCCGGCAAGAAGGAACTGAAGGGCCGTTGGGTCAGCAGGGGTATATATCCAGCGCCATAGCGGAGCCACTCCAGGGGACGCCCAGCCTACCCACCGAGTGTTGCTAGGGTAAAAATCTTCCGACGAGCGTGCACGCAGCGCGTGCACACCTAATTGGAATGGATATGAGCAACGCATCTTGAAGAACAACAGTTACAAAGGTGAGTAACCATCTTTTGTAATGAGGCTTACCATATTGATTTGTTTTTCACAAAATAAAATACCATTCAATTGTTCTCACCATGAGGTGTGGTGGCTAAGCATTTACGGTGCTCAACTACAAATCTGAAGGCTGTGGGTTCAAGTCTTATTTGATCTCCTACTGAAATGCCACATCCACTTCACCCAGTTGCAAAATGTAGGTATCTGATCCATCAAATTAGGACATCAAAGACGACCACATCATTCTCTTTTATGTACTGTTGGCTATGAAACTGATGTGCCTTAACTATTCAATGTAGTTGTTTCCCAGACCTGAAGAAGAGCTCTGTGTGGCTTGAAAACTTGTATCTCTCACCAACAGAAGTTGGTCCAATAAAAGATATGACCTCACCAACCTTGTCTATCGTGTCTTAACCATATCAGCCTGATGAGTCCTTGGCTCAAGGGGACTTTGACTACTCTCAGTAGCTGTGCTCTGGCCTAATAATGCAAGAAACTAATGCAAATAAATCAGACTTCAGCATTTTCTTTAGCTTTATTTGCAACCTTTTCTTCACATGTTTACATGATCAGATCTTGCCAAATATTTGCAGAAAGCAAATTTCCAAGTCACATATGCAGATATATAAGGAAATAGACGCTTGTGTTTTATCTGGATGTATTTCCTATGTCCGTCTAGTCAGGAAACAGAAATGCCCACATACAACTTACTTGACTAATCAAAACAGTTCAAATACTGGATATGAACTAAAAGAAACTACTTATGATCAGTGCACAGAGTTGAGTGCAAAAATATTGATTCAGTAGTTTACTAACAGACCTTCTATTAGCTTGCGCGTACTCAGCAAGCAGTAAAAAGTTAAATTAGCAAAATAAAATTACATGATTATGAATTATTCACTTGACTCTGTCACTCCCTCAGCTACCAGTAGCAAGATCTGCAATACTTACTTCTAGGTTGCTCTTTTTTCACCCAAAAAGGATCTGTGTCAGTGCAGTGTTCGCTCCCCTCATATATCTGTTCTTGGCTTCAGGAGAAGCTATCACTAGAGGAACTCTTAATACGGGGCATGGGGGGTTATATGTGTCAACGTTTTTCTCCATAGCAGTGGCACAACTTTGACATCAGGAAGAAGTTATGGGGATCAAGCAAAAATAATGAGAATTGAATCCGTTATTTCTATAAGTAACACTACAGAATTACTTTATTTAAAGGACACTACAGTCTTCTACCATATTTTACAAATGAACAGTGGGGAGGTGACAGCCCAGTGCTTCATCAGAATGCAGCATAGTTAGCTGGGCTACAACACAAGCTCCAGTAGCCCACCAGCAATCTGCTTCTTCACCCTGGCATGAGCGCCTACAAAATTTTCAAGCCCACAGCCTTCATCCTGGACATTGTTAAATTCTGCAGCCATTTTGACTTCCCAGATGGCTTCTCCAAGTCACCTGACTCATACTCTTCAGCTTCATTCGCTCTCATAGGTTTCATACCTTGATTTCTGTTACTAATCCAAGATTTGCCTCGTGGCATTTTTTTAAATCCACAGGTGCTGCTGTGGACCCTAGTTAAAGTTTACTTTGGCTCTTGCTGACTTACTACCATCTGCATTAGGTCCAGTGATCTGATCAGGAGGAGGGAGCAATGGGAAGCTGATTCTTGAAGCGTACTGAATAAGGGACTATGGAAAACTCCTAAATTCTATAAGGTTCCCTAGGTTCCCAGAACCCCACAGAATTCCTTGGTCCCTCACTCCCAGGGACCTTGGTATAGTCCACATTAGGCCCAGGGCTTCTGCTCACTTCCTCTTACCCCCCATGTGAATGCTATAATGTCATGATCTGGACTTTGTATGCTAGATTTTGTATGCAGTGGTGTTGTAGCCATGTTGGTCCCAGGATATTAGAGAGACAAGGTTGGTGAGGTTAATATCTTTTATTGGAGCAACTTCAGTTGGTAAAAGAGACGAGCTTTCAAGCTTACTCAGAGCTCTTCTTCAGGTCTAGGTCAGATCTTCAGGCTTTGGTAGTTTGTGAACCTTAATGAACAATGGAGAGTAATTATACTTAATATTTTTCAATAAATCAAGATATTGGTAAGCTATTTCTCATTCTGCTAAGGTATGCTAGTTTTTGTGGACGAAGAGATGAACATTGAAATTGAGCATTCAGGATTTTTCTAGCTTTTCTTGAGGCGTTGGTCCTGGGGCAGAGTTAAGGTTGTTATGGTACCTTAGCTAATAACTTCCGTGCATTCATATTTTTTTTATTTTAACCTCTGAAATTAATACATCTGTGATGTTTGGGTTTTTTGATAACTACTGTGCTCTTAAGATTTCTTCCCTCTTCCCCCCCCCCCCATAAATTACTGACATGTATTCTCACCTTTAACTCCGTCTTCACTGAGTTTTGTCTTGGAATATACTAATTTAATACAGGTTCAGATCCTGATCACAGAATAAGCAAAACTGAAATTAAATACTGTATTTGAAAGTGCAAAATAAAGCTTAACATTAAAATTTTAACTGTAGTAATATCAATATCACTTGAGGAGGGTGTAGATATCACATGAGTTAGAAGTGTAGTCTTAAGTCTGAGACCTTCCTATATCTTATTTCAGTGATAGCAGAAAATAATCCAATATTTATGCCTGGTAGACTAGCTGAAACGGTAAACACGGCAGTTTAAAGGATTATTGGGGCCTGTGAGTTGAAGAGCAAGGTCAAAAACTTGGCATTAAAATATTAAATATAGTAATTTTAATATCATATGGATTAGAGGGAAGACTCATGAGTTAGAAGTGTAGTTTTAAGTCCGAGGTCATCTTATATCATATTTCAGAGATAACAGAACATGTTCCAATGTTTATGCAAGGCAGACTAGCTGAAACAGTAAACACGGCAGTTTAAAGGATTATTGGGACCTGTGGATGAAAAAGCAAGGATAAAAATGAACAAATGCAATTAGTCACTGGGTCATTTGTGGCTTAGGAAGAACATGAATGCTTTTTGATAAGAGACTTGAAAAATGGACATTGAAGAAGCATTTCTTCTGTTTTAAAAAGGAAATGTCCCACCATAAGATTTGTTAAATCTTTAAATGTATAATATATATTCAGTTCTAGGTTATCATCTACAAGACATAATTCAATGCACTTTGTTTTGATTCTACATGAAGTGAGATTGGCTTCACTCTTAAATGAGAAAATTGTATCTATTTAACTAAACTGGTTTTGAAACTAATTTAGTGAAATTGATACGGCCCCCTTATGTGGACACACTTTGTATTATAGACTGTGAATTGAAGGGTAGCGTACCTATATTTAATGAAGGCTCTTGGAGGAGATCCAGGGAATTATAAACCAGTAAGGCTTGCTTATTTAGTTAGTTGTATTACTGTAGTGCCTAGGAGCCGTGGCCATGGATCAATACCTGGCAAATTGGTTGAAATTATAATTAAAAAGAATAACAAAACACATGGAAGATTATGATATGGGAGGGTCTAACCAGCAAGGTTTCTTCAAAGGAAAATAGTGAGTAAAGGAAAATTGGTTGACATAATTTAAACTTCCAGAAGGCCTTGACAAGGGTCCACACAAGAGGCTACTAAAGAAGTCAAGTGACCATAGAGTGGGAGGCAAATTATTGCAATGGACCAGAAACTGTCTAGGGGAGACAAAGCAAAGAGTAGGATTAAATGGTCAGTATTCATTGTGACAAAAGGTTAACAGTGTGATGCCCCCAAGGTTCCATACTAGGCCATGTGTTGTTTATTATATTTATTAATGACCTAGAAACTAGGGCGAGTAAGTAGGTAGTAAAATTTGCAGATGATAAAGTACATTCCCCACTTTTACATCCCCTGTAAACCATTCACACTCCATCTCTCCTCTGCCCCTTTTCTCTTCTACTCACACCTTCCACCCACCTTCCCATTTCCCTCTCTTTCTCTATAATGCCAGAAGACTTTGATGATGTTCCATAATTTTAGAACAATAGGTAGCTGTCAAGACCATTCCTGTGAAACTGGCTTGTCAAGCTTGAACCATTCCTATTCTTAAATAACTTGCTAAACTAAAACTGAATGCTTAAAGAACTGCATCTCCGAAATGTGATTTTGTGAAAACATACTATTGCCAAGAACATTTGCACCAAAAAATTACAAGACTGGGGAAAATCTAATTTTGTTTATTTAAGAAGTATATGCATATGATTAATGCTACACTTTCCTAATTGTCAACTTCATACTTTAAAATACATGTCCCATTTTTGGAAATAAAGTAGAATGATTAAAAATTAGAGATGGGTAGAAAATAGGAAATCTAGATTCATCCTTAACTATGAACACTCAACCAACATTTTCATTTCCTTGAACAAGTCATTAGAGGGCATTTTAGCAAGATGACTAAGCATGTTATTGATGGCAGAAATGCTAATAGAAAATGCAAGCTTTTAATTCCAAACACATATCAGTTTATTAATTTTGAGAAATTCTTTAGCCTCTTTGAGAACGTTTTAGATTTCCAGCCTGAAATGTAGTGTGACCAGTGGCAGGTTAAATGAACAGTACAAAAGCAAGGTATTAGAAAAAACATTTTTTCCAGTGCTCCCTATCTTTTGTGCCCTTTTACTCTGTTTAAATGTTACATATGAATATGATTAAATTCCATCTGTTAACTGCATAACACTTCATGAAATATTTATATGTAACGTTTTGTCTTGTTTTTCTTTAAGTGAATGAATTTTTAGTGTTTGAAGGCCCCATTTTGCTCGATATGCGAATTAAACATCTAATGAAAGCAAAGCAGTTGACTCAAGCAACTTCCCTGGCAAAGTTGTGCTCTGACCACCCAGAAATCAGCACCAAAGGCAATTTTAAGCAAACCTACCTGGTCTGTCTTTGTTCAGGATCACCAAATGAAAAGCTAATGGAGGAGGTGAGTAAACATTACTTTTAGTTTGTGATTTTTTTTTCTATAGGTACTGCAGTATTGATGACGATGTTTTTTCTTTCCTATAGAAAAGAAATCCCTCGCTTAAAAACAGTATATAAAACATAGTATGCAATTTGTTGGGTTTTTGTTTCTTTTCTGCAAAATTGCTCATTTTAAGGCTCTCTGTAAAACTGGAATTGGAAATCTTTTTTCCTTTTTTTTAAATAAAACAAGGCTTACTGCTAGCATACAGATTCAGTTCCGGGCTCTGCCACAGCTTTCCTGTGTGTGAATGCACAAGATACTTGAACTCTCTGTGCTTCAGTTCCCCTCTGTAAAATGGGGAAAATAATACTCACTTTCTTCCATCCTTTTTCTTCTTGTCTGTTTTAATTGTAAGCCCTTCAGAGATGAGACTGTTTCTTATTATGTTTCTGTATACTGGTTAGTATAGTGGGGCTTTGATCACAGGCCCCTCTGTTTATCAGCTATAAATTATGATAATAAAGAGGCTATGATCATTTTTGTAATGTGTGACAGGAATATGTACTTTGTTAATTAGAATACCTGCAGTTACTTAACTTGTATTTTCCATCCTGCTGGCCAATTTTGGTAATGGTTCTGCAGTTCTGAGTATATGTATTTTAGTAGTAGTGTTCACTAGGCTTTCACTCACTTGATTTGAAGTATCCACTCACAAGTAAAGTCACTTGTGGAACAGTTTTACCTGGTACATACAAGGATTACAGTAAAATGATTACAGATACATCTGGCCCCTTTTTAAAATATTTTTTTCAATTATCTTTGATTATATGTCATGTTAGTCTTCTGTTTTCAAAATCTTTACAATTGTCTTGCAGCTCTTTCTTCACATTTTCTACTAGTCACTTACTATGGGTTTTAAATTCCCTTTTTAAAAAAAACTTACAAATTTATGCAAAATTCATTATAACGAGAATGAGTTGTAAATCTTCAGAGAAACAATTTGTATTATGACTTAGTTACTGTAAATTTCTGTCGGATAAATATTTCATAGTCGTGTTCCTTTAAACCTTATTCCAAGTTTAACACTGGGTTATTTACAAGTTATCAAAAGTTCTTTCAGTGACCTGGCCTTTATTATAGGCATGGCTGATGGCACCGCCTATTATTAAGGTTGTCTATCAGGCCCTGCTGTCTGTTACTTATATGCCAAAGCTTAACCATTTGGGCTGAATTTTTCTATGCTGAGTGTGTGTCTTAGGCTGACATTTTTTGGAAGATGTTAGCCAAAACTATTCAGCCATTTTCAGGAAAGAGGCTAGAAAAAATATGTTCTACGTGTGTTTAAAAATGTTGGAAGCCTCTAGTTGCCCCCATGTTTTAGAACAAAGACATGAAATTTGGCAGAGGGGTGTGGCCCTTGTGTCAGGGATTCTGAGATTTTAAGGACATAAGGGACCATTAGATCATCTAGTCTGACCTCTTTTATAACACAAGTCAGACAGTTTCATCATTACCCATATACTGAACTCCATAAATTGTGTTTGACTAGAGCATATCTTCCAGAAAGGCATCCAGTCTTGATTTGATGACATCAATAGATGGAGAATCCACCCCTACTATGTTCTGTGGTTAATCACCCTCACTATTACAAAGGTGTGCTTTATTTCTAATTAGAATTTGTCTAGCTTCAGCTTCCCACCATTGGTTCTTGTTATGCCTTTCTCAGATAAATTAAAGAGACTCTTTCTACCTGATATTTTCTCCCCTTAATCAAGTTAGTGACTCAGAGAGGCAGTTCTCCTCGAAATTGAGGAAGCGTGTTATTCTTCAATAATTAGAGTGGAAAAATCAGCAAATGTTGATGAGCTTTGTAGCAGTATTTGATACTGCTCAGAGAGAAAATGAGGAAAATCTGAGATTTACATAACTTGACTATTTATATAGGAAAAAGACGGTCTGAGGGGTTTTATAGTAATAGTTGGTATTTAGAGAAACAAACAATATTTTGCAGATAATATGTTAAACCATAAAGAGAGAGAAATGGATCAAAATCAGAGAGGATTGTATATTTGAGATCTGGTAAGTGTGGAAAGAGGAAAAAGGAAAAAATATGAGGGATGGTACAGGCATTGTTAGTTTATTGGAGAAAGAAAAAGTACCAAGATCAGAGGGGATTATATTGCTCTATTACACTGGTTTACAACCTTTTTTCATTTGTGGACTTCTACAAAATTTCGAAGTGAGGTGCAGACCCCTTTAGAAATTCGATCTGTGGTCTGCGGACCCCTACCATAGGAATCTTAGGCTGAAAACAGACTCAGCAGAATTCAGCTATAAATGTTGAACATGCTCAGCACGGCATTTGACGCAGTGTAAGAAAGGGCGCTAAACTGGGCTTGTGTGGTAACGACAACACTTCCAGAGTTTGACCTGTAAGAGGGCCGGGGGTTCACATACTGTTGATGATCAGAAAAAACAGAATGCCTTTTCTGGGATCCAGAACTTTATTTTCATAGTCAACTTTCGTAGACCCCTTAGACATAGTGGGGTCCACAGACCACAGGTTGAAAACCACTGCCTTGTTAGGTTAGGATATAATCACTGTTCAGTAATAGAGAACCCTGCCTCATTCAGTAAATTTTCCACTCTTAATAAAAGTTACACATTTAATAATATTATTACAAATGATTTTTAAAGCTTGCTAGAGCTTTGGTTTACTTGACAATAGGCCTCTACTTATCTATAGGCCCTTGGCCTAATGGTGAACACCAACCATAGTACAGTTGGCAGGATGTGTTTCCCATCAAAATCTAGGAGGTAAACATTACTAGTCTATAACCCCCAGTTTAAATAATAAAAATACCAAAAAGAATCTAACACATCTGCTAGGAAAACATTCAGTTAATCTACCTTCAGTAAGCAGGTTATTTTGCCCCCTTTATTTTTGATTTTGTGGAAGATACAGTGATACTCCTATATTAACCTTCGCATCCTTTCATTACTGAGCAGCAATAGCATCATTGATTTTAGTAAGTTGAGTTGGATGGGGAATCTGAGTTAACAGTAAGTAAATCTTTTTGTATAGAAGTCAGGCTGTAATATAAAGTTTATTAAAACTACTCATTAATTATACTGATATGTAAGGAGAGAGAGAGATACACATTACTGTTATTATGTGTAGTTTTACGTATAATATGAATAATGGGCTTTAAGATCTTTGGATGAATTTACTGTAGACACGTAAACATTAAGTCTTACGATATCTTTCAGATACATGCTTATATCCATTTTACCTGTGTACAGCTTTCCTTTTACTTTTGGCAGATCCAGTATTTTGACATGCGTGTTCTATCCAGAAGCTCTTGAATTACTTTAAGCAATTAATTGAAAAATAAGATGTTTGAAAATGTTCATTAAATTCCTTATTCCTGGTTTTCCACAGAGCACCATATTACCACATGCTTGAAAACCATCTAGTCAGTGATCTTGTATTTGTCCTCTCCAGATCGCAGCAGTAGATTGCAAAGATGCCTTAGAAATGATCTGTAACCTAGAGTCTGATGGAGATGAAAAAAGTGCTCTAATTTTATGTGCAGCGTTTTTATCTCGTCAGCTACAGCAAGGAGAGATGTACTGTGCCTGGTGAGTTAGAATCTCTTTTTGTTTGTTTCTAAGAGTAAAACTGGATCATTTGACACTTTAAAATCTATTGGAAGGAATAGGACCTGTCAACTTTTTTTGAAAAAACAAAAGAAAAAGCTTAATATAAAATTTAATGCTTTTGTAATAACCCATAATAATTACCATCATTACCTTACAATTTTTTGATTGTTTCAAAGGCCATATTGTGGATCAGGCATCAGCAGATGATGTGAGTGCTGAGTCACTTAACTTAACAATAAATTAACTGTATTACGTTGTGGAAACAAATAATTTTACATCTGTTAGGCAGGTGGTCAACACTGTAATGAAAACTGTCTCAATTTTAGACAACAATTCTGTTGTCTGGAAGAGCACTTTTCACATAAGTCACCTACTTCTTTTTGCCTGTATTGAAAAATGTGCAGGTTTTCATATGAAATCTTCTTCCAGCAAGATCTCTCCACATTGAAGCCACATGCTAGTTTAACAGTATTTGGTAGTTAAAACAAGCTTTCACTGGGCATCCAGGGCAACTGGCAGGTCTTGTTGGGAGACAGCTGACCCACTGGAACTTTAACTTCAGTCTGGTAAAGTTGGTAACTTGCTGGTTTGGTCCCAGTCCTGCTCCGGGATTTGCTAATGCTGATTCCTGTACCTATGTGAAGTATAACTTGAAGATAATGGGACATGAAAGAGAGCAGGGATTTGCAGTAATGGATCCTGCTGTAGGCTTGGGACCAATCTTTGTATATCATTCCACTGGTTATCTAAAACATTCTTGTCGTTTACACCTTCAGTTTTGGTGTTTTCTAATTTATTTTGTTATAAAGCAGCAGTCTGGCCTCGATATTTTTACTTGAATAAAAGTATAAGTGTAACAATCTAACTTTATAATGCTAGATTTCAGAGTAATTAAATATAATAAAGTGTACATAAAGTCTATGCATTAACATAGAATCATAAATATGTAGGGCTGGAAGGGACTGCAAGAGGTCATGTAGTCCATCCACCCATGCTGAGGCAGGATTAGGTATACCTAAACCATCCCTGACAGATATTCTTCTAACTTGTTCTTAAAAACCTCCTTTGGCAACCGGTTCCACTACTTAACTACCGTTATAGTTAGAAAGTTTTTCCTAATATCTAACCAAAATCTCCCTTGCTGCAGATTAGGCCCATTATTTCTTGTCCGACGTTCAGTGGACATGGAGAGCAATTGATCACCCGTTTCTTTATAACAGCCCTTAACATATTTGAAGACTTAACCAAGTTCCCTCTCAGTCATCTTTTCTCAAGACTCAACATAGGTTAAAAAACAGGGTTTCTTCATAGTTCAGGTTTTCTAAACTTTTTATCATGTTGGTTGTTCTCCTCTGGACTCTCTCCAGTATGTCAACATCTTTCTTAAAATGTGGCATCCAAAATTGGACACAGTGTTCCTGCTGAGGCCTCACTGGTGTCAAGTAGAGCAGAACAATTACGTCCTGTGTCTTACATCTGATACTCCTATTAATAAACCCCAGAACAGATGAACCCTGATCTTTTATAAAAGAAAGTATGAATTGTTAGGTATTTTAGAGAGGCAGCATAAATCCTGTTTTCATCCTTCATATTTTTTTTAAAAGAACTGCAAATTGATCAAATATAGTGGTTGTGTTAGTACTGCCATTTATTCTGTCTTTTAAAACTCTCTGTTTCCAGGGAATTGACACTCTTCTGGAGCAAACTGCAGCAAAGGGTAGAGCCTTCTGTACAAGTGTATCTAGAGAGGTGTCGTCAACTTTCGGTGTTAACTAAGACGGTTTATCATGTATTCTTCCTGATTAAAGTAATTAATTCAGAGGTAAGGATACTCTAGAAGGTGTATTTTTTCATGGCCTTTTGAATGGAACATCAGATCAGGATTTGAAAATTTTCTGGATGTCAGCTAGCAAGTACATTAAACCTTCGAGCCCTAAGCCTTGCCTACTTATGCAAGTTGTACCAATTTAAGTAAATCGGTATATAAACTGATGTAATTACATCACTGCATCCCCCTTTTGGTAGACTTTCTTAAATCGGTTTGAGTCTTTCATAGCCATTTGGCTAAAGTTGATAATTAATTAACTTAAGATGAATCAATGTAAGACACCCTTAAATTGACTTAAGAATGTCCACACAAAGGGTTGCAGTAGCTAAACTGATTTAATTTATTACAACTTTTCATTGTAGACATGAGGGGGAATAGATGTTGCAGCTCAGCAGCTGGGAGACAGGAGAGCTATAGCTGAGGATACACCCTCCTGTAACATGAGTCCTACGCTCCAAATAGCTTGACAAGTTACTTTAGTGAAGAGAGGAATGTAAGGACCTGATAACTCTTTATACTTCAAATATTAATGAAAATAAAATGGGAAAGAAAAAGATTTGAGGGGGGAAATTTGAGACTCTCAATCTTTTAAACAAACTGTAAAAGGCAAAAAACAACTTGATTGTTGCTTTATGATTCACCATTAAGGGTATGATTTTGCTTTGAGGAGTTAAGTTATAAATTAACCCTGAAGTATTTTGCTTTTTATGGATTTAGAACTGATTCTGTATCCTAAACTCAATCCGTGTATCTCAGTTAATCTTGTATGTAGGGTCACCCATTGTTCCAAGTCTTCTCTACATCGTGGTTGTATTATTTAATGTTAATCACTTTGTCTTGTCCTCCCTTGAGTTTTTTGTTCTATAGACTTTGGATCCATAGATAATTGTTTTAAGAGGAAAAACAAGTTGTTTTCAGTTAGTATATCCTGTGGGACTATACTCCTCCTACTACTTCCTTCATTTAAGGTTAATTTACTTTTTAAATTTGGATTGGGTAGAAATAACTGGTTGCATGAAGAATTGTGGTCCAGACCTTGAGCCATGTGCATTATATGCCTAATATTTTTCCTAAAAACAGGAAGTCTTCACTGAATGAGCTATGAATCATTCTCCCTGATAGTAGAAATTTAAGACATAGGAATAGGACTGTTTATTCATAAATACAATCACCTTACTTCTCATTTACACTCTTCAGCAGTGTAGCCGGACCTTAAAGTGAATATAAATGTAACAGAATTGTACAAATGTAGGGCTGGAAGAGACCTCGAGAAATCATCAAGTAGCAGCCCCTGTGCTGAGGAAGGAGTAAGTAAACCTAAACCATCCCTGACAAGTTTGTCCAGCCTGTTCTTAAAAACCTCAAATGATGGGGATTCCACAGTCTGTCTTGGAAGCCTATTCCAGAGCTTAACTAGCCCAATAGTTAGAAAGTTTTTCTAGTAGCTAACCTAAGTCTCCCTTGCTGCAAATTAAGCCTGTTACTACTTGTCCTACCTTCAGTGGGTATGGAGAACAATTGATCATTGTCCTCTTTATAACAGCCCTTAACATGTTTGAAGACTATTATTAGGTGTCTTTCTCCCCCTCCCCCCCACGTCTTCTTTTTTCAAGACTAAACATGCCTTTTTTTTTTTTTTTTTAACATTTCCTCATAAGTCAGATTTTCTAACCTTTTGTCATTTTTGTTGCTCTTCTTTGGACTCTCTCCAGTTAGTCCACATCTTTAGTAATGTTTGGTGCCCAGAACTGGACACAGTACTCCAGCTAAGGCCTCGCCGGTGCCATGATGAGCAGGACGGTTACCTCTTGTGTCTTACATATAACACTGCTGTTGATGCACCCTAGAACGATATTAGCCTTTTTTGCAACTACATCATATTGTTGACTCATATTCAATTTTTGATCCACTATAACCTCCAAATCCTTTTCAGCAGTACAACTACCTAGTCAGTTATTCCCCATTTTGTAGTTGTGCGTGGGTTTTTTCCTTCAAGTGAAGTACTTTGTCCCAGGCTATTGAATTTCTTCTTGTTGAATTCAGACCAAGGCCTGGTCCACACTATAGCGTTAAATCGATTTAAACAGCATTAAATCGATTTAACCCTGTAACCGTCCACACTACAAGGCACTTTAAATCGATTTTAAGGGCTCTTAAAATCGATTTCTGTACTCCTCCCCAACGAGAGGAGTAACCTTAAAATCGATATTACTATATCGATTTAGGATTAGTGTGGACGGAAATCGAAGTTATTGGTCTCATTCTTTTACTGAGCTACCCAGAGTGCACCGCTCCGGAAATCGATGGTACATGGACGCACACCACCGAATTAATGTGCCCTAGTGTGGATGCATAAAATCGATTTTATAAAACCAGTTTTATAAAACCGGTTTCAATAATTTCGATTTTATGCTGTAGTGTAGACGTGGCCCAAGTCTTCAATTTGTCAGTTTTGTTTTTAATTCTAATCTTTTCCTCCAAAGTGATAGCACACCTTCCCAGGTTGGTGTTATCTACACATTTCCATTCCATTATCCAAGTCATTAATGTAAATATGGAATAGTACTGGACGCAAAACTGACGCCTGCGGGGCCCCACTACATATGCCCTTCCGTGTTGCAGTCATTCTCAAAGATAATTGCTAATTGTTCCGATTGCTTCAGCTAGTTCCTTAAATTCCCTAGGATGAATTTCATGACTTGAATACCTCTAATTTACTTAAATATTCTGTAACTTGTTCTTTCCCACTTTTGGTTTGCATTCCTTTTCCCTTGTTGTTTAATATTAATTGTGTTGAGAATCTGGTCAACAATAACCGTTTTAATGAAGATTTGAAGAAAATAGGCATTAAACACCTAAGCCTTCTTGATGTTATCAGTTATTAGCTCTCCTTCCTTGCTAAACAGAAGACCTACACTTCCCTTTGTTTTTCTTTTCCTCCTAATATATTTAAAGAACCTCTTATTGCCTTTTCTGTCCCTTGCTTGATGTAACTCATTTTGTTCCTTTGTTTTTTTGTTTTTGTCTCTACATGCTTGTTCTTTTCTTTGGCACTCCTTCATAGCAATTTGTCCATGTTTTGTAAGATTCCTTTTTGATTTAGCAGTCACTAAAGAGATCCTGATGGAGCCATGTTGGCCTCAGACAGTTTTTCCTTTGCATCAAGATAGTTTGCAGTTGTTCCTTTTAATATAGTCTCCTTGAGAAACACCCAGCTCTCCTGAACTCTTTTATCCCTTAGATTTTTTTCCCATGGGACCTATGTACCAGTTCTCTTAGTTTTAAGTCTATTTTATTTTTGCCATTGTGCTCTCACTCCTTCCTTTCCTTAGAACGATGGTCACTTCCATCCAAATTGTCTTCCACCTTCACAATCAATTTTTCTCTGTTGGTCAGAATCAGATATAAAATGGCTGTGCTCCAGTTAAATCCTTCACTTCCAGAAACAAAAAGTTGTCCCCAATACATTGCAATAACTTATTGGAAATGTCGTGTTTGCTGTATTCCTTTTTCAACAGTTGTCCGGGTAGTTAAAATCCCCCATTACTACTCAGTCTTCTGCTTTGGATATTTGTGGTGTTTGATCTAGAAATGCCTCATACACCTACTCTTTCTAATTTGATCGTTTATAGTAGATCCCTACCAGGATGTCAGGCTTAATTTTTACTGTTTTATCTTTACCCAGAGACTTTCAACTGGTCTGCCACTCACCTGATTCTTTATCTGCCAACAAGTGTACACATTCTTGATTATATGATGCAGCACCTCTTCCATTTTTACCCTGCTTGTCCTTGAATAAGCTATACCTCTCTATACCAATATTCTAGTCATGAGACTTATCCCACCAGGTCTCTGCCTGGGGGTGTAAAGTGGCCTTAGTGTAAATGATGATCAGGGTGCTGTGTGTACTGCTATAATTAGTGTAACTGGGAAGGTTAGAAGACTTACTGATTACCACACTTACCTTCCACATCTGTGACCAGAATTCAAGTCCTAAGTTGAAGGTCCTAAGTGAAATGAATCTGATATCAACAGAGTCCCTCTCAAAATTATAACATACAATTTGGCATAATTGGTCGGTTTTGTTTGGGAAAGGCCCAGTACTTCGTTAGTACAAGGACTGAACTACTGAACACACTCCTGAAATAAGTAATCCTAACAGGGCAACATGAGGGGGAGCCTACTGCATTTTTCACTTATGTGTGAATTTTAAAAAGGCTAGTGTTTCAGATTCCTTTACCAGCCTGGAGACCAAGTAACCCAAGCAAAGTAGGGTTTTATTTCATTGTGGTGCACAGTTCTACAGTGTGAGCTACTAAGTTATCATTTTTTTAACTTAATATGTGAATAATAAACGCCTTATTATGATTTGCCTTTACAATTTCTTGAAATTCAGGATTTAATTATGAAAATAATCTTGTAATAACAAATGCAGAAACAGTTGAAGTAAATTGACTTTTTAAAATTTGTGTCTTTGTACATTGCAGATTGAAGCTGCTGGACTTGCAACCTGTATTGAACTGTGTGTGAAAGCACTGCGCTTGGAATCCAGTGAAAACACAGATGTCAAGATATCCATTTGCAAGACTATCTCCTGTTTGTTGCCCGATGATTTGGAGGTTAAACGTGCTTGTCAATTAAGTGAATTTCTTCTTGAGCCCACTGTGGATGCATACTATGCTGTTGAAATGCTGTATAATCAGCCTGACCAGAAATATGATGAAGAGAATCTTCCAATACCAAATTCATTACGGTGCGAGCTCTTGCTTGTATTGAAAACTCAGTGGCCTTTTGATCCAGAATTCTGGGACTGGAAAACTCTAAAACGTCAGTGTCTTGCATTGATGGGAGAGGAGGCATCCATTGTATCTTCAATAGATGAGTTGAATGACAGTGAAGTATATGAGAAGGTCGAAGATTGCCAAGAGGAGAATAAAGAAACTTCTCTGAATGGTCTTGCTGGCAATTTTGATGAAGCTACAAGCCTGCTTAAAGGCATAAGAGATGAAAAGCAGAAAAAGAGAGAAATTAAAAAACTGAGAGAGCGGGGATTCATATCAGCTAGGTTTAGGAACTGGCAAGCCTACATGCAGTATTGCGTGTTATGTGACAAAGAATTCCTTGGTCATAGAATAGTTAGGCATGCACAGAAACACTATAAAGATGGAATTTACAGTTGCCCTATATGTGCACACAATTTTAATTCTAAAGAAACCTTTGTTCCTCATGTAACTCTACATGTTAAGAAGTCCAGCAAAGAGAGACTGGCTGCTATGAAACCACTGAGAAGATTGGGAAGACCTCCTAAAATAGCAACCACCAGTGAGAATCAGAAGGCTGATGCCATATCCAAGCAGGAACAACGACCCATTAAAAAGAATAGTCTTTATTCAGCAGACTTCATAGTGTTCAACGATAACGATGGTTCAGATGATGAAAATGATGACAAAGATAAACCTTATGTACCAGAGATAATACCAGTTCAAAAACCATTGCCTGTAAATGAATTCACTTGTCCAGTAACATTTTGTAAAAAAGGTTTTAAATACTTTAAAAATTTGATTGCACATGCAAAAGGGCATAAAGATAATGAAGAAGCAAAACGTTTTCTTGAAATGCAAAGCAAAAAAGTGATTTGCCAGTACTGTAGACGACATTTTGTAAGTGTTACTCACCTCAACGATCACTTACAAATGCACTGTGGCAGCAAGCCCTACATCTGCATACAGATGAAATGTAAAGCAGGTTTTAACAGTTATGCTGAGCTGTTAACTCATAGAAAAGAACATCAAGTCTTTAGAGCAAAGTGTATGTTTCCTAAATGTGGCAGAGTGTTTTCAGAAGCATATTTGCTCTATGATCATGAAGCACAACACTATAATACCTATACCTGCAAATTTACAGGCTGTGGAAAAGTTTACCGTTCTCAGAATGAACTAGAAAAACATGGTGAAGATCATAATAAGCAGCCTGAAAAAGTGTTAGAGATTGAAGGCCAGACTAATCGAACTGATCTTATTCAATCTTCAAAAGCTAATGAAAACCCTGAAGGGATCACTGTGAAAAAGGAATTGATCTCTCCCCTAGACAATAACACAAGTAACTTTACTGAAGCAGGAAGTAATGTGTGGGATCAAATCAAAGTAGAATCAGTTGGGACAGAGAGAGCAAATAAATCAGCCAATGCACTGAGGCAAGCTGATTCCCTCTCTGTTGATGGTTTGGAGCACTCTGTCACTGGTCTGGTAAAGAAAGAAGCAACAATTAGAATCAGCAATATCAGGATGCCTATTCTTAGCCAGAAGGTCCGGGATAACTTTGTAAGAAGAGGAAAGTTAGCTTCTGCAGGCAGTAAAATAGATACCAGTAAATCTGTAGTCCGGCAGTTGTGTTCAGCAGCAGAAGATTCTTGCAGTGATTGTCTTCCAGGTTTCCAGGAAAGAAAGGAGGAGAATTGTTTCAGTCAATCCCAGAATATTCAAAACATTTCTGTAAATTCAGACACACCAAAACCAGAAGCTCTTGCATCAAAAAGCCTAGAAAGACAAGTAAGTAATATGATGCCCTTCAGCATGCAGAATCAGACAGGTTTTCGAAACAATTTACCCATTTCCAAACTTGAACTTCAAGATAGTATTAAGAGTGCAACTAATCCATTTAATTTGCCCTTGAAGACATTAGAGAGTATTATATTTCTTCCGTCACAGTCCACCCTAAGCAGTTCTTTAGTTCCAGCTGTACCACAGGTAGCACCAGTTCAAAAATTTAACTGTCAAGTTGAGGGCTGTACTCGAACCTACAACTCCTCACAGAGTATTGGCAAACATATGAAGGCAGCACACCCTGATCATTATGCTGCTTTTAAAATGCAACGTAAGAATAAGAAAACCAGAAAACCCAGCAATTTGCAAAATATGCCTAGTGATGGAAAGATTTTGTATTTTTTGCCATCGCAAGTAGACAACCCCAGTAATGCTGCTTTTACATCACAAAACAAAACCAATGTAAATTCTGCTTGTGCGAGTCACTTGCAACATGTCTCAAATACACTTTTCCCAACCCACTTAGAAACTTTATCTAATCCAATGATACCAACAGTGGAAAGTGTCATAAATCCAGTCTGTATTAAAAGTGAACCTGAGAGTGTTTTATGTTCCCAAATGGAAAATCTATCTAGTACGACTTTACCTTCACAATTAGAAGATCTGGCAAAAACAGTTATGCCTTTGAATATTGACAGTGGTTCAGATCCCTTTCTTCCTTTACCTGCCGAAAGCAATTCCATTTCTCTCTTTCCTTCACCAGCAGACCATGTCCCAGATTCAGTCTTCTCACAGCTGGAAAACAATACAAATCATTTTTCATCACAGCTAGAAGGAAACACTAGTTCTGTATTTCCAAAGGAAGAAAGTATTGATGAACCAATCTTTTCTTCTCGAGCAAATAATGAAAATAACTTCAGTGAAACCACCTCCCAACTTCCAGCTTCAGAAAAAGTGAAGAAGGATCGTGGACGGGGTCCAAATGGAAAAGAAAGGAAGCCAAAACATAACAAGCGAGCGAAATGGCCAGCAATAATTAGAGATGGCAAATTTATCTGTAGTAGGTGTTTCAGAGTTTTTACTAATCCCAGATCACTTGGTGGTCACTTGTCTAAACGGTCTGTTTGTAAACCCATTGAGGGATCAGAAATTTCTCCAGAAGCCCTGCAGACTAATGGACAATCATCTCTACTTGCCAGTATGATTCTTTCCTCAAATGTAGGAAACTTGCAGCAACCCCAGGAGTCTACATTCAATCCAGAAGCATGTTTTAAAGATCCATCATTCCTACAGTTGCTTACAGCTGAAAATCGTTCAGCTGCTTTTTTGCAGACCATGTTTCCACGGGCTAGTGTGGCTAACTTTAATCCGAGTGGAAATGAGGAAGGAAATGAAATTATTAAACAAGCCTTGGAAACTGCAGGCATTCCAAGTACATTTGATAACACTGAAATGCTTCCACATATAGTTACAACTAGCTGTGTCACTGGTACAACTCAAATGAATTCAGCGGTTCTCTCCAATCCAACTGTATCCTCTCTCTTGCAGACAGTCTGCAACCCAAGTACCCTACTTACAAACCAAAACCGGGCCCTAAACAACAAAATTCCTTCATCGGATGACTGCAACAATTTGCCTGTTTTTGCAACAGATGATTTAATGGTAAAGACTATTGAAAATGGCTTGTGCTCTGGCTCATTTCCTAATTCTGTTGCAGCAGCACAGAATTTTGCAGGTAATAGTTCACGAGTTTCTGTTATAAATAGTCCCAAGAATTCAGGATCAAATACTTTGAATAAGAAGGGGAGCAGTGCGTCAAAGAGAAAGAAAAAAGCAGCTACTCCCTTGCTTGCACCTAACTCTTCACAAAAATTAGTAGTAAATGATTTAACAGCAATGGGACTTCTAGCCAAAAGCATTGAAGGGAGTGTGCAAGTACCAACAGATAATTTTCAGTCAAACTTACTGGCAAACTGTGAGTCTCAGGTGTTAGTGGAAAATCTTACACAAAAACTAAATAATGTTGACAATCAGTTATTCGTGCCCAGTGTCAAAGAAAACTTCAAAACTAATCTTGAGTCTCATGCAGCATTAGCTCCTTTAACAATAAAAACTGAAAATGGTGACTCCCAGATGATGACTCTGAATGCCTGTGCTCAAGGAAATTCTGATTTACAGATTTCAGAGGACAATGTTATTCAAAACTTTGAGAAAACCCTTGAAATAATTAAGACTGCTATGAATTCCCAAATGCTTGAGGTAAAAAATGAAATCCAGGATGCTGTCATTGAGTCAACCAAGAATACACAAGTAAATACTACGAAACTCCCTCCAGCAAACTGTTCACAGAATATTAAGTTACCCAACCATACTCAATTCGCAGTACGCACTAGAGATGCCATCACTGCGAAGAGTAACTCTTCTCAACCTGAAACTTCTCAAAAGGATGATGTTCAAGTGTTGGAGATTTTAGAGGGTTTGCAGAAACTGAGATTAGAAAATGATACATCCAGTCAGGTGTCTGATAGTGTGTCTCAGTGTCCTCCAATGGATACTCTAGCACCGCTTTCTGCTGTTGCTGTTGTATCAACTGAGAAAACATCCGTGGCCCAGCCATCTTCAGAGACCAGTAATATTCAGTTTAGTGACAAAGTCCACAAGCCTTTCGTCTGCCAGGACCAAGGCTGTGATTATAGTGCTATGACAAAGGATGCATTATTTAAACACTATGGCAAGGTACATCAGTACACTGCAGAAATGATACTGGAAATCAAGAAGCATCAATTGAAATATGCCCCATTTAAATGTGTTGTAACTACCTGTCCAAAAACATTCACAAGAAATTCAAATCTCCGAGCACACTGTCAGCTGGTGCATCACTTCACAACGGAGGAAATGGTGAAATTAAAAATAAAAAGACCTTATGGAAGACGATCTCATAATGAAGCTATAAACATAACCCAACGGCCTGTTGAAATAAAAAATCTGCAGACTCTAATAATGAAAAGTAAAAACGAACCTCGGTTGGTTAAAGGACTTGAAGTAAAGAAGGAGGCTGTCATACAACCTGTGAAAATCCCAGAAAAGCTAATCCCAGAAAAAAAAAATCCTGAAAAACTGGAAAAACCTCCACAGGTGCTTACTGTTCCTCCAGAGCAACATAATGCAGCTTCTTTCAGTAATACACAGATACAACCAAAAGTACGCAAAATTAGGAGGCATCGGAAGGAGAAAGAAGAAAGAAAACGCAGGAAACCAGTTACCAAATCTCTTGAGTTTCCTACTAGATATAGTCCTTACAGACCATACCGATGTGTCCATCAAGGCTGTTTTGCAGCTTTTACAATACAGCAAAACCTGATTCTTCATTACCAGGCTGTTCACAAATCAGATTTGCCTGCCTTCTCTGTGGAGGTTGAAGAAGAAAGTGAACCAAGTAAAGAAGAATGTGATGAAATTGAAACCAAACAGACTGTGAAAGAATTCAGGTGTGAAGTGAGTGACTGCTCGAGAATATTTCAGGAGGTTACTAGTCTGATACAGCATTATATGAAGCTTCATGAGATGACTCCTGAGGAAATCGGAAGCATGAAATCAGCCCTGGATGTTGGAAGATTTCCATGTGATCAGTCTCAGTGTAAATCTTCATTTACAGCCTATTTTAACTATATTCTACATCTTGAAACAGATCATGGAATTAAGATAAGGCCAAACAAAGTAGAAGAAGATGGCATATACAAGTGTGATTGTGAGGGCTGTGATCGTATGTACGCGACTAGATCAAACCTTCTAAGACATATTTTTAATAAACATAATGATAGGCATAAAGATCACTTAATAAGGCCCAGGCGATTAACACCAGGTCAGGAAAATATTTCCAGCAAGGCAAACCAAGAGAAGCCAATAAAGTCTAAACATAGAGGACTGAAACACAATAGGTCAGGAAAGGACGGAAACAGATTGTCAATAAAGACCAAACGAAAGAAAAATGTTAACTTGGAAAGCAAGAATACAAAAGGTGGGCAGATTCAAGAAAACAAGGCTTATTCCCTGAAACGTGGAAAACATGTGTATTCGATAAAGGCTATAAATGATGCCTTATCTGAATGTACAAGCAGGTTTGTAACACAGTATCCTTGTATGATAAAAGGATGTTCCTCAGTTGTTACAAGTGAGAGTAATATAATTAGACATTATAAATGTCATAAGTTATCTAAGGCATTTACTTCACAACACAGAAATCTTCTTATTGTCTCAAAAAAACACTCTGTATCACAAGTAAAGGAAGCATCCTCTGAACAAGAGGAAGCTAATAAAAAAAGTGATGTGAAAGAGTCTGATCCATGTTTGCCAGAGAGCAATGATGACTTGAGTACCTCTGCATTACCACAGAGTGAAATTGAGAAAGGTGAGAAGGATGAAGTGGATGAACTGACAGAACTCTTCATTACTAAACTGATTAATGAGGATTGCACGTGTGCTGAAAATCCAGCTAAGACCTCTTCCAGTGTAAATAGTAACTTTCAGGAAACTGTCTCCTGCCACTCAGAAAAGCAAAAATCAAATAATTTAAAGAGAGCAAATAAAGAAAAAAACCTCTCTCAGAATAAAAAGAGAAGACTTGAGAAACCTGAAGAAGTACTGGCAGTTGAACTGAGTAGCATGCATAGGGAGGAAGAGACTGCTATTGCTATTCAGACCGCTGAAGAGCAACCCACAACTTTCGATTGGAGTTCATTTAAGCCTATGGGATTTGAAGTGTCGTTCCTCAAGTTCCTTGAAGAGTCTGCTGTGAAGCAAAAGAAAAATGCTGAGAGAGACTACCATAGCAGTGGAACCAAAAAAGGGTCTCATTCAAACTCAAAAAAATCCAATGAAAAGACCTCCTTGGCAAGTAGTAACATTACGTGGTCCTGTACTGAAAGCGAAACCCTTGTACAGTTTGCCAATCCATCACAACTTCAGTGTAGTGATAAAGTAAAAATAGTTTTAGACAAGACTCTTAAAGACTGCACTGAGCTTGTGTTGAAGCAACTTCAGGAAATGAAACCTACTGTCAGTCTGAAAAAACTTGAAGGACATTGGGAGGATGATCCAGCGGCTACAGTTGCAAAAGAAATTCTTTTGGGTAATGAGGAAGGGGAATCACATTACTGATAACTGTATTTTAAACATGACCTGTAATACATTTTTATTTTGAATAGGAAGCCATCAAGCATGCTAGTAATTGTGAAGCTTTTTTATTTTGTTGAAGTGATTTAACCTAGCAGAAACATGACATTAGTCATGTAAATTTCTTATTTGTTTTTATCCCTATGGGACTTGAGGAACAGAATCATTGCTTCAGTTTTGTAAATAGTTGATCAGAACTTCAGCTTTCTATCAAATTGTCCTTTCCATTAACTAAATCTTTGTGAATTGTCTGTGATTGGTATCTTTCACCAGGTCACTTCTCATGTATAACAGTACTCTTTATTTGTAGATACATTTTTTGTATATATTTATTATTGTAAATCATTTGCTGCCACCAGCAGTCTGTATGTCTAAACTATTAAATGACACATTTATATTCGGAATTTTAATTTGTAACTAAGCAATCAAGTTTTTAAAATTGTCCTTTAATCGTTTTAAATTAAGAACTTTTTGAACTAAACCTAGATAAGTCTGCCATATCCAGTTTATTTTGCTTAAAGCATTTATTTACAGGAAAGAAGCTGGATAGGATCACATTTCATATGTTCAACACATACTGACTGACAGTTCTCATTTTTTGTAAATTTTAACATCCAGTATCTTTGGATGGTATTCACATGTAGTTATGTCATAAATTTAAATAGTTTTCCTATAACTACATTTTTCATTGCTTTTAATTGGGTACAAAGTTATTATGATTCCATAATATAATGGAAATGTGAATAAAAATAGTTTGCTACATTGGAGATTTTAAACAGCATTTGGTATTGAAGAACCTGTTGTGAATGTGATAGAAAATTAGTAGTGTGGAGCAGTGTATATATTTGAGGTGGTGATTTGTGAAGTAGCCCAGTATTGCCTTAAATAAAATCACATTTCATTTCTTGTTTTATACATGTGATCTTATGAAGGTTATTTTTGTTTCTGTAACTTAAATTGATGTATAGTTTAATTTTTTTTGTTTAAAAAAATGCTACTTCGGAAACAGTGGGATCTGGGGGAGGGTGTTTTTGTTTTTTGTTTTTTGTTTTGTTTTGATGATGGCTTTTTAAACATGTTTATTTTGACCATACCAGAGTGGAATCTATCTGTAAATATGAGTCTTCATGCCATAACATTTAAAACTGAATAAATGGAGCACTTTCTAAAAAGAAAGGTAGAGATTGTGAACTCAGAGACAAAATATCTGTACTCTACAGGTGGCATAGGTTCCCTCTGCACTCACCTTTCCTCTTGCCGACTGGTTTTGGCAACAGTTTTGCCTACTCTGTATTTCCACACTGGAATGAGCGTCGGAAGCAGTGCCACTTGTCATAACTGGGATTTGTGAGATCTCTCTTTATGCTACTAACTGCAGTGACAAGGATATAATTTGTTTAGTAACCCAAACAGTAAATACATTAGTGGGAGCTCTCATTATCCAAGAAAATTTAAAATGTTTTCAAACAATACATAAGATTATACTTAATTTACAGTGAACCAGCCAGCTATATTGTTTGGTACCAAAAATCATTTTCCTTGGATTCTCTATTATTGGACATAACCTACCTTCAGTGCTATAAAATGGTCTTTACCTTGACTGCTGTTCGCTTGATTTTTCTACAGACTTGCCTCACTCCCATGTAATCCTCTTTGCATTAAATACTACATTTGATTGCTTTAAACTTCTCACCTATACTCTTTGACAGCTGACTTGAATATTGGTGTAAAAGACATTTTTATTCAGAGTAAAATGAAATCTACTTTGAGGATGCAGATGATGTAAAAAATGTAGTAGGAGAGAGGGAGTAATTAAACCTTGTGAATAGGCTGTCAGTATCTAGTCTTATGCAGAGTACCATTTAACACAAAAACAAATGCTCTTGTGTGAAGTGAGCCCCGTTAGCTGTCAACAGTAACTTTCATCTGCTTTTGAGCCACTAAACCATTGCTGCCTCCAAATCAAAGCAACTATGGCTGCTGAACGTAAATGTGTTTAAAATCAAAATATTCTTGGATTTTAAGGTCATAAGGGGCCATTGTGATAGTCTACTTTGACCTGCAGAACACAGTCCATAGGACTTCCTTGAATTAATTCTTGCTTCAGCTCCAATATATATGGTTGAAATAGAGCATATCTTTTTAGAAAAACATCCAGTCTTGTAAAATTCTAATTGGGCACTTTCAAGTGAATGGTTTTGTGATAATCAAAGGTATGTAGTCAGCAGACTTCACTTTTTTATAAAATTCCATACCCATATTAGCACCTTTCCTTGTTACATAAGGACTAAACATGTTGATGTTAAGTCTATATACACACATACACTGTTTATGATTGCATTTCAGACTTAGCAGTGAATCTATACTGTTCACAATCATTTGTGTTTCTAATTAGTTTCTCATATGTTAGTACCGAGGGACCAGATCCACAAACGGACTTAGGTGCTGCAGTGCTCAGCAACACAGTGCCTACAAAATCACAGGAATAACACTGCAATCCACAAAGCCTGAGTTAGGTGTCTAGGTTTCCTATCCAATGAATTGGGAGAATTAGCTGCCTTACAATGAGATGCACAAAAGCCAGCATGTCAGATGTTGTGGGAGATGCTGACCCAAAGAGGTTGTGCTAAGCCTAGTCTCATTCTCAGAGAGCTGGGTCCAGTCCCCCCTGCTCCAGTCACTTCATTATTTTATACACAGTGGAACTGCTTCAACAGGAGAGGCTGTGGGAGCCCCACATCAGAATATCCCATAGCTCAGTGGTTAAAGCCCTCTCCTGAGAGAGGAGGATTGAACAGGAGTCTCCCATCTCCACCTCTGGCAGAGTGGGGGGAATAGAAGTCTCCCACATCCCAGCCAAGGGCTCTAACCACTATTCTGAAACTTCTAAGATGGGCACCAACAGCACTACTACTTTGGCTGGATGTTGAATGGGGCCCAATTTGATAGGTGTGCTCTGAGCACCAGCTTGGGCCAGGCACATGACTTACGCTGTCAAAAACCTACATTCCTCAGGTTTGTGAATCACTCCGCAGCTTTGGCAGGAGATAGGCATCCAAGTGCCTAGAGGGAGGCAGCAGTATATGTGCCCAGAGGCTGAAACTTAGGCATCAAGGGAACTTTCACCCTGAAAACTTAGATGCTGAATGAGTTTAGGTAATTATAGAATTTGATGATAGTTTTGTGGTTTGTAATGTAGCCAAAACTGGGACTTAGGTACCTAACTAACTGTGGATCTGGGCCTTGGTTTTTCATGCCTTTCTGTGGAATGAAATTCCATGAGAGTAGCATTCATTCTTAAGTTTGCATTCACAGGTACTACATTGGCATGTTCTAAAATCCCCAAAATTTACCATTGATATCAATATTCAGGAAATCATTTCTATTCATAGTCTGTTTAATAATATGGGTCCTAACACCAGTTGACAATATCTCTGAGAAATTGTTATTCCCCATCTTCCATCCTTCCCCACGTTCAGAAACAAAGTTAGACCTTTGGCGACAATACGAAAACAAAGTGGTCATTAAGTCCTCACTAGACAACTTGTTAAATGGATATTGGGTAGCCTAATTAAAGTGTAGTCTGGTGCCACAGTAGTATTTTTCTTTCTAAAGAAAACATTTGAAATGCAGGTTTTATATTTTTTAAGTAGTTTTGATTGAAAATATTACCAAGTGCAAAAGGATGCTGAGCTTTGGCAAAATATGTTTTTCTTCCAGGAAAAGTGAGTGCAAAAAGAGTACCTCATTATTTAATAGACCTGTTCCTTATGTGTATTCAGTCCTATCTGTTCTCTTTAGTGACAAAAAAATGTTTCTCCCGTGATAACTGTGTTGGCTCAGTGGTGCTGAGAATGAGCTGAAGTATTTTCCTTTTTTGAGCATCATCGGTGGAATTGCTTCCTGAGTTCCATACGGGAACACTAAAAGAAATGGCAGTGTACATATCTGATGGCCTTTTTAATAACTTTTTCAAATGTACTCAGTTTATAAGTATAAATATGTTTCATTCTGCGAGCTCTACAAACTTAACCTGTGAACTGAGTCAAGCTGGGCTTTTTTTCCTCATACACTGCTGACAATTGAGACAATAGTCATGGATAATGCCATTTTTAAACCAGGTCTGCACTTCAAACTTTATTATCCGATTTTCTTTAATTTTGCAACAGTCTTACAGAAAACATTTTCTAGTAATTATTGACCTCTGAATTTTCAAAGCATGCAGCTGAAAATATAAGCTCACTGAAGTAAACAAGTAGATCCCAAATCCAGAATAGCAGAGTGAAAATATGAGATGCTTTGAGTAATTGATTCTGATGTTAGATTTATTTTTAAAACACTAGTTGACATCTTTAAGACATGGAATCAGAGTTCATAAGATTCTGACCCATAGATGAGGACTGATTATTTTAATTTTGTACAAAGAAGAATAGTGAGTTTGCAGGAAGTTCTACTGCGCAGCTCATTTTATTTCCGGGAAGTCTTTTCCCTTGTTGCTTTCCTCTGTGGTGGTAAATGAAATTTGCTTGGGATTGATAGATTTCAGTGCCAGAGGGGAGCATTGTGATCTAGTCTGACCTGCATAACACAGGCTGTAGAACTTACCCAAAATAATTCCTAGAGGATATATTTTAGAAAAACATCTGATGTTGATTTAAAAATTATCAGAGATGGAGAATCCACCACAACCCTTTGTATATTGTGCCAATGGTTAATTACTCCCGTTGAGTATGTAAACCTTATTTCCCATCTCAATTTGTCTCACTTCAACTTACAGCCATTGGATTGTGTTGTACCTTTCTCTGCTAGATTGAAGAGCCCATTATTAAGTATGTGTTCCCCATCTTGCTGCTTATAGAGTATGGTCAAGTCATCCCTTTACCTTCTCTTTAAGCTAAATAGATTGAGTTCCTTGAATCTATCACTTTAAGGCAGTGGTTCTCAAACATTTGTGCCCCCTTTCTCTGTGTCTGTAGCAGTTTATGCTGCCGCTATACAAATGCATGTATCAATTAAAAAAAATTAACATGAAACTCTCACTAAATATTAAAAACAGGCATTGATTCAAACAGAGCCAACAGTCCATTGTAATGAGAGCGAAAGCAAAACAGCTACTGATCGATGCTTCAATTAAATTTGGTTGTAGCAAATGGATTAACATGCAGCTAGATGGCAATGAATTTGTATAATGCTATGCAACCTTAATAGAAATCAGTCAAAATGAACAGCGCTGTCTAGTCATATACACAGTGCCACCTGAGGACATGATTTGTCTGAAGGAATCAGCTTTGCTTGTTCATTGCTGTGGATAAAATGTGCACAGTACGTTTCTCCCCCCCAAAAAAGCTGCTCCTGCTCTCCCCAATACATACTCTGTCTCACCCCCAACCCCACCCAGTTTGAGAACCTCTGCGAGTATAAGGCAGTTTTCTATTTCTTTTATCATTCCCCTGGCTCTTCTCTAAACCCTCTAATTTATCAACAGTCTTCTTCAATTGTGGGCTCCAGAACAGGACATAGTATTTCAGCAGCGGTCGCCCAAGTCACTGCTTCCCAGGATAAAGTCCCCCATCTTGTAAGGTTGACCTAAATTCTTGGTTCCTAGATGTATGTGTGACCAATTGGGAGTTCTGTCTGTACCACTTTTAAATTTTGGATGATTTTATGAAATTATATTATTAAATTACTGTGTCATGGAAAGCCTATATGTATGTTGATCTCCTATAAATTAGCAGAGTTGTAACATCTCTGCCAGGCAAGAGAGGCAATGGTGAGTGAGCAGCAATTAACAATCATTCAAAATAAAGCTCCTTAGGACAATACATTTGATCTACCTGGGAGAAGACACTGCCTCCTCTTGACTGAAGAGCAGGGGGAAAAGAGACTTGGGAAAAATGGAAAATTACCAAAAGGTGGAACAAAAGAACCAGGTGACCCCAGCAGGAATCTATAAAGGGACTCTCAGGAGTGAACTGGAGACAAACGCCATCTTGCGCCAGACTGGGGCAGGGTAGGCAATAGTGTGAAAGATCCTGCCTGATGGAGCACAGATGATCTCCCAAGAGAAGGGTGAGTTAGTGAGGGACACTTGCATTTAGAATGTTGTATTGTTTTGTGATCTATACTTTTGTGTGCTTTATACATAAGTATAAAGAACATAAAGTTGTTAGACTGAACAAAGTGTGTGTGCGCTGATTCACAACTACTGTTTTCCCCTCAGTTAAACTGGAAACTGGAAACTTCCCACAGGTTGAGTGGAGTTCTGGGAGAGAGGTGTGTTTAAGCATTGGGAAGTCAGAGGGGTCAGGGCCGTGCTCAGAGCAGGTGGGTGATTGGACAGGGTCCAACACTTGGAGAGGGTGCCAAATAAAAGGACTGCAGGCCGAGCATGGGCCTGACAACCAGGTCCGGCTCCAGGCACCAGCTGAGCAAGCTCCTGCTTGGGGCGCCATTCTGCCAAACCTAGGGCGGCACAGCCGCTTTTTTTGTTCACTACTCCGGCCGCCGTGTAGGGGGCGGCGGCACAGAGGAGGGGAGCGCCCTGCAGCAAACGCCCCCGTCCGTCCCTCCCAACCGACCAGAGCGGAGTCTCCCCGGCAGGCAGCGCAGCGGTCGGGGCCGCGTGGCGAGCACCCCACTGAAGCGCTGGTCGCCCCCTTTCTCTCTCTCCCCCCAGCTCTCTCCCATCCCCTCCACTTGACCGGGCGCGCGCACTGCAGCACGGGGAGCCCCTGGCTCCGGCCACCCTGTAGGGTTTTTTGTTTTGTTTTGCCGGCTGCACCGTTGTTTCTCCCACCGTGCCCCTGCTTTGCTGCTCCAACCGCTCTGGTTTTGTGTCGTTCCCCCCCTCCTCCTCATTTGCCACTCCAGATGTGCCGTGTTCCCCCCACACACTTTGCCACTCCAGCCGCACTGTTTTTTGTGTTTTTTCCCACTGCTTTGCTGCTCCGGTGGCCCCGCCCCTCCTTTTTTCTTGGGGCGGCAAAAAAGCCAGAGCTGGCCCTGCTGACAACACCAAGATTGAGGCAGTCGCAGGACTCCATTCAGGCTAACACACCCCAGGGGATCCAGAGCACAGAGGGTTGGATTCCCCTCTCAGCAGTCCTAGAGTATGGCCAGGAAGGCACACTCACGAGGATCAATGACCGTGTTTGGGATCTACAGGGTAGCCTGTGAAGATTTTTAAAACTGTTGCCGGGGTTATACTTTTGCTCTTAAACTGAAAGTTGGTAGCAGGTTTCTTAATTTATCTCAGGTAGAAGCTAGGTAGCAAGTCTGCATTACAAGCAGCTCATGAAAGAGCAGCTCCTGAGCCTGTGTGCACACTCAGGTCTGTCTGCTGCTGCTGTTCAGAAGAAATTAGAGCTAATGGCCATGCAGCACTCATATCCCATGAGGCAGGATGGGACACCTGCTCCAAACCAGGGGCCAGAAGAGGTCCCTTTTTTCTCTTACAGGCCATGTAGTGACTGAGCAGATGGAGCTAGAGAGGGCCGGAGCTGTGGAGGCTGGAGTGGAAAAGGCTGCTCAAGGAGGAGAGGCAGGTAGAGCTAGGGACTTTAGAGTGAAGGTAGAACTGGAATAAGAAAAGCTTGCCGACCAGGACAAACGTAGCTGGCTTGAACAGGAGAAGAGGGTCAAGTCACGCTAATGGGATCCCAGAGGAAAGATGTAGGTGTGCCTGATCCAGTACGGCAGTTCCTGTGTTCTTATGTTCAGAAATATTTATTGGGCTCTTCTGCTTTTGCTGCATTATTATTGATAATTCTACCTTTTCTATCTAGTAATTGACCAATACCATTGTTAGGATTCTTTTTTGTTCCTAATATACCTTTTAAAGTTTCTCCTTATTTTCTTTTACTTGGCTGATCATAGATTTCTCCTTGTGTCCCTTTGCTTCCCTTATCAATTTTCTACAATTTCTAGCTTACAATTTATATTCATTGCTATCAACTTCCCCTTTCTTCCATTTGTGTGTGTATACATACGTGTGTGCACACACACACATCTTCCTTCACTTCCCCACTAAACCATGTATGTTTATTTACCGATGTAGCCTTCTTCCGTGATTGTGGCTTTTTGGACCTCTACTAAAGTGTCATTAAACAATTCCCAATTTTTATTCACAGTCTTCTGACTAAATTCTTCCTCCTGACTGATTTTTGGCTCAATTATTTTCTGCTTTGTGAAACTGGACTTTTTAAAGTACCACGTATATCAATCACTGGTTGGGACTTAATTCTGTTTGCATATTATAAATGTGCTCAAGTCATGATCACTTGTACCTATGTTACCATTAGTTTTTTAGTTCTGTGATTAGTTCTTTATCTGTCAAGAGCGGTATAATACAGAATTCCCCCATGTTGGATGCAACACGTTTTGAGTTAGGAAATTGTCTCTATAATGTTTAGAAATTCCAGGGATGTTTTAGTACTGGCAGCATGAGAACTCCAGCATATGTCACTCCATGATCACACAGCTTTTTTCTTACACATTGTAGATAGGTGTGCCAAGGAGCTCCTAGTGTAATCCTGTTTCCTAGTGTAATCTTGTGCTTTATTTATTAAGACATTGTTCCAAGTAGGGCCCTATTAAATTCATGGTCCATTTTGGTCAGTTTCAGTCATAAGATTTAAAAACTCATATTTAAATCTGAAATTTCATGGTGTTCTAACTGGGATTCCTGATCCAAAGCGGGGTTGTGGGGGTCACAAGGCTATTGTTGGGGGATCATGGTATTGTCACCCTTGCTTCCGCATTCATGCTGGTGCCGGTGCTGCCTTCAGAGCTGGGCAGCCAGAGGGCAGTGCTGCTGGCCGAGAGCCTAGCTCTAAAGGCAGTACCACCCCTGGCAGCAACACAGAAGTAAGACTAGCGTGGTATGGTATTGCCACCCTCACTTCTGCACTGCTACTGGTGGGGAGGGTTATTTTTTATTACAAATATTTGCACTGTAAAAATGATGAAACATACTATTTCTTTTATTGAAATCACCTCAGGCAAGTACTGTAGTACAATCTCTTTATCGTGAAAGGGAAATTTACAAATATTGGAGTTTTTTTGTTACATAACTGCACTCAAAAATAAAACAATGTAAAACTTTAGAGCCTACAAGTCCATTCAGTCCTACTTCTTGTTCAGCCAATCACTCAGAAAAACAAGTTTGTTTACATTTACAAGAGATAATGCCAGGGCCGGCCCCAGCGTGCCAAGTGCATGCTTGGGGCGGCATGCCGCAGGGGGCGCTCTGCCGGTTGCCGGGAGGGCGTCAGACGGCTCCGGTGCACCTCCCGCAGGCGTCCCTGTGGAGGGTCCGCTGGTCCTCACTGCTCCGGTGGAGCATCCACAGGCACGCCTGCGGGAGGTCCACCGGAGCCGCGGGACCGGCGAGCGGCAGAGCCCCCCCAGCAGCATGCTGCCGTGCTTGGGGCGGCGAAATTGCTAGAGCAGGTCCTGGATAATGCTGCCCACTTATTATTTACAATGTCTCCTGAAGATAAGAACAGGCATTTGCATGACACTGTTGTAGCTGGTGGAACACATTTACATGCCAGATGCACTAAAGATTCATGCTTCAACCACCATTCCAGAGGACGTGTGTCCGTGCTGATGATGGGTTTTGTTCGATAATGATCCAAAGCAGAGAGGACCGACATATGTTCATTTTCATCATCTGAGTCAGATACCACCAGCAGAAGATTGATTTCTTTTTTTGTGGTGGTGGTGGTGCAGGTTCTGTAGTTCCCTCATTGGGGTGTTGCTTTTTTAAGACTTCTGAAAGCATGTTCCACACTCTGCCCCAATCAGATTTTGGAAGGCACTTCAGATTCTTAAACCTTGGGTCCAGTGCTGTAGCTATTTTTAGAAATCTCACATTGGTACCTTCTTGGTGTTTTGTCAAATCTGCTGTGAAAGTGTTCTTAAAATGAATAACATGCTGGGTCATCATCCGAGACATGAAATATATGGCAGAATGTGGGTAAAACAGAACAGGAGACATACAATTCTCACCTCAAGTTCCATCACAAATTTAATTAATGCATTATTTTTTTAATGAGCATCATCAGCATGGAAGCATGTCCTCTGGAATGGTGGACGAAACATGAAGGGGCATACAAATGTTTAGCATATTGGGCAGATAAATAACTTGCAATGCTGGCTACAAAAGTGCCATGCAAATGCCTGTTCTCACTTTCAGGTGACACTGTAAATAAGAAACAGGCAGCATTATCTCCTGAAAATGTAACAAACTTTTTTTTCTGAGTTATTGGCTGAACAAGAAGTAGGACTGAATGGACTTGTAGTCTCTGAAGTTTTACATTGTTTTGTTTTTGAGTGCAGTTATGTAACAAAAAAAATCTACATTTGTAAATTGCACTTTCACGATAAAAAAAATTGCACTACAGAACTTCTCTGAGGTGAATTGAAACATACTATTTCTTTTATCATTTTTGCAGGGTAAATATTTGTAATAAAAAATAATATAAAGTGAGCACTGTACACTTTGTATTCTGTGTTGTAATTGAAATCAATATATTTGAAAATGTAGAAAAACATCCAAAAATATTTCATACATTTCAATTGGTATTCTATTGTTTAACAGTGTGATTAAAAGTGAGATTACTCACGATTAATTTTTTTAATTGCAATTAATTTTTTTAGTTAATCGCCCGAGTTAACTGCAATTAATCAACAGCCCTATTAGTTTTGCTCATGTTTCAGTCTGGATGAGTTGCAGAGACAGAGGAACATGTTTCCTAATATTACTATTCCATGCAAGCAAATAACATAGATGCCTCATGGCTGTTATGTTGCAAATGGGTGGGGAGGTATTCACAAGATATCCTCTATGAGGCAGTTTGAGCCCTGTCCTCGAATGCACAAATTTAACTGAAAGCCTATGTTGGTGTTTACAGTATTTGCTGCTCTCTCTGATTCTCAAGTAAACACTATTAAAAAGTCCTCTTTCATTATTGTAATGGTTTTAGAAAATCCCACTCCCCTCCAAAATAAAGTATTTTTACCTTTAGTTGAAGCTGGCCTCTTTTTTCTCAAAGGAAGAGGATGTTGGTGCAGGGATCGGCAACCTTTGGCATGCAGCCAGCCAGGGTAAGCACCTGGTGGGCTGGGCCAGTTTGTTTACCTGCTGCATCCACGGGTTCAGCCAATCGCGGCTTCCACTGGCCACGGTTTGCCACTCCAGGCCAATGGGGGCTGCGGGAAGTGGCGTGGGTTGAGGGATGTGCTGGCCGCTACGTCCCACCATCCCAGTTGGCCTGGAGCAGCAAACCACGTCCAGTGGGAACCGCGATCGGCCGAACCTGCGGATGTGGCAGGTAAACAAACTGGCCCAGCCCGCCAGGGTGCTTACCCTGGCGAGCCGTGTGCCAAAGGATGCACTACATCAGGGATCGACAAAAAATGGACAGATGTCAAGCTAGGACTGAGTTTCCTTTCCTAGGGTTACTCATTATGACAATTCAAATGGTAAAAGTACATGATGAATAGACTTTTGTTATGGAATGCAAAATTGTTTCATTCAGTATTTGATGCTTTTTGTGGAACAGCTAGCTCAACTCATGCATTTGAAAGCAGTTTGGACGCTACGTTTTGTATAGATAATGCATGGCAAATGTTTGCTGAAATTTTGCCAGGCATAGGGAAATACAGTGTAGATGAAATTACTATAACGTGGGTTCACAACTGGTTGGAAAGCCATTCTCAAGGAACAGCTATCAATAGTTGGCTGACAGGCCTGGTGGAAGACGTATCTAATTGGGTCCCACATGGGATCTGTTTAGGATTCAGTACTTGTCAGCATTTTCACTGACTGGATAATGGAGTGGAGAGTATGCTTCCAAAAGTGACCCCAAGCTGGGAGGGGTTTCTAGCACTTTGGAGGACAGGATTAGAATTAAAAATGATCTTGATAAATTAGAAAATTGATCTGAATTCAACAAGATGAAACTCAGTAAAGACAAATGCAAAGTGTGGCACTTAGAAAGAACAACAAAATGGGGATTAACTGGCTGGGCAATAGCACTTCAGAAAAGGATCTGGAGGTTATGTTGGATCGCAAATTGAATTTGAGCCAACAACATGACACAGTTGTGAAAAAGACAATTCCAGAGTGTATTAACAGGAGTGTCATATGTAAGACCCTGGAGCTAATTGTTGTCACTGCTGAGACCTCAGCTGGAGTATTTGTTCAGTTTTGGGCACTACACTTTAAGAAAGATGTGGACAAACTGAAGGAAGTCCAGAGGAGAGCAACAAAAATAATCAAAGTTTTAGAAAACCTGGCTTATCAGGAAATGTTTAAAAAACTGGGCATGTGTAAGCCTTGACAAAAAAGGACTAAGCTGGGAGCTGATAAGTCTTCAAATATGTTAAGAGTTGTTAGAAGAATAATTCAGTTGTCCTCCATGTCCACTGAAGGACAAGAAGTAATGGCCTTAATCTGCAGTAAGAGAGATTTAGAATAGCTATTAGGAAAAACTTTCCAACTCTAAGGGTAGCTGGGTGTCGGAACAGATTATCAAGGGAGGCTGGGAAATCCCCATAATCTGAGTTTTTTAAGAACAGATTAGCCAAACACCTGTCAGGGATGGCCTAGTTACATTAAGTCTTGCTTCACCTTGAGGGAGGATGGATTAGCTGACCTCTCAAGGTCCTTTTCAGCCTTATGTTTTTATGATTCTATGATCCTAGCAACAACGGATAAGTATGATTAGTCAAGCATTGTCCTATCTTTACTATTCAACATAGATGCTATGGTGCAGTTTTGTTAAAGATGCAAATCTGAAACTGCCCACTAGCTGGCAGACTGACATCTAAAATTCAGTTAGATTCTGCTGCCCTTGTAAATAGGAAAGCAACAGAAATCGATTCTTTCATATATCTTAAGAGGCTTCCTTTTAGAAACACACAATGAGAATGCACACACAGGCTTCAAAAACATGATGATAGCTTAGTTTATTAGGTGCATTGATTTTTAGCAAAGCTAGCACTATATGAAATAACACAATTTGCTTTTATACCAATAGGCTTGAGTGTCTTTCAAAACAGTAAGGCTTTAATTAGTTGTTCCTTAAACTAGCTGCTGTTCTGAAGGAAAGGTTATTTAAATGATCGGCTAACATTTATTCTTTTTCCCCCGGGGATATTTTTTTATCGGAGAGACATAAACCATGGTCTGTGTTAGCTGGTGATGACACAGGAAAGGTCCTCTATATTCTCTTTTACAGAGTATCACCACAGGCTACCTTCCTTTCTCAGAGGACATTCTTTTCCTCTGTAAAAGAGAATAGAGTCGTCATGAATGTTTTTCCTAATGTAAGTGCCTTAACATGGGAATACTTGGGGGAATCCCAGGATGGAAAACAAAAACATTTTATGTTGAAATCAATACATTTATTTCAAAACAAGTATTTTTATTATGAATTTTCTAGCTGAAACTTTTGTCAAAATCCACATTTTCCCATGGAAGATATTTATTTCAGCAAAAATATGTTTTTTAATGGGAATTTTTTCAAACAATTTCAACCAGTTCTAATCCCTAGCAAGTTGGACAGACGGATGGACCCATGAATCCACTTCTTAAAACACACAGTTTGATATCTACTGTAAAATTTAAATTATTCTAAGCAATATTAATCTGTTATAGCAAAGAAGGCTGAGTAAATCAGGAGTAGTTATCTTACTGCAGTAAAATGTGTATATATACTGTATTAAATCTCTTCAATTCAGTGAAGATTGAAATAAATCAGAAATTGGAACAGCTGAACCTAGGCAAAACCATAAATGCTTACCATAGAAATTAAAGTTGAAAAGACCAATTGTCATCTTTTCCCACTGATTTCAATAGCGAATGAATTTTTTCCTGTCCTAATTTCTCTCGCTTTCTACCTGTTAGCAGGAAAATAATAGGCTCCATGGAATACTCCTCTCCCCTCT
Source organism: Gopherus evgoodei (assembly GCF_007399415.2). Taxonomy (NCBI): domain Eukaryota; kingdom Metazoa; phylum Chordata; order Testudines; family Testudinidae; genus Gopherus; species Gopherus evgoodei. Next base: position 77,115,205 of record NC_044324.1, read on the forward strand.
AGTTTAACTGTATAATGTTAATTTTAGAAGACCGTAATTTTGAAGCACATTCTGAAACCCTCTCACCGCCACCTATGGTGCCTAGCTAGTGTGCCTTAACCCAAACCTGAGAAGCAGGACTTTGATAGCTGACAATGTTATTCAATCTCTATAGTTGTAGAGAGGAAGGAAGGTCCAGTGCTTACAGAGGTACTGTGGGACATGAGAAATGTGGGATTAATTCCCTACTGTGCTGCAGACTTCCTGTGTGATCTTAGGCAAGCCATTTAGTATCTCCATGTCTGTTTCTGCCACCTATATAAAGGGCAGAAATACCCCCACAGGAGGTAAATACATTATAAATACATTAAAGATTGTGAGGTGCTCAACTACTACAGCAATAAGTGCTGTTGAAGTAGCTAAGAGACAGCTACCTAGGTCAGTCCTTGGTATCAGTCTGCCAGCAGGTGTGTTTAATTGTTGTTGTAAAATAGTACAAATAGTAGTATATAAACAGATCTAGGTTCAGCCCATCACTCATATAGTGACCTAATCACATAGGACAGTTAGCACCCACAAGTTGTCAATCCTTTTCAGTTACTCATATTGTCCTGGGCTGGATTCGAATTGGCAGAGTGACCTAATCTGTACAGCTTTATATCCCCTTTTCACTCCTCTATTCTAACCAATCCCAGGGTCTTTCAGCTTTAAGACATAAAGATCCTCTTCAAAAGCAACAAAAAACTGAACCAAAGCAGCCACATAAAATATACAAAACACAACTATTTGAGCAAATGTCCTTTCAAGATGATGTATCACAAGCTTTAGTATTTATATTACTTCTGAGTAGAAATATCAACCTTTTACATTGCCTTGAGTCAGCCTGAACAAACCTGAATAATACGTAATACAGGTGAATGGGAAGGCAAAAGCCCAATAGCAGGGATCTGACAGTTTTTTTAAGAGAAAGAGAATACACTATTTTCTAGATAGAAATAAAAGTTCCTCCTTATCCATTCATGGATTTCTTTGAACTCATGTAAGAGGAATAATTCAAACAGTTTATTTAGCATCAGGCAATATCATTTTTATCCTTCTCTCAAGTCAGTAGGTAAGTTACTTTCAGGTTTATCTGGCATATTGACAAGCTCTGGTGAAGCATTGCTGTGGAGCAGAGCTGTACTTGCTGTTTCAGCCGGAACGTATTTCAGCTTCTGGCACTCACTTTTCATGGTTTGAATTTTCTTCTCATATCTCTCAAGGCAACATTTTATGGTGTATTTGAAAATCAGATAGCTCAGTTCACATACATTTAATACAATGCACAAGGATGAAGTCACCACCACAAAATAGAGGAAGACTTTCTTCTCTGTGGGCTTGGAGATATAGCAATCTACAGTGTTAGGACATGGCCTCATGTCACACTTCACAAGCCGTGGCACGTTGAATCCACCATACAACGTGTAAAACAAAACCAGAAAACCAATTTCAAATCCTGTTTTGAAAATGAGGCTGATGAGATAAGTACACAGCAATCCACCATCCATGCTCCCTGGGGTCTTGTAAAGTTTCTTTTTGAGTCGCTTTTCCCTGCTCTCTCGATAGGCAACATGGAGAACGACCAAAAGAGAAGGGGTGGAGACCATGATCAGTTGCAAGGCCCAAAGCCTGATCTGGGAAATAGGGAAGAAGTGGTCAAAGCAGACGTTTTCACAACCCGGTTGCCTGATGTTGCACTCAAATTCCTTCTGTTCATCCTTCCAGACATGTTCTGCTGCCACAACATAGACAAGCAAGCGGAATATAAACACAATAGCCAACCAGATCCTGCCAATCCCTGTTGAATATTTATTCACTCCACTTAGGATATCTCGCAGGAATCCCCAGCTCATGTTTTTTTCTGAAGGAAGGACAAAATGCTGTAACAAAGAAACATAGGGTTAGACATTTCCCTTCCTCTGGAGAAAGAACAAAAAACAAATACATTCACGCTGAACCATATTAGTATAACTAGTATCTAAACCAGCCTAAAATAATTAAGGTCAAAGTGTTGCTCCTAGATCCACATGACAGATTTTAGAGCTTATATTCGGTACCTCCTATGGTTGCTAATATTAAGAACAGTTTAACTGCAAGTGTAGGCAGGCCCAAACCATGTTGGGCACTATATCAGACAGTGAGGTCCAGCCTGCTCCAAACATGCTATAAATACAAAGTGGGACTGTTCTTAGTAACATTAAGAAATCATAAACATTTCCCATGAAAGAATAGTTTGACTATTTTAGGGCCCAGGGAGCTCCCAGGAATCAAGGCTAAAACTACCATGTACTCACTGTATGATATAAATTAGGGGGAAAAGGCAACCATAAGGAATATGGTGTCCATAATTGCATCTTCCACCCAGGCTGCACAGGTGAATCTGTTCTATTATAGGATGTTGCTATTCCCCCTCTCCACCTCTCCAGAGATATTGTATTTAAGTGGAGAAGCAGCTCCAATGACTATCAATAAAAGGTAATAATTTTGCTAGCAGATATCAATTAGTGGAACAATAAATAATAGAACAATATCTTAATAGAAGGAAAAGCTCATATCTTGGGTGTGTCTTGAATAATAGCAATTGCAGACATTTTGAGGGTGACCATTGCATATGAAAAAATTATGGGTCAAGAACATCCCAGGTGATGGATACATTTGGCTTCACAATTTGAAGCATAATGATAAAGATGATTGTAATCTCTCTCCAATATAAATGGATGGAAAAATCTTATTTATAAAAGTTTTGGTTATTTTTGGTTTGGTTTCATTTTTTCCCTCCTTCTCACTCTTCTACTGACAGGCTAATATGAAATGGGAGTTACTTCATTGTCCTTCATTACTTTTAGCTAAGCACGTTTATATTCAAGCAAATGTATCTGAAATCCTCCTCAAAGGTTAATGTCTGTGTGAATGATTAAAATGAGCTACTTCTCTGTAAAACAAGGATTAGTTTTCATCATAGGGAGTGTCACCTGCCACATCTGTAAATATTTGCCAACAGCAAATCCATATAATGTCACCCAACAGCCTTTGTGATCCCTTTAAGCAAAACCAAAATAAGTTGCAGCTGGTAGGCCAAATGTATTGTCAAACAAACAAGCAGGCCTATAAAACCATCAACGTAAGAGGTGTTCCAAACCCCAGGCTTCTTTCTGTCCTTTGAAAATGATAGATTTAGTGCTGACATTCATCTTCTCTGTGTTTGTGTTTAATTTATGTTCTGCTACGTTCAGACCCTCCCCTCTTTCCTGTGCTTTATGGGAGGGGGGGAGTGCAAATTTTTCCATGCAGTTCACTTGCTGTAAAAGGACTATAGTTATCTGCTTTTTATGGATGATGTGCATAAAATTAACAGATTCATACATTATAAGGCCAAAAGGGACCACGGTGATCATCTACTCTGATTTCCTGTATAACACATAGGACTTTCCTAAATTCTTACTTGAACTAGGGCATATGTTTTAGAAAAACACCCACTCTGGATTTTAAAAAATTTCCAGCAGTGACAGAGAATCCAGCACAACCCTTGGTAAATTGTTCCAAAGTTCGGGGGAGGCACTATATGTTAAAGAAAGCATAGAGTCAAATGAAGTAAAACTCTTACATGAACCAAACTGTACCATAGAATCTCTATGGATAGTAAGTCCATGCTTGAATAATAAGAATCTAGTACTAGGGATATACTACCACTCGCTTGACCAGGATGGTGATAGTGAGTGTGAAATGCTCAGGGAGATTAGAGAGGCTATAAAAATAAAAAACTCAATAATAATGGGGGCTTTCAGCTACCCCCATATTAACTGGACACGTCAGCTCAGGATGGGATACAGAGATAAAGTTTCTTGACACCTTAAATGACTGCTGCTTGGAGCAGCTAATCCTGGAGCCCACAAGAGGAGAGGCAATTCCTGATTTAGTCCTAAATGGAGCAGAAGATCTGGGCCATGAGGTGAATATAGCTGAACCGTGTGAAAATAGTGATCATAACATAAAATTTAATACCCCGGGGTGGGGAGACAACACCAAAGTAGCCCACTATGGCAGCATTTAAATTTCAGAAAGAGGAACTACACAAAATTGAGGAAGTTAGTTAAACAGATATTAAAAGGTACAGTGTCAAAAATGAAATCCCTGCAAGCTGCATGGAAACTTTTTAAAGACACCATAATAGAGGTTCAATTTAAATATATACCCCAAATTAAAAAACATAGTAAGAGAACCAAAAAAGTGCCACTGTGGCTAAACAACAAAGTAAAAGAAGCAGTGAGAGGCAAAAAGGCATCTTTTAAAAAGTGGACGTTAAATCGCACTGAGGAAAACAGAAAGGAGCATAAACTCTGGCAAATGAAGTATAAAAATACAATTAGGAAGGCCAAAAAAGAATTTGAAGAACAGCTAGCCAAAGACTCAAAAAGTAACAGCAAAATTTTTAAGTACATCAGAAGCAGGAAGCCTGCTAAACAACCAGTGGGGCCACTGCATGATCGAGATGCTAAAGGAGCACTCAAGTAAGATAAGGTCATTGCAGAAAAACTAAATGAATTATTTGCATCAGTCTTCATGACTGCCAAGGTGAGGGAGATTCCCAAACTGGAGCCAGTCTTTTTAGGTGACAAATTTGAGGAACTGTCCCAGGTTGAGATGTCATTAGAGAAGGTTTTAGAACAAATTGAACAATTAAGCAGAAAGACGTTACCAAGACCAGGTAGTATTCAGCCAAAAGTTCTGAGGAACCCAAAAGTGAAATTGCAGAACTACTAACTGTGGTATGTAACCTATCATTTAAATCAGCCTCTGTACCAGATGACTGGAGGATAGCTAATGTGACGCCAATTTTTTAAAAAGTCTCTAGAGGTGATCCCGGCAATTACAGGCTGGTAAACCTAACTTCAGTACCAGGCAAACTGGTTGAAACTATAGTAAAGAACAGAATTGTCAGACACATAGATGGACATGAGTTTGGGGGGAGGAGTCAACATGGTTTTTGTAAAGGTAAATTATGCCTTACCAATCTACTAGAGTTCTTTTGAGAGGGTCAGCAAACATGAGTACAGGGATGATCCAGTAGACATAGTGTACTTAGATTTTCAGAAAGGCTTTGACAAGATCCCTAACCAAAGGCTCTTAAGCAAAGTAAATTGTCATGGCGTAAGACAAAAGGTCCTCTCATGGATCAGTAACTGGTTAAAGGACAGGAAACAAAGGGTAGGAATAAATGGTCCGTTTTCAGAATGAAGAGAAGTAAACAGTGGTATCCCCCGGGGGGGAGGGTCTATACTGCGACCAGTACTGTCCAACATATTCATAAATGATCTGGGAAAAGGGGTAAACAGGTGGCAGAATTTGCAGAGGATACAAGACTACTCAAGATAGTTAAGTCCAAAGCAGACTGTGAAGAGCTACAAAGTAGTTTCACACAACTGGGTGACTTAGCAACAAAATGGCAGATGAAATTCCATGTTGATAAATGCAAAGTAATGCACATTGGAAAATATAATCCCAGCTATACATATAAAATGGTGTTCTATATTAGCTGTTACTACTCAGTTTGGAGTCATTGTGGATAGGTCTCTGAAAACATCCACTTATTGTGCAGTGACAGTCAAAAAAGCAAACAGAATGTTGGGAATCATTAGAAAAGGGATAGCTAATAAGGTGGAAGATATTATATTGCCTCTATATAAATTCATGGTACTCCCACATCTTGAATACTGAGTGCAGATCTGGTCACCCCATCTCAAAAAAGATATATTGGAGTTGGAAAAGGTTCAGTAAAGGGCAACAAAAATGGTTAGGGGTATGGAACAGCTTCCATATGAGGACAGATTAATAAAACTGGGACTTTCCAGCTTAGAAAAGAGATGGTTAAGGGGAGATATGATAGAGAGCTATAAAATCATGACTGGAGTGGAGAAAGTAAATAAGGAAGTATTATTTACTCCTCATAACACAAGAACTACAGATCACCAAATGAAGTTAATAGGCAGCAGGTTTAAAACAAACAAAAGGAAATGTTTATTCACATAAGGCACAGTCAGTCTGTGGAACTCTTTGCCAGATGATGTTGTGAAGGCCAAGACTATAGAAGTGTTCAAAAAAAGAACTAGATAAATTCATGGAGGTTAGGTCCATCAATGGCTATTAGCCAGGATGGGCAGGGATTCAAAACCATGCTCTGAAGTGTCCCTAGCCTCTGTTTGCCACAAGCTGGGTGACAGGGGATGGATCACTTGATGATTACCTGTTCTGTTCATTCCCTCTGGGGCTTCTGGCATTGGCCACTGTCAGAAGACAGGATACTGGGCTGGATGGACCATTGGTCTGACCAGTATGACTATTCTGATGTTCTTACTTTCAAAGGTTAATTACCCTCGTTGTTAAAAATAAATTGTGACTTCTTCATTCTAGTCTAAATTTCTCTAGCTTGAACTTTCAGCCACTGGATCTTGTTATACCTTTGTCTGCTAGATTGAAGAGCTTTACATTTATGTTCCCCATGTAGATACTTATTGACTGTGACTGAGTCATCCTTTAACCTTCTTTTTGTTAATATCACCTTGTGCCAAATAGATAAAACTTAAAATGTGGGTGTAACAGGCAGGTTGGAGGGCCAGGTTGCCTAGTGGTTAGAGCACATGGCTCTCAGGAGGGGTGGCTCTAGACATTTCGCCGCCCCAAGCAGGGGAGCATGCTGCGAGGGGCGCTCTGTCGGTCACCGGGAGGGCGGCAGGCGGCTCTGGTGGACGTTCCGCAGGCGTGCCTACGGAAGGTCCGCTGGTCCTGCATGCGTTGGTCCCGCGGCTTTGGTGGACCTCCTGCAGGGACGCCTGCGGGAGTTCCACCGGAGCCATGGGACCAGCGGACCCTCCGCAGGCACACCTGCGGAACGTCCACTGGAGCCACCTGCTGCCCTCCCGGCGACCGGCAGAGCGCCCCCCGCGGCATGCTGCCCCAAGCACGCACTTGGCATGCTGGGGCCTGGAGTCACCCCTGGCTCTCAGTCTCCTGCTTGGTTGCAGAGCTTCAGACTCTAAGGCAGAGCTTCAGACTCTATAGGGGGACGCGGGCTCTCCCCCTCCATCAGGTCCCAGCCCAGGGCCCTCCCAGCAGAGAGTCTAAATCCACTCCCCTGGGCTACTTCCTACCAGTCTGTTCAGTTTAGGGTTTGCCTCCCACCAATCCAATTTGCTGGGTGGCTTGCTCATGGGTTTTGGGCAGGGCCCTATCACATTCCCAGGCTCCTTCGAGTGGGGCAGCCCCAATTTGGTGAGGGTGAGCCTCACAGTGTCTCTGTGGTTTGCTCAGTTACCTCAGGTGCTGGAGACTCCTAGGTCCCATTCAGTCTCCCTGGCCTGGGGAGACAGTGCTTACTCCCAAGTGGCTTTCCTGGCTGGCAGGCTGGTGACCCTTCCTCTAGGTAGGGAGGCCGCTAGCTCCTGCCGCTTCACCAGTCAGTCCTGAACTGGGCCAGACTCCCTCCCTTTTTTCCCCCTCCAGGCCTGGCATTGGCTGTAGGTATAATGGGGTGGGGCTACCTGGGCCCAAAGCCTTTATTTAATTCCTGCTGTGCTGGTGGGTTGGTTCTCTGATTCATCACACAAACCCTCCCCCATGACACCATTTGGGGTCCCTCGCCTATCTGTTCTCCTCTATGCCATGAAAAGAAGTCAGCATTCAGATTGGCTCTTCAAGCCCAGTGTTGAAGGCGGAAGGAAAAGGGCTGGAGGGAGTGGTACGCTCCCAGAATTTAGGGTTTAGTATCCTTCATGGCATGTAGCCATCGTAGGGGAGCATGGTCTGTAACTAATGTGAAGTGAGAGCCCAGAAGGTAGTAGCAGGGCAAGTCCATAGCCCACTTTACTGTCAGTGCCTCCTTTTCGATCACAAAGTAGGTCTTCTTCCTTGGGAACAGCTTTCAATTAATGTACAAGATGGGGTGCTAGTCACCTCACACTACCTGGCTCTTAGGCCCATGTCTGATGCATCGGTCAGTAGCAGGAACTCCTTGGTGAAACCAGAGCTGTACAAAATGGATTATCTGCAGAGTTGGGCCTTCAGGACTTGAAAATCCTCCTCACAAGCTTTCATCTACATTGTCATCTAGGTACACAGCAGCGTATTGGCCATGGTCCATTAGTCTCTGGACCATGGCCAGGACCCTAGGCAACCCAAAGGGCATTGTCTGGAAGTGAAAAAGCCCAAAGAGAGGTTGGGAAACTGTCTTTTCCCTGGATTCTGGTGTGAGGGGGATCTGCCAACATCCCTTTGTTTGATCCAGAGTGGTGGTGTATTCTGCTTCCCCTAGCTGGTCAAATAGTTCATCAACGCGAGGGTTCAGTGACCAGGAGAGAAGCGAATAACTGGTCCTAGTTTCAGACATCCATAAGGACAAACTTTCGGATGTTCTGTGTTCTGTTTAATCTTTCTACCAGGCCGTCTGTTTGGGGGTGGTGATCAGATGTCCTGAGAGTCTTGATTTTCAGCATTCGGCACAGTTGCTTGATCATCTATGAAATAAAGTTCGTTTCCTCATCTGTTAAGAGCCCCTGCAGCACCCCAACCTGAGCAAAGATTTTCATCAGTTCAGCTGCCACCGTTTTGGCATTCATAGAATGCAATGGTACCACTTCCAGGAACCTGGCTATATAGTTTACTATAACTAAAATGAACTAGTATCCTGCAGTGCTCTTCTCCAAAGGGCCCGCTACGTCCATTCCAATCCTCTCAAGGCATGCCTACTAGTGGGAGGGGAGTCAAGGGAGCTCTCTCTGTTGGCTGAGGGCTGTGAGCTGACACATGAGTAACAGAAATCCAGAACAAAAAAGTGGGCTAGAATCCAGGCTAACATCTTCTCCATCCCTATATGCCCCTTGAAGGATATGGCGTGGGCAAGTTGCATCACCTCCCTCTGTGGGGATCAGGGTACCAGAAGCTGATTCCAAACTTCTCCAGTCTGCTGGTCCTTCTCACAGCAATATAGCTGGTCCTCCTGAATTTCAAAGGGTGGGAACACTCCACTTGCTGGGACTCAATGGTCTCCCCATTTACTACCGCCATTTGGGTGTATGCTCAGTTCAGCATGTTGTCCACCCATTGTTCCTCTACAACGTGGGAGAACTGGTTCAGAATCTCTGACTCAGAGAATGGGGGGGGCCTCTTCTTTATGTTTGATGAGGCCTTGTCTTGCTAGGTTGGCTCAGATGCATGGAATGTTCCCTCACTAGGATCAGGGATCACTCCTACTACTCTGGTTAAATATGGGGTCAGCACCACAGCATATTGGTCTTGGAGCCAGAGGTCTACTATGGCCGTCTGCTCAAAGTTTCAAGGAAGGCCTCAGGATCATCATTGGCCCCATCTTGGTAAGTCTGACAGGGGTGGCAGCATGGGTGGTGCGTGAGTCTTCTTTTTGGGGAGGCTTACACATGAGCACTGGGAGCTCCCTAGAAGTGGAGGGGTCCACCATGGCCCTGCCTCCCCCAAGGTCCTGCCCCCACTGACTCTTCCCCTGAGGTGCCCCCTGCCCACTCGCCTCTCACTTCTCCTCCCTGCCTCTTCTCTTAAGGCCAGCCCACCCATCACTCACTCCTTCCCCACTATCTCTTCCTCTAAGGCCTGCCTGCCCACCCACCACTCGCTTCCTCCTTTCTGTGGTGGAGTGGAGTGAGTGGTGGGTGGGGTCTCAGGGAACAAGGCAGAACAAGGGTGCGACCTTTGTCTAGGTTGCAGTGGCCCCCCCATTTTTAGGGAGCTTCACTTCCAGCACCCCAAAGGTGATGGGCCAGCACACCTCCAAAGGAAGGTGACCCACGTCACATGGCCAGCCTTTTCTGGGGAGGCTTAGCTTCCCCAAGCCTCTTATGCATGCCGCCCATGGGTGGCAGTTGCAGCTGGGGCAGGGTTTGCTGGCTCTGTGGGAGTAGGTGGCCATAATATCATGACCACCTGCTGGACGAACTGTTGCTGCTGCTGGTTGGCCATTTGCAGAAGCAGTTTTGCTGCTGATGATGGTGGGTGTTTTGTTTGGCCATTGGTTTTAGTAGCTGTTCCATTTCCATTTAGCTAGAGTGCTGGTTGCTTAAGGGTTTCTTTCTCTCTCTTTTTTCTTCAGTCCTCTAAGCTACCTGCATTCTTCACCATCCTGTAACATGCAGCTTGAGGAGCTGGACAGTCTAGTGGTTACAGTACATGGCTCGCAGCCCCCTGCTTGGTTGAGGAGCCTCAGCCTCTAAGACCAAGGGAGTTAGGGGGACCTGGGCCTTCCCTCTCCACTGGGTCCCAGCCCAGGGCCCTGTGTACATCAGCCTTTGAAGGGGGAGGGGCCTCCCTACTTCCCACCAGTCTGTTCAGTATGGGGCTTGGACCCTCTAGTCTAATTTGCTGGGCAGCTTGCTCCCCATACGGTCCTCTCTTGTGTTGTGGGTTGTGTCTTACCACAGTCCCAGACTTCTTTGGGAAGGGCAGCTGCAAGCTGGGTAAAGACAAAACCCACAATGTCTGTGGGGTTCGCTCACTCAGTTACCTCAGGTGTTGGAGACTCCTAGGTCCTCCTTGCAGTCTCCCTTGGCTGGGGAGACAGTGCTTACTCCCAGGTGGCTGCCTTGGCTGGCAGGCTAGTACTCCTTCCCCTCAGGCCGGAGGCAGCTAGCTCCTGCCTCTTCCCCAGTCACCCCTGAACTGGGCCAGGATCACTCCTTTTCTTCCCCCTCCAGGCCTGGCATTGGCTGTAGGATGTGGCTTTCCGGACACAATGTCTCTCTTTAACCCTCCTGTGCTGGTTGGCAGTTTCTCTGCTTCATCACGGTTAGCATGCAATGTGACAGAGCAGAATTTTTTAACTTCCTCTTCTGGGGTAGGATATATATATTACAAATGGAGTTTGAATTTATGGATATTGTATATACACCGCTACCCCGATATAACGTGACCCGATATAACATGAATTCGGATATAACGCGGTAAAGCAGTGTTCCAGGGGGAGAGGGGAGGCTGTGCACTCTGGTGGATCAAAGCAAGTTTGATATAACGTGGTTTCACCTAAAACACTGTAAGATTTTTTGGCTCTCGAGGACAGTGTTATATCGGGATAGAGGTGTATTAATATTTAAATTAGCATATTGTATATGAATGAATATTCTGTTAGCATACTTAGCACAATACAGTGTAATACTTAGCCCAATACATTAAAGTGTCCAAATATAAAAAAAAGTTTAATTATAAACCTAAGTCTGAAATAATTAAAACAAACAGTAAAACAATAACTGCTATTGTCTAACAAGCAACTAAGCCACTATAACTGTATAACTATATCTCCCTGGGTATCCAAGTAAATATTTTCTAATAAAATCTAAAGCAGCCTTCAAATTTTAGACATACTCCCTTTGTCATATGTAAACACTCTAACAGAGGATTACAATGTATTGGTGTTTTCTGATGAATTTTACACTTTTATTAAGTGCCATTAAGACACTAACTTAAAATGAATAACATTAGAGGATGAAATGGTGTGAAATTTCAAGCATGTGGAGTGAGGTTGCCAAAAATTGTGGAAGCCTATTACAGAAAGAGGTGACATTGCATATGATACTTGCTCTGCTGGGCATAGATATTCCCAGTAACAACCAATATTGCACTTCCAGTAACAATACAAATCAGACTTTAAAATATATGCCTTTTTATCCTCTCTAAAGCTTGCCATGGATTGGTAAAACACCCATAACTGAGTAGTTCTGTGAGATTTGATTTGACCTGCTCTATATAAGTGCCAACAATGGTTATTTTTATTATCAATTACACAATCAAAGGAGCAGCACCAGATTTGTTCTCTGACATTAACCTTCTGGACATTATCTCAGCTAGACGTTACTGGATATTTGTTTTCATTGTTCTTTGATAAAAATGATTTTTTTCTCTCACTAAATGGTGTAACACTTTCTTTATACCAGTCTCCATACACATTATCTTCCTGCTGATTCCAGAGGAAGCCATAAGACGCATGTAAATTTTTAGCACTACGTCTGTGCACTGTGTGTTTGCATGCTCCAGTTTATGCAAATACTTGCTACATTCTGTCTAAGCAAATTCCATTTAACATTCAGACTTCTGCGTAGGAGCCAACTATCCCACAATATTAGACTGAATTATTTTTCCAAAATTATAGACATTTGCTGGGATGTTCTTTTACCTGTAGATCAATGTTGCATTTTAAATCCTCCACTTCTGTACTGGGTATACTTCATTTCATAGTCTAACACATGCCCTAACCTTTATTACAGAAACCTGCCTATGTTTCCTATGTATTTCCCCACCGTCCTTGCTGTAGATGTCTTCTTTTGTGCATGTCCAGCATCACCAGCTGGATGGGGAGCCCCTGGCAGTGCAATTCCCATCAAAGCCAGAAGGTAGCTACAGGACAGACGGCGAGGGCAGACACACAGCCTCTATCTGGCGAGGCCAGGCCTCCATGTTCTACATGGATCTTGGAGGATCTGCTTCTTTTGGAGCCCAAAATCCCTTGTTCTGCAAGAGGAGGAGCGAACGTGCCCTCCCAGAAAAAGACACCAGGGAAAAACTGAGAGAGGGACTTGCGGCATTTTCCAGTCCCCTGTCCCTTAATTTTTCTCCCTACTTTTTACTCGTTAGCTGTACAGTCAATACAACTGTGGGAGAGTGAGCTGGAGTCTTCTCTGTCCCCTGCATCTTCAATCGGATTGTTTGCTCAATTCCAGTCCAGAGTCTTGATTGCTTAGATTCATTCTGGCTCTGACAACACTAACAGAAGTGAGTGCTCAGTATAAACTGCAAAATCTTAGGGCATATCTACACTGCCCCTCCGTTTGGACTATGGGAGTGTGAATAGCACAGTGCACTGAAGTTTTGCAGTTTCTCTCTCCCACATGGGGACTGAGGACCCGAACTAAAAGATTCCTACTTCACATTCATGTAATCCTGTTTGACAAGGGAAGTGAGCTAACAAAAAAATAAATATGGTCCCACTTCATAAAATAGAGACAAAAAGATTAGGGATGTGCCAAGTAGGTTTTCCTTTTCTAACATTAGGTAAATTACTCTCAGTTTCAGAAAACCAGGTTCTGCGTTAACTGCTGTGAAAACAACTTATAGATCAAGTCATCATTCCTACCAAGTAACTTTTTTACTTAAGGAATCCCTGTCATAAACAGATAGCTAAGGGTTAATGTCTCATTCACCTGAAGCACCTGACCAGAGGACCAATCAGGAAACCGGATTTTTTCAACTTTGGGTGGAGGGAAGTTTGTGTGTCTGAGTCTTTGTTTTCTGTCTGCCTGCTTTCTCTGAGCTTTGGAGAGTAGTTTGGAGTAGTTCTGTTTTCTAATCTTCTGTTTCTAAGTGTATGGACAAAGAGATCAGATAGTAAGTTCTATGGTTTCTTTTCTTTGGTATTTGCATGAATATAAGTGCTGGAGTGCTTTGATTTGTATTCTTTTTGAATAAGGCTGTTTATTCAATATTCTTTTAAGCAATTGACCCTGTATTGTGTCACCTTAATACAGAGAGACCATTTGTATGTATTTTCTTCCTTTTTATATAAAGCTTTCTTTTAAGACCTGTTGGAGTTTTTCTTTACTTCAGGGAAATTGAGTCTGTACTCACCAGGGAATTGGTGGGAGGAAGAAATCAGGGGAGATCTGTGTGTGTTGAATTTGCTAGCCTGATTTTGCATTTCCTCTGGGTGAAGAGGAAAGTGCTTTTGTTTCCAGGACTGGGAACGGAGAGGGGGAGTCACTCTGTTTGGATTCACAGACTTTGTGTCTGTGTATCTCTCCAGGAGCACCTGGAGGGGGGAAGGGAAAAAGGATTATTTCCCTTTGTTGTGAGACTCAAGGGATTTGGGTCTTGGGGTCCCCAGGGAAGGTTTTTCAGGGGGACCAGAGTGCCCCAAAACATTTTAATTTTTTGGGTGGTGGCAGCAAGTACCAGGTCCAAGCTGGTAGCTAAGCTTGGAGGTTTTCATGCTAACCCCCATATTTTGGACGCTAAGTTCCAAATCTGGGACTAAGGTTATGACATGGTGTAGCAGCGGTTGGGATATAGACAGAATCCAGAAGCCAGTAGGAATATTATATATTTTCTTTTCTCTGCTAAGGGCTTTTTAGCAGAGAGAAACAGTTGGTTTTAAAAGGGAACCAGAGAGAATTTTTTTTTTCTGCTCTCTCTGGCAGTTTGTAGCTTGCATCTTAAGCAAGAAATCATTAAGGTGCTATTAAGAGTCTTTTGTCACACAATAGCACTCCCATTGAGAGTCATTACCAGCACTATATAAATGCAAATAAAGTGGTTTTTCAGGTTTACTTAACATTGAAGATTAGCTAAAGGCACTGTTGCTAGGCAGACTTCAGGAGGCAACAGAGCCTGCAGTTCAGAAGAGAAACACCGGAGGGCACCCCAACACAAGAAAACAGGAACCATGTCTACCAAGACAAAAATGGAGGCCGAAGACCAAATCAAAGAAGCTGAACACAGGCGACAACTGGAAAAAAGACAAAAAGAGGTGGAGCTGAAAGAAAAGGAAGAAAGCATCAAACTGGCAGCCTACCAAAGAGAACAGGCAGCCAAAGAGGCAGCACACAAAAGAAAACTAGAAGAAGAAGAGGTGGCCCACCGAAGGAAACAAGCAGAAGACGAGGCAGCCCACAGAAGACAGATAGAACTCCAGAGGGAAGCCCACCAACAGGCCATGGAATTAGAAAAGGCTAAGCAACAGACTCCAGCCAACCCTAACAACCCGGCGCCAATTATTGCTCCACAGCACAGGAAATTTCCCACCTACAAGGCAGGTGATGACACCGAGGCCTTCTTGGAAAATTTTGAAAGAGCCTGTCTTGGGTACAGCATCCCCGAAGACCAGTACATGGTAGAATTAAGGCCACAACTCAGTGGACCTATAGCAGAGGTGGCAGCTGAAATGCCTAAGCAGCAAATGAATGACTATAAACTTTTTCAAACCAAGGCCAGATACAGGATGGCCAGATTATGCCCGTCGGTGCTTCAGAACCCAAAAGTGGAAACCAGAGGTGTCATTTCCCAAACACGCCTACTACATTGCAAAAAACTATGAGGCCTGGATAACAGGAAACAACGTTCAAACCTTGGAAGAACTGCACCTCCTCATACAAATGGAGCAGTTCTTGGATGGTGTTCCTGAAGACATCACACGGTACATACAAGATGGAAAACCCAAAGATCTCGCTGAGGCGGGGGAGATTGGAGCCAAATGGATGGAAGTGGCAGAAAGCAAGAAAGCTACTGTCAAGGGGAACGATTACCCCAGGGGGCACACAGACCATAAACCATACAACCGAGGACAGCCAAAGACCCCACATACCACCCAAGTAAAGCCACGGACACCCTACCCTTCCACCTCACCAGTCTCCAGTAACTCACCTCAGCCCAGTGACCCATCAGATGGAAAATGCTTTAAGTGTAATGAACTGGGACATATCAAGGCCAACTGTCCAAAGAACACCATGCGAGTGCAATTCATTACACCACCATCACACCAAAGATCCCCAGGCCCGGATGCCTCTCAAATACCCTGGAGCGAAGGGAAAATTTGAGAGTGGGCGGAAAGAAGGTTACTGCGTGGAGAGACACGGGGGCACAAGTGTCAGCTATCCACCAATCCTTCGTTGACCCCAAATTCATCAACCCACAGGCCAAAGTTACAATTTACCCCTTCATGTCACAAGCTGTAGACTTGCCTACAGCTCAACTGCCTGTCCAGTACAAAGGCTGGTCAGGAATGTGGACTTTTGCAGTCTATGACAATTATCCTATCCCCATGCTACTGGGGGAAGACTTGGCCAACCAGGTGAGGCGGGCCAAGAGAGTGGGAATGGTTACCCGTAGCCAAACCAGGCAAGCTTCCAGACCCATTCCTGTTCCTGAGCCATCCACAGAGGCCCCGTCTGTGTTACCAGAGACCCAGACAGAGGTAGTGGACCCGAATTCCATGCCTACCACTGAAACAGCCACAGCATCTCCAGTCCCAGGCCCGGAACTGGAACAGCAACCAGCACCAGCGATTGCAACCCCATCTTCAAACTCAATGCCAGTGGGCGCCAGCGAGCCACAACTGGCAGAAGCAACAGACAGCCATACCCAAAAGGCTCAGCCAGAGCCTGAAATACCTTCAGGTGCACCAGCGGAGAGCGGTTCACCAGCAACGGAAACAACCCCATCACCTACATCGCTTCCAGAGGGACCAAGCCCAAGTCCACAGTCTGAGGAAGAACTGGTGACCCCAGCCTCAAGGGAACAGTTCCAGACTGAGCAGGAAGCAGATGACAGCCTTCACAAAGTGTGGGCGGCGGCACGGAGCACCCCACCGCCTCTCAGCTCTTCTAATCGATCCCGGTTTGTTATAGACCAAGGACTTTTATACAAGGAAATTCTTTCTGGTGGACACCGGGAAGAATGGCAGCCGCAAAAACAGTTGGTGGTTCCAACTAAGTACCGGGGGAAGCTCTTAAGCTTAGCCCAGGATCATCCCAGTGGCCATGCTGGGGTGAACAGAACCAAGGACCGGTTGGGGAAATCCTTCCACTGGGAGGGGATGGGCAAGGATGTTGCCAAGTATGTCCGGTCTTGTGAGGTATGCCAAGGAGTGGGTAAGCCCCAAGACCAGGTCAAGGCCCCTCTCCAGCCACTCCCCATAATTGAGGTCCCATTTCAGCGAGTAGCTGTGGATATTCTGGGCCCTTTCCCAAAAAAGACGCCCAGAGGAAAGCAGTACGTACTGACTTTAGTGGACTTTGCTACCCGATGGCCAGAAGCAGTAGCTCTAGGCAACACCAGGGCTAACATTGTGTACCTGGCCCTAACAGAAATCTTTGCCAGGGTAGGTTGGCCCTCTGACATCCTTACAGATTCAGGGTCTAATTTCCTGGCAGGGACCATGGAAAAACTGTGGGAAACTCATGGGGTGAATCACTTGGTTGCCACCCCGTACCACCATCAAACCAATGGCCTGGTGGAAAGGTTCAATGGGACTTTGGGGGCCATGATACGAAAATTCATCAACGAATGCTCCAATAATTGGGACCTAGTGTTGCAGCAGTTGCTGTTTGCCTACAGGGCTGTACCACATCCCAGTTTAGGGTTTTCACCGTTTGAACTTGTGTATGGTCACGAGGTTAAGGGGCCATTACAGTTGGTGAAGCAGCAATGGGAGGGGTTTACGCCTTCTCCAGGAACTAACATTCTGGACTTTGTAAGCAACCTACAAAGCACCCTCCGACACTCTTTAGCCCTTGCTAGAGAGAACCTAAAGGATGCTCAGGAAGAGCAAAAGGCCTGGTATGACAGACATGCCAGAGAACGTTCCTTCAAGGTAGGAGACCAGATTATGGTCTTGAAGGCGCAACAGGCCCATAAGATGGAAGCATCATGGGAAGGGCCATTCACGGTCCAAGAGCGCCTGGGAACTGTAAACTACCTCATAGCATTTCCCAATTCCTCACTAAAGCCTAAAGTGTACCATGTTAATTCTCTCAAGCCTTTCTATTCCAGAGACTTACAGGTTTGTCAGTTTACAGTCCAGGGAGATGATGCTGAGTGGCCTGACGGTGTCTACTACGACGGGAAAAAAGATGGTGGCTTGGAAGAGGTGAACCTCTCAACCACCCTGGAATGTCTGCAGCGGCGACAAATCAAGGAGCTGTGCACTAGCTTCGCCCCATTGTTCTCAGCCACCCCAGGACGGACTGAACGGGCATACCACTCCATTGATACAGGTAATGCTCACCCAATCAGAACCCCACCCTACCGGGTGTCTCCTCATGCCCAAGCTGCTATAGAACGGGAGATCCAGAACATGCTACAGATGGATATAATCCGCTCATCTACCAGTGCATGGGCATCTCCAGTGGTTCTGGTACCCAAACCAGATGGGGAAATGCGCTTTTGCGTGGACTACCGTAAGCTAAATGCGGTAACTCGTCCAGACAACTATCCAATGCCACGCACCGATGAGCTATTGGAGAAGTAGGGACGTGCCCAGTTCATCTCTACAATAGACTTAACCAAGGGGTACTGGCAAGTACCGCTAGATGAACCTGCCAAGGAGAGGTCAGCATTCATCACCCATGCGGGGGTGTATGAATTCAATGTCCTTCCTTTCGGCCTTCGAAATGCACCCGCCACTTCCAGAGGCTGGTAGATGGTCTACTGGCTGGACTGGGAGAATTTGCAGTTGCCTACCTCGATGATGTGGCCATTTTTTCAGACTCCTGGCCCGAACACCTACTCCACCTGGAAAAGGTCTTTGAGCGCATCAGGCAGGCCGGACTAACTGTTAAGGCCAAAAAGTGTCAAATAGGCCAAAACAGAGTGACTTACCTGGGGCACCAGGTGGGTCGAGGAACCATAAATCCCCTACAGGCCAAGGTGGATGCTATCCAAAAGTGGCCTGTCCCACGGTCCAAGAAGCAGGTCCAATCCTTCTTAGGCTTGGCCGGATACTACAGGCGATTTGTACCACACTACAGCCAAATCGCTGCCCCACTGACCGACCTGACCAAAAAGACCCAGCCAAATGCAGTTAAGTGGACTGATGAGTGTCAAAAGGCCTTTACCCAACTTAAGGCAACGCTCATGTCTGACCCTGTGCTCAGGGCCCCGGATTTTGACAAACCATTCCTAGTAACCACAGATGCATCTGAGCGTGGTATAGGAGCAGTGCTCATGCAGGAAGCAACAGATCACAACTTCCATCCTGTCGTGTTTCTCAGCAAGAAACTGTCTGAGAGGGAAAGTCACTGGTCAGTCAGTGAAAAGGAATGCTATGCCATTGTGTACGCCCTGGAAAAGCTACGCCCATATGTTTGGGGACGGCGGTTCCAACTACAAACTGACCATGCTGCACTAAAGTGGCTTCATACTGCCAAGGGGAACAACAAGAAACTTCTTCGTTGGAGTTTAGCTCTCCAAGATTTTGATTTTGAAATTCAACACATCACAGGAGCTTCTAACAAAGTTGCTGATGCACTCTCCTGTGAGAGTTTCCCAGAATCCAGTAGTTAAAAAGTGTTCTTAAAATGTAAAAGTCTGTTAGTTATATACTTAGGGGTATATGTAAAGGTGCATGTGTTGTATTAAACTGTTTATTTTCAAGTTCTAGAAGGAAATCGCCGCCAGTGAGCTTCCCCACTGTCTGCAATTTGGGGGGCGTGTCATAAACAGATAGCTAAGGGTTAATGTCTCGTTCACCTGAAGCACCTGACCAGAGGACCAATCAGGAAACCGGATTTTTTCAACTTTGGGTGGAGGGAAGTTTGTGTCTGAGTCTTTGTTTTCTGTCTGCCTGCTTTCTCTGAGCTTTGGAGAGTAGTTTGGAGTAGTTCTGTTTTCTAATCTTCTGTTTCTAAGTGTAAGGACAAAGAGATCAGATAGTAAGTTCTATGGTTTCTTTTCTTTGGTATTTGCATGAATATAAGTGCTGGAGTGCTTTGATTTGTATTCTTTTTGAATAAGGCTGTTTATTCAATATTCTTTTAAGCAATTGACCCTGTATTGTGTCACCTTAATACAGAGAGACCATTTGTATGTATTTTCTTCCTTTTTATATAAAGCTTTCTTTTAAGACCTGTTGGAGTTTTTCTTTACTTCAGGGAAATTGAGTCTGTACTCACCAGGGAATTGGTGGGAGGAAGAAATCAGGGGAGATCTGTGTGTGTTGAATTTGCTAGCCTGATTTTGCATTTCCTCTGGGTGAAGAGGAAAGTGCTTTTGTTTCCAGGACTAGGAACAGAGAGGGGGAGTCACTCTGTTTGGATTCACAGAGCTTGTGTCTGTGTATCTCTCCAGGAGCACCTGGAGGGGGGGAAGGGAAAAAGGATTATTTCCCTTTGTTGTGAGACTCAAGGGATTTGGGTCTTGGGGTCCCCAGGGAAGGTTTTTCAGGGGGACCAGAGTGCCCCAAAACACTCTAATTTTTTGGGTGGTGGCAGCAAGTACCAGGTCCAAGCTGGTAGCTAAGCTTGGAGGTTTTCATGCTAACCCCCATATTTTGGACGCTAAGGTCCAAATCTGAGACTAAGTTATGACAATCCCTCCAAATTTTAGGAGGTGTATTGGAACGGAGTAAAGAAAACCTACATTTCTTGACCTATGAAAATCCATCCTGCAGCTCTTTGTTGGGGGTGGGAGTGGCTAGGGAATCTGCACTTTTGAAAATCAGGCCACTTATGGATTTAGGAATCTATCTTTAGGCACCTGCTTTCGAAAATCTCTGCCAGTGTTTCCATATCGGGGAGTGCCTAGCCTATATACGAACTGGGACTAGAAAAAATGTTTCTTACACCTGGCCCCACCAATCCTACACTGAGGATAGTCTGACGAAAGCACAAAGGAAAGACCTGTCCAGGGAGAGGTGGGAATAAGAGCTTGGAAGGAATTCTCAGACAGCCCTGAGGCAATGTATAGGCCCCAATCTAGTGCAAGAGCAAAGAGAAGGAAGAGTTCAAATCATGTAGCGCTGATATAGAATAGATACAGAAAAGGATTTTGGTTATCAAAGACTTACTTACATAGTTACTTGATTAAATGCTCCTTTGGCTGAAATGAGACTTTTATAAAGTGATTGTGGAGCACACAGCTATAATTTCTGGATTCGCAATTCTCAATCAACAAGCTCTAGGCAACAAAATGCCAGTGTTTTTACATCTGTAGTCTTCCCTGTGACACTAGCTGAATGTCCATGGGACAAACTTCAGGCGAGCAGGTCTATAGAGTAACAGAGCTTGTTTTGTGGCATTCCTCAGGGTCACAGACAACACTTCTGCCAAAGGAGACGGAAATGTGTCCTTAAAAGGAAAAAATGTTTATTTTATGTGTGATTGTTGCTATATGGCAGTGTAGCTTTTAACTGATGCTCAGGTTGATACTGTACAATACCATTCATTCTTCAAAGGCTTAGACGTTGCAGAAAGTGTTAGTCATTAGTTAAAGAATAAAGCACAAAGACAGTGAAAGAGAGTGATTCAGTAGATGAAAGGGAGACAGTAGACATCCTGATGGAGCAGCACATGTGAGAGTGACATGCAGCTATAGGGAGAGGGGAGGGGGAGGCCAAGCATTGTGAACATATGGGCCTGAGACTAAAGATGAAGCCATAGTGTGAGCAGTCAAATCCAGAACAGTCTAGGGGTTCAGAAAGACCATAAAGGAGGAATTGAAATAGTCAAGTTGGGTTGTGATTGTGACAAGAAGGAGATCACAATAAGGGGGAGTTTGGGCAATGTTCCAGAAAAGGGGAGATAAATGAGCAGAGCAGGTTAGAAGTGACTTCTAGTCTTAGCAAAATTATATTCTGGGTTAACCAAAGGGAAAGTCTAAGATGCTTTATACCCGGAAGGAAAATTTCACTCTTTAGAGCATCCAAGAGTAGAATGATTGGTGCAGCATTAAATGAGCAGAAGGAAGAAAGACAGTTGAATGAGGAAGCAGAGGGACGAGAGATAAGTTGAGGGACATGTAAGACTGGTATCATCTGTATCAGCGTGATGTCCAGCACTGAAGCTAGCAATGAGAGGTCACAAAGGGTGTCAGGAAAAGAGAACAAGAAGAAGGCCAAAGATGGAGCCTCCAGAGTGGAAGGGATGAAGGAAAGAGATCGTCTCTATCAGAAATGAAAAGGGAGTCATTAGAGAGAGTTCAAATCAGCAGAGGAGAGGTGGCTGAAAGGGAAAGAGTTTCTTGTTCAAAATACTCTAGAACAGACAGACTGAACAATATGATTGTGTGGAAAGCTGTGCCACTAATTGCTAAGCTGCTGAAATATCATTTACTGGAAAATGTATTTGAATAATGCCACAGTAGAATGAATTATTCATTGAACAATTGTATCATTCAGTTAGGTCTACAGCAGCTTGAATAATATGTATTGAATAATTCATTCAATTAATAGTGTATTATTTAATTAATAATTTCCCCCAGATTTTGACCATCTTTGCTAACTATGTTAGCAGTAGAAAAAGTACCTTTGTACAGAGGAGAATGGGGAATTAAGAAAATGTGGGGGGGAAATGAGCCAATGGCAAATGGAGCTAATCCATCAGGAGTTTGTGGGGCAGAGAAGGAGGGATACTTTCAGGAGGTACTGGTGAGGGAAGGACACTGGGAGTCACCAGGGGAGCACGCAAGGAAGGAGTGGGGAGTAGTGTGTTGCTGTAGAATAAAAGCAGTGGAATGCAGAGGTGGATCAGAGAGGGCAGGTTGTCAGCCTGGGAAGTGAGGGTGAGGCCCACGAGTTGTGTGTACAGGCTTGGAACTGGCCTAGCAAGCTGTGCAATGGTGACATTTTTTTCTGTGTAACCATTGTTGATTTAAAATATCAATTCTGTTCACTACAAGACATAGTCTTGCTTTATGGGTGGCTTTATGACAGAGGAGAGAAGGTGATGGAAACCATTGGAAAAGACACTAAGGGAATGGGGTGGGTGCTGAGAGTCACTGAGGAGGGCAAAGGAAAACAGAATGTGGAAAATATATTGAGACATCAACTTCACTTTGGGGACAGTGAAGTCTAGTGACTAGAGCAAGTTACAAGATGCCAGACCTCATTCTATTCAGAGTCACCCTGATCATGTCACTTCTGGATTGACTTTCAAAGGTGCTAAGCACCCACAAATCCCACTGAGGTGAATGGGAGCTGCAGGTGCTCATCACTTTTGAAAATCAAGCCACAACCCTCAGTGCCTTAGTTTCTTTATCTGTAAAATGGGGGTGATAATATCAACTCTGAGAATAGATTTCAGATGCTTGGGTGAAAGGTGCTGTGGAAATGCCAAGTGTAATAATTTAACACTGGGAAATTATTTTTGTCTAGGGTCTTTCATTGGTCAGATACCCCTTTGTCCATCCTAAAATGAGTCAAACTGAAATACAAATGTAAATTTCAATACTTGTCATTTTTTGGAGCCTACAAGAAACTAGCCAGCAAAGATATTTACTTCTTATATTCCATTAGCAAACAAACCCACCTCCGCTGAACTGTGTACTGGCCCTAGTTCATTATTATTTATAATATGACAATGTTTAGTGGTGCCAATTGACCACACTGGTGTAGACATGTCAAAAACACAGAGTAAGAGACAGAGTCCCTGCTCTGAAGAGTTTACAGTCTAAAAGAGACAGACAAAAGGTAGGAGGGAAAACAGAGGCAACATCATTTACCAAAGGCCATGCTGCGGGTCAATGGGAGAGGTAGGAATAGAAGAACCCAGGTCTCTTGTCTAGTTCCTGAGCCGCTGTAGCATGCTGAGCTATTGTTCTGCCTTATTAATGTTAACTTCTCATTACATCAGGTCTAGCATTAGTTTGTAAGCTCATCAGAGCACAGCTCATGTCCTTTTCTCTCTCAGGAGGAGGCACCTAGCACTCTTTTGGGTGCCATAATAAGTAATATTTTAAGCAGAATTTCCATCCTTCACAGGCCAGTATAATAGTGGTTAAAGTATCAGAGGGCTAGCTGTGTTAGTCTGGATGTGTAAAAGCAGCAAAGAGTCCTGTGGCAACTTATAGACTAACAGACGTATTGGAGTATGAGCTTTCTTGGTGAATACACACTTCGTCAGATGCATGTGGTTAAAGTGTGTATGTATAATATGTAAAAACAGTAGCCTGGATATGTACATGCTAAATATGTACAGGAATGGTGGTGGACAGAAGTAAATGGAGGAAGGCTGGTCATTTGGTTGTGGCCTTGAACTGGTACTCAGGGTATGGCTACATTTGGAATTTCAAAGCGCTGCCCCGGCAGCGCTTTGAAGTGTGAGTGTAGTCAGAGCGGCAGCGCTGGGAGAGAGCTCTCCCAGCGCTGCATGTAAACCACATCCCTTACGGGTGTAGCGTGCAGCGCTGGGAGCCGCGCTCCCAGCGCTGCTGCCCTGATTACACTGATGCTTTACAGCGCTGTGTCTTGCAGCGCTCAGGGGGGTGTTTTTTCACACCCCAGTTGCAGCGCTGTAAAGTGTGAGTGTAGCCAAGGCCTCAGTAGATTTTTGGTTTTATTCCTTGCTCTGCTATTGACTTCCTACGTAACCTTAGGGAAATCATGTAATCTCTCAGGGCCTCAGTTCTTTGCCTGTAAAATAGGGGTAATACTTCCCTTTTCCACTCTTGTCTGTCTTGTCTATTTAGAGTGTGAGCTCATCAGAGCAGGAACTTTCTGTTAGTTTGTGCGTGTACAGTCCCTGCCACAATGGGATCCTGTTCTCGGTTGGGGCACTGAGGTGCTATTTTAATAAAATAATTAATAATGATAATAAACCACTTGGGTATAATTCTCTCCTCTGTTACAGACTCTCTGGGTGACCGGGGGCTAGTCACTTAATCCTTCTATGCCTTAGTTCCTCATCTCCAAAGTGAGAGAAATATTTTTTCTCTACCTCTTTGGGGGCATGTGAAGGTTAAATTCATTGATAGTGTTTCCCAAATTTTTGAAAACTTTCATCAGGAAAATCAAACTAATCATCTACCTCCACTCCTCAACAGCCCAGCCATGTGCTGCTAAATATTGAGGCACTCAGACATGATAGTGATGAGTACTGTACAAGAATCTAGACAGATGTTACTCAAGATCCTGATTTAGATCAAAATAAGGCAGATTTTTAACATCAGCTGACAATTTCTTCTTTAAATCAAAACACCTGCCCTCCTTCCCCACCCACCCCCAGAGAATGTGTGGAAAGATCAAAATAGTTTGCATTTAGAGGAGAATATCATCCACAAACTCCCTCCTCAGTGTTTGTCAGAAGCTTAACTCTGATTAGCTCTTTTTTTTTAATAGCTAGTAGTTGCATTGCTTCATCTCACTAACATTTTATATTTGCATTTGAGAAATTAAAAGCACCATTTAACAAGCCAGCAGCTATCAAGTATGATGTTCTGCCAGAGTGTGGTATTTTTAATTATTTTCCACATCACACAGGACTGATTCTGGGAGGAATAGTAATTATCAGCCATCACCTTTTATGTGTATCTTAGTAAATTAGATAATCAAGTGAAAATGATACTTGAAATATCCAGGATTACATAAAATACCAGAGTAGTTGTCTGTTCCATATCTACACAATAAATATTGCAGTTCTCATAAGCACAGTGAAAAACCTATAACCATTCTACCTCATGTTCTCCTCTTGCAGAGAAAAGCTACTTCTACGGTATCCACAGCAATGATCCCAAGTATTAATAAGTGTTGTTACACTGCTTGGGTCATTCCTGTAAGGATTGTCAGAGGACAGAAGCATTACAATCACAAGGCAAGGGATTTCAACTTTGGAACTTACTGAAAAAAATGAAATTAAAACATATGGACTGTGAGTCATAGATGGCTACATTCCAGTTTGTAACAATTAATTGTTTAAAAATTTTATCAACAGTGCATGGGAAAACTTACTGCCATTTTACAAGGCTTATACTTAATTAGAATTGCATATGCATTTGACACTTTCTGGAAGGAAACTTTTACACACACACACACAACCTCCCCCCTAACCGGTTTCTTATTGAATAAAAACACATTTTATCAGAAGAAGAAAATCTTACTTACCTGAACAGCAACAGGTGATGATTAAAATTGAACCAGCAGTTTTCTAGTATCATTAACAATTAATGACTCATTTCCCAGAAAGGGAGTAATTGCTTTAAGCTGTGAAAATGGAGTCCAGTTGTTTCCTAGGTAGTATAATCTAAACAGGTGTAACCTGATCCCTTGTTCTGGCATATTATTCAAATGAGGACTACAGTGTGTCTAATGCTGTCAGGAAGATGTATGTTGAGTAACTTGAGACTAGAAACTATTTAATGCTACACACGTAATTTTTCTCTCTTATCCCATCCACAAATATTAACTCTAATGAAGGGCAGCAGTTCTTTGCGTCTTTTCTTACACTATCACAGGTAGAGCCTCCACAGTGAACGACAAATTTGACATGGTATGGCAGAGGGAAATGGTTCTCAAGCTGACATCTGATCACTGATGGTCTATGGAGGTGATTTAGTCTTCCAACTCACAAAGTGTTTCAGTGAAGGCCAACTAGCACCCCATAATGATACTAAACCTTATTTACAAAGAATTAGAACTTATGTATACAACTTCTAGAAAGAAATAACTAAGGGATCCAGTCTGTTCCCTTTTTCCAGATACTGTGATCCCACCTGATTTACACTGTCCACCCACCATTAACTGTCTCCTGAAATTTGCAAAGATATGTGCAAAGATTGGTATAACAAGAACTGTCTTCACTGAAACACACTTTCAGTCTGAACACTTTTTAAACAAAGCTTTTTGTTTGTGAATTGGCTGTGTTCTCCACCCTCACCCACTCCCACCATGCACTCCAAAACTTTAAAATGCGTTGGACTATACAACCCCCAGGAAGAAAGCACTGCAAGATCCATCAAGGCCGAGATCCCCTCTTGCAGACCTTAACAAGGCCAGAGGAGCAGGTGTGAGGTATAGCTGGATGGTATAACTGAACAGTGGAGGGGAGAAGGGGAACCTTTTGTTGTACCAATTATATTAGACCAGTAAAAACCAGCAGGATCTTATTAAAGGGGACAAGGCAAAGATGCCACATTTATTATGATAACAATTTATGACTAATAACTAATATCTTAATTCTTATACACACACATTATACCTATTACCTATACACACACACACACACATTCACATTATACCTAATACCTGTACACACACACATATACACATTCACACACACACACCCACATTCATCAGGCGTTCTGCAGCTGCTGCATAGTTACCAGTCCTGAAGATAGCTTAAGTTCATGGCTTGATTTTGTAGCTTGGGTTCGTAGCTTGTGGCAGCTAACTGGCCAGGAAAGCTGGGCACAAGGACAAGCTGGATCTCTATTGGGCAGGCACTGATGTCCTTCCATGTTGGCAGCAGAATGTTACCCAAAGTCTCTCATCTCACCCTTCTTTTTTTATAGGCTTTTAGTTTGGATTCAAAGTCTATAGGTCTTGCTGTGTCACACTGCCTTTGGGTTTAGATTGATCACCCATCAATTGCAGGCGTGACTTTCAGCCTTGGACCTGGCTTTGATCTTCCTTCTGTTGTTCTGTTGTCCTTTTCTTTTTAGGGTGGATGCTTCTTACTTTGTTTAGGGCTGTTGTCTAGGTCTTCAGCCGTTGGTATTTGAATTTTATCTCATCAGGACAGGCTGGGGCTGGAGGTTGATTCCATCATTCATACATACCTCATTCACACATCTAAACTAAACTAATAAGATTACAGCAGGGTTTGCAAAAATGAAGGTTGGAGGAAGCTTTTACAAAATGGAGTGAGTGTTTTAAAATGGGGTTTGAATTACAATATGGAACAGAAGTTACAGTATAGGCAAGTGTAGTGAATGGTGAACAGAAGTTACATTAATAAAGTGAACAATTGAAAACAATTTCATTTATCAGTTCTACACTTTTATCCGCATGGAAAAGTTTAACCATGTCATGTTTTATACCTAGGACACTTTGAGCATTTAGGATAAATTTTTCAGAGAAGCCCCTAGATAATGGAGGAACGTAAGTCCCAGTGACTTTCAATGAGACTTAGGCTCCTGAGTCATTTAGATGCTTTTGAATATTTGACCATTACAGCTTTTAATGTTGATAAAAGATTCTGTCTTTCCCTGACCATCTTTGTGCATCCCTGGCCCCCTGTAACATCCCACTTTGTGCCTTACATCATCGCCCTACCTCCCTCCCATCTGCCCCAGCCTGAACCCCTGCATCCCTGCCTCTGCATAATGAGATGCGGAGAACACAGCATACAGTACATCCACACCTGCACTTACAGAATTAGTTTATACTGCCCCATATCTGCTGTGATTAATGCTTTTGTTCATCTTTATTCTATTTCATTATTATTATTGTTACCTCTTTTAACCCAAGCAATTAGCCAAAACTTGGGGTCTTGCAGGTTGTTTCCATTGGAAGGAGAAAATGATGATAGTAAGTTATTTCTTTGATGCAATCCTGTTTATTTACAAAGAACTTACACAAAATTCTGTTTCCCTGAACACAGTAGGAATCAAACAGCAAGAGACTTTCTTTGCTCACAGTTCCAAGCGTCTTTCCAGACAGCATTTTGCCCAAAAGTCCTCGCTCTTTCTCTTAGGACCACACTACAGGTACGTCTCTGGTTGTCATGGGGGCTTCCTTGCTGCTTTCTCTATGTGTGTCTGTGCTGTTTCTATTCTCTCTCTCATACACACACAGCTCTGTCAAACAATATCCAGCCTCCTGCATTTGCATTTAGACCCCAGGGAATACCGTTCAGACTGCACAGTTCAAAGCCTATTCTAGTCTTGTATGTGGCCTGTGTTTTGGGCAGTGGCTCCTGTTGTTCCAGCTACCTATTTAAATGTACTTTGGTCACTGTATTAAATTGATTATTTTAATTATTCTTATGTCCAGCTATGTGTTGAGTTGATTTCTAATGCATGAGCAATGTAGCAAACCTACATATCCTATTCTAACATATCTTACTATGTGTCAGAGTCTCAATCTTCCTATACTTAATTTGATTTTTAGGAAGATTTTCTATAGGATTTGATTGTGCTGGTAAATAACAGAGAATAAATTGACAGCCTGAATTTATTCCCTGGTTAAGATTTCTTAATAGCAGAATGTACTTATACAACAGATATATAGATATACAAGATTCCCAAATTAAAAACTATATTGAACTGAAGACAAAGTTGAGCACTTATCAGTAATTTAAAGATGAAAATATTACAGGGATATTGTAATTATCCTCAAAACAAGCATTGCTAACCCAGGAAATTCAGAGTTAAGGCAAAAATGTCAAGAACATAAGAGTATGAAAAATGTATCTTAGTCACCAAAACTATGCCCTGTAGTCAAGAGGAAAAGAAAAATGAAAAAACATGAATTTGCCTTTTAAAAACCAATGTAATCTACTACCAAAACCATTTTACATTAGTCACAGTTGTACGGTTGTTGTGTGGTAACACCATAGGATAGAGCTACGGCTGTCCTGGTGCCTTAGCTGTGCAGAACACCCATCTTTACACCTCCATCTCATCTCATGCACAAATGCTAAACTGCCTCTTTGTAAATGTTGTCACCAACCCTGTCTGCTTGAAGAAATTAATTAATTAGTTAATAATAGTTCTTTCCTGTAGGTCTCTCTCATTTTGTATCAGATGTCTGTCTACTTAGAGATGCCTACCCAGTCTACCAAGCCTACAGAGTTTATAAACTGCACAGGACCCAAGAGTGTGTTGGCTTCAGTGTCTCTGTCTAGTCCTGTGGACTTTGTAATCTCTGCAAATTCCACAGAACAGGGGGTCTCCATCACTAGCTTCTATTATGGATACTGTAGTAAGGGATGTTCCTGAGACACCTGGATACAGGAATGGTTTTACTTGTGGTGTGGGGAACAATAACGAGAGGTCAGCACTGTGAATCTTTCTCTCCTCTCTTTTCAATAGAAACCTGATTTTCCACTCCACGGGGACATTTTTTGTTTTGATAGCATCCTGTTTTCAATTCCATTATTGAACGTCACAAATTAAACAGGTGCCATTCATGAATGAAAGTGGAACTGAACAAAACGTTGTTTGTCTTCCAAGTTAAATCCACTTCAAATGATTAATAAGCTTCTTTGGTATTTGAAAAACAATTTGTTTAATCTTTGTTGACAAGCAAGGTTGTACGATGTAGTCCACCCATTTCCCACAGATGACACTGGCTAATAAAAAACATTAACATCAGAAATATATATGGCATTGTGTAAAACGGAGAAGTTCATGTCTGACAGGATCGTTTGTTTATAACATCATTATTTGGCTCATCCGTGAGCAGATCCATACAAGTATAGCCTGGAGCCTGGATTCCTTGTGCACACGCAACTCTCAGTGATTTCAGTGGGAGTTACACAGATGTACGGTAATGGCTGAAAAATCAGGGCAAAGAATGCATGAACTAAGTAACACATGCGTAAAAATTCATAGTGGTCCCTCGGTCTAGCTAGACACTTTGTTTTCTGCACGTATATTTTTTTAATAAGGCAACATTTTGTTGTATATGCCTTAGTGAAATAATTACCTTTTTTCCCCTTAACTGTGAAAAGGGTGAGGACATTATAATAATATCATTTACAAAATGTCATCCCCTTCCTCAGCTGCTCCACACAGAGATGCTCAAGGCTGTTTTGGGGGGAAAAAAATCACCAAATAGTAAACACTAATTCAAACAGTGTAAAATAAGTACACAGTGTAAAAACACCATTATAAAAATCAAAGTAAAACATTGTAACCTCCCTTCATATGAGAAGAAAAATTGAAGCCTGTGTCAAGATCAAGCTCATGAATCAAGATGTCTCCCACACAGCAACCCTCTCTATTGCAAGCAAGCTGTGTTCTGTGTCTATGACAGATATGTAACTAGGAGCCCATCCATGTATTTTAATATTATGGCCATTTGTTTACTGGAACTCTGAGTTGTAGCATCTATAGTTCAAAGACCACCCTAACCTTTCATCTTGTATGGTCTTTGACGTAATCGGGGCCTGTGTGGTGAGGGAGCAAGGGGCTGAGGCACAGCAAAACTAGCTATTGTGTACTGTTGCTATCATAAACTGGCTATTGTGTTCTGTGTTGATATCAACTGGATGGAATATCAGAACTGCTCAAATGTATTGTAGTGCTAATAGTGATTCTGTTGTGCCTCAAGTGATGGGGTCTGAGCTTTTAGAACATTGGGATCTGTTATGAAGTTGTGAGTGGCCCTGGTGTGCAGTGAATTCCCAAGTGAATTCCCTCTATTTAAACGAAAAAACAAACAAGCAAGCAAACCACTCAGTGTTAGCTCTAGGTCTGTTCCTGCCAGCAAGGCTGAAAGAGAGAGGTGTTTTTGTGTTTCCTTCTCATAGATGGTATTCAGATACCAAAGGGATGGGCAACCTTATAAACACTTAGCTAGATAGCCATAGATATGTTACAATTCTAGTATTTACATAGCATCTTCCACAAAAAGATCTCAGACCACTTTATGAACATTCATTTATTAATGCTCAACAGCCCATTAAGAAGATAAATATAATTGTATTCATAGGGAGGAAAACTAGATGACTTTCCCAAGATCACACAGCAAGTCAATGGCAAAGCCAGCAATAAAATCCAGGATTCTTGACACTCAGGCCCAAACCCTTAAAGGTATTTAAACACCTAATTCCCATTGATTTCAGTGGAAGTTAGATGCCTAAATACCTTTGAGGATCTGGTGTGTGTACTCTAAACATGTACATATCACCACACACTCAGTGTCAGGCCTGTGGGACAGAACATACATTGGAGTACCTTAAAAAGCTCTCTCTTCTCTCTCAGCCCAAGAAAAGAAAGTAACTTCACTAATAAAATTAGGAGTCCTTGTGGCACCTTAGAGACTAACAAATTTATTTGGGTATAAGCTTTCGTGGGCTAGAACCCACTTCATCAGATGCATGGAATGAAAAATACAATAGGCAGGTATAAATATACAGCACATGAAACGATGGGAGTGGGGGGGTCAGTGCTAACGAGGCCAATTCAGTTAGGGTGGATGTGGCCCATTCCCAACAGTTGACAGGAAGGTGTGAGTATCAACAGAGGGAAAATTACTTTTTGTAGTGATCCAGCCGCTCCCAGTCTTTATTCAGGCCTAATTTGATGGTGTCAAGTTTGCAAATTAATTCCAGTTCTGCAGTTTCTCCTTGAAGTCTGTTTTTGAAATTTTTTTGTTGAGGAATGGCCACATTTAAGTCTGTTATTGAGTGTCCAGGAAGACTGAAGTGTTCTCCTACTGGTTTTTGAATGTTACGATTATTGATGTCTGATTTGCGTCCATTTATTCTTTTGTCTAGAGACTGTCCGGTTTGGCCAATGTACATGGCAGAGGGGCATTGCTGGCACATGATGGCATATATCACATCGGTAGATGTGCAGGTGAATGAGCCCCGATGGTGTGGCTGATGTGGTTTAGGTCCTATGATGGTGTCCCTTTAATAGATATGCAGACGGAGTTGGCAACAGGGTTTGTTGCAGGGATTGGTTCCTGGGTTAGTGTTTCTGTTGTGTGGTGTGCAGTTGCTGGTGAGTATTTGCTTCAGGTTAGGGGAGCTGTCTGTAAGGAAGGACTGGCCTGTCTGCTAAGGTTTGTGAGAGTGAGGAATCACCCTTCAGAATAGGTTGTAGATCCTTGATGATGCGTTGGAGAGGTTTTAGTTGGGGGCTGTAGGCGATGGTTATTGGTGTTCTGTTACTTTCTTTGTTGGGCCTGTCCTGTAGTAGGTGACTTCTGGGTACCCTTCTGGCTCTGTCAATCTCTTTCTTCACTTCCCTAGGTGGGTATTGTAGTTTTAAGAATGCTTGATAGAGATTCTGTAGGTGTTTGTCTCTGTCTGAGGGATTGGAGCAAATGCAGTTGTATTTTAGGGTTTGGCTGTAGACAATGGATCGTGTAATGTGGTCTGGATGAAAGCTGGAGGCATGTAAGTAAGTATAACGGTCAGTAGGTTTCTGGGACAGAGTGGTGTTTGTGTGACCATCGCTTATTTGCACTGTAGTGTCCAAGAAGTGGATCTCTTATGTGGACTGGTCCAGGCTGAGGTTGATGGTTGGTGGAAAATGTTGAAATCCTGGTGGAATTCCTCAAGGCCTCCTTCCCATGGCTCCAGATGATGAAGATGCCATCAGTGTAGTGCCAGTAGAGTAAGGATGTTAGGGGACGAGAGCTGAGGAAGCGTTGTTCTAAGTCAGCCATAAAAATGTTGGCATACTGTGGGGCCATGCAGGTGCCAACAGCAGTGCCACTGACTTGAAGGTATAAATCGTCCTCAAATCTGAAATAGTTGTGGGTGAGGACAAAGTAACAAAGTTCTGCCACCAGATTTGCTGTGACATTATCGAGGATACTGTTCCTGATGGCTTGTAATTCATCTTTGTGTAGAATGTTGCTTTAGAGAGCTTCCACATCCATAGTAGCTAGGATGGTGTTTTCTGGAATATCACCAATGGATTGTAGTTTCCTCAGGAAGTCAGTGATGTCTCAAAGATAGCTGGGAGTGCTGTTAGCATAGGGCTTGAGGACAGAGTCCGCATAGCCAGACAATCCTGCTGTCAGGCTTCCAATGCCTGAGATGAATGGACATCCAAGATTCCCAGGTTTATGGATCTTGGGTAGCAGATAGAATACCCCTGGTCAGGGCTCTAGGGTGTGTGTCATTGTAGGGAGTTTCTGGATCATATGGTGCAGTTTCTTTTGGTACCTCTCAGTGGGATCAGAGGGTACTGGCCTGTAGAATGTGATGTCAGAGAGTTGACTAGCAGCCTCTCATTCATACTCTGACCTATTCATGATGACTACAGCACCTCCTTGTCAGCCTTTTTGATTATAATGTCAGAGTTGTTTCTGAGGCTGTGGATGGCATTGCGTTCTGTATGGCTGAGGTTATGGGGCAAGTGATGCTGCTTTTCCACAATTTCAGACCGGGGACGTCAGCAGAAGACTCTATGTAAAGTCCAGTCTGTTGTTTCGACCATCAGGAGGAGTCCACGCAGAATCCTTCTTGTACCATTTGTAGGAAGGTTCTGGGGTTAGTGTGCTGTTGAGTGATGTGATGGAAATATTCCTTAAATTGGAGTTGGTGAAAGTAGGCTTCCAGGTCACTGCAGAACTGTATCATGTTCCTGGGGGTGGTGGGGCAGAAGGAGAGGCCCCAAGATAGGACAGCCTCTTTTGCCGGGCTAAGAGTATAGCTGGATAGATTAACAATAGTGTTGGGGGAGTTAAGGGTACCACCAGTTGGGGTGGATGTGGCCCATTCCCAGCAGTTGATAGGAAGGAGTGAATGTGAACAGAGGGAAAATTACGTTTTGTAGTGCTAACGAGGCCAATTCAATCATGGCGGATGTGGCCTGAATAAAGACTGGGAGTGGCTGGGTCACTACAAAAGGTAATTTTCCCTCTGTTGATAACTGACCCCTTCCTATCAACTGTTGGGAATGGGCCACATCCACCCTAACTGGATTGGCCTTGTTGGCATTGACCCCCCCACTTGGTAAGGCAACTCCCATCTTTTCATGTGCTGCATATTTGTACCTGCTTAGTGTGTTTGCCACTCCGTGCATCTGATGAAGTGGGTTGTATCCCATGAAAGCTTGTGCCCAAGTGAGTGTGTTGGTCTCTAAGGTGCCACAAGGCCTCCTCGTTGTTTTTGCTGATACAGACTAACACGGCTACCCCTCTGAAACGTCTCACTAATACAGCTGTTCATGCAAGTATTTTACAGTAGCTTTCTTCATTAATTGTATAAAGAGACAAAAATTAAGAGCAATAACAGTAGTAACCTTCATTCAGTACTGATTCTTTCTTTACTGCTCTGTGGATTAAACACAAAACCAGCTGGCCAGCACATGCTACCGAAACAAGCTACCAGCTTAGCAGATGGTGTATTGTGAGTTAAATATTGACACAAAGGACAGATGTACCACTTTATTTTCCTCACTCTGTGATATTTGCAAATAGCAATGGATAACTCAATTTGTATGGACAAAATGTAGACTTGGTTTCACAGTAGACAAGCTGACCAATGGTATCACACATACTTCCATTTAGAAGACAGCAGACAGTTTGAGCATTGTTATTATACGAAAGTAAAGGATATGAAAAAAATAAAGCTGGGGATTTTACACAACGTTATTAATCATTTGCCCCTTTACAAATAGGACATAGAAATCAAAGAATAATATGACTGTGATTTAAACACATCCATTGGTTTTAGACATGGGCCCAAGAACCAGAATTCAGATCCAAATGCCAGAAATATGGCTGTTTAATCCAAACTTAATAAAATTGAATTTGTTGGGTCTAACTGGGCTTGCAGATGTGTATGTGTGTGCAACCACTGTTGACATTTGTAGGGATGTTCAGACCCCAGGAATCTGCAGACTTGGGCACCTTTGTGTTTTTTCATTACATTCTTTTTAGAATTCACAGATAACTGCCACTAATCCATGTAGCCTCAAGTATACTTACATACCCACTGGAAAAATCTGGAATGTTTTTCATTTGGTTTTCTATGTTTGAATAAACAAGAAGCCCATTGTGTCAAAACTCTCGTGTCATCCATTTGTAAACAGTTTCCTCATGCCTTGAGGCCTGGTTACTGCAAATGGAAAACAGTGTTCAAAAAAAGAAAACAACAGAATAAAAAAAGAAAGAGAAAGTCAAAATCAAAGTATTGCAGGAAGAAGGCAGGTGTGTGTGAGAAAGAGAGTGCATCAGGGAGACTTCCTTATTCCCGCAGAAGTCTCAAATGTTTTACATTTCCTTTTGGGGTGCAGGAGAGACAGGGAAGGGTCTTGTGAGGGTTGTCTTTGTACCAGTGCTTTATTATGTTTCATGAATTAATATATATTTCACTTCTCTCATAGTTTTCTATCTCCAAGGAAAAAAGATTTTTCATAGATGCCTACTCCTCTCAAATATTTTCATCTAATTTTGAAAGTGGAATGCCAAGCACAGGTTCTCAAGATGCATATCACTGTAGTTAGGCTTTATACTGTCTTCGTGTTTGATTTGGCTAGAATCCATGAGTGTCTATGATTAGCAGTATTAATTGAATCTAAACCTCAACCATCTGGGATGTCAGGTTTGTCTGTTCCCCTTAGGGCTTCGATTCTCATCAGAAATTTCAGCCAACAGAAGGATTGATTGACAAAAGACTGGATATCTATAAAATACTTTTCTATTTAAAAACCACAAAATGTCAATGTTCTCTTAATCTTAATCTTCCCTAATGGGAATGTTTCATATCCCTTCAATTCTTGGGAACTGCATTAAAAATAACATGTAAAAGGTGACCCAAAGGGTGTTAAAGTGGCTTATGAAAACTAGGAAGCAGGTTTTATAAAGCAACAAAGAGTCCTATGGCACCTTATAGATTAACAGATGTATTGGAGCATAAGCTTTCG
The DNA here is from genome assembly GCF_007399415.2 of Gopherus evgoodei. Taxonomy (NCBI): domain Eukaryota; kingdom Metazoa; phylum Chordata; order Testudines; family Testudinidae; genus Gopherus; species Gopherus evgoodei. The sequence continues at coordinate 77,151,265 of NC_044324.1, forward strand.
TGGGTGACAAGAAGTTGTGAGGAACAGTGGGGTGGGGGGAAATAGTTTTACTTTGTGTAATGACCCATCCACTCCCAGTCTTTATTTAAGCCTAATTTAATGGTTTCCATTCTGCAAATTAATTTCAATTCAGCAGTCTCTCATTGGAGTCTGAACAAGAGGCTGCTAGGCAGCTCTCCAACACCACATTCTACAAGCCATTACCCTCTGATCCCACTGAGGGTTACCAAAAGAAACTACACCATCTGCTCCAGAAACTTCCTGAAAAAGCACAAGAGCAAATCCGCACAGACACACACCTAGAACCCAGAGCAGGGATATTCTGTCTGCTACCCAAGATCCATAAACCTGGAAACCCTGGATGCTCCATCATCTCAGGCATTTGCACCCTGACAGCAGGATTGTCTGGCTATGTAGACTCCCTCCTCAGGCCCTATGCTACCAGCACTCCTAGCCATCTTCAAGACACCACTGACTTCCTGATGAAACTACAGTTCATTAATGATCTTCCTAAAAACACCGGCCTAGCCACTATGGATGTAAAAGCCCTCTATAACAACATTCCACACAAAGATGGACTACAAGCCATCAGGAATAGTATCTCTGATAATGTCATGGCAAACCTGGTAGCAGAACTTTGTGAGTTTGTCCTCACCCATAACTATTTCATATTTGGGGACAACATATACCTTCAAATTAGCGGCACTGCTATGGGTACCCGCATGGCCCCACAGTATGCCAACATTTTTATGGGTGACTTAGAACGCTTCCTCAGATCTCGTCCCCTAATGCCCCTGCTGCAAATGTCAACTGCTGCAAATGGACCATTTTGATTACCATTACAAAAAGTTTTTTCCTCTACTGCTGGTAATAGCTCACCTTAACTGATCACTCTCATTAGAGTGTGTATGGTAACACCCATTGTTTCATGTTCTCTGTGTGTGTGTGTATATATATATATATATATATATATATATATATATATATATATATATATATATATATATATCTTCCTACTGTATGTTCCATTCTATGCATCTGATGAAGTGGGCTGTAGCTCACAAAAGCTTTTGCTCAAATAAATTTGTTAGCCTCTAAGGTGCCACAAGTACTCCTGTCCTAATTATTTTGCAATTTTTGAGAATCCCGGAGCTGTGCTGCACCCATGTGGTGTGAGTGGGAATTACACTTCTTCACATTTCTTTTGAACACACATGGTTACAGTTTTGTTAGCTGGCTTCTTGCACCCCCACTATAAAAACTGTTTCAGCACCACTGTACTGGACAGTCCTGTTTTTGGATGGTTTGTCCCCCATCTGATACTGTGACAAAACCAGATGTTTCTTGGTCTGGTATCAGATAGGACAGACCAGGATTCTCAAACTGTGGGTCAGGATCCCAAAGTGAGTTGTGACCCTGTTTTAATGGGATCACCAGGGCTGACTTCAGACTTGCTGGGACCCAGAGCCGAAGCTGAAACCTGAGCCCCATCGTCCGGGGCCAAAGCTGAAGCCGAAGCCTGGGGCCTTCAGCCCTGGGTGACAGAGCTCAGATTACAGTCCCCTTGCCAGGGCGCACGGGACTTGGCCCCTGCAGCTGGGAGAGCAGGGCTTGGGCAGGCTCAGGCTTCGGCTCTCCCTCCTAGGGACATGTTGTAATTTTTATTGTCAGAAGGGGGTGGTGATACAATGAAATTTGAGAACCCCTGAGATAGAAGATGCCATTTTGAACAGTGCGCTGCTCCGCTCTCCACCCACATGACCTCAGCCACATGCTGCATGCAAGGTCAGACCAGTGGGGGCAAGGCAGTGCACTTCTGAAAATGATGTCCCCTGTATGCAGGGCCAGCTTTAGGAAGTAAGGGACCCAATTCGAACAGTTTTGACGGGGCCCTGGCAGGGATGACTTAAAAAAAAAAGTGGGGCTTGTACTTACCGAGCAGTGCTCCGAGTCTTCGACAGTGGGTCCTTCACTCACTCCAGATCTTCGGTGGCACTGAAGGACCTGCCACCAAAGACCTAGAGGGAATGAAGTACCCACCGTCGAAGTGCTGCCGAAGACCTGGAGCGCCGCCGGGTGAGTAAAAATTAAAAAGGCCCTCTAGCCAGGGAAGGGATTCTCACTGGGCGCGGGGCCCTCTTTGGCTTGGGGCCCTATTCGGGGGAATTGGCGGAATAGGCCTAAAGCCAGGCCTGCCTGCGTGGCATGATCTCGCACACACCGTACATCTGAGGTCATGTTGGCAGGGCCCTGCCATTCCCAGAAGAGTTGAAATGTGCAAGATTCTAGGAACATGTAAGTGGTCACCTTACAAAACAGCCACTGTACTTTCTCTGAGGGTCAAGCTTAGGACTGTTAGAGGGTGAGACTTCTCTGCTACCAACTGCACTAAGGTGACGGGCTAAGGTAATGATAGCCACTGCTACCTCGAGGGTCACTGGCACCTGAGAGCAAAGCACCATTTAGTGCAGGGCAAAACAAAAGACAAGCTTGTGACAGACCCAGCCCACCTGGGTCTACCCCTAGAGCTGCCCATTTAGCCCCAGTCTTGCTGCACAGAACCGTCCCTACGCTTCCTCCAGAGGGGTTGGCAGAGAGAAAGTCCTAGCTGACCAGGAACTGAGCTCATCTCCCAGCAGGGAGCGCCCCAAACCCTAACAACTAGCGCACCAGGATCAGGACAAGCTGCTCGCTCCCTGCACAGAGCTGACACAGCAGCAGGAGGAAGAGACGTGTGCGCCAGGCCAACTGCCCCGTGAGACGCTGGACTCTAAACAGGAAGGACGGGGACCACAGAAGAACAGGGCAGCAAAGGAGCAGGGAGCAGCCTGCGCGGGCGCGTCCCAGCAGCGCCTCTGGCACGCAGCGCCCGCCGATCGCGCCCGGGGCGGGCTCGTGCCATGGAGGCGGCGAGGAGACACGTGACGTGACTGCGGCCGGAGCAGGGTAGGGGCCGCGCGATCCGGGCCCTGTCTCGGGCGGCGCCGAGGTGAGAGCGGGGCGGGAGGCCGCGCTGCGGGGAGCCAAGGGTGGGACCCGCTGGGCCAACTGCGGTGCTGGGATCGGCCGGGCTTGCAACAGCCCCCGCTTCGGTGGGGCACGCACAGCCCGTGACGGGCCCGCCCCGCTCCCAGTGTTCACCGCGTTCCCTCCTGCTCCCCTCGTCCCCTCATCCCAGTTCAGATCCTCCCTGGTTAGTAGCGGGGGGCTCTGCTCAGACCTGGTTGGGCAGCAGAGAAGCCCCGAGGGGGCTGAAACTGGCTGCCGCATGCCGGGCCCAGGGGAGAGTATTTTTAAAAGTCCTGTGGGTGTTTGCAAAATCTGCCTGGGCCCCGCCGCCCGCTCTCCCTGGAACAGTTTGTATAGTGGAGATGCTGAGAGCAATTGAACCAAACTGTAAACACTTCAAATCGGGGGGCTGCAGCTCCCCCCACACCCCTAGTTCCAGCACCTGTGCTGCTCTCTGCCAGGGCAGGGGCCAAGGAAAATGACTTGTTAGTATCATTTATTAAAGGCCTTCCCCTGCGCAGGGGTTTCCATCCCGTCCCTCAAATTAGCAAGGTTTTGGGCAGTTCTGAATCTTGTTGATTAGGATCCTGTTCAGAAATTACTACAAGGGTTTTCAGTTAAATTGTTTTTTAAATATTTGAGCTGGGTTTAAAACAAAACACAACCCTGTGCCTCAGAGTGATGAAGAATTACCCATTATGAGTGTGATCATACCCATCCTTAAATCTGTAGTTTTTACATGGCACTAGTACAGTGTTGGCTACTAAGTACCTTTAGATGTCATTGAAGTACATGGGAGCTCACTCAGCGCCTTGCCGGATCAGGCCCATTTAAATGAATGGGGCTATTCATGGTCCAAAGCTGCAAGGTCCTGAACCACAGTTAACTCTGAGAGAGGCCCAGGACTGGCTTACACAAAAAATTTAGCTCAATCTAGCTACATCACTCGGATGTGAAAAAACTCACACCCATGAGCACTGCAGTTAAGCTAGCCTAACCCCTGGTATAGATGTGGCTAAGATGACAAAATAATTCTTCCATTAAACTAGTTACTGCTGCTCCAAGAGGTGGATTACCTACACTGACAGAAAAACCCTTTCCCTCGATGCTGCTGTAGCACCTGTGGTGTAGACATGGTCTAAAATGGAGTTGTGTGCTAAGGATTCTGGGATCTGTGAGAACGATTTAAGCAAAATTAACTGACTTGTTTTGATCATATTTAGTTCTATCTCAGGGGTTCAGGGTGTGACATGCATTTTCAGTATGAAAATGAGACAAGGGTTTGAAAGAGCCCAGGGCGGGCCCATTTGAGAGTACAGTAGCCACACCGAATAAGATGAGTAGCATCCCACTACGGATCAAAAAGACAATGGCCCTCAAATTAAACTCTTTTGGTAAGAGGGATAGTGTTGGGAATCACCAAATGAAGGCACATCAGTGTTGGGATCGACAACAACCAGTTATCCAAGTGTGAGTGGCATAATTGTGAAGCACCAGAGGCAGTACTTGGCATGAGCAAAGGAGAACATAATACCAGAAAAACGCTGGTCTACGAAACATGAACTATAATTTGTTTTCTTTAAAAATCAGTATTCAAAAATGTCATTTTTTGTATTTTACCTTTAGGTAACAATTCATCATTAATCAAGATGTCCTCAGCACCTGAGCCCCCAAACATTAAAAAAGAAGCACCCAAAGAGAAAGACAGTCGAATTCCAGGACTCAGGGGTGTCCGTACAACCACCCTGTTCCGAGCTGTGAATCCAGAGCTTTTCATTAAACCTGTAAGAGGCTCCTTCAGAGACAATATGTTTAAAGATGTATTTTTGAGATACATTTTAAAAAACACACATTTAAGCTACCAGAGTTATAAGTACCACCTAAGAATATTATAACTGAAAAATAGTTTTCACATTTTCCCAGTTCGATTAGTTTGCATATTTGACATCACTTTGTGTATAGTCAGTTTCCCCCATATACTGTTAGACTGTTCTTTCATCTAATATTCCTGGGGGAATTCTATGCCAAAAAATCCAAAATTCTGCATGTTTTATTTGTCAATATAATGCAATATAATCACACCAGTTTCAAACTACTATACAGAGGGGGGAAAAAATCACAAAAACTGTTCAGCATTTCTTAAACACATGAAGTTCAATAAAGACAAATGCAAAGTGCTCCACTTAGGAAGGAACAATCAGTTTCACACATACAGAATGGGAAGAGACTGTCTAGGAAGGAGTATGGCAGAAAGAGATCTAGGGGTCATAGTGGACCACAAGCTAAATATGAGTCAACAGTGTGATACTGTTGCAAAAAAAGCAAACGTGATTCTGGGATGTATTAACAGGTGTTTTGTAAACAAGACACGAGAAGTCATTCTTCCACTCTATCTGCACTGGTTAGGCCTCAACTGGAGTATTGTGTCCAGTTCTGGGCACCGCATTTCAAGAAAGATGTGGAGAAATTGGAGAGGGTCCAGAGAAGAGCAACAAGAATGATTAAAAGTATTGAGAACATGACCTATGAAGGAAGGCTGAAAGAATTGGGTTTATTTAGTTTGGAAAAGAGAAGACTGAGAGGGGACATGATAGCAGTTTTCAGGTAGCTAAAAGGGTATCATCACGAGGAGGAGGGAGCAAACTTGTTCACCTTAGCCTCTAATGATAGAACAAGAAGCAATGGGCTTAAACTGCAGCAAGGGAGATTTAGGTTGGACATTAGGAAAAAGTTCCTAACTGTTAGGATAGTTAAACACTGGAATAAATTGCCTAGGGAGGTTGTGGAATCTCCACCTCTGGAGATATTTAAGAGTAGGTTAGATAAATATCTATCAGGGATGGTCTAGACAGTATTTGGTCCTGCCATGAGGGCAGGGGACTGGACTCGATGACCTCTCGAGGTCCCTTCCAGTCCTAGAGTCTATGAATCTATGAAAGTTCACTTCCAAATACTTATTAACCAAGACCCTGCATTCCAGTTATAATCCTGGATTTTCATTTAAATTACATTACTTTTATTTTGGTGTTCTGTAAATTAAGACTGTTGCTCTAAATTGCTCAGACTTTCACACATGACAGTCGTACAGTTTTGCTAATCATTGTCCTGCATTTTTTTTAAATGGATAAGTATAGTAGCTCCTGAGCTGTAATCTAACCCCATTGTGCCTCTCTGGCACAGGAGAAAAAGGGAGAAAGCCCATCAACTTTCCTAGCTGAGTATTCCGTTACTGTCATTTACAATAAGGCTCCTTTACACCACTCTGACAAGGTAAAGGAGCCTTAATTGAATAAGGGCTTGTCTACGCTGGCACTTTACAGCACTGCACAGCACTGCAGCTTTCTCACTCAGGGGTATGAAAAAACATCCCTCTGAGCGCTGCAAGTGTCAGTGCTGAAAAGTGGCACAGTTGGCAGTGCCTCAGCACTGGGAGCCATTCCCCTCATGGAGGTGGTTTTTTTACAGCGCTGAGAGCTCTCAGGGGCTTTCCCTGAACAAGTGACAGACCGGCTTTGAGAACCACTGGCCTAGATGGTAGTCACCAGCATTGTGTCAATTTGTGTCATAGCTGTTTGCATAGGTCTCAAAAGTGGCAGTGGTGTTAGTGTCATAAAGAGATGTCGGAGAGGGCCCCTGGTCACTTGGCATGCCATGAGCAAAGAGCCTAATATACAGGATGGATCAAAAAAACAAAATAGCTGACTAAAAGTGCATATTAATTTATTTTGACAGAACAAACCTGTTATGGCTTTTGGACTCATAACAATTACCCTGTGTGTGGCCTACATTGGTTATTTACATGCAACACAAGAGAATAAAAAGGACCTCTATGAAGCTGTTGACAGTGAAGGAGCCAGGTATATGAGGAGGAAGACTTCCAAGTGGGATTAAAGAAGCTGCTTAATAACAGAGAAGGGAAGAGGAGTAATTGGCAATGTAGGCACCTGAATTGTTAATGTTAAATTAGGTGTCTGCTAACTTTTCTATGCAATTCCTGGAATGATGTTTGTAAAATTTAATCTAATTTCTATTCCATTTTACAATGCCATGCCTGTACCTATAAACTTTATAGAAGACATACCAAGTAATAAAATGTTAAAAACTGTTGTCTGAGTTGACGGTTACAGTATGTAAATAAAAGAAATAATTAAGTGTGAGCTGGAAACTCTAGTGATAAGTGACTTTAGAAATTTCTGTGATAGTTTGTCATCTTTTTATGGTCTGCTTTGGCAAGAAGGAAAGCAGACCAAAGCAGCTCAATCTACTACTTCCCACAATTGAGCTGCAGAAACTGCATTTTTAATATTGCAACTAAAGATATTTTTTAAAAAGACAGACCATCTAACAATTTTTAAAAAAATCCAGAACTCTAAATGCTGACCTGAAACGACCATTCAAAATGCTAATTTACTCTTTTATATAAATCCTTTGTTAAGACATCCTTTTCTGTCCATTTGAGTGACTGGTTTTATTTCTAAATTAGTTTTAAAAACTACACGTACCTTCACTGAAAAATATATGCCATCAATTTCTTGTTAGTCACTGGAAATTCTAAAATGGTAGGGGTATTTTCTTTATATAAAATATAGTTCAATTATTTTTATATTAATAAAATATACAAGGTTCTACAGTTTCTGAAATAATTACACACAAAACTATGTTACAAGAACATTAAGGTAGAAAAGTCAAGCACTCACAAGTTAGGAAATGCCAGAGTTAAGGTTGCCTGTTCAATTTAGCCTCCTTGTATATCTGCATTATAATCCAATCTTTAATTACATCAGGGGTCGGCAACCTTTCAGAAGCGGTGTGCTGAGTCTTCATTTATTCACTCTAATTTAAGGTTTTGCGTGCCAGTAATACATTTTAATGTTTTTAGAAGGTCTCTTTCTATAAGTCTATAACATATAACTAAACTATTGTTGTATGTAAAGTAAATAAGGCTTTTACAATGTTTAAGAAGCTTCATTTAAAATTAAATTAAAATGCAGAACCCCCCAAATTGGTGGCCAGGACCTGGGCAATGCAAGTGCCACTGAAAACCAGCTTGTGTGCCGCCTTCGGCACCCGTGCCATAGGTTGCCTACCCCTGAATTACATGATCACATACTATTTTTTCTATAGACCCATTACCTCTTTCCATTTCCTAACTTTTGAGTGCTTGACTTTGCAACCTTAATAATTTTCTTTTAATATAGGAAATGAGACAAAAAACTGTGTTTTTAATTAAGCCAACTGATAAAACTCTGTAGAGATTCATGCAGTGTCATATTGACACCTGTATGGGTCATTAGCAGAGTTGGAAACTTTATAGCCACTGCACATGACTCTGCCATGTGAGCTAACAGTAAGTTGCCATCCTCTGAATAGACTCGCACTAGAGGGGAATGAGGTACATACTTTTCTAGAGGGTTTCACTGATATTTGTTGACAGAAAAGGAATTGAGAGAGACAAGAATTTTGTGTTTCATTCCAAGCTCTAGTGATCACACAATCTTCAGCTCATTCCTCTTAAGAATGACCCTTTATGCCCCATCCACTCCAACCTGTCCCAGTCCTCTCTCTTCTCCTCCCATGGCTCCTTGTCCCAGTCCCATTCTCATCTAGTCAGTCCCAGACTCCACTCCTAAAGCATTTTGTCCTGGTCTTGCTGCCCCAGAATCCCTGTCTCAACCCCACCCAGTTCTCCCCCTGCACTCTGGCTCCTTGTTAGATCTGTCTCCTCTCCCATCTTTACTCCTTTTCCCTGTCCCTTGCCCTACTAGTTAGTTCCAATCTCCTTGCCTAGCCAGTCCCAGTCTCCTCTTGCTCCTCATCTGATCTCAGTCTCTCTCTCCTAGCTCCCAGCCCTCACCTATTTCCCTTCCTGGCTCCCAAGCTCCTTGCATTCCAGTCACAGTCCCCCTTCCCAGTCTTCTTACCCCATCAGTCCCAGTCATCTCCCCCATCCCAGTGCCTAGTCCTCTATCTTCTGCCAGCCTCCAGTTCAAGTGTGCCCTCTACCTCTCCATGCAGGCTCCTTATCCCAATCTACTCACTGTACCTGTCTCCCTGCTCTGGATATGGTCCCCTCTGCATTTGAATCAGCAACTTGCTCCTCCATCCTGCTTGGACTCAGCAAAAGGGTCAGCAAGAGCAAATGAATGGCAAGCTCCCTGCTGTCAGTCCAGCTGCCCTGACTGGGACTTGTCACAGCCCAGAGCTGTTACAGCAGGAAAAACCCTGCTCAGCCCTGGGTTGAAGCATGCACAGTGCAGACAGAATCCTTGGGATATTTAGTTATGAAAATCTAAGTCTCTACTGAGTATGTGCAAACTGATTTTTAAAGACTCTCATAACTTGGCCAAATGTGGGTGGCTTTTCAGTGACAGCAAAAAGCATGTTCCTGACACAAAGACCACCCTCTTCCAATTTTCAAGTCCCTGCTCCAAGGCTTGGGGGCACTACTAAAAGGTGGCTAGAATTTTTTAACATGGGCAAAACAAGATATTTTTTTCTAGCCTTTTGTTTTATAGGGAGAGGATAAGAAGGAGCCTTGAGACTAACTCTTTCATTTAACAACTATTATGTGGAATTTTAACCAGATTATTCTTTAATTCATTAAAATATATTAAGTCTACATTGCTTCAATGGGCTTTAATCCTAGTGAGCAAGAACTACTCTGAAGGGGTCTATGTTATAGGGGAATAAGGGAAGAGTGGGTCCGTACTGTTGAATTATGTTTTGTGGTGTGAAGGGGACCATAGAAGTGAGCAGTAGTAACAGTGGAAGAAGGAGAGGGGAAGGGTTTAGAACTGAGTCAGGGAGAGGGGCTTGGTGAATGCAGCCATGAGACTGTGTAGTGGAAGGTCTGGCTATGAGGGCAGCTGTGTTGTTGGAGTCAAGACTAATTAGTCAAACTGATCCAAACCTATGTGGATTGAAGGAGGAATGTTTCACCTAGTTTTTCATTTTTTAACTCATGGTCATACTTATCTCCTTGTAGCAATTACTTTTTAAACAACTCAATAATACATAGATGATATACATAAAGTGGAGAAAACAGCATGAGTGCAAAGATGCATGCAGTACATTAATGGACAGTACAGAAATATGGCTGAAAATTGTCAGTGTAAATATCTGATTCCTGCAAATACAGCATACAGTTACAGCAGTGACCAAAAGGGAGAACTCAGATCTCTCAAGCACAGCTTCACTTATGTGAACTGGGGATAAACAAACAGCACCAATAATGTTTAGTTTTGTCCTGTTTCTGTAGATTTCCTTTTCAACAGTGGTAACAAAGTTTACAAGAAAATTCCTACCTTGACAAAGATAAGCCACAATGGTTTCCTGAGTGGAGACTTTTTGATACCCCATGCCACACATGAGTCATTCACCTCTTTAACAAAAAATACTGATGCAAACATTTGAAACAGTAGCCATTGCTAAATACTGTTTAAATCTCTTTAAACTGCTTGGATTTGAGAGGAATTGTTGCCATGCCTTAAGTAATAAAACAAAAAAAATTAATGAGATGCTGCTTAACACTACCCTGTATCTACAAATGCTTTTGTGAGCAAATCTTGTCCTGCCTAGTAACAGTTGCTAGGTATGAGGTTGGTTTAAGGCTGTAGGAGGTCAGTTAATAAATCCTCTCCCACCATCAGTCCGCATAATGTTATTGAGTTCTTCACCACTTGTACTTAACCTGCAGGCAAATGTTTTAGACATCATGCTAATGGTGAATGATTTTATCTTTTAACTGGACTGCATGTTTTCTGTAGAAACAGTAAGCATTTTGTCTGCAAGGATTAGGGCAGTTTGGACATTTTAGTAACCACCTTGAATATTTTATACAACCATGATTAGGAATCCAGATTTGAGCTCCTTTGTTTGTTGTGCTGTATGCTCAAAAATAATACCACCACCACCTACACCCGCTACTTTTGAACGGATTCGGGAATATAAGCCTTACAAAACACGGTATTACACTCATCGGGATATATTAGGTATGTTGGTTTCCTGAATGCTTCATTTGTAATTCTCCAATTGCGGCTATTCAAAATACTTATACATACCTCTATTCTTGACATTCACATCCTCTTCCAATGGCCTTTCCTGGTTGGTCAGAGATGGATACATGTATTTATTCATGAATATGTACAAATACTACAGATCAAATAACTATTCTTCTCAAAGTATTAAAGATTTGCTTACAATGGAGCAAAAAAAGAGAGCTAGGTATGAGTATATTTGAAAATAGTTGTTTAAGTAAGGCTTAAAGGAATTGAGAAGACCTGTGCTTGACAAAGATTTTTTTAAAACTCTTTAGTAAGGCAAAGTTACAATACAAAACTGAAGTCTGCTTTTACATTTCCTGTTTCAGGATCTGGGCTCTAGTTTGTCACTCTCCAAGGGTTCAGTGCAAAGTCCACAGGAATTTCTCCTTTGACATCAATAGATTTTAGATCAATTCCTAAACAGACAAGAAATAGAAATAGAAATCATGCTAGAGAAAACTGTGTAATAACTGTAGCCACAACAACATTACAACTTTGCTGGGTACAACTCTTCAAAAAACAATTAAACACTTTACTACCAGGACTGTGTACAGGGCCTAAACAAGCCCCTGAAACAAGAGTTCCTGACAGGACTCTGGCATACTTATGCAGTAAAAGCTGTGTTATCTAGCACTTTACCAGCTGGAAAGGCTCTAGAAACCAGCATTTCTAATATCTCCCAATACAAATCTTCAATCCAGTAACTGGGACCAATGCCGAAGCTATTCAGGACCCAAGTATTTCCAAGAGCAGCTGGACTACGCTTGAGTTATCCAAGAAGAGCCGAATGCTGTTCTTTCTGTTCATATCCGCCATTGTGATCGGTCAGTTTATTACTTGGTGTATAGTCTTGTGTTTATCGCAAAATATCAATGCCATCCTACTATTATGGCATCCAAAATACCAGCGAAAAGCAAAGGAGAGAAGTGTAAGAGAGTTGTGTTGACATTAAAAGAGAAAAAAGATATTTGTAAGTGTAAGAAGTGTAAGAGAGTTGTGTTGACATTAAAAGAGAAAAAAGATATTTGTACATGTCTTGAAAAGGGCAAGAGCAGGAATGTTTTGATACAAGAGTACAATTTTGACTTGTCCATGATATACAACATCAAGGCTCAGAAAGGACAATTGCTCAAATTTTTGCTAGTTGTGAGTCAAATAAAGCTGTTGAACGACTTTGTACTCTGCATATACCTAAATTAGAAAAGCTAGACAGTATTTTATATGAATGGTTTTAATTGAAACGATGGGAGGGTGCCCCTATCTCTGGTCCAATGCTCGTTGAAAGGCAAAAGATTTTTATAAGCAAATACAATTAACTGAGCCATGTGCATTTTCTGAAGGATGGCATTTGTGTTTTAAACTTCATCATAGTATTAGAAAGCTAGATGTATCCGGTGAACAAAAATCAGCTGATCATGAAGTGCAGAAAAATATTGTGAATTTTTTTAGAAATTTAATTGCTGAACATGATCTATCCCCTGAACAAATGTATAATGCTGATGAAACTGACCTATTTTGGTGATATTTGTCCAATTCTACCCTAGCAGGTGCAAGCGAATTTAGTGCTGCTGTTTTTTAGCACAGTAAAGACAGACTAACTGTTCTTACATGTGCTAATGCTGCAGGCTTGCATAGAATAAAACTCTTGGTGATTAGAAAATATAATCGTCCTAGAGCTTTCAAAGGTGTTGCACATTTATCTGTTGTTTACAAAGCACAAGGTAATTCATGGATGGACAAAGAGTTTTTTTATGATTGGTTTCATGATGTTTTTCTACTTGCAGTGAAAGAACATTTTAGAAAACTAGGCTTACCTGAAGATAGCAAATTATTCTATTGCTCGACAATTGTAGAGCTCACTCTGGAGAAAGAGTTAGTGTCTGGTAATAGTTTTACCATCTTCTTGCCTGCCAAAGTTACTGCATTGATTCAACCTATGGACCAGGGCATTATCCAGACTATGAAATGTTATTACAAAAGAGATTTCCTGAGAAAGCTTATCAGTCATGAAGGCACTACACAGGACTTTCAATCTCGTGATAACATAAAAGATGCAATTTTTAATGTTGCTTTTGCCTGGAATTCTGTTAAAAGTGAAACATTAAAGAGCTTAGATAAAATTGTGGTCTAGTGTTATGTTTGCAGAAGTATCTTCTGATGAAGATGAATTTGAAGGCTTTAAAATAAGAGTTAGAAAAAATACATTAGCACAAATTCTTGAAATGTTGAAGGCTACTCCTTCACACCCAATCAACAAACTTCATGAAAGTGAGATAGAAGAGTGGGTTGAAGCTGACACTCAAAAACACTGATAAAGACCATGAAGACACTGATAAAGACAGCGAAGAAGATTTTAGTGAAGAGGACAAAATAACTGGGGGAAAGGCTGCTTCAGCTTTTGTTACAATAATTAAATTTGCAGAAAGGCAGCCATGTTATAGTGCCCAGGAGGTTATGCAATGGCACATTCTGCACTCTACTTTTATGCAAAAAAGGCAGAAGAAAATTAAGCAAGCTGATATCAGGGATTTATTCAAAAAAGCAGCTTCCAGTGTGTGTCATAGGGTTAGTACAGATTCAGCCCAATCTCCTACACCTTCTACATCTACAATGATAATTGATGTTGATAATGATGACCCTGAGGCACTGCAAGATCCTGAAGTGCCTTCTGACTCATCAAAGAAAGATTACATTATGTTCAGTATAGTTTCAGTGTTAAGTGTATTTTCAGTGATCTGGGTATATGCCATGTGCTGCTCATAGTGATATGCAGTGTCATAAGATAACCTACTGTATAGAAAACTTTACCTGTACACGCCTAAGTGCTTCAAGAAACCAAACACTCTGCAGTGCAGTACTGCTATTGGATTGGTGAGTACCTGTATACTTTATTCATTTTATTGTATTTTAACTCTTTGAAAATTGGTATTCCACTGGTAAATATAACTCTTGGTTAACTGGAATTTTTGACTATCCAGCACCCCCCATTTTCCCAACATACCTGATAACAAAACTTTTACTGTATAAACTATCTCTAAGGTCATAGCCAGATTTTTTATTATACTGCAATTATAATTTAAAAATGGAAAGAAAATGTATGGTAGTATTAGTATGTTAATAGCAAGAGTCTGAGGTAAGTCAATAAAGTAAGAATTTCTATACCTAACTATTGCAGGGATCTTTGATCAGTGATATTAGTATTGTGAATCACACTGCCTATGTTCGATAATGTGTGTTACCAAAGAGGTTTCAGTCATTATTCAATAGCTCTTAGAGCTTGGGATAGTTGCTTTTCAAAATACTTTTGAAGCATCAAAAGTGTGCTCAGGGCTGTAGAACGCCTAGAAGCAGGGCCGGTCCACAACATTTTGGCAGCTGAGGCAGGGATCTCAAATGATGCCCACATGCCCCCTCGCTTGGGCCAAAACTTTGAAAGGTCTCAATTCTGCCTTCTTTCTGTTCTACTCCTCTCATGGTACTGCTCTGCTACCTACCCCAATAAAGGAGAACTAACAACTTAAAATGCCTTGTTCAAAAATTTTAAGTAACACTTAACTTTCAAACACCTGAACAGCAAATGTAACTTTTCGTGTCTGCATAGTAAACACTGGCATTTTTATCTGTTTGAATAATCAAAGTGGTGCTTACCATGCCTTCTTGATTGCAAAGATTTGAACTGCTTCCTGGAGGTCCACAGTCTAGGCCAGCTCATGCTCTATTGAGCCTCTCCTGCGTCATTGTGGAGCGTCGATGTATTTTTATTAACTTTAGCTTGGAGAAGTTGCATTCTCCACTGGCAACTGTTACAGGAAGTGTTAGAAGTATGCGCAGAGCAACATTTGGAAAGCATTCAGAAAGAGGATGGTCATCTTATTTGTGCACATATATTCCAGAACAGCCTTTGGAGTTGATCCTGCTGAAATGTATCTTGAAAGGGCTCTCAGTTCATCACCTAAATCACTTGCATCATATCGCGCATGTCATCATGTGTCAATACTGTCTCTAATGCCCTGCATTGCTGGTGTACATCTTCAGGTATAGTGAGGAGTTTTGGAATATCAGACAACATCCCAAATATACTGCTATGTTCTTGAGCTGCATGAAACATTCTTCAACTGACTTTACTGCACAATCTAGAACCTGGTTAAAGAATTCGACTTTGAATTGTTGTTTGGGGTCTCTTATGAGATTATCCCGTGCCTCGTAATCAAAATGTTTTCTTCTTCTTCAGTGACTCTTGTATTCTTGAATGGGTGAGAAAATAGCTTCAGTGTGAAGTTCCTCTGCCAACTTCTGTGCACTCTTCAGAATGTTTTGAAATCCCTCATCTGACCGGTAAGAATGTAGGTATGAGTTTGCTTTGTCCAGTTGTTCCATTGCTCCAGATATATCAAGGTCAACACCTTGGAGTCTCTTGCTTACAACATTTATTTCAAACAGTATGTCATGCCACAACACTAAGCCACACAGAAATTTGAAGTTATGTACGTTTCTGATGATTCCATGTCCTTCTGCCACTGTTCTCCCATGAACAGTTCCTGTTATAGCATTATCCTCCATAGTGGCAACTATGGCAGCATCCATCTTCCCAATTTTATGTTTGATAGGCTTTATCGCCTCCTCTCGACTTTCCCATCATGTGGCACTCAGTGGTTTCAGGGTCAGAGAGGATGTTGCCAGATGTTGCTTCAAAATTTGCCATCAATGAATTGATGCACAGAAAAATACATAGATGCTTTGAATTACATTAAAAAATTCAGCGGCCTCACTAGAAGCTGAAGCTGCATCACTGACCACCAAGTTCAATGAATGAGAACTGCCTGGGACAAAAAAACTCAAGGGTTTAACTCTCAGATCCATGTCTGCACTCCTCCATTCTTTCCTCTCGTGTTGGCACCATTATCGTAGCCCTGACCTCTCATGTCAGCTATCACAATTCCCATATCTTCCAGCTTTTTAAGAATCAAATTTGTCATACCAGCTCCTGTAGTATCATCAGTGTCAATAAATTTTAGAAAATGCTCTGACAGTCACCATTGCAGGGACATTTTCACTAGGTTCTGTTGTTGTTACAAAACGCACCAGTAAAGTCATTTATTCTAGATGGCTGATGTCAGGTGTGCAGTCCAGAATAACTCATAGACTCATACTCATAGACTCATAGACTCTAGGACTGGAAGGGACCTCGAGAGGTCATCGAGTCCAGTCCCCTGCCCTCATGGCAGGACCAAATACTGTCTAGACCATCCCCGATAGACATTTATCTAACCTACTCTTAAATATCTCCAGCGATGGAGATTCCACAACTTCCCTAGGCAATCTATTCCAGTGTTTGACTACCCTGACAGTTAGGAACTTTTTCCTAATGTCCAGCCTAAATCTCCCTTGCTGCAGTTTAAGCCCATGCTTCTTGTTCTATCATTGGAGGCTAAGGTGAACAAGTTTTCTCCCTCCTCCTGGTGACACCCTTTTAGATACCTGAAAACTGCTATCAGGTCCCCTCTCAGTCTTCTCTTTTCCAAACTAAACAAACCCAATTCCTTCAGCCTTCCTTCATAGGTCATGTTCTCAAGACCTTTCATCATTCTTGTTGCTCTTCTCTGGACCCTCTCCAATTTCTCCACATCTTTCTTGAAATGCGGTGCCCAGAACTGGACACAATACTCCAGTTGAGGCCTAACCAGTGCAGAGTAAAGCGGAAGAATGACTTCTCGTGTCTTGTTTACAACACACCTGTTAATGCATCCCAGAATCATGTTTGCTTTTTTTGCAACAGTATCACACTGTTGACTCATATTAAGCTTGTGATCCACTATGACCCCTAGATCTCTTTCTGCCATACTCCTTCCTAGACAGTCTCTTCCCATTCTGTATGTGTGATACTAACAGAGTAGTATCTTGCTGACTTCAGATCTGGCACAATCTTCTGTTTGAGTTTTGTTGCCAGTAACTGTATAATCTCATTTTGAATTGGTTTTCCAAGGTAGTGGTGTGTGTACATTTCTTGGGTGGTGACTCTTCTTAGGGTATGGCTACATTTGGAATTTCAAAGCGCTGCCCCGGCAGCGCTTTGAAGTGTGAGTGTAGTCTGAGTGGCAGCGCTGGGAGAGAGCTCTCCCAGCGCTGCATGTAAACCACATCCCTTACGGGTGTAGCGTGCAGCGCTGGGAGCCGCGCTCCCAACGCTGCTGCCCTGATTACACTGACGCTTTACAGCGCTGTATCTTGCAGCGCTCAGGGGGGTGTTTTTTCACACCCCAGTTGCAGCGCTGTAAAGTGTGCGTGTAGCCAAGGCCTTAGATGCTCCTGGAGTACAGCATCAAACTCAGCCATCAGCTCCACAATTTTAAGGAAGTTTGCATTGTTTGCCACATGCAGCTGATCTGAAGTGCCACGCAGTGCTAGGTTTTGGGTAGCAAGCATTCTCACACCTTTAATTTAGTCTCATCTCAAGCTCTTTCCACCTATTGAATGCTCTCTGGTGATTTGCTGCCTTCTTATGGCATGTCAGATCTCTAGCTCTAGTTTTCCAGTCCTTTATTCCTGTAGAACCCAAGGTGGCTGGAACATTAGAGTGGAAGAGTTTGCAACAAAAACAGTATGCAGCATTCTGGGTTTTTGAGTGCATAAGCCATGGCCTCTCCACTTTGTCACCATTGGGGATTTCACACCAGTAATGTGTTGGATGAAAACTTCTCTTTTCATTGTCTTTGGGGAACATGAAGTTTTTCACTTGCTGTGGCCCATGCGGTACAAGGAAGTCACTCAGGCTACTGCTCAAGTGGGTCCACAGTCCTGGATCATGTAGACTTGAGGAACTAAATTCAACAGCAGCTGTTTCTTGCACCTACGTCACACTCTTCTCTGTTCTACACTTTTCTTCAGGAATGTGCATGGTTACATCCATCTGAGATGGAGATATGGATGCTGCAGTAGCTGCCAGGTCACCTGCACTCTGACTAACTGGAAGATCAGGCATCTCCTCACCACTCACATCCTCACTGGCGCCGGAAGGCTCACCGTGAACATTTGTGTCTATGTATCTCAGGAGAGCTCCTTCCTGCTTAGATAGAAAAGCTTCCTTTGCTTGCTTTCTTTTTCTGAATGCTGCCCCAGAGGGGCGTTTTCTTCTTTCACTCATGACTGCTGTTCTGTGCCAGCTATAGTGGCTCTCAACACTCAGTTGACGGGGGCAAATAAACAGGCTGGTAGCAGAGCCTGAGTGAGGAAAGATATCAGCATCTTAAGGGCCTCACTGGCTCCTCCTACTTTAGTTGACTGCCTGTTCTCCTCAAGTGGGTTCAGGGAAGCAGCAGGAAACAGGAAGCTCCCTGAGAAGCTGGTGTTAATCAGTCCAGGCTCCTGGGGGTGCTAGAGAGGTACATAAAAGGCTCCTCCTCCTCTCTCTCCCTTCAGCTCCTGCTGCTTTCTGTTATTTCCTCTCACCTTTTCTCCTGCCTGCCTGTTATGTCTCTTGTGCCCTCCTCTAGCACAGCACTCCACCATCTCTGTGCATCTAGAGCTGAGAGAATACATATGCACCAACAGCAGACACAAATTTCTACACTCTGGGTCCTAATGGCGCCCCACCCCCTCCCTAGTCTGGCACCTGAGGCGGCCACCTCAGTTCACCTCATGATAAGGCCAGCTCTGCCTAGAAGACAAGCTTACAGTTGACATAGGCCACATAAAACACACTAGAAGCCTCTTTAAAAGGTCCTGTTTTAGATTATTTCCCTCTTTTACTTTTCAATATATTGTATGGGTGGACACTACGATCAGCTTCAACAATGGAACTCTACAGACAACTATATACAAGAAACCCACAAATCACCACACCTACCTTCAGTGATCCAGTAATCACCCCAAATGCCCCAAAAATCTGCTATCTACAGCCAGGCATTCAGATACCACAGAATATACTCCAAGGAGAAAGTCCAAGTTATACATCTTAACACACTCAAAACTACCTTCACCAGACAAGGACACACCACTAGAGAAGAAGATTATGTCATGGAACAGACCACCAAAATACCCGAAGAGAACCTGTTTCAATATAGAAATAAAGCCCCCTCTGACTGCCCTAAAGCACCCCTAGTTGTCATCTACCACCTCACACTGGAACCCCTATGGAGTATCATCAAACAACTACAACTCATAGTCTAGAGGGACCCCATCCTGAAATAAATCTTTCCAGAACTCGCCTCTTCTGGCCTTCAAACAACTCCCCAACCTCACCATCAGAATCAACCTCTCCATAGACCAGGACACACCAACTCAAAGTGGCATCAGTCTCTACCAGAACAACAGATGCAAAACCTGCAGACATACTTCCACTGCTGCAATGATCAACACCCCCCACAACGCACGATTCAAGATCCTGGTCCTTACACATGCCTATGACAACATGTGCTGTACCTCATCCAGTACAGTAAATGTTCCAATAACAGCTATACGCGTGAAACCAGACAATCACTATGCTCTCAAATGAAGTCACCCAGAAAAATGATAAAAGCCAAAAACACCATATTACCTGTGGTTGAATACTTTTCACAAAGCAATCATTCTATATATCTGACCTATCATCCACAGAGGAAACATGCACAATACTTTCAAAAGATGAGCCTGGGCGTTTAAATTCATAACTTTGCTAGACAATAAAAATCATGGACTGAATAGAGACAATGGATTTTTTGGCTTATTACAACAATCTGTAACCCACTTACACCCACTTCCTTTCCCGCCCCCTCCCCCACCTGATGGCTGAAGGTGTGTTAATGGGCCACTTCACTTTGAATAGTCCCTTGAAATATGTGTTAACTACTTATGCTAAACCATCTGTTCCACCTTGTATTTAGCTGTGACAGTATGTTTCACAGACCTGAAGAAGAGTGTGTAACGTGAAATCTTGTCTCTCTCACCAACAGAAGTTGGTCCAATAAAAGATATTACTTCACCCACTTTGTCTCTCTCTAAGCCGGTTACTTGTCATTCACTCATGTTCTTTGTATATACTGCCTTCATAGATTCACACTCATATTTATGTGAAGCTTATTAACAGAATTATCGCAGCTAGTTTAGCGCAATTATATGCCTAATGCATGTGCCAGTCATGAAAACATGCCACTTTGTAGCAAATTTCAGTACACTATACTATTCTTTATAGCATAGTATATCAGACATGTAGCCCCTGTTGGGCTTTTCCCCACATAGGACAGAAAAAAATAAGATAATTTTCAAAACTCAGTATTCTCAGTATAAAAAATGATATCTTGTATGAAATTCAATTAATGGAGAATAGTCTCACCAAAGTAGTCAGACACTACAAATTACATCATAGATTATGATTTCTTATTAACTATACCTTACTAAATTGAAAATGTGCCTCCTATGTACTCACAAACTACTCTTTTAAGACATCAACAGTCCCAGGTTTGATGATAGTTTTGGGTTTTTTTTTTTCCTGCCTAAGGTCTGATCTACATTTAAAATTTAGGTCAACGTAGCTGTAGTGCTCAAGGATGTGAAAAATCAACCCCCACGCCCCACCCGAGCACCATAGTTATGCCAACCTAATCCTCGGTGGAGACGCAGCTAGGTGAATGGAAGAATGCTTTTGTCAATCTATCCAGTGTTGCTCCGTGAGGAGGCATTTCTACAGTGACAGAATCACCGGCCCCTCGCTGTAGGCTATCTACACTGTGGGGTAATGCTGGCATAGCGATGGCACCATAGCTATGTCCCTATAATCCCCATAGTGTAGATGTGGCTTGAGTAGATTTGGCCTAGATGTGTCCTTCTGGTAGAGTGGTTGTTACCCTTAGCACACATATTGATACACATGGTTCCAAACTAACATAGCTATAGTGAACTTGATACTGTTGAAAGGTACTGAGCTAGACAACCCTGGAGTTGGCAGCTTCTATTATCCACAAAATGGATACAACATTTGTGGGGCCAGTGATGACTCTCCAAACTGCCCCATCAATGTGCCTTAATTCTGTTTTGAAGAAATTAACTTCTGGATTGAGATGGCAGTTTAGTCCAAATGCCTACTCAGCGCCTATTTCTACTGTGTGGACTAATAATGGAGAGAATTAGTACCAGCCGTTGTGGTAGACTGGGTGAAGTCAACATTTGTTTGCTAGGAAATAGACTAAGACCACCAAATTTATTTCATATAGATCACCAAGTAGCCATCAATCAATGGGAATTGTGGGTCCACAGCACCTCATAAAATCAGGTCCCTAGACTGTATGCTCCTTGAGCAGAGTCCCTGTTTTTAAAGCAGTACATACACTTAAGACACTGTATTAACAATATTTACATTATAAATACTGTCTGCAGTGAGAATTCACATTGTGTATCTTTTTTATTTTTTAAAATATCAAATCAAGCTGATGGGCAGGAGACTGTTTACAGTTTCTTTATTCTTGTAACATGTACATGATTCATTTCTGTTGAATACAGAGCTCGGGGCAGATCTTCAAGAAGAACAATGTGAAAAGAAGGAATTAGAAGTAAAAGAACGGATTGAAAAAATTAAAGCCGAACTATGGTTTCAGGTAAATTAAGTTACACTACTGTCATTGAAATTAACATTTATAATTATGGAATCTGTGTTGTAGCATGCAAATTGTGGATAAATGCCTTTGAGCTCATGGGAGGCAGGCATAAGAGGCTTGGAGAGCTAAGCCTTCCCAAATGGGGCAAAAAATGCCCGATGCGGTGCATCTCCCTTTGGAGGCGTGCCCACCCGGCACCTTTGGAGCGCTGTCGCTGGAAGCTCCCGAGAAGTGGGGAGCCACTGGTGCCCAGACCATGGCCCTGCCCATGCTCTGCCCGGAGGCCCTGCTCTGCTTGGCCTCTTCCCCCATGGCCCCTCCCCTGCACCTCCTCTTCCCGTTCCTGCTCCACCTCTTCCCCCAAGGCCCCACCCTCTGCTCACTCCTCTACACCCCCTCTTGCCCCATCGCTCGCTCTTAAGGCAGGAGGGGACAGAAAGGAGCAAGCAGTGGGCAGGGGAGCATTGAAGGAGGGAGCAGAGAGGAGTGAGTGGCAGGCAGGGGTTTGGAAGAGAGGGCAGAGAGAAACGAGCGGTGGGCAGCCAGGGGGCCTTGGAAGAGAGGGCAGAGAGAAACGAGCGGTGGGCAGCCAGGGGGCCTTGGAAGAGGAGGCAGAGAGGAGCAGGCAGCGGGCCTCAAGGGAGGGGGCGCAGAGGAGCGGGCAGAGGTGGGTCTTAGGGGAAGAGGTGGAGCAGGGGTGGGAAGAGGCAGAGTAGGGGCAGAACCTCAGGGGAAGAGGCCAAGCAGGAGTGAGGCCTCAGGGAAGAGCAGAAGTGGCATGTAGGACATAGGTGCTGGAACTAAGAGTGTGGGGGGTGCTGCCGCACTCCATGGCTTGAAATGGTTTCCATTACATGAAGGGTTTACAGTTTGGTTCAATGGCTCTCAGCACCCCTGCTATACAAATTGTTCCAGCACTCCCCTAGTGCAGGAGGAGCCTCATGGGGAGATGACTGAGCAGGGGTGGGGCCTCAGGGCAGAGCAGGGGGGTGGGGCTATGATCTGGGCACGGGTGGCCCCCTCCTACTTCTCAGGAGCTCCTGGTGCTCACTCTCAGCCACCCCAAAAGCAAGAGTCAGGTGCCATCTATGTTTGAACTGAGAGTTAATATCAGTTCATCTTCATGTGCTTGTTCGTTTTTTACTTTAAATCTAGAAATACTGGAAAGAACATGCAGTTCACAGGTTAAATAATTCTTTTAATACTAAATTTATTTTTAAACAATTATCAATGCTTGTTTATGTAAAAGACAATAATAATTCTACAGTTGTTGTTGCATAAGTACCAAATCCGGCACACAATGAATAGCAGAACTCCCATTGACACCAGTGTAACTAAGAGCAGGTTCTGTATGCACAAATTTGCACATGAATTTGATCCTCTAGCTATCAAGCTCAACTAACTTGGGCATTTGACCATCTAAAAACAACCGGTCAACTTACTGGTCAAATTTTGTCAAATAATGTCAAAAGTGGTAAAATATTTTAAAGCATTAATTTAATACAACAGTAACAGAAAAGAGTAAGACTTTATGGTCTCCAGTAAGCTTCGTCTTTGATACTTATGCCTACTTACAAAAACCCCCCAAATTACTTTGAGTTATTTTAACTCAGAAAAAATGCAAAACACAATGAAGTTCAGCGATGTTAGGTTAGCACTTAAATGTGAAAGGTATTCAAGACTGAACAGTTACAAAAGAAAATAAAAATGAAATAAAACAGAAATCAAACAAACACATAGCAACCATAAAAGAAAAAAGTCATTTTAAAATGCACTTATGCTAGGTAGGCAGCAGGCCATCTCTTCAGGTAACTTAATGGCTGTCCATGTTTTCTCTTTGTGTCGGGGTGGGGGGAGGTTTAATGACTGTAAACCCTCCTCTCTCACACCTACTCCCTTCTGAGTTAATTTCCATATGTTTGTCTAGTCAGTTTAGATTGCAAGCTCTTTGAGGGCAGGGACTGTGTCTTTTAACTTGTTTAATGTGCTTTGTAAGCCACCATGTACATTGACAGCCTGGTATACAACTAAAGAGATACATACAAACAATATTTGTTCTCGAACATACCAGCCAATCAAGATGCTCATCTTTCAATTAGTTCATCTTTTCCCCAACAGGTGGCATTAGCATGTAGTAAAATGAGTGATTAAGACCTTTAAGTTTGCTAATAGATGGCACCATGATACAATCAAAAAGGTCAGCCTCCGCCTATATCAGGGTATTCTTGCTGGAATATTTGACCATGGTCAAACAATAAGCAGTGACTTGAACAGTCAACTGACATTATTTTATCAGTCAATTGACCAATTTGCCAAATCTAATCTCAGCAAGGCACATTTTTAACATTATGAAGAATTTAAACAAATGTTACATCAAAATTTTGTCTCTGAAACACACGGTGATCACTACTAAAATATCAACATTTGCCAATCCTTTCCCACACAGTGCTATGTGAGATCCAGAGTTGCCCGCTATGCTTACAATAGGTAACAAAACTCTGGTACCTCAATGACATTGTATGGTACAGTGTTAGCAAATGCCCACTTTTTAATATTGATCACTGTAACGGCAATTTTCCAAAGATCAATGTAACAATTTTATCAAATAGCCAGAAACACCACATATGTTATCACTTCATACAGATTGATCTGTCTCTAATTTTTTAATGAAAAACAATAAAGCTATTGATTACAATAATCTCTGATCCAAGTCAGAATACCATGTAAACAGATCTTTAGCTAACTGCAGTCGGGCTATGATTATTGTTTTTAAGGCTAAAGTAGAAAAAGAAGATGCAGTGGAACAAGCCCTTGATCAGGCAACAGCTGAACACAACAGTTTTTTAGAAGACCTAAAAAAAAAGCATGAAAAGGAACTAAAGGTTTGGAGTCACTTGCTTCCATTTTTAATATGCCAAATATCTTAACTGTAGAAATGTCCAACTATGGAACTGAATTACTTTCTCAACAATACATTGTCATACTATTTGTGCTTGTACATTGCTATTGTTTGTGTCAGCTGGGAATTGAGTCATGTTGTTTGATGGGGTAGCTTGCCTTGAGGATCACTGCATTTTTTCTTATGCCAGATTATTTGGTTTTGTTTGGTCAGATACTTGGGTTAGCTAGTTCTTTCTGGTTGGTTTTTAGCATTCTATACTTTCCTTTTTATTGTATGAAACTTAGTTATTTTGTGACAGATGCCCTATTAAGGCCCCAGTTCAGCAAACTGCTTGAGCACACGCTTAACTTTAAGCAATTTCTATTTAGCACGGCAGTTAAAGATGGGATTAATTTTCAGCACATTCTTAAATTCCTTTGATACCAAAGCTAAGCAGATGTTTACATGGTTTGCTGAACTGGAGCCAACATTTAAAAAATAGAAATAATTAGAAGTATATTAAAGTGTGTATGTGTATCTATCTATACATATACCTCTAAACTGAGCATGCAAATTATAATGTTTTACTGTATAGACTCAACAACATGCATAATTTGCATGCTGGAATATATGATAAAAGATGCAAACACAAATATAAATACAAAGGAAGAAAACTACAAACAGCAGTTAAGCTTCTATAGCATTTTATTCTATAGGTTTTTCTATCACTGAAGTATCTGAGGGCTTTCCAATAGTGCATTAAGCAATGGGACCATCATCTGTGTCACATTCTCTCTCCAGTGGGAGAAGTGTGTGCACTGGAGTGTTTTGTTGTGTGTTGATGTTAGAGAAGGAAGGTCAAAAGAACGTGTCTTGCACTGAGTGGAACAGTGATTGAACAATACGTTTTATTCACTAATTAAATCTACATTAAATGTTTCTGAAGGAAGCAGTGATAAAAATTAAGAGAGAGATGCAGCGGTACCTGGAAAATGAGCTGAAGAGGGAATCTGAAGCTGCAGAGCAGCGCATGGCTCACAAACTTCAGCGCATCCTGATGGAGTGTGCTTTGGAAAAGATGCATGCTGTAGCGGAAGCCAGAAAACAGGAGAGGCAGACAGCATCCCAAGCCATGGCCAAGCAGCAAAAGTATTCTTGCCATTTTCAAAAGTTTAACTGTTCATCCATTTTTATAACAATAAGCAAAAATGCATACACCAACAGTAAGCAAAATATCCTAAGGGTTTTCTGTGGCACCCATGTAGGGTGACCAGACAGGAAGTGTGAAAAATTGGGACGGGGATGAGGGGTAATAGGCTTCTCTATAAGAAAAAGCATCAAATATCGGGACTGCCCCTATAAAATTGAGACATCTGGTCACCCTACACCCATTTTCATTTTCTAAGCACTGATGTCCTAACTAGAATTCTACCTATGGAATTCATACAAAGTATACTGAAACATGTAACTAAAGAAACAAGACTTGAGTACATCAACGTTGATCATCCCCAGACTTTCAAGAAATAGATCAGTATCTTTTAAAAATATTTTATACCTGAAATTCAAAAGGTGACTTTACTCTGAAAAGTGACTGAAATTAGCATTGTGGGCTTTCAGGTTTATTGCATTTCACAATTTCACATCAAATTTACTTAGCTTAGAAGCAACATTTTTTTTTCTAATTGCCAGCACCACAAACTTAACCTGGAACCTGAAAGTCAAGCTTTGTTCTTTATGTGTCATCACCAGAAATAAAGATTTAGCAGGTCAAATTCTGCCCTCACTTACAATGTACAAAACCCATTGTCTTTATTTAATTGCAACGGGATTTTACAGGTTAAACTGAGGACAACAGCTGGCCCTACAAGTGGAATTTAGTTAATTAAGTTAACACTGTTTGATACCTAATAATATCCTGCTCCCTCTCCCAAAAGATTAGAGAGTAGTAATATTTACTTTTGTCACTAATGTCAGAAGTAATTCTAAAAACTCAGAGAGCAGATCTGTTGGGTAAGAATGTTCCCTTTTTAAAAAGCCATTTTTCAGAATAGATCCACACTGAGCGGACATATTATGTAATGTTTTCATTCTCACAATAAAAACAGGACCCAGTCCTGCAGTCCTTTTTTCCACAGATAGACTACATCATCATCTTAGCCGGTATCTTCTGATTCCCCTGTCAGCTGAGTTCCTATGGGACCTGGTGAAAATAAAAAGTCCTCTGCAAAGTGGAACAGCTGGGAGAATTTCCCCTCTGGCACAATGGACTTGACTGATGCTGAGCACACCATGGGGATATCCTTTATATTTCCCTGAGCCAGCTTCGCTGAATTGCATCCATTGTGTTTGGGCACTGTTATATATTTTATATAGTTTCTTGCCTTATTTTAGTAGTTGTACTGAACACAGGTGTGTTTGATAAAACTTAAAACAAAAATTAGAAGTACATTTCCAGGCTACAAATCAATGTTTAGCCCCAATTCAGGGAAACATTCCAATTTGGAACAGCACTATAAAAAAAATTATTTAAAGTTAAAATACAGAATACAAAACTGATTCTTCATGTTCGTTCCCCTTCCCTCCCCACACTTTATTTGTTTAATTTTACATTTATTTTGAGTATTGTAATACTTTTCACCTTGACACATGCACAATTAAAATAATACCATTTGGTATACATATTGGAACTGATCTTCCTCTGGTGTAAATCAGTACAGCTCCATTTAAGCCAGTGGAGCTATGCTGATTTACAGTATCAGAGGATCTGCCCCTACAGTCTTTCTGTTATCCTGTTTTAGTCCTGTTGTAATTTTATTTCATGTTATAACTTCACTTATATTTGTAACAAAATCAGAAACTTTATAATTGTACAGTGAATAAACTTTAAATAATCTTTAATAATCATTCATAATGTAATAAACCTATCAATGTTACTTAACAAATCAATTAACTTTTTAACAGAAAGTACACAGAGCAACTCCAGGAAGCTGGGATATTGGCTAACGAAATACATCAGAAGAACCTGGATCAATTAAAAAAAGAAAAACTTTATGAAATGAGTGTTGTCTTGGACATCACTCAAAAAGAGAATCAAGAGGAGGCTGAAAAACAGCTCAAAGAAGCAGAGAAAACACATCAGGCCATATATGGAGAAGTGATGGCCAGCCTGAGAGAGACAAAAGCTCAAGTACAGCTTCTTACCCAACAGCTGGAAAGCATGACAGCTTGGAAAGACAACCTGGAAGCTGAAATAGAAGAAACAAGACAATCTTTTCAAAACTACATTGATATTACATTTCCTAAGCTGACCCCAGGACAAGCAGATTTTATCCTGCCATTCAGAAAGAGACTTGAACACAAGGATACAAAAAAGGAAACAGATAATGACAAAGGAATGTAAGACAGAATCAGTGTGAGATTTGCTGCAAGTGCAGATCAGCACTTCCAGTAAGTAATGCTGAAAAATAAATCAATTTCTGTTCACTGCATTAAACATGAGTCCCTGTAGGTAAAGGAAAAATAATCATTACATATTAATTAATGCACCAAGCTTAGGCAGGATATATTCATATTCTGTCCTACAAATGGTAAAGTTAAGATTACACCTCTACTTCCATTATAATAATCTCCTGTCTCAAAAACTTTTGAGCTGCAGTTTCGCATGCTTGATATTAGCCCAAAGACACTTTTTTGAAGCGTGAGGAAAATCCATTCAGCCACTTTCTAGTGAACAAAAAACACTTTTTCTTAAAAAAAAAAAAAAAAAAAAAAAAGACAAAAGGCAATATTTGAAGTAGTGAAAGCGAAGTGAATCCTGGACAGGGGTTACTGAAGAGAGAAGTACCAGCTCTGCTACATGCTCCTCCTATCCCGGGGAACTGTGCAGAATTCACCTCTGGTGCAGCTCTACTGGGTCATTGGTTTGGGGGATTTTAGGGTTAGGACCAGGAACTGCTGCTCTTTGTTATATTCTTCCTGCAGACTCTGAGGATGTTTAACTGAGAGTTAACATTTCTTAAGTCAGTTTTCATCACCCAGGCTCCCCTTCCTTACTGCACATCTGTGAGATAGTCAGTCTGTGGCAGCATTGCACCAGCAGAGTGGCTTTGAGGTTGCACAGGGATTCCATGGATCATCTAAGAGCTCTCTGGATCTTAGGAAATCCACTAGGTTTGATAGTTTAAACCTCTGCTCTTTGATTTCTTGATAAAATGATAAGTAGGAAATTCTGGCAGTCAAAACTCAGTTTCCTGTATATTAAACCAGATACACCCACATATGGCTCTAGTGCAGTGGTTCTCAAACACTTGTACTGGTGACCCCATTCAGATAGCAAGCCTCTGAGTATGCCCCTGTCATAAACAGATAGCTAAGGGTTAATGTCTCTTTCACCTGGAAAGGAGTAACCTGAAACACCTGACCAGAGGACCAATCAGGAAACAAGACTTTTTCAAATCTGGGTGGAGGGAAGTTTGTGTGTGAGTTCTTTGTCCTTTGTCTTGTGTCTGACCCTCTCGGCTCTGAGAGTGATCTTTCTGTCTCCTGGCTTTCTAATCTTCTGTTTCCAAGTTGTAAGTACAAAAATAGTAAGGCAATAAGGTTTATATTGTTTTCTTTTGTATTTACATGTGTGTAGTTGCTGGAATGTTTTGAATTGTATTCTTTTTGAATAAGGCTGTTTATTCATTTTTCTTTTAAGCAATTGACCCTGTATTTGTCACCTTAATACAGAGAGACCATTTTTATGTCCTTTTCTTTCTTTTTTATATAAAGCCTTCTTTTTAAGACTTGTTGGAGTTTTTTCTTTAGTGGGGACTCCAGGGAATTGAGTCTGCAGCTCACCAGGGAATTGGTGGGAGGAAGAAGTCAGGGGGAAAATCTCTTTGTGTTAGATTTACTAAGACTGACTTTGCATACCCTCTGGGTGAGGGGGGAAGTACTTGTGTTTCCAGGACTGGAAACAGGGAGGGTGGAGTCCCTCTGTTTAGATTCACGGAGCTTGCTTCTGTATATCTCTCCAGGAACCCCGGGAGGGAACACCCGGAGGGGGGAAGGGAAATGGTTTATTCCCCTTTGTTGTGAGACTCAAGGAATCTGAGTCTGGGGGTCCCCCAGAGAAGGTTTTGGGGAGACCACAGTGCACCAGGCACTGTATAGATTCCTGGCTGGTGGCAGCTTTACCAGGTCCAAGCTGGTAACTAAGCTTGGAGGTTTTCATGCTAACACCCATATTTTGGACGCTAAGGTCCAAATCTGGGAAAAATGTTATGACAGCCCCTGCCTCCTTATAAATTAAAAACACTTTTTTACTATATTTAACACCATTATAAATGCTGGAGGCAAAGAGGTGTTTGGGGTGGAGGCTGACATCTTGCGACCTCCCATATAATAACCTTGCAACTCCCCTGAAGGGTCCTGACCCCCAGTTTGAGAACCCCGATCTACTGCAACCTGCATCCATAACTCAAAAGTAACTTAATTTAAAAATTTCAGATTGCACAAGAGTCTTGTTCTTAATGAGGAATAATCACTTGGTTAAATTTGATTTTTTTTCTATATATCTAAATATCTAGATGACCCCAACACTAAAGTAACTGACGACAGTTATGTTGTAAACTATTCAAGATCTCCTTATATATAAACATAATACAAAATTTCTATTAGGACTGTTGGTAGCATAAAACATCTACAACACTCTGAAGCAGGGGTGGGCAAACTATGGGTCACTTCTGGCCCATCAGACATTTTTATCTGGCCCTTGAGCTCACACCAGGGAGCGGGGTCAGGGTCTTGCCCTGCTCCGCCTGCCCGGTGCTCCCCAGCCCGACTCACAATTCCCTTGATGAGCACCATCTTCCGGCACAGAGAGCCACACTGCACAGGTGTGACTTCACCACGCTGTTTCCAGGTTTGGAACTCCACTCCTATGCAGCAGCTCCCCCCACCACATGGCAGTGCACCCAATCCCCTCCAAGTCTCCTATGGCCCTACCCTTGAGAGCCTTGAAACTCCCCAGGGTCCCAGCTAGGGTGCCTCCGCCTTTGGCGGTGCCTGATACGGGCCCAGAGTCGTCCCAGGTACCACCCATGTAAAGCCACCCCCAGGCCACACCCCATCTCCCACCTTGGTAATATCCCTTATAGAGCCCCCTCCCCACCAGGCATTCATGGTCCACCATACAATTTCCATACCCAGATGCGACCCTCAGGCCAAAAGTTTGCTCGCCCCTGCTCTGGAGGAGTGTAAAACTCAATTACACAACTCCTAAGTGCGATAGCCAGGGGTTCCTTTCTTTTAACAAAATGGAAATAAGGGAAAAATCAGAAAAAAATAAGTTAATGCAACATTAATGTTTCAAATTAATTTGAAAAAAGTCAGGGATGGAAAAATTTCTTATTGCATTCTTAATCATTTGTTTTCGCTGACTACTCATAACTGACAATCATCACACTAGCCTTTTCCTCCTCAATCATGGGGGGAAGGAGGCAAGAGTGGTTCTATTGTAGTTGGGGCTACAGCTGCCATCTTGGTACACCCTTCCCAGAATCAGAAAGCTTAAACACACTACTTTTTACATTAACAATCCAAAAATTAAGTAATTATCCATCTGACCAGATTTTTACTGAGCCAGATTCTAAGAAAAGTATGGTTATGGCTGTCAATACATGATTAATTAAAGAAAGGAAATTAGTAAATAAGAACAGCCTGGGGAGAGAGAGAGCTCAGTGGTTTGAGCATTAGCCTACTAAAGCCAGGGTTGTGAGTTCAACCCTTGAGGGGGCCACTTAGGGATCTGGGGCAAAATCAGTACTTGGTCTTGCTAGTGAAGGCAGGAAGCTGGACTCAATGACCGTTGGGGTCCCTTCTAGTTCTATGAGATAGGTATATCTCCATATATATATAAAAACAAATAGTCCATTTTCCTTTCTACTTGTGCTTGACAATTCTCATAGTGGGATGTAACAAGCAATAATTATTAACTCAGATCAGCCTACATGAGTTCACCAAAAAGCCAAAGAGAAAAAACTGCACAATTTTGTATCACATTTTTGCATAAAAATCCACACTGGGTGCCCCCAATATAACATCCCATCGTATAAATCCCCGACTCCAAGCCCAACATTTTCAAAATGTAGTTGTCTGAAGTTACACACCTAAATCCAAATAGGCACTCAAATAAGTCTCTTGATTTTCAGAGGCACTGAGGGATGTAGGTGTTGTGATGTTGAGTATTGCAATACCAAACTTTTAGGAACTTCAAAAATCACTGGAATTCACAAAGCTTGAGTTAGGTGCCTAGTCTCCCTATAGACCAGGGATGGGCAAACTGTGGCTCATGAGCCACATGCAGCTCTTTTACAGTTGAAGTGCGGTTCGTGGAGCCCCCACCCCCCATTCTCTGCCTACCAGACTGGGGGATCGGTGGAGGCTCAGGGCTTCTGCCCTGTGGCAGGGTGGTGGGGCTAGGGGCTTCTCCCCCAGGTACACACACCCTCTTACCCTCAGCAGCCCCTCCCTTCAGCTCCCAGGCAGGGGTGGCCCTAGACTAGCTGCCAGCAATTGGTGCCCTAGGCAAACCATGCAATTTGCACCCCCCCCACCTCCAACCCCAAGCGCAGATCTAGGCTGAGGTTTTTGGTAAACTGGGAAACATTTTTCCTTTTTTTTCCTTTTAATGTTTTTAAGTGGTTTTTTTTAAACAGAGGCTTAATTATTCGGTTTGTCCGTCTGTCTGTCCAACCAATGTTTTTGAGATCAAATAAAATAGAGACACAAAATTTTCAGAATACATTTGTACATGACAGCTAGATGATATTTCAGTCCAATTTCAAATAAAAATGCATTAAAAATGTTAATTATATTTTTTATTATTATAAATAATACACTATCTTGCTTTAACTGCCATTACCACCACATCCAATATAGAAAGAAATAAGAAAACTCTTCAATGAACTTTAACCTGTATTTACAAAGCACTCTGAATAAACAACACTCTGTGCTCTTAAAATATGATTTCTCTTGCTTTAAGTTTTGAAAATTCAGTCACTAGTTCTTTTAGATCCAGTTTTCCAGCTATTTCATGCTCTGTTGACATAGTAGCAAGTCCAACAAGTCTCTCTTGCACCATTGTTGAACGCAGATATGTTTTTATCAATTTTAACTTTGAGAAGCTACGTTCCCCACTAGCTATAGAAACTGGCAAAGTTAAAAGAATGTGTAAAGCTATAAAAATGTTTGGAAAACTGTCAGAGTTTATTTTCACAAACAAACTTCAGTACTTCTTCAGGAGTGGAATGTTTCTTAAGTTGTCTTCAAAAAGCCTGAAGCTCACTATATAAATCTGTAGCATCCTAGTTAGCCTATATGGATGGGCCACCCCTGCTCCCAGATGTTACCTCCTTGGGGAGAGGCAGCAGCAAAGAACTGGGAGCTGTAGAGAGGGGCTGCTGCTTTAGCTCCACAGGGAGAGGCAGCAGCAAAAGCACTGGTTCTCCAGGCAGCTCCCAGCTGTTTGCTGCTGTCTCTCCCCACAGCCACAGCTCCCAGCATGCTGGCTCCAGCTGCTTCAGTGCAGGGAGTGGGCCTGGTGGCACCAGGTGACCGAGCAGGGGCAGCCAACCCTGGCATAAATCTGAGGCGGGGCATATGGCCCTGGGTGCCCTCCTCCATGTGTCATCTCTGGTTCTGCCCAGCATGGAGGGGAGTCTTGGGGCTTCAGCCTGCAGGGTGTGCCTGCCAGGGCTCGGGACTTCAGGCCTGTGGGGTGTGCCTGCCAGGACTCCAGCAAGAGCGGGGGCTGAAGCCTCAATCCCCAGAAGGTGCCTCCTGCAGGGCTGAAGCCCCAAGACCCTCCTTCCTGCGTGGTTGAAGCCCTGAGCCCCAGCAGATGCACCCTGGCTCTCAAACTTCTGAAGACTGTCATATGCCGCTCACACGGTCAGTTAATTTGGCCACCCCTGGGCTAGTCCCTTAATCACAAGACTTTCTCTACACTGTAATATGTGGATTGTCCATTCCACCTCTACATCCAGGAATACTGAATACTTTCAACCAGTTGTTTGGATGTGGAGTTTGCAGAGTTGCAGGGGGTCCAACACTCTCCCATTGTGCTCTTATATTCCATTTATCTTGAAAGTCTCAAATGTTGGTAAGGTTTGTATGTTGCTTTTCTATGAATATGTTTGGCTACTGTGCCCTGCTCTTACAATAACAGTCTCTATAATGCATGGAAAACCTTTAAAAATTGAAGTATTTATTGAATTGAAAGTTACAATATTTGTAAATACCATTTAAAAAGTTAACTGTTTAAAAGATTAAAAAATGTCATTTAAACAGTTTGGTGGCACCTTAAAGACTAACAGATTTATCTGGGCATAAGCTTTTGTGGGTAAAACCACTTCTGAGGTTTTTTACCCACGAAAGCTTATGTCCAAATAAATCTGTTAGTCTTTAAGGTGCCATCGGACTCCTTGTTGTTTTTGTGGATACAGACTAACACGGCTACCCTCTGATATTTAAATCATTAGCTGTTTAAGTGGCTGGGGCCCACTCTGGCTAGGTGGCGCTGCTCCGGCTAGGCACTGTGGCTGGGCCCACACCAGCTGGCAGAGAGGTTAATGGTTAGGGTGGTTAACCAGTAAGGCTATACTTACTGGTTAACCTTTCACATCCCTAATTTATAACTGTAGGCACTTGGAATTAGTGTGGGGGAAGTTCTGTGGCCTTGCAATCTCTGGATATTTAAGCCCCTTTATTTTCAGTTTAAATTGATTTTTACTGAAAAAATCCTGGGTTTCATAAAAAGTATTATTTGTTTTTGTCCCAATTTTATACATCATTCAAACATATATATAAAACTTGTTTCCTTAGGAAAATACAATACATTATGAGGTCTATATATTGTTTTAATACATATTAGTTTGTGTGTATGAGCAAAGCTGCCTGTTGAAGTAAGGCTAGGTATTCGTCTAGAAGATACACACAATAAACAGGCACGCACAGCAGCTCTGAAGTGCGTGTGCATCTGAACATACTGATTGAATCTCATGCCCACCACATACACATTTCAAGCTGTTAGATAACCGTTCAAAAATTTGACACGCTAAACCAGAATGAAAATCTGTATTCAAAAGTTTTTTAAAAAACCAGGAGAAAAGGATGAAGTTGAGTATATGCGCTGCAAATGGCGTGGCCCAATGATTAAATGTAAATATTTATAGGCTAATAGCTCTAAGCCTACAATAGTAAACTGTTTATTCAGATGAAAAGTTTTATTTGGGGATTGGATATATGGTTTCTTAAACGCGGAGGTGGCACACTATTTTGAGTTGTTTTACTTGTGCAGCAAACCACATGGAATTCCCTTCACCAAACCATTAATCTCCTAAATACCCGCCCCCGTCCTCCAAAATAAACCCCACTATTTACCCGGAAAAATATTAAGTTTTTTGCATCAATTTTCACCGATTTGTTGTTGCAGCAATAAACCCCAATACATTCCCGGGGGAAAATAACTAAAATGTAAACAGAAAACACAGGGCCCTATGGCTATGGTACAAACCCGCGCCATCATTCAAAGGAAGCTAGGAAGCGCCAGCAGGGGGACCACGCTGCAGGACTCCGCGCTCTGACGAAGCTCGGCACTCGGATTTGTACGAGGCAGGTTGTGAAAGCACCAGGTCCGGCTCCGCCTTCCGCAGCGGAGCAGCGTCGCTGGGTGGGAGGCGCTGCTGGGCTCGGCCGGCGTCAGCCGATTGGCTGCGGAGCTAGAGGAGGGGGGGGGGGCAGCCAGGTAGCCCGGGCCGGACCGCGCAAGGCTCCTCAGAGCGGGCTTGGCTGCAGCCCCTCGAAGCAGCGTCCCAGGTGCGCCCGTTAACGCTCCTTCCCCTCGAGCGCCCGTGTTCCGGCCACAGCCCATGGGGCAGCAGTTACCGCCCGCCAATCCGTGCGCGCTCTGCCCGGCGCGGAGAGCAGCCCCGCCCGCTGGGGAGCCGCGTTCTATCTCCATGGAAACGCGGGCGGCCGGTTGAGGACGAGCCTGGGCTCGCTAGCCCGTCCGGGGCAGGACGCTGCTGTTTGTCCGGGGCGGGGAGCAGGGCCAGGGGAGCCGGGGAGCGCGGCAGCGGAGCCTGGGACTCTCTCAGTGGGTCGGGTGAAGAGGGCTCCCTGGGCTGGGGGCGAGGGAGCTCTCGCTGCGCCGGCTCGCGGGGGAGGGAAAATGCCGGTTTCCTGGTGCAGAAAGACCCCCCCTCCTCCGTGCGTGGGCTTTGTACGTGCAGCGAGGGGCGCGCAACATGCGCGGAGGGGCACTTTGCGCGCGCTCCCTCGCGGAGTGTCCCCGCCCAGCCAGGAGCTGCGGTGCGCGGGGGCAGGAGGCAGCCAGAGGAACTCGCCATGTCCCCTTCTGACCCTCCCCGCGCTCCGCTCTGCCTGGGTGCGCCCGGCGGCCTTCGGGGAGGACGAGCGGTTGTTCTCGAGCTGGACCCCTTGTAGCTCTGTTTAGCGGAGGGGGGTAACGGGCATGCCCAGTAGACCCAGTTTTGCAGAAACATTGTTTATTAAATTGTTTTACTTCTCAGGTGAGTTTTGTGCATGTGAAGAGTGTCCGATTGATGGCCCTGGTCACTGGAGTCCTCTATTCACTCTCAGAAGAGGTACAGTGTGGGCAGCAGTCAGGGCCAGATGAACTCCCAAAGCCGTGGGCCCAGGGCTAACAGATTTTGTGGGGCCCTTGTATACAATTGTATACAAGTCTTTTTCCTAATTGAAAACAAAATGATCGCAGTTAGGGCTATAGTGGAGGCTATTAATGCTATACTAAACTTGCCTTTTAATTAACATAAAGCCATTCTGTGGTTACATTTCAGTCTTAAAACATTTAGAATATAGTTAAGTTAATTCAAAATAGCCTACTTCTTACCTTAGAACAGCTGTTGTATTAGTTTCTTTCTGAGAGGGAGTTTGGGTGCAGGCAGGCCGGCTCCACGCACCAGCGCAGCAAGCAGGTGCGTGGGGCGGTCAACGGAAAGGGCAGGCATATCCTGCTCTTTGGCGCCAATTTGGCGGCAGGTCCCTCTGTCCCCTTGAGAGGGAAGGAACCGCTGCCGAATTGCAGCCAAAGGGCCACTTGGGGCAGCAAAATCACTGGAGCCGGTCCTGGGTGCAGGAGGGGGCTCCAGGCTTGGGCAGTGTTGGGATGCAGGAGAGGGTGCAGGGTACAAGCTCTGGGTGCTGGATAGGGCTTGGGGCTGGGACAGGGGATTGGAGTTTGGGAGGGGGTGAGAGGATGCGGGTTTTGGGAGAGAGTTTGGTGCAGGAAGGGATTGTGATGTGGGGCAGGGTGTTAGGGTGCAGGAGGGGGTGTGAGGTGCAGGCTTTGGCCAGAAGGCATTACCACAGGTGGCTCCCTGCTGGTGACGCAGCAGGGCTGAGGCTGGCTGCATGTCATGGCCTCATGCCGCTCCTGGCATGTTTTTGCGTGCCCCTAGGGGGAGGGGGACAGTGTGTCTCCGTGTGCTGCCTGCGCCTGTGGGGACAGTGCTGGGGACAGGGAGAGTGCACGGAGCTGCTTCCCCCCCCCATCAGGGGCCACAGACAGGTGCCACAAGCTGGCTGATTCCGGGAGCGGCATGGGGGCCAAGGCATGTAGGCAGCCTGCCTGAGCCCAGCTGCACCACTGGACTTTTAGCGGCCCAGAGATGGCCATCAACTGGCAAATGCTCCAGGACTGATCAATAAATAAATTATGGATTTATTTTTGCAGGGCCACTTGAGGCTCTGAGCTGCAACCCCTAAAGTCCTTGCGTTAATCTGGCCCTGGCAGCAGTAGCAGAAGCTCCCCCACGCTGCCAATATGCTCAAACCTCATTCTGGAGTTACCCCTATAGGGGTATGAATGTAGTTACATTTCCATGACCTTTTCTGAGACTTCTAAGAAAGATGTGATTTGGTGCCAACTATAGTGTATTGTGGGAAGACTTGATTAAAAAAAAATTACATTTGGAATTTTTGTAGGAAAAAATCAGACAATTTTTTCACAAAAATGTGTAAAAGGAAAAAAAAAATCCTTTATTTCAATAAGCTCTGACTGAAGGCACCTGATAACTAGGAACTGAACTGAGACCAACACTCCTTCACATTGAATATGTATCAGAGGATAACAATATTCAGTCATTAGGTTAGAGTTGAATTTATGATGTAGAAAGTTTAACATCCTCTTACCAGTCTCCTGATCCTAATAATTGGAATTCCTAATCATCTCTCAAATTAAGTGATAATTTTATTTCATTTCTTAAACACATGAAAAACTGAAAGTTCTCAGAACTGTCATTGGAGTCCTGGAGTTGATAACCTGTAGTTCAATAATTTGCCATTAATCTACAAACAAGAGGTATTTACTTGTCCTGGTCAGAATTCTGCCTCACATATCAGACTAAGTTCCCTCTAAGCTGTGCAACTGCACAGCAGGCTACAAGGGCCGCACAGCTAGAGAGAGGTGGTCCGGCCCATCCCCACCCGCAGTAGGAGCTGCTGCGGCTGGGGACAGATGCGCCCATCCCCTGGCCCTGCTGGAGCTGCCGGGTCTTGGGAGAGGCACCTCTCCCCTAGTCTGGCACCGCTGGAGCTGCCGGGGAGAGATGCCTCTCCCCTGGCCCCGAGCTGCTGCAGCGAGAGAGGGCTGGGGGAGTCCTCTCTCTCCCCACCTCAGCCCTGGGGCAGCCTGCACGCCAAACCCCTCATCCCTAGCCCCACCCCAGAGCCTGCACCCCCAGCCAGAGCCCTCATCCCTCCGCACTCCAACCCTCTGCCCCAGTCCTCAGCTCCCTCCCACACTCTGAACTCCTCAGCCCCACCACTGACATACATCACCTCCATACTGGTACACATAACAAAATTAATTCCACACATAGATGTAAAAAAATAGAGGGAACAGTGGTGTCAGAGGTACTGTTAATGATTGTAGTGAGATTTTTGTTCCTTCAGCTTCCAAGTAGACCTCAGCTGATGTGAAAAATATTTTTGTTCCCTTAAAGCTGATGCATTTTTACCTGCTTTTGTGTTGATTGCTGAGTTAGTTCTGTTCATCTAATAAGAAATATTCCATCTGTCAGATAAAAGCTATCTGGGTTAATCTTTTATAATCAGTTTTTGTATTTTTCCTTCAAATCTTGTTTTGTGTTAGTTTCTTATTGTTTGGAAATATTCTTGTCACTTGTGGTCCAGTGAACCATAAATCATCTCTGCTACCTAGTCAAGTTGTTATTGAAAATTTAAGAGGCTGGGGGCATTAGAAGAGAATATGTAATCTCACTTTTATCAGTAAACGTTGCAGTGGGGAAAACAGAGAATGAAAGACAAATGTATGATGCACTGTAATAAACATCAAACCTGTTAATGTATTGTTGGTCCAGAATGTCTCACTCTCAGGCTGAAAGTGTCATAAAGAATATAATTCGTGAAATAGGACAAGAATGTGCCATGAAAGGGCAAACTGTGTCTGAAACCTTGGTGGCTTTCATGGTAAGAACACAATATTTTAGCTATTTATTATTTTGTTTAAATGCCTTCAGGTCATGTTAATATCCTCCTAAGGTTAATAATATCATTTTCACTAAACAGACAAGTATAAAGATTTAGCAGTTGCGCACATCGGCCACAATTTTCAAACTCTGTTCTTAGACTCCAGCCTTGCTAGGACTTACTGTAATTTTATTCACTGTAAATAGTCTCCCTAATAACATCTTTTGCTAATCTGCAGGTGAAAGCTGTCGTTTTGGATCCAAGGAATGAGTTTAATGTGGATCGAACCCTCACGAAAAATGATGTGCAAAAACTTATTAAGGTAATTCTGAAAATTCTCCAAAAGTTCAGATACTGTACATACTTATGTAGAAATAAAACTTAAATATCTGCTCTGTATTTATAGTAACAGAACATACCTGCCATTGCCATCCACAGGCTAACATATACAGTTATTCAAAGGCACCTGTATTGTATATGCATTGGGAAATCTAAACAATCTAACTACTTGTTAAAGTGATGTTATGGTAAATTACTGAGATCTCAGCATAATTATTAGAAGGTATGTGAAGATTAGATGAATGAAATATTTTTTGCCTCCCGGAGCTACAGTATAACCAGATATTAGAGGAGGGAGGGAGAGACTGAGACCAGCAGACAGAAATATTGAAAGCATCTTTAATTGCTAATCAGTCTCAGTAGGAGACTTTTCTATACAGCACCAAACATCCTATCAGCACTTAACAAATACTAAATCATACTAGTTTGTAGGTTGGTGATTTTTAGCTACCTGATCAATTTCCTAAGATTCCTTTAAAGCATTTTGAAAACTAACATCATACTTCATTCTCATGGTTCTGTAGTCAAGAATGGATTCTGCATTTCCTAGGGGTGGTATATACCTATTCGTCATGTTCTGTTGGGAGAATGAGGAACGGGGAGAGGAAGGCTCCGTTGCCGCTGTCAGAATGGTAACATTGCTATTGATGTTTCAGAAAATTCTAAGTGGTTAGAAAGAATTAACTTTTACAACTCTCTTCTTAGCTCTGTGTTAGTAGACTTCTTGATGCAGTAAATCCATCCCTGGACACTATTAAGATGCAAGTTTACTTTGATATGAATTATACAAACCGAGGTAATTTTAATATGTACAAATATTAAGTATGAGTGTCAGATAATAAAACTTGTATCTAACTATATTGACTCATCTGTATTTTAATATTAATCTTTATTAGCATACTATATGCATGTGACAGCAAAGCAAAATAAGATAATAAAATGAACTTGAAAGTGCAGGTAAAACTATATGGTTGTAAATTAAATTACTACTTAAAAAAGAATTCTCACAATATACCTGGAGGTAAGTATTACTTTCCCTGTTTTAGAGGAAATTGAGGCAAAGGTGTTGCCCAAAGCTACCGAATCAGTAAGTAGCAGAGCTGGAATAAGAACTCAGGAGAATTTGGCTCCCAGGCTTGTGTTCAGTCTGCTAGGCTATACAGCATCTCAACTCATTTGACTTGCCTTTTTTTTTAAAAATGGTGAAATTTTGAGCTCCAGTATAATCATTTCAGTTGTCTTTGAACACTGTACTCGATTCTCAGGGGTGGATGCAGTAGGAACCTGGGTAGATAATAGGATAGATCTGTGACAGGCAACCTGAACTGGGGTACCGCTGTGCCCCCTTAACTCTCCAGCCTGGATTCTCTCTCACAATGCTTTGCTACTGACAAGCACCAAACCTCTCCCGGCGCTGTTATCTTTCAGTACAACAGCATGTGGAGCTCCACAACTAGCTGAATTGCATGAATGCTCCCTGAGCCACTCATGAATTGCACAGAGAAAGGCACCAGCAAACCTGCCAAGCCCCCAGCCTTGCACAGCAGAACTGTAGTATCTTGCCCTTATCAGAAGCCTGACCAGAGTAAATTCATTACCCAGTCCGACTCTCCCTTAGTGTGGAGAGGATACACACTGGCCTTTGTAATCTGAGCTGAGATTACACTGTAACCAAAACACACTGTTTTAGGTAAAGTATAAAACAGATTTATTAACTACAGAAAGATCAATTTTAAGTGATTATGAGTGGTAGGCACTAAAGGTCAGAGATAGTTACCAAGGAAAATAAAAGGTAAGCATGCAGTCTAAATCCTGAACCTTATTAGACTGAACAATATTTGGTTCAAGCAGTTTTCTCACCCCTCTGGATGTTAGTTTGGTTACAGTCCTTAATACACAGGCTTTCCCTTTAAGCCTGAGACCAGTATCCTCAGTTCAAGTCTTTGTTTCCCCAGCGTTCTTGTTGCTTCCAGTGTAGGTGGGGGAGGAGAAAGGTAAAAGCACAGTGCCATTGTCCTTTATTTTATATTCTCAGGCTATGTCTACACTTCGTACCTTTCAGTGGCACAGCTGTGCTGCTACATCCGGGCCACAGTAATGTACGCTGTATAGCAGCTCTTTGCTAAAGAGAGAGCTCTCCTGCCAGCAAAATAAAACCACCTCCAACGGGGGGCAGTACCTTTCCCACCGACAAAGTGCTGTCTGTACTGGCGCATTTTGTCATTAAAACTTTTGTTGGTCAGTGGTGTGTTTCTGTCACACCCCTAACCTACAGAAGTTTTAACGACGAAAGTGCAATGACGATATAGCTTTAGTCCATGTCCCTGCAAAGAAACTAGCCCAAGCATGCCAAGTGGAGTGCCCCAAGAGTTGGTCCTGGGCCCAGTTTTGTTCAATATCTTCATTAATGATCTAGAGGATGGCATGGATTGCACCCTCAGCAAGTTTGCAGATGACACTAAACTGGGAGGAGTGGTAGATACGCTAGTGGGTAGGGATAGGATACAGAGGGGCCTAGACAAATTAGAGGATTGGGCCAAAAGAAATCTGATGAGGTTCAACAAGGACAAGTGCAGAGTCCTGCACTTAGGATGGAAGAATCCCATGCACTGCTACAGACTAGGGACCAAGTGGCTAGGCAGGAGTTCTGCAGAAAAGGACCTACAGGTTACAGTGGATTAGAAGCTGGATGTGAGTCA
Source organism: Gopherus evgoodei (assembly GCF_007399415.2). Classification (NCBI taxonomy): domain Eukaryota; kingdom Metazoa; phylum Chordata; order Testudines; family Testudinidae; genus Gopherus; species Gopherus evgoodei. Next base: position 77,193,320 of record NC_044324.1, read on the forward strand.
CAGTGTGCCCTTGTTGCCAAGAAGGGTAATGGCATTTTGGGATGTATAAGTAGGGGACATTGCCAGCAGATCGAGGGATGTGAACATTCCCCTCTATTCGACATTGGTGAGGCCTCATCTGGAGTACTGTGTCCAGGTTTGGGCCCCACACTACAAGAAGTATGTGGAAAAATTGGAAAGAGTCCAGCGCAGGGCAGCCAAAATGATTAAGGGGCTGAAGCACATGACTTATGAGGAGAGGCTGAGGGAACTGGGCTTATTTAGTCTGCAGAAGAGAAGAATGGCAATGGGGGTGGGGGTGGGGGAGAATTTGATAGCTGCTTTCAACTACCTGAAAGGGGGTTCCAAAGAACATGGATCTAGACTGTTCACAGTGGTACTAGATGAGAGAACAAGGAGTAATGGTCTCAAGTTGCAGTGAGAGAGGTTGAGGTTGGATATTAGGAAAAACTTTTTCACTAGGAGAGTGGTGAAGCACTGGAATGGGTTACCTAGGGAGATGGTGGAATCTCTTTCCTTAGAGGTTTTTAAGGTCAGGCATGACAAAACCCTGGGATTATTTAGTTGGGAATTGGTGCTGCTTTGAGCAGGGGGTTGGACTAGATGACCTCCTGAGCTCCCTTCCAACCCTGATACTCTATGATGGATCTTATTGAGTCACAGAGCTGATTAATGGTTGTTTAACCCCCGCCTGGGTGTGGATCACCTCCTTTGTTGTCACTGAAGAACTAGCAAGGGACAACTCCCAAACTTACAACATCTTTCAATAACAACCGTACAGCAAAATCTTATAATAATATATACATATTTTGATGGAACAATGGGTTTCAGCAGATCATGACCTTTCCTATATATCTTACATGGCATACTTTGTACAAAACATATAATTACATGACATTGGTGAATATGGGGGTTCCAAAGTGCTGGTTTGAGGTACAGAGTGCCAAAAGATCTATCATGGGAAGTACAGTATTACAGCATGGATATAACACAGAGAGAATGTATAATGGACTTTGAAGCCAAAACACATTCGCTTTTCTTTAAGCAAGAGAAAGGCAACATTATAGAAGGGTAGTGTTCTAGGTTCTTTGAACCAATTTTTTCACTGGTCCATTGACTTCAGTGCAGTTACTCTAGACCTGCGCTTGTGTGACCTGAGACCAGAATTTGTCCATTTGTTGATTTTCACAATTGAGAAAGATCAGCATTATTGGACTGTCTATTTTAAATTGATTGAGTTTGCATAGTTCAGAGATTATTTCATAAAATAGAAATATTACAATCCCAGTGAATTAGGCAGATACTTGTCTTTGGCTATTATATATAAATATTGTATGTTGTCTCTGATCAGTGCCCACTCCCAGTGACTTAAAATGGCAGAGAAGGTCTGGGTGGGAACAGGAAAAGAGAAGGAGGAGAATAAGAGTCATGGTGCCATGCAATATTCCTGGGACAGGGAGAGCCGAGAGGCATGGGACATTCATAGGGCATCAGGGTAAACTGTGAAAATTATTTGAAAGCTTTTGCTGCCTAGCACTGGCTTTCATAGTGGATGTTTAAAATTAGCAAATCTAAGGGCTTGATCCAAAGCCACTGGGGTTTGGAGCAGGCCCCAAATGCACAAACAGCATGTTCAGTCCAGTGAAAATTATGTTACTGTACATAAGTTAGATCAAAAATGAGAATAATATTTGGCAGTAACATAGCACTTCTCAAATACCTTTCCTTCCCAGTTGAGTTACTTAATGAGCAGCATCGTGTTCTAGAGGCCAGGCTGGCCCCTGTGAGCAGAGAAATCACAGATAATCGTGCTCGTACACGGGAAGAGCTGGAGAGCATTTACCGAAAGATTGTTAGCTATGTTCTGCTACGCTCTGGCCTCGGATCCCCCACAGACATCAAGGTTGTTAGGGAGGCAACAGGTCAGTAATCAGTCAAAGTATCTGATACTGGGCATCCCTTGTGGGAAAATAAAGTCTGGGCCTGATTCTGCTCTGACACAATGTAAATCTGGAATAATTTTATTGACTTCAGTAGAGTTTCCTGGTGTGAAACTGCTGTGAGTTGGGAATCAGGCTGTCTGACTCTTTCATTAAAACATCCAATTGTCGAGATACTAGTAAATATTGTAAATTGTGGCAGCTTTAAAAATATTTGCTACTAATAGTCTGAATTTTAGTTAAATAATTTCTGTGGCATAAAATAGCTTGATAGCATTTCAGCCTGTCTGCTTTATTTGCTCATCTCCAACAATAGGTGTGGTAAAATTATTAATTTGTGAGCGCCTAAGCATCTCTCCAAATCTAGAACATACTGCTATTTTCACAACTACCGGAGTTAGTTTTGCTTCCCTAGTATTTTCAGTTTCATTCTTGTACCTGCTGTTATTTTTTAAATCTTTTCAGCTGCCCTGCAGAGTGTGTTTCCCCAGACAGAGCTGGGTGTGTTTCTCTCTCTCAGTAAGAAGGACAAAGAGCGACAGCTGAAAGAACTTACCATGATTGTCACAGGAATTCGGTTATTCAACAAGGACTGTGGGAAAGGAGGAGAAGGCATTGATGACTGTAGGTATATTACTTAATTAAAATTATGAGCCCTAAGCCAGACTCTTCTTGTCTCTAGACCTCTAGACCCATGACCTCACGCTACTCAAGATGAGCAGGATTTGGCCCAGTGTCAGTAAACCTGAAGGAAAAACAAACTATTAGATGAATGAATTGTATAATGCTTAAGGCCAATCAATGCAAATGTCAAAATGGTACTGTCAAAATATTTACAGTAGAGCAGGGGTCGGCAACCTTTCAGAAGTGGTGTGCTGAGTCTTCATTTATTCACTCTAAATTTAAGGTTTCGCATGCTGGTAATACATTTTAATGTTTTTAGAAGGTTGGTCTCTCTATGAGTCTAACCTATTGTTGTATGTAAAGTAAACAAGTTTTTAAAAAACATTTAAGAAGCTTCATTTAAAATTTAATTAAAATGTAGATCTTATCAGTTTAGTGCAGCGGTTCTTAACCTGGGGTGCACACGCCCCCGGAGCAGGGCTGGTGCAAGAATATTTTGCACCCTAAGTGAAACTTCCACCTTGCACATTGGTTCATTGAGAGGCAAATCCCCAACGGTCCTTTATAGACCCCAGGGGCCTGCCGTGTCGAGGGGCTGCTCTCCAGACCAGGTTCCCCCCTCCCAACCTCCTGAACTCCCCTGGAGGGTGCACAGCCACCCTGCAAACCCTCCCAACCCCACTCAGGTGGCCCCCACCTCAAGTCCATTCACTGGCTTTGCCAGGCTTGGGCCGCTGCAGCAGCTTGGCAGGGAGGAGCCACCTTCCGGAGGCACCAGAGAGCCAGAGCGTCCCGCTTGCGGCAGCAGCGAGCCCCAGCCATGGAGGAGCCGGCATGGTGCAGGGGGGCAGCAGCGCTGCAAAGGTGGGGGTGGCACCGCTAGCGGGGAGAAGCTGCGCCCCCCCGCCTCTCCTGCCCAGGCTGCGGCCCGGTGCCCCCCCGGGGGCGCCTGTAGGCTGCAGTGAATGTATGTGGGTGCCAGCCCCCATGCGCCCCCTGGCTCCCCCCTCACCTAGGGTTACCATATTTCAACAATCAAAAAAGAGGGGAGAGCCCTGCCCTAGCCCCCATCCACTCCCTCCCACTCCCCCCCCGATTGCCCTGGTCAGAACGCCCAACCCCCGCGTGCTCCTTGTCCCCTGACTGCCCCCTCCTGGAACCCCTGCCCCAACTGCCCCCCAGAACCCCACTCCCTACCTAAGCCTCCCTGCTTCATGTTCCCTGACTGCCCACTCCTGAGACCCTCCCACCCTAACTTCCCCCTAGGAACCTGCCCCCTACCTGTCCCCTGACTGCCCCAACCCTTATGAACACCCCCTCCTCCAGACAGACCCCCGGGGACTCCCACGCCCCATTCCACCACTCCCCGCCCCCTGACAGAACCCCCAGAACTCCCAACCCATCCAACCCTCCCCCTGGTCCCTGCTTGCCACCTGGGACTCCCCTTACTAGGCCCATGCTGGTGAGACATTGGCTCCACGTGGAGTTTTGCCTCCATGTAGAGTGCTGAGGCAGCGGGAGAGGGGGAGCTGTGGGAGGGGCAGCGGCAACGGTGGCTCACACTTCCGGGAGCTGCAGAACCCGAGCATGGTAAGTGGGGAGCCGGCGGGTGCACCTGCCTGGGCTGTGGCCTGGTGCCCCCCCCGGGGGGGGGGCTCCTGCAGTGGATGCATGCGGGCGGCGGGCCCCATGCGCCCCCCACCTGTCCCCTCGCCGCGCTCCGGATCTGCAGCTCCTGGGAGTGTGAGCTGCCGCCGCCGCCCCTCCCGCAGCAGGCTCAGGGCCTCGAACCCCAGCGGCTCACACTCCCGGGTGCTGCAGAACGAGCATGGTGAGGGGGGAGACAGAGGGTGCGCCTGCCGCCAGTGTGGGGTCCTGGCCGCCAGCCCTGCTTCATTCGGCCGGCCATGCGTGCTGAGCAGGGTCGGCGGCCAGGACCCCAGCTGGCAGCTGCGTGCCAGGCAAAATCAGCTCGTGTGCCAAAGGTGGCACACGTGTCGTAGGTTGCCAACCCTTGCAGTAGAGCATACCTTTAATCTAATAATGCATGAGATGTTAGAAATCCACGGGACAGAAAATACGTAAATTCTGATAATTTTGGGTAATTTCGCCCGATTTTTCTTGAATACTCAAAAATCTCTTAAGTCTTGAGCCCTTCTGGTTGTTTAGATAACTATAATAATGTAAACTGATGCACTGGAATCTTTTTGAGCGTGCAGCCAGATAACCCAAAATAGTAAGCCCAAAGAGATGGCTAAACTTCCTTGTTGCTCTTATTTTTGACTCCTTCCTTAAAATATAGAGTCATGGAGTTTAAAGCCAGAAGAGACCGCTAGATCATCCAGTATGACCTCTTGTATATTGCAGGACACCAACACCACCCAGCATCTGCACACTAAATCCAATAACAGAAATGACACCAAACTAAATGAGACCCACAGGAGACTAAACTGTTATGTGCCATGTGCAGAGAATAGGCAGGACCAATGTGCACCAGTGCAGGAAGCCCTTGCAGTGGCAGGGAAATGATTAAATGATAGAAACCCAGATAATTCTGGCAAGTAAGTGACCAACACCCACACGCTGCAGAGAAGGCACCGCCGCCCCCAAAGATCACTGCTGATTTGATGTGGGAAAAAATTCTGTGCTGGCCCAGTATATAGTGATCAGTTAGACCCTGAGTATATGAGCAAGAACCAACTAGCCAGCCAAGTATCTCAGAGAGAGAATGCTCAGTGCCACCTCATAGCCTTGGCCTACTCAGTGCCCCATCTCCAGTTGTTGCTATCCCTGATGCTTCAAAAAGGAGATTTAAAAAAAAACAAAACCTCCCAAAATGCAGGGATGAAGGAGTCTGGTGGGGGGTCCCTTCTTGAACCCTGAAGCATGAGCTTTAGGGACATAAGCCAGAAGTGAGCCCCATGTCTGTTGAGGCCTGCAACCCAAAACCAACCAATGTTATTAAACATTTCACTGCTGAATGTATCAGTATTATTATTTAAATGGTTATTCAATGGAAATAAGATTACAATATATATGATATATTGTAATCTATGTAGTTTAATTGTATTTTCATACAGAGTAGGGATTGGCAATCTTTGGCATGTGGCCTGTCAGGGAAATCCGCTGGCTGGCCGGAACAGTTTGTTTACCTGCAGCGTCTGCAAGTTCGGCTGAACGCAACTCCCACTGGCCACAGTTGGCCGTTCCAGGCCAATGGGGGCTGCGGGAAGTGGCGTGGGCCGAGGGATGTGCTGGCTGCTGCTTTCCACAGCCCCCATTGGCCTGGAACGGTGAACCACGGCCAGTGGGAGTTGCGATTGGCCAAACCTGTGGATGCTGCAGGTAAACAAACCGTCCCGGCCCACCAGCATATTTCCCTGACAGGCCGCATGCCAAAAGTTGCCGATCCCCAATATAGAGGCTAAGACACTATATGTAAAATGTTCTAATACCTCTGAATGAATAATGCTATACAAAAATAAATAACAACATGTATTGTGAGTTGTGAACATGCAAATAATCAACTGTTCTACTGATTATTTGGATAATCGAGATAATACTTTGCACTTAGAGCGCCTTTAATTCAGGGTTCTTAGTGCTCTTCACAAAGGTATATACAGCATTATTACCCCACTTTACAGATTGAAAAATAGAGATTAATTAAAGAGATTTATGTGATTTTTCTAAAGATCATACAGCAAATTGTAGGCAGAGCTGACTGAATAGAAATGAACAGTTTTGCCACTCAGATCTTCTCTCTGAGTCTAATCATTATACCACACAGCCTCTGCTGCTTGCCTATGTTTTAATGTTAAGTCACATATAAAGAGGAATGCATAAAAAACCCCACATGGCACACTGTCTGATCTTAGTGTTCACACTTATCTCTTTTGCATGCACAGACGTCTAGTTACATGTCCAAATGTAGAATGTAATGGATGCATGCCTCTTTATACCCTCCTTTGTTAATGAGGCTCTAAGGAAGAAGTATTAATAATAAAACCATCAACTCAAAGATTTTGGACTCCCGTTGTGCAGCTTATGGAATTTTGTGGGGGGTTTGTAATGCGCCTTGTCCAATAGGAGCAAAAATAGTTCATTTTAATAAGCAATATTATATTTTTATCTCTTTCTGGGCTTATATAGACCCATTACTATACTATGTGAGCATCTCATAAATGTGAATTAATTCATTCCTGTAACACCTTTATGAGGCAGGGAGGTATTATTATTATCCCGGTTTCACAGATGGGAAAACTGAGGTACATAAGTGATTTACCCAAAGTCACAAAGAGAATTTTGGAAGAGCCCAAAATTGAACCAAGACAGTCTGAAAAGCTAATTTTTCATAATTCTAGACTATACTGTAGTAGTTTCCTCACAGAAAAGTTGTCATTTTTAATAACCATTTTACCAGCAGTGTATGTAATGGTTGGGTCTTGTGAACAAACTTTGGAAATGTGTGCTGTTTCAGAATAAGAGCTTACACTCAGAAATCTGTTGGAGGATACTTCTGATCGAAGTATTGAAACTAAATTATTAGCTATCTATTATGATTACCAGGATGTGTTTCTATATATGTTACCTTCTCATACTAAATCTGTATAAATAGTACCAGCTATTCTGAATGAAGCCATTCCAGCAGCCACGCAGCCTATTGATGCAGAGCTTCGTGCCTCTCAAGATCTGGCATACCGCTACACAGCTGTCTTGGAAATGATGCGTGAGAGCCCGCACAGAAATATAGAAGCTAGATTATCTATGTTAAAGGAAGCACTGTTCAATGTGAGACAACATGAAGCCTTCCTCTGCATCATTCTGGTGAGATATCACATTATATCTTACGGATTCTTTAGGATATCTTAATATGAAATTTCAGTGTAAATTGCATTTTACAAAGTAAAATACAGGTGTATGTTTGAGTAAAGAAATCGTGGTGCTGTGTTTGAGCTGTGCAGCTAGAATGATATATTAAAAGTTCATGCTTCAGGGATTCAGCCAGCCACCTGCAGGGGTCAGGAAGGGATTTCACACATCCCCAATGTATTCTGAGTGGGTTTTTTTTTATCTCTTTCCTCTAAGCATCAGGGATGGACACTGCTGGAGATGGGACATTGGATGGGGAGGGCCAGGGCCATGAATTGGCACCGAGCAGTCTCTCTCAGGCACTTAGCTGGCTGGTTCTTGCTCACATGTTCACCATCTAGCTGTTTGTCATGTGTGAGGTCAGGAAGGAATTTCCCCCATGTCAGATTAGCAGTCACCTTTGGGGGGTTTCGCCTTCCTCTGCAGCATGTGAGTAGGGTCACTTTCTAGGAGTATCTGAGTATATCTCACTTAATAATTTCCCTGCCATTTCAGGGGCCTGCTGTTCTCTGCATGTGGCATATACTAGTCTAGTCTCCTGCGAGTTGTAATACATTGCTCTGATTTCATTTGTTGGGTTTGGTGGGTGGGTGGGTGGGTGCTGGATGGTGCTAGGGGCTTGTGATCTACAGGAGGTCAAACTAGATGATCTAGTGACCCTTCTGTCTGTAAAATTCTGATTCTATTTAGAAGTTAGGTTGCATGCCACTCCTTAAAATATAATTGCCCCAAATGAGGCAGAATGCAAGTACCCAAATAGCTTCTGCTAGCTATTTATTTTTCTGTGGCTGTCACACTCCTTACCTGAGGTATGTTTTCTTTTCAGTCTGATGTGATCACGTGTGCACAAGAAGTTGAAATGATGGACAAGCAGTTTGCAGCACAAATAGAGCAGTTAAAAAACACTGTTCAAGCAAAGTCTGCTGTACCTACATCACAAGTTTTTGTAAGCATTTGAAATGCAAAAGTATTATTTTCTGAACAGAAGCAAATTAGAAAAATCACTTTTATTGTCTATAATATGAACATAATATTTATGCTGCAGTATCATGTGACATGGTTCACATAAATTTCATGTTGAATTAGGAAAAAGGATCTTATTTTCTGTGTCTGTCTAATAGCAGTGTTCCACTCAGGCAGTGTTCCACAGACACAGGTACCTTGACATCTATTCATTTGCTTAAAAAAAGGTTAAAAGAAGTTTATTACACCTGCCCTGAGTGGTCTTCTCAATAATAGGAACATAAGAATGGCCGTACCGAGTCAGACCAAAGGTCCATCTAGCCCAGTATCTGTCCTAGAGGGAGTGAACCTAACAGGTAATGATCAAGTGATCTCTCTCCAGCCATCCATCTCCATCCTCTGACGAACAGAGGCTAGGGACACCATTCTTTACCCATCGTGGCTAATAGCCATTTATTGACTTAACCATCATGAATTTATCCAGTTCTCTTTTAAATGCTATTATAGTCCTAGCCTTCACAACCTCCTCAGGTAAGGAATTCCACAAGCTGACTGCGCTGCGTGAAGAACTTCCTTTTATTTGTTTTAAACCTGCTGCCTATTAATTTCATTTGGTGACCCTTAGTTCTTGTATTATGGGAATAAGTAAATAACTTTTCCTTATCCACTTTCTCCACATTTACTCATGATTTTATATACCTCTATCATATCCCCCCTTAGTCTCCTCTTTTCCAAGCTGAAGAGTCCTAGCCTCTTTAATCTTTCCTCATATGGGACCCTCTCCAAACCCCTAATCATTTTAGTTGCCCTTTTCTGAACCTTTTCTAGTGCTAGAATATCTTTTTTGAGGTGAGGAGACCACATCTGTACGCAGTATTCAAGATGTGGGCGTACCATGGATTTATATAAGGGCAATAATATATTCTCAGTCTTATTCTCTATCCCCTTTTTAATGATTCCTAACATCCTGTTTACTTTTTTGACCACCTCTGCACATTGCGTGGACATCTTCAGAGAACTATCCATGATGACTCCAAGATCTTTTTCCTGACTCATTGTAGCTAAATTAGCCCCCATCATATTGTATGTATAGTTGGGGTTATTTTTTCCAATGTGCATTACTTTACATTTATCCACATTACATTTCATTTGCCATTTTGTTGCCCAGTCACTTAGTTTTGTGAGATGTTTTTGAAGTTCTTCAAAATCTGCTTTGGTCTTAACTATCTTGAGTAGTTTAGTATCATCTGCAAACTTTGCCACCTTACTGTTTACCCCTTTCTCCAGATCATTTATGAATAAATTGAATAGGATTGGTCCTAGAACTGACCCTTGGGGAACACCACTAGTTACTCCTCTCCATTCTGAGAATTTACCATTAATGCCTACCCTTTGTTCCCTGTCTTTTAACCAGTTCTCAGTTTGTGAAAGGACCTTCCCTTTTATCCCACTATAGCTTAATTTACTTAAGAGCCTTTGGTGAAGGACCTTGTTAAAGGATTTCTGGAAATCTAAGTACACTATGTCCACTGGATCCCCCTTTTCCACACGTTTGTTGACCCCGTCAAAGAACTCTAATAGATTAGTAAGACATGATTTCTCTTTACAGAAACCATGTTGACTTTCGCTCAACAGTTTATGTTCTTCTATGTGTCTGACAATTTTATTCTTAACTGTTGTTTCGACTAATTTGCCCGGTACCAACGTTAGACTTACCGGTCTGTAATTGCCAGGATCACCTCTAGAGCCCTTTTTAAATACTGGCGTTACATTAGCTAACTTCCCATCATTGGATACTGAAGCCGATTTAAAGGACAGGTTACAAATCTTAGTTAATAGTTCCGCAACTTCACATTTGAGTTCTTTCAGAACTCTTGGGTGAATGCCTTCTGGTCCCGGTGACTCGTTAATGTTGAGTTTATCAATTAATTCCAAAACCTCTTCTAGTGACACTTCAATCTGTGACAGTTTCTCAGATTTGTCACCTACAAAAGCCAGCTCAGGTTTGGGAATCTCCCTAACATTCTCCGTAATGGCTTTATCGTCTTTAAGCGCTCCTTTTGTATTTTGATCGTCAAGGGGCCCCACTGGTTGTTTAGCAGGCTTCCTGCTTCTGATGTACTTAAAAAACATTTTGTTATTACCTTTTGGAGTTTTTGGCTAGCCGTTCTTCAAACTTCTCTTTGGCTTTTCTTATTACACTCTTGCACTTGAGTTGGCAGTGTTTATGCTCCTTTCTATTTGCCTCACTAGGATTTGACTTCCACTTTTTAAAGGAAGTCTTTGTATCTCTCATTGCTTCTTTTTACATGGTTGTTAAGCCACGGTGGCTGTTTTGTAATTCTTTTACTGTGTTTCTTAATTTGGGGGATACATTGAAGTTGGGCCTCTATTATGGTGTCTTTAAAAAGCGCCCATGCAGCTTGCAGGGATTTCACTTTAGTCACTGTACCTTTTAACTTCTGTTTAACTAACCCCTTCATTTTTGTATAGTTCCCCTTTTTGAAATTAAATGCGACAGTGTTGGACTGTTGAGATGTTCTTCCCACCACAGGGATGTTGAATGCTATTGTATTATGGTCACTATTTCCAAGCGGTCCTGCTATAGTTACCTCTTGGACCAGCTCCTGCGCTCCACTCAGGATTAAATCTAGAGTTGCCTCTCCTCTTGTGGGTTCCCGTACCAGCTGCTCCATGAAGCAGTCATTTAAAGTATCGAGAAATTTTATCTCTGCATTTTGTCCTGAAGTGAAATGTTCCCAGTCAATATGGGGATAATTGAAATCCCCCACTATTATTGGGGTCTTAATTTTGATAGCCTCTCTAATTTCCCTTAGCATTTCATCATCACTATTACTGTCCTGGTCAGATGGTCGATAATAGATCCCTAATGTTATATTTTTATTAGAGCATGACATTTCTGTCCATAGAGATTCTATGGAACATGTGGATTCGCTTAAGATTTTTACTTCATTTGAACCTACGTTTTCTTTCCCATATAGTGCCACTCCTCCCCCTGCACGACCTGTTCTGTCCTTCCGATATATTTTGTACCCCGGAATGATTGTGTCCCATTGATTGCTCTCAGTCCACCAGGTTTCTGTGATGCCTATTATATCAATATCTTCCTTTATCACAGGGCACTCTAGTTCACCCATCTTATTACTTAGACTTCTAGCATTTGTGTACAAGCACTTTAAAAACTTGTCCCTGTTTATTTGTCTGCCCTTTTTTGATGTGCCAGATTCTTTTTCTGATCTGGCCCTTACATTATCCTCTTCCGTCCTCTGCTCCTGACTATAACCTGGAGATTCCCTATCATCAGACTCTCCCCTAAGAGAAGTCTGAGTACTGTCCACATGCTCCTCTGCAGCAGTCGGCTTTCCCCCATCTCCTAGTTTAAAAACTGCTCTACAACCTTTTTAATGTTTAGTGCCAGCAGTCTGGTTCCACTTTGGTTTAGGTGGAGCCCATCTCTCCTGTATAGGCTCCCCCCATCCCAAAAGTTTCCCCAGTTCCTAATGAATGTAAACCCTTCCTCTCTACACCATCATCTCATCCATGCATTGAGACTCTGAAGCTCTGCCTACCTATCTGGCCCTGTGCGTGGAACTGGGAGCATTTCTGAGAATGCCACCATAGAGATCCTGGATTTCAGTCTCTTCCCTAACAGCCTAAATTTGGCTGCCAGGACATCTCTCCTACCCTTCCCTATGTCATTGGTACCTACATGTACCATGACCACCGGCTCCTCCCCAGCACTTCACATAAGTCTGTCTAGATGCCTTGAGAGATCCGCAACCTTCGCACCAGGCAGGCAAGTCACCATACGGTTCTCCCGGTCATCACAAATCCAGCTATCTACGTTTCTAATGATCGAATCTCCCATTACTAACACCTGCCTTTTCCTAGAAACTAGAGTTCCCTCCGCCAGAGAGGTAACCTCAGTGCGAGAGGCAACCCCAGCACCATCTGGAAGGCGGGTCCCAACTATGGGAAGGTTTCCCTCTGCTCCCATAGACTACTCTGCTTCCCTGGGCCTTTCTTTCTCCTCAACAGCGCAGGGGCTGTCTGACCGGAGGTGGGACAATTCTACAGTGTCCCAGAAAGCCTCATCAACAAACCTCTCTGCCACTCTTAGCTCCTCCAGTTCCGCCACTCTGGCCTCCAAAGTCCGTACGTGGTCTCTGAGGGCCAGAGCTCCTTGCACCGACTGCACACATACGCCACCTGCCGACAGGGCAGGTAATCATACATGCTACACTCTGTGCAATAAACTGGATAGCCCCCACTCTGCTGCTGGGCTTCTGCCTGTATTGTCTCCTAGTTAATGAAAGGGTAATTTGAAGAAAGAGGTTTTGAAATGTAGTTTGGTTTATAGGTTTTAAGGGGACTAAAGGGGCACAGATAGAACCGATGAGGGACCCCCGCTCCCTTCCCACTCCTCTTCTAAACTCCCTTGCGGTTTTTACAAACATATTTGTAAAATTGTGGTTTTGCAAACATATTTTCCCATCTTTTTTTAATATTTCTTTTTCTTCCCAGTTGTTTTGCGAATGACATAAAAAATAGGGAAAACTGACTCTAGGTGAACAGAGAAAATGATTATGCCAAAAGTGCTGTTAAATGCATAGAATAACACTAAAAATAGATTTTATCTGTCCTTTTTCTTTATAGTAGCCTTAAATATTACTTTTAACAATAGTAGGTAAAAGTATTCAGAGATGAGAGTTTTTAAGTTAATGATGCTTCACTATTGGATTATGTTGGAATAGCCTTGGCTCAGAGTCTTCTATCCATATTATTTTGAAACTAGGGCTGTGCTAACCTCCACATGGTTAGTTCTTATTTGGGTTCTTATTTTTAACTGGGAAGATATGTAATGAAATAGTCACTATGTTGTCCACTTTCTGTCATAATTCATGATAAAATTTTGGAAGGTATCTTAAACCTCATGCTTCATGGCTTATGTAAATCAATAACTGTTAGAGAGCCTCATGAGACCTAATATGGGGGACAGATTATCCCCCATCTACCTTCTCTAGGGTTTTTATACCTTCCTTGGAAGCATCTGGTGCTGCCCACTGTCAAACAGAGGATACTGGACTAGATGCCTCTTGGGTCTGATCCAATGTAGCTGTTTCTAGATGCCTGTTGATCTTACAAATACAGTCCTTTCAGCACACACCCCTTTCTTCTATCCTGCTACCAGAACAATTCTTTCCCTTTGTCTTCTCTCTCACTATATTGTTCATTTTTATTATGAGGGCCAAAAATATACTTGTCACTTTACAAGAAAACATATCCCTGTCCTAAGGCTTTACCATAGATGTCCTTTCTTGAATGGCTTCTCTTTACCAGGTTATTTGCTTGTTTTCTTCACCTCTGTTAGCAGCAGAGATACTTGATTCCATCTGTGCTCTTGCAGGTAGAGCTTTCCCCATCACAAGACCACTTAATTCTACTTGTCTTCAAATTGTTGCAGAGAAGTTGTATTGTGTAAGAACACCAGGAGATTATTTTATAATTTAGCATTTGTAGCACAGAGCCTAGATTGAGAATGTAGCAGACAAGCATTTTAGAGTATACAGTAGGCTCAACTCATTTTCATTGAGTTAAAGATGGTTATGATGCTATTTACAGTAAAAATTATTTTGCTGCCATTCCTCTGTTTTAGTTTCTTGTAGCATTTTATGATAACGATGCTGATGAACAAGAGTTAACTCCCATGCCAATTCTTATAGTGGCTTCATTAACATGAATGCTAATGTGCTAGGATGAATTTTAAGTTCCTTGAATGTATTCCTGATATTGGGGGAGCCCTCTTCTACTGTGCTAAGATCTGAAAAATTGAAGATGGCTGTGTTAACATTCAAAATCTGTTCAGCATAGTCAGGAATGTAATTAATTTTCTGCTGGCCATTTCCTTAGTGATTTCAGATATGTTACAACATTTTCTGCCACTGTCTTTGAAATTTGTATCTGTACTAGACTGTTCCTCTCATTTTCCCTCAGCCCCAAAACAAAGGCTGAAATTTGTCTATGCCTGGGTCTGTTTGTGTTTCTTGTTATAGTTAACCTGAATATAGGCATTTCTTCTTTACTGCCGTCCTCTGCTATCTTCTCTTTTTGCATTTATACTATTATATCTGTGGGGAGGAGGTGAGACTCTTTTCCAATATAATTCAGAAAATCTCCTCCAATGTTTTTCCAAAATGTTGGTTTTTTACTTTTAAAGTACATTTAAAGGATTTCTAGGATTTGGGCCTGATCTTGCAAGCCCTCCACTAGGATTTCTGAGTACAGAGGGCATGCAGGATTGGGCCCCTTTGCATTTAACAGTTGTGTTTGTAACTGTTGTTTACAGTTTTGTTTAATTTTACAGACAAAGCAAATGTAGATTTCAGGTCTGTCTTATTATTTTCTAGCCTATCTTTCTAGCACTAGCTAACCTCTGGACGAGCTTTCAGGATGAGATATTGCTGCTGAGTTTCCTGACTAATTTGACAGGCAGCCTACAGCAGTTCTTGGGAATCCATGCACAACTGTTTCCTGATGATGTGATGGAGTCGCTTCTCGAAGGAGTGACTGTGAAAAGTGATGAGCAAAGGATAAAGGAAACCATGGGTACTGACAGTTACCACATTTCCTTTTTACTGTTTGAGTCCTTGTATGATTTTGTGACTTAAATCCTGTTTCTAAAAAGTGCAACATTCCTATCTAAAGCATGACCTGACTCTGCAAATCATTACTAACATGGGGTCCTTACCCAATAGTACTGTTGAGGGCAACAGAATTTGTGGGTGCTCCGGACCACATAGGAGCACTTAATGCTTTACAGAACTGGACTCTTACTTTCTTGATGAAAACATGCTTTACATTTAATTAGTACACATCTTCTGAAAACTGAGAGGAAAACAATGCTTGGGCACCAATATCTGCTCCCTGGTGTAGTGCTACTGTTTCTTCTACATTATCAGTGAGCTGCTATACCTGGGACTGCTGCTGTTCCCCATGAAGTCAATGGACTCTTTGCCACTGACTTCTGTAGGTGTGAGATCAGACCTTTTTCATCTAAGGCCCTGTCAATGCTGTAGTTGAAATTTTGCTAGCAACACTCTTGGGAAGAGCATGTGAGATGGAATTCAGATGGAATTTTTTAAGTTACTCCTATGGCATAAGCTACTAAATCGTTATTTATGTTAAATTTGTAAACATCTTGACATATCTTCATATATTTTCCCATAATACTGACCCAAATGGGATCCTGATCCCTACTGGAGCAACTGGGTGATATCTTAAACAAACTAGGGAAATACAGCATAGATGGAGCTGTTATAAGGTGGGTACATAACTGGTTGGAAAAACATTCCTAGAGGTAGTTATCAGTGGTTCACAGTCAAGCTGGAAGTGAATATTGAGTGGTGTCCCGCAGGGATCAGTTCTGGGTCCAGTTCTGTTGAATCTCTTCATCAATGATTTAGATAATGGCATAGAGAATACACTTCTAAAGTTTGCAGATACCACCAAGTTGGGAGGGGTTGCTTTGGGGGATAGAATTAAAATTCAAAATAATCTGGACAAACTGGAGAGATGGTCTGCAGTAAATAGGATGAAATTCCATAAGGACATATGCAAAGTACTCCACTCAGGAAAGAAAAATCAGTTGCACACATACAAAATGGGAAATGACTGCCAATGAAGGAGTACTGCAAAAAGGGGTCTGGGGGTCATGGTCGATCACAAGCTAAATATGAGTCAACAATATAACATTGTTGCAAAAAAAGCAAATATTCTGGGATGTATTAGCAGGAGTGTTGACATACATAGTAAACACAGATGAGAAGTAATTCTTCCGCTCTACTCCATGCTGATTAGGCCTCAGATGGAGTATTATGTCCAGTTCTGGGCACCATATTTCAGGAAAGATAGGGACAAATTGGAGAAAGTCCAGAGAAGAGCAACAAAAATGACCAAAGGCATGATTTATGAGGGAAAATTGAAAAAATTGGGTTTGTTTAGTCTGGAGAAGAGAAGACTGAGAGGGGACATGATAATATTTCCAGGTAAATAAAAGGTTGTTACAAAAAAGCAGTGAGAAAAATTGTTCTCATTAATCTCTGAGGATAGGACAAAAAGCAATAGCCTTAAATTATAGCAAGAGTGGTTTAGGTTAGACATTAGGAAAAACTTCCTAACTGTCAGGGTGGTTAAGCACTGAAATACATTGCCTAGGGAGGCTGTGAAATCTCTGTCATTGGAGATTTTTAAGAGCAGGTTAGACAAACACCTGTCTGAGATTGTCTAGATAATACTTAGTCCTGCTATGAGTGCAAGGGGCTAGACTAGATGACCTCTTGAGGTCTCTTCCAGTCCTACAATTCTATGATAATATAAACAATAAATACTAAAAAGTGTCTGCAGTATAGACAGGGCCAATGGAGAGGGCATTTGGCCTGGGTGTCAAGCTCAAAGGGGGCTCCACATTTAGACGCTTGTTAATTTTTTGGCATTTGATAAGTTTTGCAACTTGTTTTTTTTTACACATCCCTATCGGACCAAAATGTGACACATTCTCTCAGCTTAGAGCTGCAAATTTAAGCAAATAAGAGATGTGATTTGGTAAATGACATTTTTTTGTTAACTGATATAGATTTTGTCATATTAAAGAGTTAAAAATGTTCATAAATACTAATAAAAGTATATTGGTTCTGATGGCACAAGATTAGACTGTGATGAACGTGTCCTCTCAGGTCAGCTGATTATATAAGCCAATCACTACTAGTGACTGGTGCTGGATCAAGTGCATGTTGAAAGGTAGAAAATTTTAACGTCTTTACAATTTTATGTCTAGTTGACTAAGGAATTATTTATGTATGAGAATTCCTCATTATCTTCATATGGTAGCTAAAAGAGGTGACTGGTTGGTTGAGCCCTAGCTTGGTAACTTGGCCATTATCATAGTCTTTCATAGTGTATAGGCCTAGAGTCAAGGTGAAAATTTGTGAGGACAGTTTGTACGGTGAGTTTCGTGAGGAGACACATTTGAAATTTTTTGACATTATCCTTCTGTCTGTATCTATGTCTTTGTTTACTATATATATGTCATCCCTTTGTCTTCAGCTCAGCCTATCTTATACCTTGCGTGCTTGAGTTTTGATTCCGTGATAAGGATAATAATCTGACTGTTTCATTTTGTGTTCTTAATTAGTATTCCTTCATTCTAAGTTTTTTCAGCATTTGTGTACCATTCGGCATTTGTGTACATGTTTACAGTAGAAGATTTCAAGTGTAGATAAGCTACTTATTTACAGCAGACTATTTCAAGTGTGAATAAGCTACATACTGACCAGATGGATCCCTATGAAGAGGAGATTTGAAAGTGGTGCAAGCAAGAGACAGTGAAAACAACTGAGTGAAGCAGCAGCTAAAGCTCAAAGCCAATAACTTCATTTCTCAAACTACTGGAAAACACACCTTACCCAACAAACAATGCTACAGAAAATGAAAACTCTTCAACTGCAACAGGTGATATTTCGATGCCAGTACCTGAACATGAGGACAGTAGTCAAGAAGGAGATGTGCCAACAGTAACAGATGCAGCAGAAGATCCTATGTGCGATCAAGAAACTCAATAGCAAGAGGAAGATGTAGTTCTTACGCAGCAAGAGCAATTCATGAGTACAGTACTACAGGTTTGACTGTGACTGATACTGGAATTATTGACAAGAGCAATGCTGCCCAAATGCAATTTTTTCTTCAAATTAGTTGTTTTGAAAGTCCAAGTAACATTCCACGACATGCTGATAATCACGCTTTCCCTACTCATCTGCTGACAAAAACTCTTCCAAACGGTGAGACCTGCACAAGAGACTGTTTTTCTGTACTCCAGCATAACCAGTCTCTGTACTGTGCACCCTGCTTCATTTTGAACAAAAATGCTGCAAATGCATCAGTTCTCTCAGATCAATCAGGATGGAGCATCAACAGAGGTTGGAGGAAGTTGAAAGACCCAATACCATCACATGAGAGTTCAACGTCACACAAAGAAAACTATGTTGGACTGAAATCAGCCAATAGGGCAGCATTAGCTGAAAGTTCAGTTGAGAATTCGCTCTTGACTGAACTCTCTACAGAAACTAATAACTGGATAAAGCTTCTTTCCTTTTTCTGAGGTGGGGATTGGCTTTCTTTGGTTCCAGTCAATGTATTGGTGATTGTGCAAATGGAAACTTTCTAGGCATAGTTGAGCTCCTCAGCAGATATGACCCACTTTTATCAGAGCATGTTAGACGTGTTCGAGAATTGCAAGAGAGTCAAAAGAGCATGCAAGTCCATTATCTCTCCACATGCATACAAAACGAGTTTATTGATCTATGTGGGTCATTCGTACAAACAATAATTCTTGATGAGATTTGAAATGCCAAGTATTTTTCAATCATTGTTGATGCCACTCCAGATTGTTCTCACAAGGAACAGACTACTATGGTTATTTGATATGTTAAGATTGTAGACAGCTCAAAAATTTCAATTGAAGAAAGGTTTATTTTGTTTGATAATTACACGAGAAAAACTGGAAAAGAAATTGCTGCTCGAGTACTAGCAATTCGAGAAGGTATTAAGTTAGATTTTCAAATCTGCATTGGTCAAGCCTATGACTAAGAATCTAATATGGTGGGGAAGTACAAAGATGTACAAGCAGTTCTGTTTGAGCATAATTCAAACTATTTTCTCAGGCTGTGGAAACCACACACTAAACCTTGTAGGTGTTGACTGTGCTGAATCATGCAAGGAGGCAATTGCTTACTTTGGAACTGTTCAGCAAATGTACAATCTCGTCAGTAGCAGCCCACAACGGTGGGAAATTCTGAAGCAATATCTTCCTGTTTCACTGCATGGGATGTCCAAAACTAGATGGTCTGCACAGATTGATGGTGTTCAACCAGTTGTACAGCATTTGAATTCAGTGAGAGAGGCTTTAAATGAGCTGGACTCTCTCAATTTCCAGCCTGTGCAGTGAGCTGAACTTCAGTCTATCCAGAAGCACGTGTCCAAATTTGAATGCATTCTGATGTCATCTTTGTGGATGAAGCTACTTACAATGATCCACCAAACTAATCTGGTAATTGAAGCATGCAATGCTATGGTTGATGTTGAGAGGAATGACGTTGGAAGTCTTATCTATGATTGTGATGGTATAATCCCCACTCTGAACCTTAGCGTCCAAAAGATGGGGTACCAGCATGAATTCTTCTAAGCTTAATTACCCGCTTAGAACCTGTAGCGCTGCCACCAACCAGGAATTCCAGTGCCTGGTACACTCTGGTCCCCACAAAACCTTGCCCGGGGACCCCCAAGATCCAGACCCTCTGGATCTTAACACAAGGAAAGTAAACCCTTTCCCTCACTGTTGCCTCTCCCAGGCTTCCCCTCCCTGGGTTACCCTGGAAGATCACTGTGATTCAAACTCCTTGAATCTTAAAACAGAGAGGAAAATGCACCTTCCCCCCTCCTTCTCTCTTCCCCTCTCAGATTCTCCCTGAGAGAGACAGTAATCCTAACACAGAGATAAATTAGCCTCTCTCTGCCCCTTCCCTCCTTTTTCCCCACCAATTTCCTGGTGAATCCAGACCCCGTCCCCTTGGGTCTCACACCAGAATAAAAAAAACAATCAGGTTCTTAAACAAGAAACTTTTAATTAAAGAGAGAAAAACAGTAAAAATTATTTTTGTAAATTTAAAATGGAATAGATACAGGGTCTTTCAGCTATAGACACTGGGAATACCCTCCCACCATAAGTATTCAAGTACAAATTAAAATCCTTTCAGCAAAAATATAAATTTGAACTCCTTCAAGCCAAATACACTTTTGCAAATAAAGAAAATGAGCATAAGCCTAACTCGCTTTATCTACCTAGTACTCACTATTTTGAATCTATAAGAACCTGTATCAGGGAGATTGGAGAGAAACCTGGTTGCACGACTGGTCCCTCTGAGCCCCCAGAGTGAACAACAACCAAAAACTAACAGCGCACACAAAATCTTCCCTCCCTCAAGATTTGAAAGTATCCTGTCCTCTGATTGGTCCTCTGGTCAGGTGACAGCCAGGCTCACTGTTTTTGTTAACCCTTTCCAGACAAAAGAGATATGAAGCACTTTTGTTCTATTAACTCTTATTTATGACAATGACATTCAACAGATTCATGAACAATGGGATGCAATCCTGACTGAGTCCAGATTAGTAGCACAGAATATTGGCATTTTATCTGAGTTCTCCATCAGTCACAACTTACCTACTGAATCTGATGCCGAGCAGCATTATAGGGTCAATCAGGTCTTGCACGTCAATTTGAATCACTGCAACTAATTTATATCCTTTCTGGGTTTCTGTGGCAGTTCAACAGACTGAGTAATGAAGATCTACTCTCTGCAACTGAACAATTTCAGCACCACTACAGCAAAGAAATCTCAAAAGATCTCTGTGACGAGGCCATCTTCCTCAAATGAATATATTCCACAAACTTTAAATTGGATTGCAAGCCAAAGGAATTGCTTTGAGAAATACTTGAACTTGGACTCTCTGGGGTGTTTCCTAATATTATAATTGCATTGCGTATTTTTGTCAGTTTGCCTGCATCAGTGGCTTCAGATGAACGCACCTTCAACTTGTTGAAGCAGGTAAAGAACTATCACCATTCAACAATGGAACAAGAGCATTTGAATGAGCTTCCCATGCTTAATATTAGCTGTGATATTGTACAGAAGCTAGATTTTTCCTGAATAATTAGTGCATTTGCACAGAAAAAGGCTAGAAAAGTATTTGTTAAATAAAAAAAATGCAAATTATATCTCAGTGTGTTTTTGGTGCCTTATTTGGTTTTCATGTGTCATCATTTTTTATTTTTATTATGGCTAGGGGACTCAAAAGTTGGAAGTGGCCTGGACCTCTGAGAGGGCCTGAGTGTAGGTATGAATTTATATCATAAAGTACAGCTTTAACTATTATTAAAGTAGGTATATAAATGCATCCAATTAAAATGCCACATTGATTTTAGAAATTCCCTGCACTTTAATAATTCAGGATTCCTTGTGTTTTGCTTTGTCTATTTATGCCTTCTGAAACCTCTGAGATAGAGGAAAAAAAACAGTTTAATTCATTAGGGATATTAGGTTATCAGAAATATTTGCTTAGGAAGATGTCCCTATCAGTTAACGAAGTTCTGCTGTAGTGGATTTGAAACAAATGGGTGAGTTTTTAAAACAATGGCTGAAATTATTAGATTTTACTTTCTGTTTGTGGCCATGTGCGCAGGGCTGGCTCCAGGCACCAGCTTAGCAAGCAGGTGCTTGGGGCGGCCACTCTGGAGAGGGTCGGCAGGTCCAGCAATTCGGCACTCCTGGTCGGAGCGAATGACCTCCCGCCGAAATGCCGCAGATCATGATCGCGGCTTTTTTTCTTTTTGGGCTGCTTGGGATGGCAAAACCCCTGGGGCCGGCCCTGCATGTGCGTCCAAGAAAAAGCTAAACTGTTAGAATGTCTGGAGGCAGTCTACCACCAAAAAATAAGTAGGCCATGGTGTACCGGGGCCTGATTTTCAGAAGTGCTAAGTATTCCCGCTCCTGTGGAAACCAGTGGAGCTGTGGGCGTTTAACACTTCAGGTCACAATGTGTTAAAGCATGATTGAATTCCCTTTGAGATTCCCATTAAATCACATTTTAGGCATCATGTATTTTATTGTCATCTTTCCTTTGCCAAATTCTCTTTCAGGAATAAAAGTAAATGTTTCTGATTTCAAGGAACAAGAGTGGCTTTTTCCAGAAACCACGGCTAATTTTGATCAGTTGTTAATCCAGTACCGTGGGTTTTGTGCTCACACACTTGCTGAAAAAGATGGCCTCCTCCTCCCAGGTCTGTTCTGTATTATTATTTATTTATTTTATTAATTATTTGTATTATTGGTGCCTAGAGTTAAAAGTTTTCTTACTGTAAATATGTATATATTAGCAAAAAAACCATTTAAAGATATATACGCTGTGTATTTCCTTCTGTGCCAGCATGCAAACTAGAATAATCCATTGAACACTTTTTTGCACTTTATACCTAACATATAGTTCTAATAATCCTCTGTGGTTTTGAGTGTTTGTGAAATTATAATTAGTGTTCATATAACAATATGTTCTGGACTTGGCTATGTTGTTCATATGTTTTGTCCCAGCAACCTCTCCAGCTCAAATATGTCTCTACCTAAGTTCCTTCTAAGGTGCGCAGTGGTCTGTGATGGGATGTTAGATGGGGTGGGATCTGAGTTACTACAGAGAATTCTTTCCTGGGTGCTGGCTGGTGAGCCTTGCCCACCTGCTCAGGGTTTAATTGATCGCCATATTTGGGGTCAGGAAAGAATTTTCCTCCAGGGCAGATTGGCAGAGGCCCTGGAGGTTTTTTGCCTTCCTCTGCAGCATGGGGCACAGGTCGCTTGCTGGTGGTTTCTCTGCAGCTTGAGGTCTTCAAACCACAATTTGAAGACTTCAGTAACTCAGGCCTGGTCTACACTACATGTTTAAACAGAATTTAGCAGCGTTAAACCGATTTAACCCTGCACCCGTCCACACAACGAAGCCCTTTATATCGATATAAAGGGCTCTTTAAACCGATTTCTGTACTCCTCCCCGACGAGGAGAGTAGCGCTGAAATCGGTATTGCCATGTCGAATTAGGGTTAATGTGGCCACAATTCGACGGTATTGGCCTCCGGGAGCTATCCCACAGTGCTCCATTCTTACCACTCTGGACAGCAATCTGGAGTCGGATGCACTGCCCAGGTAGACAGGAAAAGCCCCGCGAACTTTTGAATTTCATTTCCTGTTCGCCCAGCGTGGAGAGATCATCAGCACAGGTGACCACGCAGAGCTCATCAGGTAACAATGCAGTCTCCTGAGAATCGAAAAAGAACTCCAGCATGGACTGCATGGGAGGTACTGGATGTGATCGCTGTATGGGGAGAGGATTCTGTGCTAACAGAACTCCGTTCCAAAAGACGAAATGAAAAAACATTTGAAAAAATTTCCAAGGCCATGATGCAGAGAGGCCACACCAGGGACTCAGTACAGTGCTGTGTGAAAGTTAAGGAGCTCAGACAAGCCTACCAGAAAACCAAAGAAGCAAACAGAAAGTCCGGGGCAGGGCCGAAAACATGTCGCTTCTATGCTGAGCTGCGTGCAATTCTAGGGGGGTCCGCCACCACTACCCCACCCCTGTCCGTGGATTCTGAGGTAAGGGTGGTAATCGCAGCCATGACAGAGGATTCTGCGGACGGGGAAGATGAGGAGGAAGAGGAGGACGAGCTTGTAGAGAGCACACAGCACTCCGTTCTCCCCAACAGCCAGGAGCTTTTTCTCACCCTGACAGAATTACCCTTCCAGCCCTCCCAAGCAACTATCCCAGACAATGAAGCCATGGAAGGGACCTCTGGTGAGTGTACCTTGTAAATATAAGACATGGTTTAAAAGCAAGCGTTTTTTAATGATTAATTTGCCCTGAGGACTTGGGATGCATTCGCGGCCAGTACAGTTACTGGAAAAGTATGTTAACATGTCTGGGGATGGAGCGGAAATCCTCCAGGGACATCTCCATGAAGCTCTCCTAGAGGTACTCCAAAAGCCTTTGCAGAAGGTTTCTGGGCAGCGCTGCTTTATTCCGTCCTCCATGGTAGGATACCTGACCACGCCATGCATGTAGCAGGTAATCTGGTATCATTGCATGACAAAGCCTAGCTGCATATGGTCCCGGTGATTGCTGGCATTCAAGCAACATCCGTTCTTTATCTCGCTGTGTTATCCTCATGGTAACCTGCTTGAAATTCATGAATTTAAGTAAGGAGACAGAGATGGGCATTCCTTCTGGGCTGTTTGCCTGTGGCTTAAAAGAAATCCTTCTCTGCAGGTAGCTAAGCAGGGGGAAGGGGGGGGGGGCGATTGGCACTGAGCTTTTCCGTGTTTGGCTAGCAGGGATATTCCCTGCTACCAGCCACGCGGTTGGGGGAGCAAAGCGGGGTGTTTAGCAGTGATCTTCCATGATACCATCCATGGGGTGGTTTCTGCTGCTACACGTTAACAGGAAAGAAGCAGCACTCATTGGGCTTTGCTTGCTATTTGGGAAAGGAGGGCGCTGGATAGATGAAGGCTGCAGAAAACGAAAGACAATGGCTTACCATGGCCGCATGCAAGCCAAATTCTGCTGCCCAGACGTGTCTGTGATCTGTAACACCAAAGCCGCAGGCACTCAATATTAAGATGCAAAATGCGACCTTGTAGTGAAAACACATGTGCTATGTAAGGTGAATAGTGTTGTTCACTGTGAAAGAGTATGACCATTGTTCTCTAAAATGTATCTTTTTAAATATTTCTCTCCCTTTTTTCCCTCCCTCATGCAGCTGCAAATTTTTCAAGCCTCTCTACTCTGTCCCAAAGGCTATCTCAGATAAGGTGGCGGGAAAAAAAGACGCAAGAAGAAATGTTTTCGGAAATCATGGAAGTGACCCGCAATGAAAGAGCTCATCTGAATGAGTGGAAGGACGTGATAGCAAAGTACAGGAAAGATGCCAGTGACCGTGAGGACAGGAGGGACGAACGTGAGGACAGGAGGGACACTCGAGATGAGAGAAGAGATGCTCGAGTTGAGAGGTGGCGGCAGGAAGATCAGCGGTGGTGGGATGCAACTCTGGGGCTGCTGTGTGATCAAACTGACATGCTCTGGCATATGGTGGAGCTTCAGGAATGGCAGCAGGATCACAGAGTGCCATTGCAGCTCCTGTATAACCAACCTCCCCCCTCACCATGTTCCTTAGCCTCCTCACCCACCAGACGAGTAAGAACTCATGGGGGTAGGCTCCGTGTACCCGCCCACTCCACCTCAGTGGTCAGCCCAACCAAAAGGCTCTCATTATTATGAAATTTTTTTAGTGGCCTTTTCCTTCCCTACTATCCTCCTCCCAAGCCCCACCTGGGCTACCTTGTCAGTTCTCTCCTTTTTTTTTTTTTTTTATAATTAAGTAATAAAGAATACATGATTTTTAAAGAGAGTGACTTTATTTCCTTAGAAAGCAAGCTGTGATCAAAGGGGTGGGTGGCTTATAGGGAAGGAGTCAATAAAGGGGGGGGGGGTTCATCAAGGAGAAACAAACACAACAGTCACACTGTACCCTGGCCAGTGATGAAACTGGTTTTCAAAGCTTCTGTAATGTGAACCGCTTCCTGGTGTGCTCTTCTAATTGCCCTGGTGTCTGGCTGTGCGTAATCAGCGGCCAGGTGATTTGCCTCAGCCTCCCACCCTGCAATAAAGGTTTCCCCCTTACTGTCCCAGAGATTGTGGAGCAAGCAGCAATAACAATGGAGACATTGGTTTGGCTGAGGTCTGAGTGAGTCAGTAATGTGTGCCAGCGTGCCTTTAAAATGGCCAAATGCACATTCTACCACCATCCTGCACTTGTTCAGCCTGTAGTTGAACAGCTCCTGACTACTGTCCAGGCTGCCTGTGTATGGCTTCACGAGCTATGGCATCAAGGGGTAGGCTGGATCCCCCAGGATAACTACAGGCATTTCAACATCCCCAACTGTTATTTTCTGGTCTGGGAAGTAACTCCCTTGCTGCAGCTGTTTAAACAGAGTAGTGTTCCTGAAGACAGGAGCGTCATGAACCCTTCCCGGCCATCCCACGTGGATGCTGGTGAAATGTCCCTTGTGATCCACCAGTGCTTGCAGCACCATGGAAAAGTACCCCTTGAGGTTATGTACTGGGTGCCCTGGTGCTCCAGTGCCAAGATAGGGATATGGGTTTCATTTATCACCCCCCCATAGTTAGGGATCCCATTGCAGCAAAGTCGTCCACTATGACCTGCACATTTCCCAGAGTCACAACCTTTTGTAGCAGCAGCTTAGTGATTGCTTTGGCTACTTGCATCACAGCAGCCCCCACAGTAGATTTTCCCACTCCAAATTGATTCCCGACTGACCGGTAGCTGTCTGGTGTTGCAAGCTTCCAGAGGGCTATTGCCACTCGCTTCTCAACTGTGAGGGCTGCTCTCGGTATTCTGGCGCTTCAGGGCAGGGGAAAGCAAGTCACAAAGTTCCATGAAAGTGCCCTTATGCATGCGAAAGTTTCGCAGCCACTGGGAATTGTCCCACACCTGCAGCACTATGCGGTCCCACTAGTCTGTGCTTGTTTCCCGGGCCCAAAATCGGCGTTCAGTGGCTAGAACCTGCCCCATTACCAGCAGGATCTCCAAAGCGCAGGGACCTGCAGTTTGACAGAATTCTGTGTCTATGTCCTCATCACTCTCGTTGCCGCTCTGCCATAGCCACCGCCTCCTCGCCTCGCTTTGCAGGTCCCGGTTCAGCATTGACTGCACGAGGTGTTTAAAATGTCCGTGATTGCTGTCTTGAGCTCAGCAGGGTCCATGCTTGCCACCGAATGGCATCTGCACAGTTCACCCAGGAAAAAAGGCACGAAACAGTTGGCTGCTGCTGCTTTCATGGAGGGAGGGGTGAGGCTGTATCCAGGAGCACCAGCGGCAATGTTTTTTGCCCCATCAGGCACTGGGATCTCAATCCAGCATTCCAATGGGCAGGGGAGACTGCAGGAACTATGGGATAGCTACCCACAGTGCAACGCTCAGGAAATCGACGCTAGCCTCGGTACATGGATGCACACCGCCGAATTAATGTGCTTAGTGTGGCCACGTGCACTTGACTTTATATAATCTGTTTTAAAAAACCAGTTTCTGTAAAATCAGAATAATCCCGTAATGTAGACATACCCTCAGACATAGGTTAGAGGTTTGTTACAGGAGTGGATGGGTTGAGATTCTGTGGCCTGCATTGTGCAGGAGGTTAGACTAGATTATCATAATGGTTCCTTCTGGCCTTAAAGTATATGAGTCTATGAGCTGCCTATTAAGCACTGCGCAGGCGCTTGGGGCTGTGGCAGGGAGAGATGCCTCTCCACAAGCCCCGTACCTGCCGTGATGCTGCTCCCCAAACCCAGCCCAGTCCCAGACCTGGACCTGCTGCGGGGAGAGAGAGTGGGCTGGGGAGGAGTCCTCTCTATCTCTCCACCTTAGCCCTGGGGGAGCCCCACTGGACCCCAAACCCCTCTCTCTAGCCCCATCCCAAATCCCGCGCCACCAGCTGGAGCCCTCACCCCCCCCTTACCCCAGCCCTCTGCCTCAGCCCTGAGCCTCTCCCACACTCTGAACCCCTCGGCCTCACCCTGCCACATGAATTTTGTTATGTGTATCAGTGTGGAGGGGATGTGTCACATATCACCTCCATATTGGTGTACATAACAAAATTCATTCCACACATGGGTGGGAAAAATTAGAGGGAACACAGGCTCTACTTGCTCATCTTTTTTGGTGATACTTAATAATCCTGTCATTTCTTTTAGTATAACTGATGGTTTAGTTTGGTTTTCGGGGGGGGGGGGAATGGGGGCAAAATACCACTGTTTGTAGCAGTAAAAACAGAACTTTAATTGTAGTTCAACTTCCTGACCTACTTAGTATTGTCCTTTGGCATAAAAGAGTAATTAAATTACAATCTCTCTTCCACAGGAAATGTGAAGGGCAGATATGTGCAATATAAATGAAAGGGAACATATTTTATATTAACTTGATAGATATGGATGATAAAAGTCTGAGTAGTCTTTCTGGTTGTAATTTAAGCATGATCCAGACTATAATAATATCTAGCTCTTATGTAGCACTTTCCATCAGTAAATTTCAAAGTGCTTTACAAAGGCGGTAGATATCGTTATCCCTCCTGGGGAACTGGGTGTAAGATGGTCATCATCAGTTCTGATGATTTGTAGAAGCTGACTTTCACAGTATCTGATTCTACTATGTAATGGAGAGCATTTCTTAATTTTGAAAAAGGTTTAGATTGTAGGTTCTGTTACAATTCCAAAAGCGATGGAGTAAGAGCTGGTTGAGGGAAATGTATACTCATGATTATAGGAGCCTTGTGTGTTGAATGATTTATTGGTTCACTCTTGTTTTGGCTTCATTTGTTAGGAAATCCTGCTATTGGAATTTTGAAACATAAGGAGAAATATTACACTTTCAGTTCCAAGGAATCAGCATATGTTTTTGCCCAAAACCCAGATATGTTCATTCAGTTGATTGGAGAAAAAGCAAAAGAATGTGCTGAACTTATTCAGCTGCTTGAGCTTCATCATCAGTTTGAATCCCTTGCTCCTCATTCACAGGTATTCACTGCTTGCATCCCCTGTTGAATAGGTGATGTGACACTGACCTAGCTGTCCTTTAGATTCACTGAAAAGCGCTGGGACCTGGCCAATCTGGAATTAGTGGGACATAGAAAAAAATGTGTTTTATGGAGAGAATACTTTGTCTGAGGACATATGTAATCCTCTATCCAGCAAAGAGAGTACAGTATGTGGGGATCCAGCAGATCCTACTCTTTGGTGTGCAGATGATGGGCATCACCTCTGGGAAGTTGTTCATCCTTAAACTCTATATGTGGGAGGGGCAGGGCCACGGAAATTCAGTGGTGGCAGCATTCTCCCATCTTCAGTCCAGAGAAATTCTGTAGATGATATTTCCTGTTCCCCCTTTGTACGAATCGTTTGTATAAGGGAGGAGAGGACCCTGTGTAATTAAACATTGTAGATGAATATGAGAAACTTGGTCAGCACAAGTTGGAGACCCTTTGTCCATCCCTGTATATTGTAATAGGGAAAAAATGTTATTTGGGGGGAAAAACCATAGATGATATTTTTAAAATTAATATTTTTAGCATATGGGTGTTAACATTGGTGTCCTGGACAAATTCCAACTTGGACAACTGCATTCTGCTTTTTAAATTCCCCCTGCAGTTTCAGTTAGATATTGTATTCTTCATTTAATTGTTCTGTGTATTGTTAAACAGGTGCTAGGCTTTACCCCAGAGGTAGCTACTTTTCAGCAACCCCTGCATAAATTTTGTACAGTAACTCCTCACTTAAAGTCGTCCCGGTTAACATTGTTTTGTTATGTTGCTGATCAGTTAGAGAACATGCTTGTTTAAAACGTTGTGCAATGCTCCCTATAGTAGGGCAGCTGCCCCACTCCAAGGTAAAAGGGATTAAGAGCAGCTCAGGGAGGCTGGCGAGGTAGTTGGCCCTAAGTGTGGCTGGCTTCATCAGGCCACAGCTAGCCTGCATAAAAGGGCTGTGGGGCTAGGAGATAGAGAAATCTCACTTTAGCACTGGAGTGAGAAGGGCTCGCTGCCTGGGAGCAAGATACCTGAAGCAGAGCAGTGCTGGGGAAGGGAAAAGGGAGTTCCAGCCTGGTAAAGTGTGTGCGCGTGGATGCGCGCACACACACACTTTTGTCTGGTGAAAAAAATTTCCTTGGAACCTAACCTGCCCTATTTACATTAATTCTTATGGGGAAAGTGGATTTGCTTAACATCGTTTAGCTTAAAGTAGCATTTTTTTCAGGAACATAACTACAATGTTAAGCGAGGAGTTACTGTATCTTAGTTTAAATTTGTAAAATATTTTAGGATCCTCTGGAATGACAGATACTATATGAACATAAGATGATTATTGACCACTAGTTACTAAAAGACTTCTATATTTTGTAGTCAAGTCTTTAAAGCTTTCACACTGTGCTGTGTCTACATGTCATTTTTTCCCCTGTGACTTATGGATTCTCCTAAGAAATACCTGTATCTTCTCCAGGTCAGAAGTGGAGACAAACGTTCAGTGAAACCAATTACCAAATGCGACAGCAGTACTCAGACTGACACCCATATATTGCCTCCAACTATTGTGAAGTCCTATGAGTGGAATGAATGGGAACTGAGGAGAAAAGCCATAAAATTGGTTTGTATCAGTATTATCTGGAAGATTAAGCCTTTCAAAATTTGGCAAGTTTGGCAGAAGGTCAGACTAGATTATCATAATTATTATCCCTTCTGGCATTAAAATCTATGGAGACACAAGTTCCTGTAATCATTTGTTTGATCTTATTTCACTGTATTTCATATTCCTGTTTCAAAAGCTTCCCCCCCCCCATTTTTTTTTTTAAAGCAATATTTTCCTGGCTAGATCCATTGGTTCTAAAGTCTGAGGCACTCTTTTAAGTTGTAAGATTCTTTCAAATAATAGTGAATTTTTAGGGTGCTACTCTGTACTAAAACAGCTTAACTAATACAGACCGCTTAACCATTTGGAAGTTATGTGCTATATCTTACCTTTGTAGTACAATGATACAAAAAGGGCTAAGATGATTTAAAAAAAAGTTACTGCAAATGAAGCTGTATACATTAATAAATATTATACCACCAAGTCACAAGGAAAAAAAGTTGTAGTAACTGTAGTAAAGTGTGGGTAAAAACACCACTAAGAGATTATAAAACTACAGAGAGTGAGTTGAAGAAAATATGCTACATGATTGATGAGAGAATCTGTAATAACTGTCCCTTGTATATGAAAATGTGTATTGAGCTTTTTCTTGCCTTTTGAAGTCTGATTTCAGACATCCAGTGAAATGTGTAAATTTTATAACACTGAGTTGTGTATTCTGGCCAATAACAAATTAACTGACTGCCAGGTTTGCTCATAGCAACATTAATTTACTATCAATTCGCGGGCCTGATCCTGCAATGAGTTCTGCTTGAATAGACCAAGATGGAAGTCACTGAAGGATTGGGGCCTTAATTTGTTTCCTAGTAAATTATTTTTCACTTTGTCCTAACTCCTTCCATGTTGACTTACATCATCCAGTTTGCAATTTTTTTGTGCATATTTTGCACAGGACCAATTCAGAGTGTAAGATAGCACAGCAACAAAATAAATACATTTTTTGTGTTGGATATAGAATGTTGAGGCAGGTTTTTCAGGTATCGTTACTTAATCTGTAGAAGTATATGACCTGCTGTTAGAAATTGCAGGTATGTCCTTAATATTCTGGCTGTAAATTTAAAAAAAACACACCCCAAACAATAAGTGCCTTTCAAATAATTTTTTTTTCCTTACAGTCTGCACTGCATACTATGGTTTCAGTTGTTAGATTCATGCAACATTGGGGTAATAGTCTAATCTTAAATCTACACAGAAGATCTCATCTCTGTTATTCTGATCATTCTACCTGCCATGAGTTCTGCATAAGTCATGTAGGCAGAGCAGACTATCAGAATAAAGATCCACTTTGCGGAACTGAAAATCGAATTTTATCCTTCTTGATTATCCATCAGTTTGTGTAATTTGTTACTGTTCTCCCTCCTAGCATTATCCTATAAGACCTTTGTTTTCCAAATTGTATATTGGGACCTGTGTTTTAAATTGTATTTTAAAATATAGAAACATCAACTCAAATCCATTAGAGCAGTAGACACAGACACTACCTCCTCATTATCTGTTACCCTGTTATGGAGGGTTTTTAGAACCCAAAGCAGCGGTAGCTTAATTGTTTTATTTTAAGCAGTGTTAGGAATAAATTATTGGGAACACAGCTGAGAGATTGATAAAAGTAAGCATGCTTTTATTTAAAACTACTGTTTATTAGTTTTAAGCATGTATAGACATAAGCAATAGGTTTAGAACATTTTAAATAATTATTTAAAATTAGAGATGGTGTTGAGTAATTAGTCGCAGGTCAGCAATGGCAAGTTGCCTTTTTGCCAAGAGTAAGGTGTTAGGAAAAAAGTTTTTCAGAATAGCTTTAGAGAACAGTTTTAGAGTACATTTTTATTTCGTTTTCTTATAATTATTTTTTAATTTTAATAAATTAATAAAATATTTTAATACTTTGTTATAATAAGGTTTTATATTAAACACACTTAACCTTGAGGTCTTTAATTATTTATTTTTAGTTTTATAATTAGCCTTTTTTTTTTTTTTGGTCATTGTTTGGATTAGCAGAAACTGCAAGCCTGCAGCTAGTATTTGACTTTAGGTATGGCTACACTTGCAGCTGTACAGCGCTGCCGCGGGAGCGCTTTGAAGTGTGTGTGTGGTTGTGGCGCCAGCGCTGGGAGAGAGCTCTCCCAGCACTGCAGGTACTCCACCTCCCCGTGGGGATTAGCTTACAGCGCTGGGAGCCGTGCTCCTAAAGTAACAGATCATTCAGGTGTAAACAAGGGGTTTGTCTTCAAAATTCCTGCTTGTTCAAATTAACCCTTAGCTAAGGGTACAGAGCAGACTCATTAATCTCTAAGTGGTCTCAGTGCCACTAGAGAGGCCAGAACATCACATTCAGGAGGTGTGTGGGTTACATATGTCATTGTATAACCTTTGTGTGGGCTAGAGTTCACGTCATTGCTCTTCTCCGGTGCCTAAAACCCCCCCAACACCCACCTGGAGACCCGGAGTTCAGTCTCTAAGGATTTTCAGGAAAGATTGATGTGTACATACAACCACCATAAATTAATAAAATAAAACAATATGGCTGCAGTTAGCTTGATCAAATTCTGGGGTTACATATGTCAAAGTTAGACTCAGGACTCACAGTTTGTCAGACCACTCTGTTCTATTAGTACAGCGCTCTGCTAATAACATCCAGATAATGTGAGCACCATGCAAGACACAAACTATCTTCTTTATACAGATAAAAGGGCGAGCACTTAACAAGATAAAAAAAAGGAAGCAGAATCTGATAAGTTTACCAGGGCTAGGCATGCATATCTGATTTCCTTACTAACTATTACCGATCCTCTGTTAATGTTTCGCCATTAGCACCCTTGTTTATGCCTAATGTTTCTTTTCCTGGCACCTGTATTTCAACATTTCTTATTTCTGCTTAAATACAACATTTCTTTAATCCATTCTTATTTTTACAATTTAATTCATTCTACTTTCACAATCCCTCCTTTTGGTCAAGCTCACGCCATGACCAAAATTTTACTGGTTCCACAAATCAATCGTTCTTTATTTCTTCATCAGTGATATTTAAAATCATCATATTAGCACTCTGGTTTGGGGCAGCTATCTGGGTGACACAGTTCTGGATACAACAGGAGATTAACTGAAAGCATACAAAAATCACTTTGTTCTAAGTGGCTAGCGCAATCTATTACCTCATTGGTATTATCAGGTATAAACACACAACATTCTTTTCCAATGAGAGCACAGGTCCCTCCTTTGGCCGCCAGCACTATGTCTAATGCCTGACGGTTTTGGAGGGCTACCTGTCGGATCGCCCCTGTTTCTTTGGCCAGGGTTTTTAAACTTTCTCTGGTTTCATTTGCCATTATTTCAACTACTGCTTGTAACCTCAGGAGCCTTTATTTAAAAACATTTTAATTTTTGTAAAGAATCAAGATACCCCTTAAGGGTTAAATGCTAAATCCCAAAGCCAAACAGCACTAATTACCTGGGTCTTGCAAAAAGGTCTGTCAGTTTTGCAACTTTGAATTAAAGAGTCAAATGAGTTTTTAGTGGCATTAAAAACAAAACCAAAACCAATTTATCTCACACCTAGAAAACAGGAGTTTTACAAACCAGATGTGTTGGTTTAGATTCTTAGAACTTTACATATTTTCACAGACAAATAGATACATACACAATTTCTTTTCCTTAACATTCCTTTACACTGCTTTGTTTTTACATAGCTGTATATATATTTGGATTATTTACAGGCATTCTTCTGGAAAAGGGCCCATTTTCCCTTCAGAATGGCTGCAAAGAAACCAAGAATTTTCTCTCTTCAATGTGGTCCTTTTTTAACATTTTCCACAAAGTTTAACTGCTTAATTTTCTTCAGCCTCTGTAGAGTTAACTTTTCACTCTTTTCTTAAATCACTTGTTTATGTCCCAAAATGACACCTTTATCACCTCAGATTTCACCATTTTAAGTATTGTTCCAGGGGTTCATGCCTGCATTTACTGCTTTTCTTACTCCTGACACTATTCCCTTAGGGCTTTCAACCTGTTTTTCAGTTTCTTTATCTGTTGCTTGCCTGCTTGTCTGGGCCCGATCCTGCTTTTTCCAATGAACCGTTTGTGAGTGATATTGTGGTCATTTCATAATTTTGAAAGAAATGTTCAAGGAAAGGGACCAGGAAGGGCGGGGACTAGTTGAGGAGCCCACCCTCCTTGCTGAATTGGTAGTGGAACACTAAAGAATCAGTTTTTGAGGCAGACAACAAAGGGGAACAAAACAAGGGGCTTTTTGTCCTTTTTACAATGAGATGGGAGTATGAAGGGGGTTGGATCGATCCGGGGTTTGGAGAACGGGGTAAAGGGGAGCGCTCAGTCTGGTGGTGGGAGAGGAGGCTTTTAATAAAGCTTTTAACTTATTATTTGAATATTTGAGAGGTGAGTTTTGATTTTGTCCACCTATGATTTGCCTCTTGCCACCACTGCATGAAACTATTAACCTCTCCTTTAGCCAATTTAGTTTTAGATTGGCCGAGTTCGTCTTTTAAGACGTCTGCTCAGTCTTTGTTTGAAGATTTTAACAGCGGCCACTGAGTTTTGGGATCCCCCTGAGTTAGCCTAGACCATTTTTCCAGAAATTTACAGGAGTCTGGACCCTTTTTACAGGAGTCTGGACCCATACTAAATACATAAAATGAGCCGGCGTTCATTTAGGGAACTGTCCCGACTTAGACGTCTGGTTACCAATACAGGTGGACTTCACACACCAATCACACAAGAAGGAAATTCGGGTTCGTCAGAGCGATGCCCAGTGCAACACACAAAAGGAGCCCACAGGCTACTGCCTCAATCGCCCTTGCTTTCACACCAGAGGTTGTACCCAAAGTGCGGTGCGGCTGCAATTGTGCAGATTCCACTCTCTCAGACCGCGGGGACAGGAACCCCTTGGTTGGCCTATCCCTGGACGGAGACGGCACCCAGACTGAAACACTCCACAAGAGGACGGATAAACACAGAGACAGGACAGTCCTCAGTCCGGACAAAACACAGAAATAATTACCTGACCAGATTCCTGATGTCAGATCCCGGGATCCCTACCAGAACAGAGTGGGAACCAATAGGTTCGATGGCGTAGACCTCACTGTGGCTGTGCGCCTTTCCGCTCTAGTGGAGGGACCGCTCGGGCCAAATGCCCAGGTGCCGGCTACCATGGTCATCCTACAAAAATGGTCAGGAATCACACAGCCTCAGTGAAGATGGTTGCCATCTCGGTGGAACCTCCAAATTGTCAAAGTAGACTCAGGACTCACAGTTTGTCAGACCACTCTGTTTTATTAGCACAGCGCTCTGCTAATAACATCCAGATAGTTTATGTCTTGCATGGTGCTCACATTATCTTCTTTATACAGATAAAAGGGCGAGCACTTAACAAGATAACAAAGGAAGCAGAATCTGATAAGTTTACCAGGGCTAGGCATGCATATCTGATTTCTTTATTAACTATTACCGATCCTCTGTTAATGTTTCGCCATTAGCACCCTTGTTTATGCCTAATGTTTCTTTTCCTGGCACCTGTATTTCAACATTTCTTATTTCTGCTTAAAGGTACATACAACATTTCTTTAATCCATTCTTATTTTTACAATTTAATTCATTCTACTTTCACACATACCCCTTAATTCCAGGGTAACACCCCACTCCTTAAAGGTGGTATATTTTTAAGATTAAGACCTATACATATGTGTAACAAGTTTAGTGGGTTACTCATGAAGGCCCAGCATTAGGCTCAAGGCTTTTAACAGGGACCAAGCAAGAAAGTTCTCACTGGCACTTTTAGATTTTACCACTGATTTTTGTCTTGTTAAAGACCAAACTTTATGTACTTATTTTTGGGGAGTATCCATGGTCTATAGAACCACTGGCTTTGAAATCAATCAATTTTATTTAATTTTTTTAATTTTTTTAATATATCATGTTAGTACTAGGAATATAGCAACCAACGCTAGTTGAAACATTTGAATTACCACAATTGGATGTAAGGCCAGATTAAGAATCCTGGTTGTGGTGGGGGAACATCCCAACAATGTCTTTTACCAATTGTGTTTTGAATTTTTGCTAGCCCTTTTAATTGTTTAATTTTGTTAGTAGCATGGTGGATGGTAATCATGACCTTGCATGCCTTTTGCCTAGCAACTTGCAAATAATTTTTAAATAGGGATGCTTAAATAACATTTTTATAACAATTACATTTATTTTCATGGGTATAGGCATTGCATTACAGTATAAGGTGTATTTTATATTTAATTGTCTGTATTTTAATTTAGGCACTTGAAATTTAAAATTATTTGTTAATAGCCACAAGTTGATAATTACCATAAAAATAAATGTTTTTATGGATTATATTGCCCACATAATGATTGCGAGCACAGGGCATTAACTTTTAAGGCATATATAACTATTACCCACAAAAACAATTACACATTTATTTGCAAAGGAATTTATGGCAAAATGGCATTTTTTGTGTTATTTTAAAATATATATGTTGTTGCCATAAAGCATTTTTTGTACATTTATATTTAATTTTAGTTTTTTAAATAGGGTTTTAATTTTATTGTTTTTTATGTGGTGGCTTTTTATGGTCCATATTTTATAATTTATGGATTTTATTACTATTTGATTAATATTAAGGCCTATGGCCATAATAGGAAAACTTTTATATTTGCTTTTGATATTAATAAAACAAATGTAGTATTCTTTTAAAAATGTTTGATTATAAGTAAATTTTATTGTTGTTGTTTTATTTATTAGGATTGCAATTTTTTTTAGTGTGGGTGGAACTTTTTTAAATAATACTTTTATTTTTTACCATATCGATAATTTACATTTGTATTTGCATGAATGCCAGGGCCAAGGAAACATTACTTGAGGGCACCAACAGCCTGCAGCAGGTGGAAGTCGTCCTTTTTTGGGGACTGCTTAATTCCAAAATAACAACCCATGTTATGGTTTGTTTCATACAGTCCAACAATAACAACTTCATGCCATGTAATTTATATCCTTTTACATCAATGCTAATATTAACAGTTCACTGGAAGGGGGGAACAAACAGATAGTTGATTTTAAAATCCTGGTTCTACAGTATGAAGAATTCACAAAAAGCTTTTTTGTTGCCTTTTCCAACAAAGGTTGCCACAGCAGATTGGTGCTAAAATGACATATTCCACAGTTATGGATTTGTGAAACATGGGGGCTGTACATGTAAAAGAGAAAAATATGCATCATCGTAATCTATAACACTTCCATTTAAGAGAGAAATTATATTTAAGAATAAAATCTTTCTTATTCTGATTCTGTTTTCATATGTAGGCTAATTTGCGTAGGAAATTAACTCACTCAGTGCAGACTAATCTCAGTCATATGAGAAGAGATGACTCCACCCAAGTGTATCTGCTAAAGGATTTTGGTACACAGACTAAACTTGACAACTCTAGCAACGTTCCCAAGCCACAGATTTTCCTGGCTGGTCTCCGAGGAGGATCAACCTCAACTACTTGTATGGTCAAAGTGAACTTAACAAGAGCAGTTGATGAAACCTAAATGAAGTTTAAAAGGAGACATACTGAAGTAAAAATCCAAATAGATTTCTGAAGTAATGTATAGTAAACTGAATTCTATGCCCATTGATTCAAAGAGTTGTTGTTATACTCCATGGTTTCTGTTAGGAACAGCTAAATGGCATTAAGTGATAGTGATTATAAAAAGCCTGAAACATCCAATTTAAAAAAAGTAGAATCCAGGCATGGCTGTAAATTCTGAATTAAACTGGCATTTCTATGGAAGTGTGTGTTTTTGGAATCCTTTAATGTTTTAATACCCGGAATGCTCATCATAACACCACCCTTACGAGCCTTGTCTTTGAAGTTTGATTATATTGTAAAAAGAATAACTGTTATGAGTTAGAGAGACCAAGGGCTAGATTCACAAAGGGAATTAGGTGTTGCAACACTATGCCTGGGTGCCTTGTTGCCTAGTAGAAATCTCAGCTGTGAGTTAGATGTCTGCCCAGGCTCCCCAGGCGTTGTACGGAAGAGTTAGGTGCCAAAGAAAGAGATTCTCAGAAACCAGTAAGCCGAGCCATCTAAATTAGCCAGAAGTGAAATGCAGCGGGAAGGGAGAGGGTGTAGGTCCAGATTGTCAGAGGTATTTACGTCCCTAGCTCCCATTGATAAAGGCCTTTGCTTCTGAACTGAAGCACCTCCCGCTGCTCTGGATTCTCAGCCATGACCTTTAGAGTTAGACGACTAAACCAGGTCAGTCCTTTTTCATGAAAAATGAAAGAGAGACATCCCGCTACTCCATGATAGCCCAGTGATTAGGGCACTGACCTGGAAGACTCGGATTCAAATCCTTCCTTTGCCTGATTTGGGGCAGGAACTTGAACCAAGGTGGCCTAGGTGAGTGCTCTGACTACCAGGCTATTGGGTATTCTGGGCTGGGCCCCTCTCCAGCTCTTCTGGTGAAGCTTTTTCACTGTGTATAAATAATTAAATATTCACCGGGCTAGAATGAGAGACTGACTCTATCACCCAGTTGTTAGGGCACTCACCTGGGATGTCAGAGAATGACATTCAAATCTGTGCTCCAAATTGGGCAGAGTGGGTATTTAAACTTGCATCTTCCACATCCTGGTGAGTGCCCTCACCATTGGGCTATTGGGTATTCTGAGAAACACTTTCTCTCTTGCTGCCTTTTTTGTATGTGTTGGGCCCAAATCTGTAGATGTGCAGAGGAAGGTCTAGTTTAAGAGTCTTGTTTTTGGGCCACCAAAGCTTTCTCTTGCACTAGGGCTCCAAGCTGCTCAATAGCAGTGCGGTGGTGTCAGGACATAGGTGGTTTTGTCAGAAATTTAGGTGCCATGGAGATTTAGGTGCCTATGGGAATAGGAGGCAGCTGAGCAGTGATATTGAGAATGTTAGTGGTGTCTAAATGGTAGATTTAGGTGACTGAAGTGGCAGATAGGCACCTAAGTGCCATTGTAAATCTGACCCCAATCCTCCAATTCTTGCACAAACAAAACTCTCATTGACAGGAAATAATATTAACTAGAGGAAAATCATCTGAACCCTTTGTCTATAATCTTCCCTTTCTTGGTAGAATCACTGAGAATGAAATGATAAATTGGCTCCAGCAGTACCAGATAAGGCAGTGTGCGTGACTCTTCCTAATCAAACTTTCTCCGAGGTATTTTCCCACTAGAATAATCCACAGAACCATAGCTAACACAGAATCAGAGATGGTAGCGTGCACCCTGACAGCTATTACACCAGTTTTCTAGGAATTCTAGCTTTCTAAGTGTTTTCTGTATTCAGTGACTAAATAGTAGTGAGCACACTAAAAATGACTAGCTAGTGGTAGACTTCATTGTAGCCTTGCAAAATTTTACTTTCCTGGTAACTTTTTTATTTTTACATCCAAGTAAAATATCCTTTGGGTTTTTTTTTTTTTCCACCATGGTTAGGACAGGCTAGTAGAATATGTGCCTGGTCAAATGCTCCTGGTAATTTTACAATTGACTGAAAATTTGTCTTTACTGTATGAGTCAAGATGCAACAACGTCTTAACAGTATATAAGAGTGAAGAAACAGAAAAACACTTCTCAAGAATGTTGGGGCTGATCGATGTTTAGCTCCTGTAAAATGTGTTGGAGTATGTGATTGTACAAAACCATGCTAAGTTTCTGCTCTATCCTTTTGTTCATGTGCTGCATTCAGCTCCATCCACAATGCTGGGCCATATAGGGAATAATCTTTTTAGAAATGTGTGATGCTGGCAGACCAGGTGCCAGCTCATGCCAAGGCCCCTAGGTCTCAAATGAACACTGACAAATGCATAGACTTTATGAAATGCTTGTAGGATGCTGCATGTATTAATCTCACTTATAATATTTGTATTCCATTTTATATTATACTGAGTGTTTGCATTGCAACCCACTATAATCGTGTAAATCACCAGACAGGAAAGAAGCATTAACTAATGTAAAATGCGGACTTTCTACAGGTGTTAGGTCCTGTCCACCAAATAAGCCATTGTGAAACATCAAAGAACAAAGACTTTGCATTCTTGTCCCTCCCCACCCACACTAAGAGGAGACCTGCATATGAACTCATGCCATGAGTTTGAACTCTGGGAGCATAGGGGTTGACTAAAAAATGAGTGGGTGCTTAGCACCCACCAGCAGCCACCTTCCCCCTCTTGTTGACTGGCAGCCCCACCGATCAACTCTTCCCCTCCCTCCCAGCACCTCGTGCCCTCCGCAATCAGCTGTTCCACGGTGTGCAGGAGGATTGGGAGTAACCTGAACATTGTGATTTTTGGAGCAAGGGACCATCTGTCAGAAAGGCAAGCTTCCCTAGGTGGCAAGATAAGAGGCCTGTCTGTGACTCCATGGTTAGGCTGTAATAGTGCCTAGGAAGTTTACATTTGATACCTGGTTGGTGAAATCTAAGTATAGAACTCACAACCAGTTTGGGGTTTGTGCCCTGCTTCTTGATGGTCTGCCCTGAGGATGGCACTCATGCTCTTTAGCCAGTCTAGACAGCTTGACATAATGACTTGAAGGGATTCAAATAGTGAGGACTAGAGAGCTCCTTAGTGTCCTTCAAATACAAGGTAATTAACTAGGCTGTTGCTACACAGACATGATTGCACTGAAAACCCATATTAATTCTCTTTCCACATAAGTAGATTGAAAGTTAGATCAAAAGGTACCTTGCCTATGTTTTTAAAGAAGAAGGAGGCAAATCCATGTGAGGCACTTAATAAAAAAAAAAAGAAAATGAAAAAACTGCCTGAAGGTGGAATGGCTTATGAATATATTCTCTCTTCTTTTCTTGTGGCCCCAAACCTTTTTTAGCCATTACCATAGTGTGGTTGTCTAAGGCTGGCTGTGCATGTTGCTTTCTTCTCTGTATGTTCTCATGTGTACTTCTCTGCCACAAATTTAGCCAAAACAGTACCCAGTGAAGCCCTCCGCCCAGTTAGCTCAAATCCTGTGTGGACTCTGATATACCTTTGTTTTAAGTGGGGACTGCCATAAAGGAGATTAACTCTATTTTAAATGAAGGGTGGCGGTTCCACCCACCGGCTTCAATGTTTTTCCCAACTCACAACACTGCATATTTTATTTTTCTTTAATCTGCACAATGGTAAATTATCTGGGTCCTGATTTTCAGGATGCTGAGCACCTGCAGGTCTCATTAACTTTAGTTGATGTTCGGCATGTCTGAAAACCAGCCACCTAATGCCTACATAGTCTGCAATTTTTATTTTAGTGCTCAGTAACACTTCAGTAAAGAGACACTAGCAAATGAACAGGCACAAGAAGGGCCAAGACTAGAAGAAGATGGTAAATAAGTAGATTATAACTGTCAGGTTTATGTCAGGTGGTGTTGAAGTATTAAAATGTCAGTCTCCAATTAACTCCTCTCACCTCCACAGCTGATGGAGAGATTTCTGACTTCTTAGTTCAACAGTCCCCAAACTTTTGAGGGTTGCCCCCCGCCCCGCCTGTTCACGTCCTGCTGCCCTCCCTCCCCCCTGCCAACCCCCAGAGCTGGGGCTGGGAGCAGGAACAGTGCACCGGGGCAGGGGCAGACAGGGTAAGGAGGACAAGGCTTTGAGTGGCTTGGGGGCCAGAAGCAGGGCTGCACCCAGGGGTCGAGGCTGGGGGCAGGAGTGGGGCCTGGAGCAGATCCGTGCTGAGGCTGGGAACAGGGCCAGGAGCCAGGGACATGACTGGGGCGTGACTGGAGCAGAACTGGGAGTGGGGACGTGCTACCTCCTCACCTCTGAGGGGGCTGGCCTGGGTCCCGCCATGCCTCCCCTGGATGTTTCTCCATGCCCTGCTGGGGGGTACGCCCCACATTTTGGGGACCTCTGTCTTAGTCCCACATCTATCATGTCAGAGTGCTTTGATCTTCTCTGCCCCTGGCACAACTCTTATCTTAAAAATTCTAATAATCCCTTATTTTTTGTGGCTCATTCTGATGCCATTCCTAATTTAAGAACTGAAACTGTGACTACAATTAAGTAATATCAGATTGTAAAGTAATAATAGGGCACTGTCAAATCCTTTTATGCCAAGAAAAATCAGTATATCTTTAATTTACCAATTCTGACCAGAAATGGTTGGCCTTAATTATAACCTACAACAAAAATCTATAGCAATTTTTTTTTCTTTCCTTTCTATGGATTCTTCTCTTGGAGAGGGTGGGAGTGGCAGTTATGATGTTCTTTACTATACTGGTGCTGAAACTTTACACAGACTGAGGTGGGGTTTTGTGATTCTTAACTATTTATAAATCACTTTGAAATCCTCAGAAAATACTCCATTTAGTGCTGGCAAATCTGAACATGTGACAACTGAATAATAAACATTAAAAATGAATTCAAAATACAGTTTATTTGCTATTTCATTTATTCCTGAATATCAGTTAGGAATAGGAGATGCATACTTCAGTTGTGTACAGTTTGTGTTTAAGCATTTATACTTATTTGGAGACCAGCAAAAATTAATTTAAATTCAAATGCTTATGGTTGAGGAAACACCCAAAGGGCAGTTTCACAACCAAATTCCTGAGATGCTCATAAAAACAGGTGTTGAATTCCAGAAGCCCAGATAAGAATTTTTAATCAAGAAACTGTCCTGGATAAAAATGTTGTTTATACGTGCATAATAGTCTTTAGAACCTTTAAACAGGAATGTCTTTACATAGGCCCCAATCCTCCTCTCAAATAAGTAAATGGCAAAGCTGTAATTGACTTTAATTGGAGTATGATCATGTGCCCAATTAACTTTTTTTTTAAATATCCAGTATGCTGACGTCTTTGTTATTGTAGGGCTGCTCATAAGGGCTGGGAATATAGATTAATTTAGTCTTTTCACTCATATTCATGTAAGTACAACCCTGAAATGTGGGATTGTACTAAGTATGTGGGACAGAACTAGTGGTATGTTCGAACTGTGTGTCAAAATGTGCAGTGGGAAATAGAGGTATGCTTCCAAGCTCCTTCCACTTGAGATGGTGCTCTCAATGGATTGTACAGCTGTTCAGAATATGATCACACAGTCTTTGCTAAGTTCTTTGGCCTAGACTCCCTTTCAGTCATGTTCATATATACCCCTGGACTCTATGGCGATCCTTGGTGGGGCTCAGATGCCATGCAGGGCTGCTTAGGCTTGTGTGATGAATTGGGGCTGTATCTGTGCAATATATAAATTCTGCATGATATTGTGAAGGTGT
The DNA here is from genome assembly GCF_007399415.2 of Gopherus evgoodei. Classification (NCBI taxonomy): domain Eukaryota; kingdom Metazoa; phylum Chordata; order Testudines; family Testudinidae; genus Gopherus; species Gopherus evgoodei. The sequence goes on from NC_044324.1 coordinate 77,236,896, forward strand.
ATTATGAAAAAGTGCTGTATTATGAGTGCCTATATGTTTATGGATCCAGCGCCTACAGCACGTACATCCCAGACAGATGCAAAGGGAAATATTTAAGGTTAATGACAGTGCTTAAATCTCACAAAGGTTATACAAAAAAAGCAGCTGCATCCTTATAAAAATAGTTTAGCTGTTTCCTGTGGAGGAGCAATGGAAAGTAGGAAAACAAGGCCAGGCCAGATGACCAGGAGTGGCTAAAAATAAACACACAGGAGCCAGACAGGAAGAGGGAGTGTGTGGGGAAAGAGAGAGCAAGATCACAGAATCTGGGCAAGAGGGATCCAGAAGAGAAAGACCACCCAGCATGTAGTAGCCTCAGGGGGTCCCGGTCCACTTTTGTGAGACCAGATGTCCCTAAGGATTTTGGACAACCCAAGGAACTTGGATCTCTGCCCCAGGGGCATAGCTAAAATTGTGCAAATGATGTAGTTGCACCAGGGTTACATGGCTATGGAGGCCCTATCAGATAAAGCAGCGTTCCAGTGTAGTGGGTCGCTACAGCACTCATTCAAATTGGACCTGGCTGTAAGTTCTCAGGGCAGTGGGTGAGGGACTGGAGGCAAGTTTTAGGTGGACTATGGAGGAATGAGGAGTGTTTGGGGAACTATGGGGTGAGGTGTTGGAGGTGAATGGGACACATTGGGGTCGTAGGTTGGAGATAAGCAAAAGTTTAGATTTTGGAATCGGGAAGGGGGCCCCTAACCTATTCTTGCATTAGGGCCCTAGATCCTTGTTATACCACTTCCCTGCCCAGAGAATGTGCTGAAGTGATGAGGAAACATAGGCAGAGACATTGCATTTAGTGCTTATTTTGTATGAACTGTACTCTCCTGTGCTTTACATGATTAAATATAAAAGAGCTTAAAGGTATTAGACTGTACAAAGTGTGTGTGCGTGAGAGAGAATTTTTTCACAAACTATGGTATGCTCCTGAGAAAGTAAAACTATGATAGAAGAGCCACAGCTTTTGGGTGGAGTCCTGTGAAAGGGGTTTGTTTAACTGGGGTATCTTTAGGGAGGGAGTGCTGGGCATAAGACAGGTGGATTAAGGTGACCCATTTCTGAAAAGAGTCCGTGCCCAGGAAATGTGATAGAGAAGGCCAATGGAGGAACCAGTGCAGCAGCCTGCTGAGGCTTCAGAAACTTAACAGGAGACGCAGAGCACTCAGGGGATGCAGAGCACAGACTATTGGATTCCCCTCACAGCTGGTGAAGTGCATGAGTAGGACGGAATGTTCACTAGGATCTCTGACATCTTGGTATCTTTTTGACTGGTGTTACTGATAGGGAATAAATATTGATACCCATTAAAAATAATCCCCCAAACCCATCCATGTGTGATGCCAAAATGAGCTGTCATTCAAAGTAAATTTTATAGATTGATTATATTTACCTCCTTTCTTTGATAAGCAATTAACTAGCTAACATTGATCAAGTAAAAAAATTGATAGCCCCAAATAATATTAACAGGGAAGTTCATATTTTGCAGAGCTGTTATTTTAGGCTCTCTGCAAACACAATCAGATGTCACTGCATCAGTTACTCGGATCACATTTTCATGTTTTCCTAGCAACCACAACATGAAAGCTGAGATTCTGGAGGACCGGAAAGCAGTTTGAGAGATGTGCTGAAAAGCTGTACCACTACATACTGCCCAGATTGATCCCTCATTTCAGCTATCAGGCACTGGGAACAGAATTTTCATGCAACTTCTTGCTTTAAAAAAAAATTCAAATTGAGCCCAAACCTAGACGCATTCAGATAATAGACTTCAAACATGTCTTTTCAGTAGGGCTGTCGGTTAACCACAATTAACTCACACGATTAACTCAAAAAAATTAATTGCAATTAAAAAATTAATCACGATTCATCTCACTTTTAACCTCAATGTTTAACATTAGAATACCAATTGAAATTTATTAAATATTTTTGGATGTTTTCTACATTTTCAAGTATATTAATTTCAATTATAACACAGAATACAAAGTGTACAGTGCTCACTTTATATAATTATTTTTAATACAAATTTTTGCACTGTAAAAATAAATAAATTGTATTTTTCAAGTCACCAGTCATACAAATACTCTTATTCTCTTTATCATGAAATGCAACTTACAAATGTAGATTTTTTTTGTTACATAACTGCACTCAAAAACAAAACATTGTAAAACTTTAGAGCCTACAAGTCCACTCAGTCCTACTTCTTGGTCAGTCAAAAGCTAAGACAAACACGTTTGTTTACATTTACAGGACATAATGCTGCCTGCTTCTTATTTACAATGTTACCTGAAAGAGAGAACAGGCGCTGGCATGGCTCTTCTGTAGCTGGCATTTCAAGGTATTTACGTGCGAGATATACTAAACATTCTTATGCCCCTTCATGCTTCAGCCACCATTCCAGAGGGCATGCTTCCATGCTGATGATGCTCTTTAAAAAAAAAAAAATGCATTAATTGGATTTGTAACTGAACTCCTTGGGGGAGAATTGTATGTCTTCTGCTCTGTTACCTGTGTTCTACCATATATTTCATGTTATAGCATTCTCGGCTGATGACCCAGCACGTTTGTTTTAAGAACACTTAGGCCTAGTCTACACTGGGGAGGGGGGGAAATCGATCTAAGATACGCAACTTCAGCTACAAGAATAGTGTAGCTGAAGTCAACATATCTTAGATCGAATTAAAATTACTTATTTCGCGTCCTTGCGGCGCGACTTCCCCATCAACTTTGCTTCCGCCTCTCGCCGAGCTGGAGTTCAGCAGTCGATGGGAGAGCAATTGGAAATCGATTTATCGCATCTACACTACAGGCAATAAATTGATCCCCGCTAGATCGATTGCTACTCACCAATCCGGCGGGTAGTGTAGATGTCCCCTTACACTGCAGACTTGACAAAATGCAAAGAAGGCACCAATGTGAGATTTCTAAAGCCAGACACAGCACTGGACCCAATATTTAAGTGTGAAGTGCCTTCCAATACCTGCGAGGGACAATGCTTGTGCAACCTGCTTTCAGAAGTCTTACAAGAGCAACACTCTGATGTGGAAACTACAGAACCCGAACCACCAAAGGAGAAAAATCAGCCTTCTGCTGGGGGCATCTGACTCAGCTGATGACAATTAATATGCCTCGGGCTCTGCTCTGGGGCCCTGTGGAGCAGCACCCAGCGCTGGGATGGAAGCAGGCGCCGGGCCTTGGCGCGCGGAAGCCGGGGGCGGGGCGGAGCGAAGTGACTGGCCCCCAGAGCCGCAGCCGCGCACAGCTACGGGGAACGGGGACGCTAAGCGCAGACAGGCCTCGGGCTCTATGGTGACGCAGCTGGACGGCCGCTCATGCCGACCCTCGCCGCTCTCTATGGTCCCTGGGAGGAGCGGAGGGGGTGGTGCCCGGTCGCCGGCTCGGGTCCCACCGTCTCGCCAGTTTAAGCTGCGGACACCATGGCGGCTCCGAAAGGTGAGAGACTCGGTACCGGGGGGGATGGGACAGCCCCCTCTCCGCGCGAGACAGATCCGCGGCGCCGCCTGTTCCCGCCCCCGAGTGGGAGCTGCCCGTCCCGCAGGGGCAGGTGCTGTCGGGACTAATTATCGGGTGGGGGGGGGTCACGACTGGGCACCCCCCGCCACGGTGCAGGCGCATGAGGGGCCCGGCTGCCGGGGGGCAGGGGATGTGTGTGTGGGCGGGCAGGATTGAGTCAGGCTATGAGGGGCAGAGGGATTAACGCGGGGGGGGGGGAAATGTGGGTAGGGGGGTGTGGGCGGGATTGGGTCAGGCTATGGGGGCAGAGGGATTAACGGGAGGGAGTGTGTGTGGGTAGGGATGTGTGGGTGGGATTGGGTCAGGCTATGGGGGGCAGAGGAAGGCGAAGGAGTTAATAGGGGCGGCGGGAGGAGGGGGTTAATGGGCTGGGTTGGGCTGTGGGGGTGCCAGGGAGACAAGTTAATGAGGGGTGGGGCTGGCAATGGGGGGGAGGCCAGGGCATTATGGGGGAAGGGGAAAGCTGTGGGTGTCAGATGAGGGTTAATGGGTGAGGGACACAGATATAAAGGGTCGTTATTGACTTAAAACTAACACTTTCTTTTATTTACTGCCAGCCTTCGAATAGTAAACATTTTCAAATGTACTCTTCATACTTGGGTTGTTGTAGCTGTTTTGCATTTTTCAGGTCTTGGCTACAGTGGTGCTTTACAGCGCTGCAACTTTCTTGCTCAGGGGTGTGAAAAAAACACCCCCCTAAGTGCTGCAAGATACTGCGCTGTAAAGTGCCAGTGTAAACAGTGCCGCAGCGCTGGGAGCGTGGTTCCCAGTGCTACAAGCTAAACCCGATGAGGATGTGGAGTCCATGCAGCGCTGGGACCACACTCGCACTTCAAAGCGCTGCTGCAGCAGTGCTTTGAAGTTTCAAGTGTAGCCATACCCTCAGTGTGGACAATGAAACTGAACTGGTTTGATTTCCCTTTTTGGTCATGGGCACTTACATGTTTTCAATAAAACTCTAATATTGTCATGGAAACTTTCTGTTTGTACATTGTAAATCATCTGGTTGTTGCAAAATCTAAATGTTGGTCCTAAAGCCAATTGATAGTGCCCTTTGAAATTGCATAGGGAAGTATATGAGTTTTTCTCTCTCCAAGGATATAGTTAATTTACATGATTGCAGCAGTGGAACGTGTGAGTTTACCTTGTAGAAATATGTTATACAATGAAAGGCATCACTCCCTTAAAACAAACAAGGTGAGGTACAGGTTTAATCAAATCATTATGATCAGTTCACTTGCAGTAAACTTAGAACACTCATTCAGTAATTAACAGAGAACAATAAATTTGTATAGATCACACTACATTTTTTCAAAATAATGGAAGCAAATTAAAATCTAGAAGCTGTAAAGTGCACAATGCAATTTTACTAAAGTTTGTCAGCCGGGGTACCTACATATATGCACTGTGTCCTCCATTACAACATATCACATTTCAGAAACCTGCAGAGAGGTATTACAGAAGGTTTTATTTATTAGTAATAATATGTAACTCTTTTGTAATGCATTTCATCAGTAGATCTCAAAGCACTTTTCAGAGGAGGTCAGTATCATTATGCTATGGGCCAGATTCTGCCATGCTTGTGTTGAACAGTATCTTAATGCAATAAGCAGGACTACTTGTGTACTTGTGACAGACTGGGGTTTGTTGGTGTTACAAGTTGGGGCTCCTCCGGCATTTCAACTGGGAAGACTCTGAAGCTCGGGATGCCCTTCCTCAGCTAGGGGAAATCTGTAACCCACACACCTTCTGGGTGTGTGTTCTGTCCCACCTAGCGGCACCGAGACCACTTAAAGAGAGAGATGAAATGAGTCTGCTCTACAGCCTTAGCTAACAGCCAGTTGTTTGTAGCTCCAGAGGTCCCTGGTTCAGTTCTGCCCACCAGCGACTGAGGTCTGTTGGCATTACACTTGCAGAATAAGATATCACTCAAACTGAGAAAATATGGCAAATCTAGTTGTAAAACGTTACTAGATGATGCGTTAATGCAATGGCTAAGAGTTCTAGAGTCATTTCTGAACCACGGGAAAATTTTAGATTCTGGACTTTTCAAAGGTGCCATGCAAAATATGGCATTAAAATACTACTTAAGAAATTCTTTTAACTAAACATAGATTTGAATCAAATCAAACCAAAATGGCAGAAAGGGGAAATAATGCTGCCACAGAAATTGTAAAAATGATCAGAAAGAGAGTATGGGAGGAGATTTTCACTTAAACCTTCAAAATTGGTGTCCTGTGTTGGAAAACCAAAATCACTTGTTTTTATATGATTCAAAACCTTACTCTTCCTAATTTTTATGTTTTAATGTTGTCAATTATAATTCACATATACAGTTAAAAAATCTGTCCAACACTACTTTGGTTGCAGTGAGCTATTACTGTTAGTACTTCTAACAGGAAATTCCAGGATCATGGAAAGATTATCTTCTCTTCCACCCCTTCTCCCAGATAGTTTTCTTGGTCCACCATAGAGAGAAAGGAAGAGTACTGCAAACAATAATGCTGTGTTTGCATAAGGAAATGCGAGGAGCATAAAACACAAAAAAATCCTCTTTTTCGACTGGAGAGACTGAGCCCGGGTCAAATTCATCCCTGCTATTACTCCATTGAGGGCCCTGGAATCAATGTCAGTTTCACCAGTATTAGTAGTAGTATCTGATCCTCTTCTGCCAGAATTGAACTGCATATGTGAAAACAAGGATAAAATCACTTTTTACAGCTAACAAAGCTGTCTCACATCTTTATAATAACCATTAGAAAAGAATTAGTATTGGCTTGTTTGATCAGAGAGCTTTAGAAATTATATTTCTAGAGTTGTGTGCTGCATTATTACGATTTAGTATAAACACAGGACTTTTCATTTACTTCATATGTAATGGATACAGTTAGGGGTTTAGATCCAAAATCTGACATATTTTAGAACTGTTTTAATCTGGTAAGGCATATCCTTGGAATTAAAATTTTAAAACTCTCTCCACGCTGTTGCCAAATAATGTTAAAAATAGAAAAGACATTCTGTGTGTAGCTCAGTAATCCATTTGACCTGTTGTTGCAGACAGGTAGTCATCCAGCCTGCATGGGAGTTAATTTACAAATCCGTCTTGCAGAGGTGTTCTAATTCCAGTTTAGGGATGCTATTACACAAATAAGGAAATCACGTTCAGTGTCACAGTGTCTTCCGTTATGAGAGCTATCCTGCATTTTGGCCAAGTTCCTGACCTCATCCTGCCACGCTGGCAGTTGGTCCTATAGTGTAGTTAGTGTCTACCAAGGGAAGCTTTCTATATTCCTCTTGGCACCCACGTTGTGGTGCATGTGGCAGCCCCCACAGCAGAGCCTTGGCTGCTTCTGCTTGCCAATAAATACTTCTACTCATTTACCTAGTACCGTGGATACTGTTTTCTGCAGAAGCTCAAGAGTCTGATTTGGCTAGAACGAGGGGAACATTGGTAGTCAGACACAAAGCAGAAACCATGTCTTCTGAACTCATTTATGTTCTTGCCTATTCCAGTAATTTATTTCATATACTAGAAGGTCTGTGCAGTCTTATGGGAGTAATTCGTAAAGTCAGGTGCATAGGAAAAAAAAGTCAAAACTGGGGGCTTTTGTTTCTGTACACTGTGTTGTAGTGACTATGTTGCTGTTTGTACATGTTGCCCAGTTTGTGCATAGAGCTGCCCCCAGGTGAAGGCATGGACCACCTCTTTGTTACCCCACATAACCATTATTCCCACCTTCTCTGATCAACTGTCACGTTCCTGCCGCCACAAAATCTTTGGACTACAGCATTGCATCTGGTTCTCACAAGGCCCACTGATAATTGAACCTGATGATATTTTGAACAAAAACAGCTTTAATTCATGCTTGTAGCTGTTTCAGTGACTTCACACTTACTCTACAGATGTTATAGGCTTTGGAGTGACACATGGACAGAGTGGACAATCCTGGAATCTTAGTATATAGATGTACTATTTACTTGCTGTCTCATTACTATCGTGATGGAACCCCTCCTTTTGTACTATCACCAGAATAGTATATGAGAGGGTTGGGAAAGAAGCTTCCATTTATAACTCACTTTCCTGGATTGATCCTATTGTCTGTTATTTATTTTCTCTTCTTTTCTTTTCCACTCCCATCTCAATTTTTAGTACATCTTAAACCTGCCATTTTTGTTGCTTTGTGCAGAGCCTTTTGCTGTTGCTACTCTGAGAGTCTGGTCAACTTTCTCCTTAGTATGCAGAGAACTAGTTATAGCTCACAGCAAGTGGTCATACACAAGTTATAGAGACAAGAAGATAACAGTGGAATATAATTACTGCATAGGTAAATATCAGTGTATGATTATACTCTTTTTAGAGCAATGGCGTTCTTTGGTAAAGGAACCCCCTTGAAATCAAGCATAGCTGGACGTTCCTTTCTCAGATAGACTCTTTGAGGTTCCAATTTAGAATTCTTAGATACTGCAGTGGAATTGTAATGGAACTACGGTGTGCTACTATAGTGCAATTGAGACTGCGCTACTGCTTTACAATGCTTGGTTGTGTTCTTAGTTTAGAATGAGGAACATAGTGAGTTGCTGTAAGTATACTAAAAAGTTGCTTTTTGTCTGTTTCATGTTCCTTACGGAGCTATTTTTTTTTTCTTTCAGAGAATGTCAGTTTACTGTTTAAATTGTACTGCTTGATGGTGATGACCCTGGTGGCTGCAACGTACACTGTAGCTTTACGATACACGAGAATAGCAGAAACAAAACTCTACTTTTCAACTACAGCTGTGTGCATCACAGAAGTTATCAAGTTATTCCTAAGTGTGGGTATTTTGGCCAAGTAAGTATGAGTGCTAACCCCTACTGGAACTGCATTCTCACTCTTCTTCACACACACATGCAGATTCACGTACACACACGGACATGAGAGCCTCAGCTAACTCTCTTTTTATATGCCTTACTTGTGGCATATAAAAAGCTGGTCAGGCGTGGCATTGTAAAATAATGCTGTGAAAAGCTCAGTTTAAAGCATGTCAGAGCTTGTGAACTTTTTTCTAAATCTCTTCTGTAAACCTCATAATATGCAAGTGTGTCCATTTGCATTTTTTTACATTTATATGCTTTGGAGTAGGTTCAAAATGGATTAGATGCAAAATACTGAGTCTTCAGAGCTCAGCATGGATAAGGGCTTGGCTTTTTCCAGAAGTGTGTATGTGTAAAAATCTAGTATTCCCACTAATAATGTTCTTCAGAGTAAATCTACAAAAATCTTAATATTTCTACTAGGGGTGAAAGATGTAATGGTTAAATCCACACTGAAGGACTTGAACTGTGGGCAGCAGAACCAGGTACAGTATTCAAGCAGCAGTTGCACCAGTGCCAAATACAGAAATAAAATAACTCCTCTACTCCTTGAGATTCCTGTTAATGCATCCCAGGATTACATTATCTCTTTTTGCCACAGTGTCACATTAGGGGCTCATATTCAGCTGGTTATCCACCACAGCCCCCAAATCTTTGCAACCCCTTTAGTGTGCAAAAGAAATGCAGCTGGTATATAAACTCAGTGTTATCTCAAGATAACTGAGATTTGCTTACATTTCGGTTTCTGTTAATTTAAAAGATCCAGCAAAAGTTTATTTTTTTAATAAACGTGTAGTATCTGCAGTAATACTAGCTTGAATTAAAATTTATAATGTTTATTAATGCTGATGCTTCAGTGTATAACCTGATCACCCAATGGATTCAGAAAGCAATCTGCTCCCTTGGTGCAAGGTGTGCATTTGGTGCCTTTGTCTGAAGCAGCCAGTGCTGATCACTGTTAAAGTACAGGACACCAAATAAGATAAACCAGGGTTCTGTTCCAAAATTGAATTTATGTAATTAAGTACACTTGCTGTAGTTCTCTACTGTTTACATTTTCGGCGTTGTATGTTCAAGTATGAACTTTAAACTTTGAATAAGTGACTGCCTTTGGAAATGGAGACTTATTATAGTTTAAGCTGTGTAATTATTTACTTTGCCTATAATTATGGTAATAAAATGAACCTGGCATACTCCTGGCCACTAAACTCTGAATTAGTAATTTGTTCAGATTCCCATATGATTTATAACTTCTTAGAGTTGGGACTCAGAAAGCCAAACTGACTTGCATTCTAGTTTTTATTTAGGATTACATATTTTGAAGAAGTAAATACATACATGTTGCAAGCTTGATTATCATTTATATCTCTCACATATCCAGTCCCATGAAAAACAGTGAATATGTTTCTAAGTTAAATATACAGAAGCATCAAGGATGTTGAATTAGAGCCAAAGCACTTTATTTACTTTCTCATATGTGCCTTGGTTTTGCAGTATGTGTGATTAAGATCTGTTGTGAGATCTTTGTACTCCTGGTGCCAGTGAAGTGAGTGAGGATGAATTTTCTTTATTAACTTTTAATTTTTACACAGTTTGTGGGTATAAATTTATCTAGGTGTGCCCACAGTGTCTAATTTAACTTTAAATTACGTCTAATTCAAGAATATTTTTGTTTTTTTATTTTCTCCTGCCCAACTCAAATAAGACATCTTACGGAAGGGCTGCATATCTGAAGCTGTAATATTAAAATTATAATCAAATATTGAGTGTGAATAATCAAAACAATTGCTCATGTTCTCCAAAACGAGAGTAGGAGTGGTGTTTAAAGGGGCATCATTTATTTTTCATTACTAAAATTCCATGCCAAATGTCAGAACTACACGAAAACTCTGTTGTTTAACCACCCAGGCCTCTGCTGCCATGCCCCACTCCCCTTAATCTAACAGTTAAACTTTACTGTAAACAGAGTATAGTTAATGTAGATAATTCTTTTGAAACAGAAATCTTCTTCCTGGTCTGGATCATACAGTGCCAGGCAATGTGATGTGCTGTTTGAGGAATAATACCAAGAAACTCCTATTACATTAGATGCTCATGTAATGTTTTGTATCACAGTATAAACTTCATGCTTGGCGCTGAGCTGCAGCATCCATTCCTGTGCCTCTGGCACCACAGCTCTGCCTAGAACACTGCTTGCCCATAGTAGTCTTTGGAGAGGCAGAATACAGGTACAGGAGGGAAAGGGTGCTCTCCAGGTCTGGTTAAGGGCTTGTCTAGGAAGGTTAATCTGAATTAATTTAAATGTAAATTTAAAGTAGATTAAACAGCACTAAACCCCATGTGGACACTTTTATTCAGAATTAAAGTGGCCTTAATTTCATTTATCTCAATTCACTTTGTAAGTTACACCAGAAGTGGGACAACTCAGAATCAGAGGAGTGCAAGGGTAGATTAAAGCCTTAGTAGTCCCCCCTTCCCCTGGGCTGAGAGTTCTGTGCTGAACTTCTTAAAGGCACAACCTAGAATCTCACCCAGAGGCTTCAGGGGATTTGGAAAATCACAAAAGAAATTTGAGATGAGTCCAATATTAGTAGCAATAAGGAGCAATTCTTTGTCTTTCTGTGTATATACTTCGCACTCGAAACAATGGGTAGAGCAACTAATGTTATTGAAACTTTCTGTAGGGCCAACCTGTTGTTGAGAATTCATGTGTTAATACCCCTGACCTTTATCATTTCAAAATATGCTCCTGGCCCTTAATGGTTTGTACTTGCAGGGAACCAAATTGATTTTCAGTGTAATTTTTTTAATTAATCGAAGATCCCAACTGTTTATTAAAAGCAAGTTTTTAAAGACCTTCCAAAGAACTCTGTTCAGGCATCTTGCTGTAAATGAGTCATCAAATATAGTTGTGCTAAAACCTTTTATTTTGCAGAGAAACTGGAAGCCTGGGTAGGTTGATGACGTCTTTAAGAGAAAATGTACTAGGCAGTCCTAAGGAATTGCTAAAATTAAGTGTTCCATCTGTGGTGTATGCGGTCCAAAACAACATGGCTTTCTTGGCTCTTAGCAATTTGGATGCAGCAGTCTACCAGGTAACTGGCATTATTATCGTTAGTAACCAAAACACAGAATCCCTTTTTTTTACTCATTTTTAGGTTTAGTTTTGTTTGCTTTAATGTCTTTTAACACTTTAGAATTTTTTAATTATTATTCAAGCACTGAAAAGTGCTCACTAAAAGACGCACAGCAGGACAGATGCTGAAAGACAAAATGCACTGGGAGGCCCAAAGGCAGGAGATACTGTATTTCTCTTTCACCAGGAAATCTATTTTTTCTCTTATGATTGAGTGTCTTGAAGAAAAGACAAGTTTTTAGGAGGTATTTAAATAAGAAGATGAGGGGCCTCGTATGTGACGTAAGAAAATGCAATGGCAGGAATCTTTGTCGGTTTATTGAACAGAGATTTACGCATTTGTGTGAAAATTGGTGGTTGCATTAGTAATGGGGGGGAAATCCCATCTCTTGTAAACAGTGATTTATTATTGGCATCATGTGGCATTGTGTGTAGCCACACTTTAAAAAGCTGATTACCACACAGTTGCTAAATGCAAGTAATAAGTGAAACCTGGAGCTCATCACATCAAGTAATACAATCTGTAATTCACAGTGCATATGAATAAGGCATGAATTTTGGTAAGTCCCTAAAACAGTCTTGCCATCTTCTATGTTTTTGTGTTCAGTTAGAATCAAGTTTTGTTCAGTGTTATGTCACTTAGCACATTGCTGGAAAGTGCTTAAATACTGTGATGATGAGGATGTTTATAATAACCTTTATAGAAGGGAATAATTCATATGTAGTTTAAGTTGAAAAGTATAACCCTAATTATGTTTGTTACTATCAAATTTTGAAACCATGTATTTTAGATTTAATAGTGGAAGGAATTGAGATTATACCTTCGTTGTATGTAAATTCCCCAGACAAATTCGTCTTATTGTTAAAGTAACTCCATTTACTAATATAATCCTTATGCAAATTACATAAGAACAGAAATAACCCCCCCATCCAAAAACTTAAAAATTTAAAATATTTTGAAATAATGAGATACGGTACTCATATAAAATATTCTGCTATCCTTACCATGTGTTAATCACAATATTGATATGTAAAAATTCACCATATGCACTTCGTAATCAATGATAGCTCTGATCCTTAAGACAAATATGCACATCACTAATATTCTATATGAAAATACAGTAAGAAAATGCAAAGGTTGCAAAGTAAAGTGCTTGAAAGTCAGGAAAAGCCAATTTTAAGCTTACCTCTTTGTTCATATGTTAAAATACTCTAATTACACAAAAACATATTGTTGTTTCTACAGGATCCTAGCCTCTCTAAGTGCCCAAATTGGATCATGTGAAGTGAATGAAGGGGTGCAGTATTTATGTTTAAATAACTTATTAAAACAGAGGTGAAGAGTGAGATAGCATGCAGTACAATTGCAAGCTGTTAACCCAAATTTTTTAAAATCACTGTTGTAAATAACTAAAATACTTTTATAAAAATCAAATTCGTTGTAAATATTTTTATTCTCACTATTGCATGGATGCACCTCTGCCTCACTCACAGTACATTATCCAGTCTGAGCACTAAAAGCCAAGTTATGCTGTTACACCAGTGTAAATAAAAAGTAAACCCATTAACTGCCATTGAGTCGTTCCAGATTCACATAGTTGTAATTGCAAATGAAATTTAGCCCAGAATGAGGCAGGGAATTAATATCTCTGAGTATGAAATACTATATGCTGATGCCAGTGTATAGTGGAGTTCAGTATTCTATCAGTTGTGGTTTTCATAGAATCATAGAATATCAGGGCTGGAAGGGACCTCAGGAGGTCATCTAGTCTAACCTCCTGCTCAAAGCAGGACCAATCTCCAACTAAATCATCCCAGCAAGGGCTTTGTCAAATCTGACCTTAACAATATCTAAGGAAGAAGATTCCACCACCTCCCGAGATAACCCATTCCAGTGCTTCACCACCTTCCTAGTGAAAAAGATTTTCCTAATATCTAATCTAAACCTCCCCCACTGCAATTTGAGACCATCACTCTTTGTTCTGTCATCTGGTACCACTGAGAACAGTCTAGATCCATTCTCTTTAGAACCCCCTTTCAGGTAGGTGAAAGCAACTATCAAATCCCCCTTCATTCTTCTCTTCTGCAGACTAAACAATCCCAGTTCCCTCAGCCTCTTCTCATAAGTCATGTTCTCCAGCCCCCTAATCTTTTTTGGTGCCCTTCGCTGGACTCTTCCCAATTTTACCACATCCTCCTTGTAGTGTGGGCCCAAACTGGACACAGTACTCCAGATGAGGCCTCACCAATGCCAAATAGAGGGGAATGATCACGTCCCTCAATCTGCTGGCAATGCCCCAACTTATACAGGCAATTAGAACATATGGCCATATACTATTCCTTTTTAATAAGCAGCCCATAAACTTTACAATGAATACAGTTAGGGCCTCATGTGGGATGCTCCTAAGCAAACAGTTTTCTGAAAGTCAGCAACCAAGTTTACCGCTAAATGAATAACATAACTGAGCAGAGGTGGAAGTCATCAGGTTCAACATATATTGCCATTTCGTATTTTAGCATCACAGACTTACTGACAAATTTAAACACCAACAAAAAAGAGCTATTTTCAGAATTTTGATGGAGTTCACGTAACCATATGCTATTTTCTGTTTTCCCTTTTTTAGGTGACATATCAGTTGAAGATCCCATGTACAGCCTTATGTACGGTCTTAATGTTAAACCGTTCCCTCAGTAAATTGCAGTGGTTCTCAGTCTTTATGTTGTGTGGTGGAGTCACACTTGTTCAGTGGAAGCCTGCTCAGGTTACAAAAATACAGGTAAGCCTTATCACTTGAATACCTTCTCTGGACACTTCAGCAGAAACAGCAGGCTGCCTTGAGCTTCTCCACCTACCTATTTCACTCACTGTATGGTGGCTGTGGAATATTTGTAATAATGTATTCCAGGTGCATCACAATTGTGTATCCATTTCCTTTTTGCAACCATGCTGTTTCACAATGTAAAATGTTAGTTTGATTGTCTTGTTCAAATTCAGTGGTCCCCAAACTGTGGAGTGCTCCCTTGTAGGGTGATGCAGAGGAATGTTTGGGGGAGGAGCATGGTGGCCACTCAGCCCCGTTCTGCCCCCAACTCTGCTCCGTCCCTGGCTCCCAGCCACGGCTCCACACCCAGCTCCCGGCTGCAGCTATGCACCCAGCCCCTGACTATATCCCTTGACCTGCCTCCAGCAGCAGCCCCAGCATTGGCCCTAGCTCCCAGTTGGCTGCGGCCCCAGAACCACTCCTGTCCCAGCCTTGGCCCCGGCCCTCACCATGGCCCTGTTCCCAGCCCTGGCTCCCAACCGTGACCTGCGAGTGGATTGGGAGATAGACAAGGGTAAGGGGGAGCACAAGAGAGAGAGAGTTTGGGGACCACTGCTTTTTTCTTCGAGAGATGTCCCTGTGGATGCTCCACTCTAGGTGATGGTGCATCCCTGTGCCTTTGTTCTGAGAGTTTTGCAGCAGTGTCCGCATGGGTCTCACACATGCGATGCCTGGCTTGTGTGACGTTGGTGCTTCAACTAGCTCACACGTGACCCGGACTCCTCAGTTCCTTCTCAACTGTCCCTGGCCTGTGACGAAGCTCAGCAATCCTGTTGAAAACCTTCATTTCAAATAGATAAGTTTAGATAAATTAGTGAGTTAGGATAGTTTAGACAAGTTACTTTTCAGTTATTCGTTAGTCTCTTATTTAAAAAAAAAGTTTTATTTTTCCATCCCTTAGTACAGTTACTATTAGATTAGGAAGATGCATGGTTCACCAGGATTTAAAAGATGCACAACATGCGGAGAGGCGATGCCTGTGTCAGATGGACACACTCAATGTGTCCATTGACTGTGGGAAGCTCACATTCTTCTTCGAGAGATGTCCCTGTGGGTGCTCCACTCTAGGTGTCGGTGCGTCCCTGCGCCTTTGTTCGGAGATTTTTTGAGCAGTACTCATAGCGGCCACGCATGCTTAGAACCTGTCACTCACTCTGAGTATATCACTAGTGAGCATGCGCGGGCGGTACCCTCAGTTCCTTCTCTACCGCCCCCGGCTTGAGACGGAGCTCAGCAGACTCCTTCAGATTTCGTTTCCCATCTCAAAATATTATAGTTAGACAGTTTTTTTCCTGTTAGTTAGTGTTACCTACCTTTCTTCATTCTATTTTTAAAAAAAAATAATTTTTTTTTTCTTGTTCTCTCAGCTGCTTCAAATATGCCTGGCTCCACAGGCTTCAAGCACTGCTCTTCCTGTAAGGACGCTATCCCTCTCTCGGATGGTCACCCCCGGTGTACAAAATGCTTGGGGGAGACTCATACTCCCCAAAAATGCACTCACTGCGCTAAGTTAAGTTCCAGAGCGAGGAAGGATAGACAGTTGAAGCTAAAACTTATCTTGCTTCAAAAATCCCTGCAGTCTGCCTCAGACCCCGGCGCGGACTCTGCTTCCAATCTCAGGCTCCGCTCTAATCCTTTAAAGAAGCTGAAGAAAACAGCTTAACGGGAGCACCCAAAAGCTACACAAAACTTTACTGACAAACCCTCCCCTGTCCGATCCACGGTCTCCTTACCGGTGTTTCCCTGCCTGAGTACGTTTGACGAACCGGGCTCCTCCGGTACCGCGCTAAACCCGCCTGTGCTTTCGGCGGCAGTGCGAGGCTCTGGTGCCGAGGCGACAGGCTTTCAGTTGCCTGCCTCGATTATGGCGCCTATTGGTACCGTGATGAATGTGGCACCGACAACTCAGGCACCTGCTGAGGCACTGCAGCCTGCTATTAATAGCATGGCACCACCTGTGGCACCGCCATTACTATCGCTACCTGACACGGAGTCAAGATTAAGAACTCCGGTGTTAGCCCGGATTCCCTCACAGGATTTATATCAGCCTTCGCCTCTGGCTGCCCCGACGCTGCAGTTTACCCACTCAAGTGACCTCCTAGTGTCTCCTACACTGCAATCACCTTTTCTTGGAGATGCCTTCTCCCTGACAAATGATTCAGGGTCTGAGCAGCCTTCCTCCAGTGAGGAGGAGTCTGAACTACAGGGTGATGTTCCAGGACAATGGCAATTCTACCCTCAGAGTCCTGTCACCTGCGGACACAGGAAAATTGTCCCAAACCACCCTCAAGATCCCGCCTCCTGGTGTGTTAACCCCTGGATGGCACCACCTATGCCTTTTCCATCACCATGGCAGTATTGGACTCCGTGGCCATCTTTCCCTCGGCAGCACGTACGCTACTCTACTCAGACTAGACGCGAACGTCCGAATCCTATGACTCACTTGGTGGCACCCTCCCATACTCAGGATCAATTAATTCCACCTCCTGATCCAGTATTACCTGACGTATTGACTGGTCCAATACGTGAGGAGGCATTACTTCCTTCCCCTCCCCCACCATAAGACGATTTTTCAAGATTCCAAGATCTCTTCAGAAGGGTTGCCAGTGAGCTTAGAATCAATCTGGAGGAAGAACCTGACCAACAACATGAGCTAACGGGCATCCTGCAACCATCTTCGTCATCCAGACTGGCATTACCAATTAATCCGGCCCTTTTGGAACCTGCTAAATCCATCTGGCAGACTCCAGCCACAAGCCAGCCTACCTGCAAACAAGCAGACTGTAAATACTTCATTCCCTTGAAGGGCTCTAAATTCCTTTTCTCATATCCTGCGCCAAACTCATTGGTAGTGGACGCAGCCAACCAGAGAAACAAACAGTATTTCCGCCATACCCCGGCCAACAAAGAAGGCAAACGCCTAGATCTGCTGGGTCGTAAGGTGTATGCCTCTTCAACGTTACAATTTTGAATTGCCAACTATACCGCAATTCTAGCAAAGTACGACCATAGAAACTACAAGTTCATGGACTTTATTGAACACATCCCAGACAACAAGAAACAACAGTTTACAACTTTAGTCTCCGAGGGCCAAATCATATCCCGCACGGCTCTCCAAGCAGCTCTGGGTTCAGCCAATACTGCGGCAAGATCCACTGCTACGGCGGTGGTCATGCGCCGAGGATCATGGCTTTCATCTTCTCTCTTTCCTCGCGAGGTTCAGAGCACCATAGAGGATCTCCCTTTTGATGGTGACAAACTCTTTGCTTCCACCACTAATGAGGTGCTTCACTCCATGAAGGACTCAAGGGCAACTCTTCGGTCCTTAGGTATCCAACCCCCTACAAACAGAAGGCAACAGTACAGATATCAACCTTACCACCGCTCACGCTACCCCTCATATACTCAGCATTTCCCGAGATCTCAGGATCAACAACAACACCACCAACGCCAGAGGCCCAGATACCAGCAGCGTTGCCCCAATTCCTCTGGGATGCCCCAACTTCCTCAAAATAATAAGCAAATTTGAACCTTTGGTCGAGGGTCTCGTAAACATCGCCCCAACTCCAGCGTATGCACTCCCCACAACTATCTTTGGACACCGTCTACAGCCATTTTTACACCAATGGCAGAATATTACCACCGACAAGTGGGTTCTAGAGGTCATCACAACGGGGTATTCCATCCCTTTACTCTCTTTACCTCCTACCCACTCACACTCCCCGTCCCTCTTCAGGGACACCTTTCACGAACCACACCTCCAGCAAGAAGTACAACATCTCCTTCACCTGGGTGCTATTGAACTCGTGCCCGAATGCCACAAGGGGAAAGGATTCTACTCCCCTTATTTCCTAACACAGAAGAAAACTGGAGGATGGCGACTGATCCTCGACCTCAGGAGGCTCAACAAATTTGTCAAGAAGCAAAAGTTCAAGATGGTTACTCTCACCACCATAATTCCAGCTCTGGAGCAGGGCGACTGGTTTTCAGCCCTCGACCTACAAGATGCTTATTTTCACGTCACTATCCACCCAGCCCACGGACGTTTTCTTCGTTTTACCCTTGGCTCGATGCATTACCAATACAGAGTTCTACCATTTGGCCTTTCTGCTGCCCCTCGAGTTTTCTCCAAGCTCCTGGTGGTAGTCACGGCCTACCTCAGGAAACAAGGGGTTATAATATTTCCTTACCTAGACGATTGCCTCCTCAAGGCCTCCACATACGCGAAGGCCCTCCAATTCACAAAGATCACCATCGAGTGCTTTCAATCTCTGGGCCTGCAAATAAACTAAAACAAATCCACATTAAGTCCTAACCAACGCCTGGACTTTATTGGAGTGGCCCTCGACTCCGGAACCGGACGGGCATCCCTCCCACCCGACCGATTCAATACCATAAAACTGCTGGGTACAAGGCTTCACAACAGCCCTCGAGTAGCCGCCCGAAACTGCCTCCAACTACTGAGGCACATGTCCTCGTGCGCTTTTGTGGTCCAGAATGCACTTCTCCACATGAGGTGCTTCCAAGCTTGGCTGGCCACAGTTTACAAACCGAACGTGCACTCAATAAACAAGCAGTTAACCATACCTTACCGCGTCAAGGACTCTTTCACATGGTGGACAGTCCCCGACAACCTCTGTTCTGGAGTCCCCTTCCTCCAGACTCCACCAACTGTGATGATGACGACCGATGCATCCCTCACCGGCTGGGGAGCCCATATCTCTCACCGAACAGCCCACGGGCTATGGTCTCACTCCGAAACCTCCTTACACATAAACGTTCTAGAACTTCTAGCTATCCGGAATGCTTGTCGTTGCTTCCTTCCACTAATCAAGAATCAGCATGTACGCATAATGACAGACAACGTTGCCTGCATGTTCTACGTCAACAGACAAGGGGGGGTTCGTTCCCACTCTCTTTGTTCAGAGGCCATGAAACTCTGGAACTGGTGTCTTGCGAACCACATCCAGATATCAGCTGCCTACATCCCTGGTGTGCTGAACACCACTGCCGACAAGCTAAGCAGACGTTTTCCTTCGGAACACGAATGGGAGATAGACAACAGAGTCATTCTCAACATATTTCGCACTTGGGGCTACTTAACCATAGATCTCTTCGCAACCTTGGAAAACACGAAATGCCTCAACTTCTGTTCCAGGGTGGGACTGGGTAAACACTCCCTAGGGGATGCAGTCATGATCTCCTGGCACTGGCCCCTCATTTATGCTTTTCCCCCAATACCATTGCTCAACAGGGTATTCACGAAGATATGAACGGATCGTGCCAGGATAATCTTGATCGCACCCTCATGGCCGAGACAACCGTGGTTCCCATTCCTCACCAGAATGTCAATTCAACCACCGGTCCCCCTACCTCTCATCCCCAACCTCTTATCACAGCTGCACGGCTGGCTTCTCCACCCCAATCTCTCCATGCTTCACCTCAAAGCTTGGTACCTGCATGGTTCTCCCAACGAGAACTAGACTGTTCCGACCAAGTACAGAGGGTACTTCTACACAGCAGAACGCGATCCACCCGTACCACCTACCTCCGGAAATGGAAAAGATTCACAGAATGGTGCTTAACCAAACAACTGTCTCCTACCTCTGTACCTCTTCCCTGTATACTCAATTATCTATTGGACATTCAGCAATCCGGCCTGTCATTCAGCTCTATTAGAGTCCACTTAGCTGCCATCACAACCTTTCATAGCACAGTTGACAATACCTCGGTTTTCGGTCATCCCATCACCAAACGTTTCCTGAAGGGACTCCAAACCCTATATCCGGACATTAAGCCACCTATCCCTCCATGGGATCTTCACCTAGTATTGTCCTGGTTAACTTATCAACCCTTTGAGCCCATAGCCACCTGCTCCCTTTTGCACCTCTTGACGAAAATAGCCTTTTTGGTGGCCATTACCTCTGCCAGACAGGCGGGCGAGATAGCAGCCCTTATGGCAGATCCGCCATATACGCTCTTCTTCAAGGACAAAGTTACTCTACGTTTACACCCGAAATTCCTTCCAAAAGTTCATACTTCATTTCACCTCAGTGAACCAATACACCTACCAACTTTCTTCCCGAAACCAAATGCAAACTCCTTCGAGGCCAAAATGCACACGCTTGAGGTGCGTAGGGCCTCATCCTTTTATCTGGACAGAACTAAACCCCTCAGAAACTCTCCTAGATTCTTTATCTCCATCACGGACCGTTCCAAGGGCTTGGCTATCTCTACCCAGAGGCTTTCGAAATGGATCTCTGATTGCATACACCTCTGTTATCAGATAAAGAACGTTACACTTCCAGCATTGATCAGGACACACTCCACTAGATCTGTATCTACCTCGGTAGCCTTCCTACACAAAGTACCCTTGTCTGGCATTTGTAGGGCGGCCACCTGGTCCTCCCATCATACATTCGTTACTCACTATGCCCTTACTCAAGGCCCTCTCTCTGACACTAGATTAGGCAGGGCAGTATTGTCTATGGCATTCCTGCCAGATCCGAAGTCCCTACCTCCTTGAGATGCACTGCTTTGAAGTCACCTAGAGTGGAGCACCCACAGGGACATCTCTCTCGAAGAAGAGGAGGTTACTCACCTTGTGCAGTAACTGACGTTCTTCGAGATGAGTGTCCCTGGGGGTGCTCCACTACCCACCCTCTTCCCCTCTACTTCGGAGTTGGAGTAGCCTCTGTTGTAGAGAAGGAACTGAGGGTACTGGCCGCGCATGCTCACTAGTGACATGCTCAGAGTGAGTGACAGGTTCTAAGCATGCGTGACCGCTACGAGTACTGCTGCAAAAAATCTCCGATCAAAGGCGCAGGGGCGCACCAACATCTAGAGTGGAGCACCCACAGGGACACTCATCTCGAAGAATGTCAGTTACTGCACAAGGTGAGTAACCTCCTCTTCCTGAGAAATGTGCCCACTGTAACAAACTGAAGGCTAGGGCATGAAGGGATAGAGACCTGAGACTTAAACTTATCTTGACGGAGAAGTCCTTAAGACCAACCTCCGACCCAGGGTAGGAGCCCTCTTCCTATCATAAGTCATCGGTGTCCTCAGCGCCAAAAAACCTGCAAAAAAAACCTGGCCATCCTCTTCACCCCGTAGAGAGCAGACAAACACACAATGGTTGCCAACCAAATCGCTCTCATTGGTGTTGGCTGCACCACCGGGTATATTTCAGGCACCTCCAGCACCATCTGTAACTGGTGGATCCCAGCGCTCTGGAGTTGAGCTAAGGGCTCTAAGCTGCCTGCCTCCACCATGGCATCGTTGGCAGCTCCAAAGGAGACAACACCGGCAACCACTCCTATCTTCGGGCCACAGCCCAATGCTGCTAGCGCAATGGTGCTGAGACAAACTGCACTGGCTCAGCACACTGTACCCCCAGTGTAATCGGCACCTTGCCCTCTAGCACCGAGGCTCTCGGCACCAGAAGAATTTGTTTGTCTGCTCAACTCCAGAGTCCCCTCTCCTAGACACCAATGTCTCACTGGGGTCAGCGGTACCACACCAACATTTATCTTTGATAGCGTCACAGTTCTCGAGCAATGAAAATGAGGTGGTTGAAGGGGTATTCTCCCCTCACCATTCGTCCCCAATCAGGACACCTGTGGTTCCTGGATCCTGTGACCACGACCCTTGTATGCTCATGATATGCCACCATGGTACGACCACCCATGGATGGCAGCACCCATGCCCTATCCTGGTCAATGGCCATATTGGAATCCCTGGGGATCTTACAAAAGATACTACAGCAGGTGCCACAGCCCACATAGGGAAGATGCCAGATCCCCACCTCCACCTTCAGAGACTGTAGTGACCGAGACAGGGGATGAACCCATGGCAGAGCAGGAAGAGGACACTGCTCCTGACACCTCGCCAACCAAGAACAATTCATCCTCCTCACTGGATGAGGCTATTATGCCTCCAACTACAGCTGATGACTTTACCCACATCCAAGACTTACTCAAAAGAGTGGCCAATGAGCTCAAAATTGCTCTGGAGGAAGTGCCGGAAACTCAACATGAGCTAACGGATATTTTACAGACATCTTCCTTCTCCAAGATAGCCTGACTGATTGGCAATGCTGTCATGGAACCCACCAAGACTGTGTGGCAAACTCCAGCCATCATACTTCCTACCTGCAAAAGAATGGACTGAAAATATTGTGTTCCCTCGAAGGGATTGGAATTTCTATTCATACACCCAGCACCCAACTTGCTGGTACTGGAATTGGTCAGCCAAAGGGGCAAACAACAGCACTTTCGATCCATTCCCTTCAATAAAGAGAATAAGAGGTTGGACCTATTCGGCCGCAAAGTATACTCTTCATCTACGCTTCAACTCAGAGTGGCAAATTACACAGCACTACTTGCCAAATACGACTACAGGAACTATGGGAAATTTATGGACTTTATTAACGAGATCCCAGAGGAAAAGAGGCAAAAATTTAAATCTCTGGTCTCTGAAGGACAGATGACAGCATGCACAGCTCTACAGGCCTCACTAGATGCTGCTGACATAGCCGCCAGGTCCATTGCTACAGCTGTGGTCATGCTGGTGGTTTAACTCCTCAGCATTCCCACGGGAGATACAAAATACGGTCAAAGATCTCCCCTTCAATGGAGAAAAATTGTTTGCAGCCAAAACCACTGAGTACTGCACACAATGAAGGACTCATGGGCCATTTTCCGGACCCTTGGCATTCATACACATGCTACAAGAAGGAGACAATACAAGTATAAACCATACCAGAGGAATAGATACCCAACATATGCACAACAACACCAGGGGCCTTACGAACACCAACACCAACGACAGACAGAGACCACAATGACGACTCTCTCTGCCACCAGCAGCATCTCAACCTACTGCCTCTAATAAACAAATTTGAAGGCTTGGTCAAGGGTCTGGAAGACCTCTCCCACATTCCAGCACTTACACCATCGATCCATCTATTTGGAGACAGTTTGGTCTCATTCTGCCTGAAATGGGCTGCCATCTCCATGAACAAATGGGCCTTAGAAGTCATCCAAATGGGCTTATACCATTCCTTTCCTCTCAGTACTCTCGCATCCACCTCCCCTCCCCATCCCTTTTCAGGGCCCCTCTCATGAACATTTGCTATGCCAAGAGGTAGATCATCTCCTTCAATTAGGGGCTGTGGAGACTGTTCCTGCACAACATGGAGGAATGGATTTCGCTCCCACTATTTTTTTTTTTTTAACACAAAAGAAAAATGGGTATGGCGACCTATCCTCGATCTCAGGTGACTCAACAAGTTTGTGAGAAAGCAGCAGTTCAAGATGGTCACCTTAACCACAATAATACCAGTGTTGGAGCAGGGAGACTGGTTTTCAGCCCTCGACCTGCAGGATGCTTATTTTCATGTTATGATGCACCCTGCCCACAGGCATTTTCTGAGATTTACTTTGGACACAGATGACTATCAATATAAGGTTTTACTTTTCGGCTGTCAACAGCGCCTCGCATTTTCGCAAAGATCCTCGTGGCAGTAACGGTGCATCTGAGAAAACAAGGAATAATATTTCTTTACCTGGATGACTGTCTCACACTCAATCAGATGCCATTTGCTTTACCCAAAATATGATCGATTGCTTCCAGAATCTGTCTACAAATAAACAGAAAGAAATCACAATAGAACCAGCTCAACAGTTAAAATTCATCAGCACTTACTTTGACTCGGTGGCTACGAAGGCTTCACTTCCACGAGACAGATTCAACACCATAAAGACACTCATATTCACAGTGTGGAACAGGTCACAGCTCACACATGCCTACAACTATTGGGCCACATGGCAGCATGCACATTTGTGGTCAAAAATGCATGCTTTGCCTGCAAGGATGGCTAGCAACCATCCACAGACCAAACAAGCACAGGGTAAACATACGATTAACAATGCCCCCCGAGGTCAAGGACTCACTAATCTGGTGGACTCAACCACACAACCTGTGCTTGGGAATCCCATTTACACAAGATCCACCATCACACATGATCACAACAGATGGCTCCTTCATTGAGTGGGGAGCACACATACAACATTGCACAGTTCAGGGATTATGGTCCACACTTGTGACAAGGCTGCACATAAACCTGCTAGACCTTTGTGCCATCTGCAATGCTTGCGTCCACTTCTTACCGTTCATAAGAAACCAAAACATAAGAGTAATGACCGATAACATCGTTTGTATGTTTTACATAAACAGGCAAGGGAGAGCCCAACCACACTCGCTATGTACCAAGGCTATGAGACTCTGGAATTGGTGTATCCAACACAATATTCATATCTCGGCGTCTTACCAGCCTGAATGCCAGAACACCACGGTAGACGAACTCAGCAGACGTTTTCCCCACGACCACGAATGGGAATTAAACAACGTGATACTGGAATGCATATTCCGAATATGGGGCCACCCACAAATAGATTTATTCATGACTGCCTGCAACACCAAATGTCTGAAATTCTACTCTAGAGCAGGTCTGGGAAAGCGATCGATGTGGGATGCGTTCCTGACCAGGTGTAACACAGACCTTCTCTATGCGTTCCACCAATACCATTACTACCCAGAGTAATACAGACAATAAGGACCAACAAAGCCAGAGTCATGCTAATAGCCCCCACAAGGCCAAGACAAGTGTGATATCCGTATATAACATGGATGTTGGCAGGTGCCGCCATCACACGCCCTCTCTGGACAGACCTGTCAACGCAACAAGAGGGCCAAATGTGACATCTGAACATAAAGATGCTACATTTGAAGACATGGCTCCTCTATGGTTTTCTAAAAATGAACTAAGGTGCTCTGAACAGGTCCAGAGGGTGCTTCTCCACGATAAAAAACATACTGCATGTAGCACCCACCTAGATAAGTAGAAGAGATTTACAGCATGGTGCACTGCCAGACAAATCAATGTAACATCTGCACCTCTTCCATTGATATTAGACTGTCCTGGAATTAAAACAATCAGCTCTCTCCGTCAGCTCACTAAAGGTACACCTTGCGGCTATCACCACCTTTCACCAAAACACCTTTCACCAATGACACTACAGTCTTTGCTCACTCAATCACCAAGCGATTCCTCAGAGGCATCCGAACCATCTATCTGGATATGAGACCACCCACACAACCTGGGACTTAAACTTGGTCTTACCAGCCCTCACTCAGAAACTGTTCGAACCCTTAGCAAACTGCTCCCAGCTGCACCTATCCATGAAAGTGGCATTCCTAATAGTGATCACATCAGCTAGATGTGTGGGAGAGATCAGGGAGCTCATGGCAGATCCACCACTTTGTTTAAAGATAAAGTCACATTACGCACCCATCCTAAATTTCTCCCCAAAGTCCTTCCACATTAATCAACCTATACAGCTTCCAACTTTCTTTCCTAAACCACACGAGAACGTGTTCAAAGCCTCAGTGCACATCCTAGACATTAGAGCACTAGCTTTCTACTTGGACAGAACCAAACCAAAAAAGACGGTTACTTACCTTTGTAACTATTGTTCTTCAAGATATGTTGCTCATATCCATTCCAATTAGGTGTGCGCGCGCCACATGGATGTTCGTTGGAAGATTTTTACCTTAGCAACACTCGATGGGTAGGCTTGGTCGCCCCCTAGAGTGGCGCCGCCATGGCGCCGGATATATACCCCTGCTGACCCAATAGCCCTTCAGTTCCTTCTTGCCGGCTACTCCAACAGAGGGGAAGGAGGGCGGGTTTGGAATGGATATGAGGAACACATCTCGAAGAACAACAGTTGCAAAGGTGAGTAACTGTCTTTTCTTCGAGTGCTTGCTCATATCGATTCCAATTAAGTGACTCCCAAGCCTTACCTAGGTCGTGGGGTTGGAGTGAGATGTCACAGGACGTAGAACTGCTGATCCAAATGCCGCATCATCTCTGGACTGTTGAACCAATGCGTAATGTGATGCAAAGGTGTGGACCAAGGACCAGGTAGCTGTGCGACATATCTCCTGGATGGGTACATGAGCCAGGAAAGCGGCAGATGAAGCCTGAGTCCTGGTAGAATGAGCGTTAAGGTGACTCATCAGAACATGAGCCAAGTCATAGCAGGTGCGGATGCACAATGTCACCCAAGATGAAATCCTCTGGGAGGAAACAGGTAGGCCCTTCATTCGGTCTGCGACCGCAACGAAGAGTTGAGGTGTTTTACGGAAGGGCTTTGTTCGCTCGATATAAAATGCGAGCACCCTACGGAGGTCTAGGGAGTGCAGTTGCTGCTCCCAGCGTGATGAGTATGGCATTGGGAAGAAGACCGGAAGGAAGATATCCTGGTTGATATGAAAGGCCAATACCACTTTAGGGAGGAAGGCCGGATGTGGTCACAACTGTACCTTGTCCTTATGAAACACTGTATACGAGGGGTCCACCGTGAGAGACCGAAGCTCTGAAACTCGTTTTGCCGATGTAATGGCTACAAGGAAGGTTGTCTTCCAGGACAGGCACAGCAGTGAGCAGGTTGCTAGCGGCTGGAAGGGAGCAATCATAAGTTTGGCTAGAACTAGGTTGAGGTTCGAAGTTGGGGCGGGGTGGCGTACGTGTGGGTATAATCGCTCCAAGCCCTTGATGAACCTCGAAACTATGGGGTGAGAGAACACCAAGCAGCCGCTCTCCCCTGGGTGGAAGGTAGAGATGGCTGCCAAGTGCACCTTCAATGAAGATACCGCTAGGCCATGCTGTTTGAGAGAGCAGAGGTAGTCCAAGATGATAGGGACCGGTACCTTGATGGGAATAACACTATGTTGGTCGCACCAGCAGGACAAGCGCTTCCACTTGGCCAAATATGATAACCTAGTGGAAGGTTTCCTACTACCCAGGAGCACTTGTTGCACCGAGGCAGAGCAACGTAACTCGGACTGGCTTAACCACGCAGTAACCATGCTGTGAGGTGAAGTGACTGCAGGTCTGGGTGGTGAAGTCTGCCGTGGTCCTGAGTTATGAGGTCCGGGCAAAGAGGTAGAAGGATTGGTTTAGCTATCAACAAGTCAAGCAACATGGTGTACCAGTGTTGCCTCGGCCAGGCTGGAGCAATCATGATCAGGTGGGCTCTATCTCTGCGAAGCTTGAGCAGGACCCTGTGAACCAGCAGGAATGGTGGGAAGGCGTAAATCAGTTGTCTCGTCCACGGTATCAGAAATGCGTCTGAGATCGAGCCGTGGGAGAGACCTTGGAAGGAGCAGAACGTCTGGCATTTCCTGTTCTTGTGGGAGGTGAAGAGGTCTATGTGGGGAAAGCCCCACTTCCGGAACACAGAATGGATAACATCCGGACGAATCGACCACTCGTGAGACAGGAAGGATCTGCTGAGTTGATCCGCTAGAGTGTTCTGAACCCCTGGGAGAAAAGACGCTACCAGGTCTATCGAGTGGGCTATGCAGAGGTCCCAGAGCTGAATAGCTTCCTGACAAAGGGGGGAGGAACATGCTCCTCCCTGCTTGTTTATGTAAAACATGGCCATTGTGTTGTCTGTGAACTCTGAGACACAATGGCCTTGTAAATGCCCTTGAAACGCCTGGCACGCAAGGTGGGCTGCTCTCAGCTCCTGCACATTGATGTTCAAGGCCAGGCCCTGAGCTGACCAAAGGACTTGAGCGCGGAGATGTTCGAGGCGGGCACCCCAGCCGAGAGATGACGCGTCCGTTGTCAGGGTCATTGAAGGCTGAGGCGGATGGAATGGCATCCCTGCACAGACCAGGGAGGGCGTCAACCACCAGTCCAGGGAGCCTAGGATGCGCGGGGGGGTTGTGAGGATTGTGTCTATATACTGTCTCTGCCCAGGTGGTATACCGAGGAGAGCCAAGTTTGAAGGGTACAGAGACGTAGTCTGGAGTGTTTGGTCACGAACGTGCAGGCAGCCGTGTGACCCAGAAGGCCGAGACAAGTGCGAGCTGAAGTTGTCGGGAAGTTTTGTAGGCCTTGTATACTTGATGCCATTGCCTGAAACCAAGGCTGTGGTAAGCAGGCCCTGGCGAGATTGGAGTCCAGAACGGCCCCAGTGAAGTCTCTTTGTGTGGGAACCGGAGTGGATTTCTCTATGTTGATCATCAGGCTTCGTCGCTTGAATAGGTCCTTGACGATGCCCACATGACGGGTGACTTGGGTCTCGGAGGCCCCTCGAATGAGCCAATTGTTGAGATACGGGAAGACGTGTATCCGACGACGATGGAGGGAGGTGGCGACTACAGCCATGCATTTTGTGAATACTCTTGGGGCTGTAGAGAGGCCAAATGGAAGGACCGTAGATTCGAAATGTTGATGGTTGACCACAAACCGGAGGTACCGTCTGTGCGGAGGGTAAATGGCAATGTGAAAATACGCATCCTTCATATTGAGGGCTGCATACCAGTCTCCCAAATCCAAGGATGGGATGATGGTTCCCAGGGATACCATGCAGAACTTCAACTTTATCATGAACTTGTTGAGTCCTCGCAGGTCTAGGATAAGTTTGAGACCTCCCTTTGCCTTGGGGATTAGGAAATAGCGGGAATAGAACCACTTGCCCCTTGAATCCTTCAGTACCTCCTCTATAGCTCCCATGGCAAGGAGCGTCCGTACCTCTTGCAAGAGGAATTGCTCATGAGAGGGGTCCCTGAAGAGGGACAAGGATGGGGGATGTGAGGGGCGGGGGCGAAATAAACTGGAGGTGGTATCCGAATTGTACTGTGCATAGGACCCAATGATCCGAAGTTAGTTGGGTCCACGCAGGGAGGAAAAGGGAGAGGCGATTGTAAAAGGGAGGGAAAGGATCCTGGGAAAAAACTGGTACGCCATCCTCGGGCGTGCCTTCAGAAGTTTGGTTTGGGTCCCACGGGTGGTTTGGAGGGATCCTGATTCTGACCCCTTTGGGGTCCAGACTGCCGTTTGCGATTGCCTTAGCCGCGCCTTCTGCCGAAGTCCTGTCGTGGCGTAGGTGGGGGGTAAGAGCAGTGAGGCTGGGGGCGGAAGGATCTGAGCTGAGTCAGTGGTGTGTGCATCCCGAGCGAGCGCATGATCACCCTATTGGCCTTTAGGCTTTGCAGTCTAGGGTCAGTCTTTTCAGAAAATAGGCCTTGGCCATTGAAGGGCAAGTCCTGTATGGTATGTTGTAATTCAGGTGGAAGGCCTGACACCTGAAGCCATGCTATTTGCCTCATGGCGATTCCTGAAGCCAGAGTCCTGGCTGCGGAGTCGGCTGCGTCCAGTGAGGCCTGGAGAGACGTTCTCGCCGCCACCTTCCCTTCCTCCAAAAGGGCAGCAAACTCTTGGCAGGAGTCTTGGGCAACTAACTCCGTGAATTTTCCAACCGCCACCCAGGTGTTATAGTTGTACCGGCTAAGCAGGGCTTGCTGGTTTGCCACCCTGAGTTGGAGCCCCCCATCAGAGTATACTTTGCGGCCCAATAAGTCCATGCGCCTAGCCTCCTTTGATTTTTGGAGCGGGAGCTTGCTGGCCATGGCGCTCCCTTTCATTGACTGCACGAGAAGGGAGCAGGGTGCACGTACAGGTACTCGAACCCCTTAGAGGGCACCATGTACTCTTGCTCAACTCCCCTGGCCGTGGGCGGAATAGAGGCTGGAGACTGCCAGATGGTATCGGCATTTGCCTGGATTGTACGAATGAATGGCAAGGCCACTCTTGTGGGGGTGTCAGCTGACAAAATATCCACCACAGGGTCCTCTATCTCTGGGACCTCCTCCACCTGAAGATTCATATTCAGGGCCACGCGTCTCAGGAGGTCCTGATGTGCCCGCAGGTCAATTGGAGGAGGGCCCGAGGAGGATGTCCCCGCCACCGCTTCATCTGGAGAGGAGGAAGAGGAAAGGCCAGGGACAAGAGGGTCCTGCGTGGGCTCCTGTTCTTGGGCGACGTCAGGCTCAGGTGGGACCTGAGAGTCTGTTGACTGAATGGGAGTTTCCTCCGTACCCGCAGAAGGGGGGCGGCTGACAGTCACCTCTGGCACCCGGTGTTCTGATGGTACGGAGCGTGATGGCACTGGAGGCACACTTTGGGCTTGGTGATATGCCCAAGGTGTCCAGAATGACCACGGATGAGATCCTTGTTCTTGGGCCTGGGTCTCCTGGAAGACTTGGCTGGGCACATCTGAGTCACGGTCCCATGCATAGGAAGCACTGTCCACGTGAGATGACACAGATGTGTGTCGAAACGGCCACGGAGGAGCTGAAAAGCCTTGGGAAGGCTCTCCATCTCTAAACGATCTCTCTCCGTGTGGCACCGGAGAGCAGTACTGGGCGCCATACCGGTACCAGGAACGAGACCGGGACCTACGACTGGAGTGGTGCTTGGAGGTCGACCGGGATCTCGAAGCTTGACATCTGGAACTGCTGCGAGAGACATGGTGCTGGGAACGGTGCCAGGAGCTGGATTGGTGCCGAAAGTACCGGGCTGGCAAATGGGACACTGAACAGTGCCGCGAGTGCGACCAGTACCAAGATGGAGAGCGGCGTCGGGACTGGGATCGATGACGGGACCGAGAGCGCCGGTGGGACCGCAATCGTGATCAGTGCCTCTCGGTGGTGCCGACAGAGGATGGTCTCTCAGCAGGGCAGCTTGCCAATCGATTGTATAACCCGCACCGGCGGTGCCGGGGTTTGATGCAGCGCAGACTCCGTCAGCGTGATCAGCTCCCTCGCTATGGAAAAGGTCTTCGGGCTGGAGGGAATAGTGAGCTCAACCACGGCGTGCGCCGAGGAGCTTTCAGGCACTGGACTCGATGGCCCTTGCGGGACTGGAATCGATGGTGCTGAAGCTGGCGGTGCCGCAGCAGGTGTCGGTGCCAGGTGGTCCGACTTAGGCGGGTGCGCCAACTGTGGTGCAGGCGGCACGGAAGCAGCAGAAGTCTTATGTTTCTTAACCTGTGGGGAGAGGGAATGGTGCCGAGCAGACATCTGTGCCGGCGATGGTCGGTGCTGAGAGGCGTTAGCAGTAGTGGTGCGATCTGGCGCCGAAGAAGTGCTTCTCCCTGATGCGGACTGTCCGGTGCTTGGTGCCGAGGGTGGAGGAGTAAGAGCTGCCTCCATCAGGAGCTGTTTGAGACGAAAGTCCCGCTCTTTCTTCATCCTGGGCTTAAAGGCCTTACAGATTTGGCACTTATCCAAGAGATGGGATCTCCCATTGGCATTGGCTTGTGGCAGGCTGAGCACGGTTTGAAGCCCAGTGAACCGGGCATGGGCCCCGGTACTGGGTGCGGGGAAGGGGCTAATCTTCAAACCCCTCTCAACTATAAACAGTAACTATATTATAGAACGAATAAAACTAACTACAACTATAGAAATTATAACTATATACACAAGAATTAGTAAAAGAACTACGAGTAGCTAGGGAAGTGGAGATCAACTAAGCCGCGCTTTATTGTTCCAACGACCGACATGGGCGGTAAGAAGGAACTGAAGGGCCATTGGGTCGGCAGGGGTATATATCCGGCGCCATGGCGGCGCCACTTTAGGGGGCGACCCGGCCGACCCATCGAGTGTTGCTAAGGTAAAAATCTTCCGACGAACGTGCACGCGGTGCTTGCACATCTAATTGGAATCAATATGAGCAAGCACTCGAAGAACTCTATACCCATCACAGAACTCTCTAAGGGTATTTCCATATCTGGATGCATTCACCTATGCTATCAGTTAAAAAGCACACAACCTTCCGTGGGATCAAGATGCACTCTACTAGATCTATATCAGCATCAGTATCATTCCTAAACAATGTTCCACTTACAAACATATGCAAAGCCGCCGCTTGGGCCTCCGAACACACCTTTGCCAAACATTGTGCAATCATGCAAGGCCCTAGGGCGGAAACTAGGCTGGGCTGAGCAGTATTATCAGCAATTATCCTACCAACTCTGAAGTGCCTACCATCCTAGGAGGTCACTGCTCTACAGTCACCTGCAGTGGCGCACTCACAGGGACATCTCTCTCAAAGAAGAGAAGGTTACTTACTTTGTGCAGTAACTGAGTTTCTTGGAGAAGTGTCCCCTAGTAGGTGCTCCACTAATGCTGCTCCTCTCTCTTTGGAGTTTAAAGCAGACTCTGCGGTAGCGAAGGAACTGAGGAGTTTGGGTCATGCATGTGCTAGATGAAGCACCAACATCATGCAAGGCAGGAACTGCGCATGCATGATCCATTTGGGCAGTGCTGCAAAATTCTCCAAGCAAAGGCACAGGGCCTCACCATCACCTGGAGTGGGGCACCCACAGGGGTACACATCTTGAAGAACTTCAGTTACTGCACAAGGTGAGTAACCTCACACTGATTCAAACAGGCTTGTTGCTCTGCCACATCCTATACTTTTGGGAAGAGAAGTGTTTGCCACAAGTAGCAAAATTACCACCATAGTAAATTCAACAACATAGATAGTATTGCAGCAATTCACTTTTTCAGTAATTGGTGTTGAGTATACTCTAGCAGTCGGAGAAGGAACTGGGAATCAGTAATAACAACAATTATTGGCTTTTACATAGCACTTTACAAATGGAGGTAAGTATCATCTCCATTTTACAGACGGGGAAACCGAGGCACAGAGAGGTGACATGACTTGCCCAGTCACCTAGCAGGCCAGTGGCGGAGCTGGGAATAGAACACACGTCTCTTTAGTCCTAGTCTAGTGCTCTATCCACTAGGCAATACTGCTTCCAGAGAGCTGCATTTCATTCCTAGTTCTACTGGTGTCTTATCTTCTGTGACCATGAGCATGTCACTTAAGCCAGCATCTTTAAAGTTGTGTGCTTAATGGTAGGTACCTAAATCCATATTTTAGGCAGATAAAGTGCCTTCCTTTACCATGATTGTTGTAGTTGCTCTGTCCCTCTGAAAAGGTCACTTAAGTGCCTTCCTGTAGGCGTGCAAATTAAAAGACTAGCCATAACCATTCTAGTAAACTGAAATAAAACAATCTGCATACTACTACTGCTTCCTCACAAGGAGTTAAGGGTTAATCTATAAAGTACTTTAAGATCTGCAGATGAACTCTGTGAGTGTAAAAAGTTTACAAGATTAGAGGAAATAAAGAAACCTCATGTGACAGAAAAGCTGAGAGATAGGGCTGGTGGTTTGCCTTTGTAATTTGACTTGTGTGTCTCAGTACTTCTAAGGTTAGTAAAATATACTTTGGCAAATCAAACTCCATAGTGAAGCAGCGGTGAATAGAGCTAGCTAAGCTGTAGGGCAGCTCTGGCTAAGAAAGGGTTACTTACTGTAACAGTAACTTGCTGTAACTAACCTAACACATTTTCATGTAATAAAATGCTAAATTAGCTTCTGGAAATAATTACTATAAATTATTCTAGTGATACAACTAACCTACCGCCTGTTTTGTTTATGATTCATGTTGCAGATGGAGCAAAATCCGTGGTTAGGGTTTGGCGCTATAGCTATTGCTGTACTATGTTCAGGATTTGCAGGTAAAACATTTCTGTATGCAGTTTGTTTTAAAAGAACAGGCCAGGACCTTTCATCATGGGGCAAACTAAAACATCTCTTATCTCTTATATTACTTAATTTAACTATACTTGTTGATTTACAAGACTGTTTGAGAGTTAAGGAAGGACTTCATCCCCTTCTGCACACATTTTCCTTCTATTTCCTGTGGTCATAACACTGGATTTGTGACATCACAATATTTAAATTTCAAAATACAGTGATGTTACAAACCCATGGTTTTGAGTTCAAGGTTGGCTTAGACAGGAGAGGCAGGCCTGTGAGAGGAAGAGCCCTTCTTCAAATATAAATATCTATAGTCACACTAAAGGAAGACTAGAAAGTGATTTGCTTAGTACAGGTTTTTTAATTAAAAACTCCTCCTTTTCCAAGTTTGCTTTGGTGTGAAAGCTCCCTTACGATTTAGAACAGAAGACACACATTCTTCCATGTGTGGAATGGAACTCATTTCAATTTTTGTGCTGGTTCCACCTCTGGAATAAGCCCTTCCCTAATCCTATGGTTGCAGCTGTAAGTCAATGAGATGCAGAAGGATCAGGTGTAATTTTAGATGGTCAGAGGAGAAGCAGGAAACAGGCGAAATTCTATTAAAAATAGTCTTTCCTTTTTGTTGCCTTTTATCCTTTCACCACTGCAGGATCCAGAGAACTTGGAACTAGTGGGTTGCAGTTAAAGGATAATTGCAGTTGTGTTTTCTACTGCATAAGAATTAAAAAATGGTTTACAGGGTTCAGAAGGAATGCTTTCCGACTGTAAACTTAGAGCTGGCAGAGTCACTTGTTGCAAATCATACTAGGGTTTTTTTGTTTTTTTTTCAGTTGAATAATTGGTCATGAACCAACAGTTATCACTTCCAACCATTTCTAGTTCTCACCACATAAAACTTCCTGTGAGGCACCTCTGGTTGTCACATGTGCTTATTGTTCTATTTGTAGAAAACAAATTCCTTTTGAAAAAAGATCTTCGCAAAAGCAGCCTCATTTATAATACAGATCTCCCCCTGAAAGTGCCTATCTAGGGCTCTAGCAGCCTTCTCCAAAGGGTTAAAAATACAAATAAAAAATAAATTCAGCAGCTGTTCCTCAGCCTGAAACCAAAATGCTTTAATCAAGCCTTAATCAAGCCCAGCCAGCATCTCCTTCTCCACCTACCCCAGCCATTACCATGCCATGCCATTCCCTCCCCAGCAGCCTGTGTAAATAGGTGCGCCTTGGCAGCCTACCCTGAAGGTCAACAAATTCAAACCATTTAGGACCGGAGTGGGGAGGTTCAGAGTTGAGGATCCCTCTCTTCTGTAGCAAGAGGACACCAGGATGAGGTACCTCCCCTGACCACAATTGTTGCAGTGTAGCATAGGGAAAGATATGGGCAGATCTAAAGCCATTTTGGACTTTAAAGGTTCAAAACAACATTAAGTTCCACTCAGAAACCAATATGCAGTCTCTGTAGATCCCAGTGCATTGGTCCATGTACTGCCAGTGAAAATAACCACTTAATGAGCTAGCTGATACATTTTGCATTAGCTTCAGTTTCAGGGCTGACCATGTAGTGTGCATTGCGCTTGTCTAGCAAAGTCCGCATCTGAAAAACAGGTGGCATCTCCTAGCCATATGAAGATGGAACAAAGCTTTCTTTGAAACTATTGCTATTGTGATAATAGCTGGGAATCCAGTGGGCCTGTCAAAATGGTTTTGTCCAATGTAAATTGACAGAATACTGTTGAATAATTCCAATCTATATTAAGAATATCTTCTCCTGAGTGCTGTCCACTCCATCACACCCAGCAATATTGCCCAGTTGATTTGTGCATTTTGTGTGCATTCAGATGTTTTGTACTAAATCTCAAGTATTACATCATTGGTCTGGAAAGCAGCTGCAGACAGTTGTGTTCTTCCGAGATGGTAACATAGGTCATGTTGACATCAAAAGCAACTTGTTGAGCAGTTGATTAAAAAATGAGTCATACTTAGTTTTCCAACTGGTTGCAATGAATTATGTCACAGTGGGAGAAAAGTAGAACAATGAGGCCACTGTGAATTTAACTACTACTATATCAATCACCGACTTTGGGTTTTTTGCTCTGCTCTTACAGAATATATCTCTGCAATGATGTCAAATTTTCCTGTTTAATTTTTTGTATTTACACACACGCAGTTATAAATCTGCTCTGTAGCCTCTGTATGTCTCATACATACTTGCTATGTTTTTTAATTTCCGATGGTCTTAAACACTAATTATATTCTTCATCAGTAAACTAGTAGTGTGGCTCTGATTCTTAGAGAAGCTAAACAGCTCTAGCTCCCACTGACTTCAGGTGGTGGTGTAGATGTCTAGCACTGGTGAAAGTTATGCCCCTAATTTCTGTTATACAAGCACTTCCTCCTCTTCCCAGTTCTCTCCATTTACCCATCCCATCCTGGTTCAGTGGTGATGTGAAGGCAGCAGCTAGGAATAAAGAAAATAGAAAAGGGAAAGAGAGAGCAGTCAGGATAAATTAGAAGTTCTGAAGCAAAATTGATATGGGAAGCTAAAGACATAAAAATGCATGGCTCTCAGGACAATAACAAATTTTATCCACTATATCATGAGTAAAAGAAATCTGACAATGGTATAGCCCATTACTAGGTAAAGATGCTAAAAATGTTAATGCAGCAAAAGCACAAGTGTTCAATAAATATTTCTGTTCTGTATTTGGAAAACAGTAGGATAATGTACTTGCATCATGGATTATGAAATACTTTCCAAACTATTAGTAACTAAGGAGCATGTTAGACAACATCTATGAGGGATAAAAATTTTAAAATGAGCAGACCTGGATAACTTGAACGAGTTGGTTGAAGAGCTCTCCAGCCCATTGATGTTAATTTTCAATTAATCTTGGAATACAAAGGAAATTTCACAAGACTGGAAGAGTTCTGTTGTGCCAATATTCAAAAAAGGGCATGTGGGGTGAACTGGGTAAACAGGCTGGTTAGCCTGCCATCAATCCCAGTCATAATTATGGAAAAACTGATAGCTGAGGAGGACTGGGCAGTCACACAGAGTGATCTGTTTCAGAGTAGCTGCTGTGTTAGTCTGTATCCGCAAAAAGAACAGGAGTACTTCTGTTCTTTTTACAGAGTGATCTGGATTTCTTGGTCAGCTGGGCCCACTAAAACAAAATGCACTTGAATACAGCCAAATGCAAATTATACATCGAGGAATGCAGGCGAGACCTACAGAATAGGGGACTGGATGCTGGAAAGCAGTGGCACTGAAAAAAATTTAGGGATCATAGTGGACAGGTAACTCAACACAAGCTCCCAGTGTGATAGTTGTATCCACTACAAACAAGAGTAGTGAGGTGATTTTTACCTCTGTATACAGCACTAGAGTACAGTTCTGGGGTCTACAGTTTAAAAAGGATGTTCAGTAATAGAGAGGGTGCAGAAGATAGCCACAAAAATTATTCAAGGGCTGGAGTAAAATGCTTTATGGTGAGCTCTTTACGTGTCTCAATCTGTTTACCTTAGCTGAAAGAAGATTGAGGTGACTTGATTACAGTGTGTAAGTACCTTCATGGAGAGACAATAGTGGGTACTAAAGGGCTCTTAGATCAAGAGGGAAAGGCGGAACGAGAACCAATGACTATAAGCTAAGATGCGACAAATTCAAATTAGAATTGGGACATGATTTTTTTTCAGTGAGGCTGATTAGCTGTTGAAACAAAGAACCAAGGGAAGTGGTAGATTCTCCATTTCTTGATGTCTTCAAATCAAGACTGGATGCCTTTCTGAAGATATGCTTTAGCAAAGCAATTTACTGGGAACAATATACTGATAATAAATGAAATGTAATGGTTCATGATAGACAGGTGGTCATCTAGAAGATGACATAATGATCCCTTCAGGCCTTAAACCTCTGTATAGCTACAAACCTTTAAGAATGATTTTTGGGTTCACCTTTATTGAATTCTCTCTTTTCAGGAGTCTATTTTGAAAAGGTATTAAAGAGTTCAGATACTTCCCTGTGGGTGAGGAACATTCAGATGTACTTGTCTGGGATTGTGGTGACTTTAGTTGGTGTTTACATGTCAGAAGGAGCTCAAGTTCTCGAGAGAGGATTTTTTTATGGCTACACATATTATGTCGGGTTTGTCATCTGTAAGTATCTTTCAATTCTGGAGCCCTGTCATGTTGATTCAAAACACTCAAATTCAGTCAAGACCAGGATTCCTTAAGTGAGTGAATTTGGAGAAGAAACATTTGAATTTCCTTATAAAAATCCAAGAACTGCTTTTTCAGCACAACATTTACTAATGACTAGAACATTCATAATAATTCTAATCATGTCCTTTCTGCTAGATACCAGTTAGACGATCTATTTTGCTGCGTGTGGTTTTTAAAATTACAGGTTAGCAAGATCAGATCATAGTACAAACAATCTATACACCATTACAGAGCTAAACAAATTATTTTTACACCAAGACTTTAATAATAAGAATCTTATTTGCTTCCCAGTGCTTGCCAGCGTTGGAGGCCTCTACACTTCTGTTGTTGTTAAATACACAGACAACATTATGAAAGGATTTTCTGCAGCAGCAGCCATTGTCCTTTCTACTGTTGCATCGGTGGTGCTGTTTGGTTTACAGATCAGTAAGTTGCTTTTGGCTAATGTTTGTTTCATCCTCCTGAGTAGGCTGGTTACAGTGCATGTTGTAATACTTTACAGTCTACTGTGGGGTTTTCATATTGGTTTGTTTTTTGTTTTTTACCTTGGCATATAATTTTTAGGACTGACATTGGCTAGTGCTCAAGCTGTGTTGTAGCATATTATTTCTGGATACTGCCATCCTATGTGTCCTAGGAATACTATGCTTTGTGTTCTTGGAGGGGATTCAGATGTGCCCTCCCATCCCTGACTTATTACTGAAAAAGATTTTGCTATTCAGCCTTTCATTTTCATATTCACCAGAGGCTGGAACTCTCATTTTAAGTTGCTCTATTGTGTCTGTTTCTGATCCTGTGGCTAATGCAAAAATTAGTATTATTGTATCTCTGGCAGATGTTCTGAGTTGCTGACAGTAGCTAATAAAGGAACTGCTACAATATTTTCATGCAGCGTTCCCTAACTCTGAGCCAGTCCTAAGTTAACTTCTTGATTATTTATGAAATAGCAATGCCAAGTCCACAGTAGTTGTTCTATAAGTGCTGTAATAACTGTTACCCTCCTGTTTACACTCTGCCGTGACCAGCATGTGTGCGTCAGGCAAACCCCAGCGTAGTGGTTTAAGGACATATCTTACATCCTTCACTGCAGAGACAAGGTAATATCTTTTATTAGATGAGCTTCTGTTGATGAGAGAGACAAGCTTTTCAGCCACACAGAGCTCTTCTTCAGGTCAGCTCTGTATGGCTCGAAAACTTGTCTCTCTCACCAACAGAAGCTGGTCCAATTAAAGATAAGATTCTCACCCACCTTCTCTCTCTAATGTCCTGTGACCAACACAGCACCAATTACACTGCATCCTTCACTGCAGTCAGAATTCTGTCTAACATGACATTTGCCCAGCAGAAAGAGGCAGAGGGCAATGGTGGAAGAACTTCATAATGTGAGGGGTGGTATGACTTAATGAGGTGAAACTTGCAAGGGAACTTCGCATAAAGTGAAAAGCTTCCCAAGAGTTAGATCTAATGGGCTGTGGAACAGTGCCCCAGGATGAGTGGTGGAAGCTTGACTGTCATTTTAAAAACTAGACTGGACAAAACACTAGAAAATGCACTGGCTGATCTAACTTCTGTGACAGAACCTCAACTTTACTAATAGTACTCAAAAGTCGGTATAGGTTTGGAAAAGCAAAATGTGCTAACATTCTATTAGATTACAGTTCCATTTACAGAATATTTTTTGATTAGAGGCCAACCATGAGTTTGTTTTGACCGCATTGATGGAGTAGAATCCAGCAGTCATTAAGGAAGAAGAAATACAGAACTGTAGGATGTCTGTTTCAGACTTTCTCCTCCGACGTTAACCATATGATTTACTGAAATGCTATGAAGTTTCGGGGACTGGTAAATGATCAGAAAGGGAATAAAAGTGATCCGGGTAATTATAGGCCTGTTAGCTTGACGTCAGTAGTATGCAAGGTCTTGGAAAAAATTTTAAGGGAGAAAGTAGTCAAGGACATAGAGGTCAAAGGTAATTGGGACGAATTGCAACACGGATTTAGTAAAGGTAGATCGTGCCAAACCAATCTGATCTCCTTCTTTGAGAAGGTGACGGATTACTTAGATAAAGGAAATGCGGTAGATATAATTTACCTAGATTTCAGTAAGGCGTTCGACACGGTTCCGCACGGGGAACTGTTAGTCAAATTGGAAAAGATGGGCATGAATATGAAAGTTGTAAGGTGGATAAGGAACTGGTTAAAGGGGAGACTCCAGAGGGTCGTATTGAAAGGTGAATTGTCAGGCTGGAAGGAGGTCACTAGTGGAGTCCCTCAAGGATCGGTTTTGGGACTGATCTTATTTAACCTTTTTATTACTGACCTTGGCACAAAGAGCGGGAATGTGCTAATAAAGTTTGCGGATGACACGAAGCTGGGGGGTATTGCTAACACGGAGAAGGACAGGGATACTATTCAGGAAGATCTGAACCACCTTGTAAACTGGAGTAATAGAAATAGGATGAAATACAATAGTGAAAAGTGCAAGGTTATGCATTTAGGAACTAATAATAAGAATTTTGGATATACGTTGGGGGCGCATCAGTTGGAAGCGACGGAGGAGGAGAAGGACCTTGGGGTGCTGGTTGATAGCAGGATGACTATGAGTCGCCAATGTGATACGGCTGTTAAAAAAGCAAATGCGATTTTGGGATGCATCAGGCGGGGTATTTCCTGCAAGGATAAGGAGGTGTTAGTACCGTTATACAAGGCGTTGGTGAGACCCCATCTGGAATACTGTGTGCAGTTCTGGTGTCCCATGTTCAAGAAGGATGAATTCAAACTGGAACAGGTTCAGAGACGGGCTACAAGGATGATCCGAGGAATGGAAAAACTGCCTTATGAAAGGAGACTCAAAGAGCTTGGCTTGTTTAGCCTGGCCAAAAGAAGGCTGCGGGGGGATATGCTTGCTCTATATAAATATATCAGGGGGGTTAACGTTAGGGAGGGAGAGGAATTATTTAAGTTTAGTACTAATGTAGGCACGAGGACGAATGAGTATAAACTGGATATTAGGAAGTTTAGACTTGAAATTAGACGAAGGTTTCTAACCATTAGGGGAGTGAAGTTCTGGAACAGCCTTCCGAGGGAAGTAGTGGGGGCAAAAGACTTTCCTGGCTTTAAGACAAAGCTTGATAAGTATATGGAGGGGATGTTATGATAGGATTGTTAATTTGAGCAATTGATCTTGGATTACCACCAGACAGGTCTGCTCAATGATCTGCGGGGAGATGTTGGATGGCATGGGAACTGAGTTACTGCAGAGAATTCCTTCTTGGGTGCTGGCTGGTGACTCTTGCCCACATGCTCAGGGTTTAGCTGATCGCCATATTTGGGGTCGGGAAGGAATTTTCCTCCAGGGCGGATTGGCAGGGGCCCTGGAGGTTTTTCGCCTTCCCCTGCAGCGTGGGGCACGGGTCGCTTGCTGGTGGTTTCTCTGCAGCTTGAGGTCTTCAAACCAGTTTTGAAGATTTCAATAACTCGATCCTGGGATAGGGGTTGTTATAAAACTGGATGGGTGGGGTTCTGTGGCCTGCCTTGTGCAGGAGGTCAGACTAGATGATCAGATTGGTCCCTTCTGACCTATGAGTCTATGAGTCTATGATACGAATTCTACAAATTATTAGGATGACCGCTCACGTCTCCCTTAGAGTTGTAATTAAGGAGGATGTTGGAATAGTAGCTTGTAACTTTCTCAGTTAAGTCTCCCATCAAAGTTTTATTTTTTTGTTTTCATTTGGAGCTGAGTGTTTAAACAATGTTTTGTTTCCTTCCAGCTGTAAGCTTTGCTCTCGGTGCTCTCCTTGTTTGTATTTCTATATACCTGTATGGATTACCTCGACAAGACACCACAAAAATCCAGCCACCTTTAGAGACAGTGAGTTCAAAAGAGAAACTTATTCATATGTGATGTTTGCCATAACAAAGGCCAAGAGACACTGCAAAGGAAAGACTTGGGGGAAAAAACCTGTTTTTAATTGGCCTTAAACTAGTCATGAAAAGACCTAACTTGGAGAGAATAAAAAGCCGCAGTTAATTCTGTAGGGAAGTGAAGGATTTTCATTGGATGATACAGACTCTCCATTATTGCCAAGCACCTGAAGAAGCTAGTTCATGTAAGGCATGTTCCTTTCATGTTGGACTGTGAGAAGCCCACCTACCAGGAATGAAGGAGGAAGGAATTAAACCTTCTGTTGTATATAAAAGAGGGACATTCTCTCCGGCTGTATATTTGAAAGACTGTATTGTGCCATTTATGGGCAGAAATGCTAAAGGCTCTATTAAAGGAGATTTCATTGCCAAAGCTGCTCCTCGCACTCATTTGGCTCCAGAATTCTGAAAATGTTGCTCTGCTTACCCAAATGCAGGAAAAGAAGAACCTTTCCTTTGACTAATAGGTGTATCATCTTGAATACCAACTGGTTGCTGAGCTCACACCCTCTTTAGGTAAATTAACTGTTACTAATAGGTAAGGCTATGATTATGTCACAGAATCCATGACTTCCATTGACCTCTGTGACATTTTCTGCCCTTGGCCTCGCAGCTCCCAGCCTCCAACCTGGTGGGGGACCCTCAGCAGCTACCCAGGCCCGGTGGGCGGCCAGCGGGACCCCGCGCACCTGTCCGGCTGCAGCAGGCACGCCCCACACCTGCCTAACTGCGGCCAGTGGCTGGAGGACTCTGCAGCTACCAGCTGCCCCGGGCAAGGGGATCCCACAGCAGCCCAGCCCCAAGGGCAGGGACACCCCGGAGCTCCCATGTACTGCAGCATTGGGTGCTGAACCCACCTATCCCTTTTGTCAGGGATATTTTTAGTGAAAGTCAGGGACAGGTCACGGGAAATAAAAATTCATGGCAGCCCCTGACCTGTCCCTGACTTCTACTAAAAATATCCCAGATAAAAACTTAGTCTTACCAATAGGATGAATGTGAGCAAGAGTGGACTGTCGAAGGAAAAATATTATCATCATAACTTCATCTGTACTGAGCATCTTTTAGTCAGTAAGTACAATTGTTGCTTTCAGCCGTAGTGGAACACACCTGTTACAGTGTATAAGTACATTTTTCATTGAGTAACTTTTAAAATGTGAAGATGTTTCTTTCTTTTATAAAACTATTGTAAAATGTCCCATTTTTGTTAGGAGTAATTTGTGAAACTAGTTCACTGATTACAAGGGGGAACCAATAATGATGTAGGTTGGTGTTCTCTTCACATCTCCGTATTGCTGTCAAGTCAGGCCATGTGGTTTTTGGTTTGAGGCTGATGCGTACTTTTTATCTATATTCCAGGTAGTTTTCTGTGCCATAATACAGATTGAGCCTTTCTGCATGCACAGCAGAGGGATGCGTGTAAATCTTAGAAGTGTTTTACTAAAGTTTGTGTTTTGTTTGTTGAAGGGTGACTGAAACCTGCATAGATTCAACAAATGCCTGAGAGGGCAAAACTACTGCTGTAGTTGATCCTCAATTCTTTGGAAGGTATAGATCAATACAGCCCATTTAGTCAATGCTTTCATAGAAAACATACACAGCAATTAATGGCTACAGGGCACTTTGTACTATTTCATTTCTAGAAAACCAGTGTTGGTACATTTATTCAGGTTAACTTTCATAACTGACTAAATTCTAGACCTGGCCAGAGGTGATTTAATGCTGTTGCTGTTTGAGAGCCATAAAAGTCAAACATAGGAGGCTCTTGAAATTCTACTTCATTGGTTCCTTTGTCATGAAACAGCTTAATGTGCAACCCATTACCCCACCTTAAAGAGATATCAACCTTTTGAACTCTGATCTACTGCAAAAAGGATATTAAGAGCAGAAGGACCTGCCCGTCTCAAGTTTTTATTTTCACTGTGCCTTTTTCTATTCTTTAAAATTCTTCTCTAAGGTAAAGAAAACTCCCAACGATCAAAAGAGAAATTTAACTTGACTATAGAGCGGAAAATAGCAAAACTGAATGTACATAAAGGACCTGATTTGGGTTTATTATGCACTGTGACCCTCAGCAGGCCTGGAAAATCCCCTGCAACTTTGCTCCCCCACAGGGCTGGCTTTAGGCACCACAGGGCCTGATTTGAAGGAGCTGCTGCCGAAGTCCCACCGCAGTTTTCAGCGACAGCTCAATCGCTGCCACGGAGGAAGGACCTTCCGCCAAAATGCCACCCAAGACAGTGGCAATGATTGAGCAGCCGCCGCCAACAGTGACAGGACTTCGGTGGCAGCTCAACCGGCTGCTGGTACCTTCGGCAGAGGGTCCTTCCTTTGCAGCAGTGACTGAGCTGCCACTGAAAACAGCGGTGGGACGTTGGCAGCAGCTCC
This sequence comes from Gopherus evgoodei, assembly GCF_007399415.2. NCBI lineage: Eukaryota > Metazoa > Chordata > Testudines > Testudinidae > Gopherus > Gopherus evgoodei. Next base: position 77,281,288 of record NC_044324.1, read on the forward strand.
TTTGGGAATGTTGGGGGGCCCTCTTAAGGGCACGAGGCCTGATTCCGGGGAATCGACTGAATTACCCTAAAGCTGGCCCTGCTCCCCCATTTTTCTGCAGTGGAGCCAAGAAACCTGCAGAAGGTATCAATTCTGCACTCCCCCGCAGGACATAGCATTCCCCCAGGAGTATACACATTAAGGCATTGGTTAGCAGGGGAGAAGTGCGCTGGGTTAAGAGAACATGATCAATGGAGGATAGAAAAGTAAATATTAGCTCATTTGTTCCTCTTCCTCATTCTCTTTGGTGCTTGTCTTTCAACACTGATGAAATGTAGTGAATCGAGCTGACTCATAAAATGAGAACTTTTTCCTTTACCCCTCCCTCTGAGGTGACTTTAGCAGCCGTGTGCCTCCGTCCATTTTAAGTAGACTGTTAAGAGCTAATCTGGCAGGGTGGGGGCTGTACTTAGACTTAATCTTCCAAGGACACAGTCGCTTGGATTTTATTCAGGAAACACAGATAAATTCTGGCAAGGCCTCTTATTGCGAGTCATGAAACAGCAATAGGGTAATTAATATGTCAGGCTCCCTTCCCTTCCACTATTGTATTGTGTTATGGCACAGCTGCTCCAAGGCTGCAGCTTGTGCTCAGTGGTATTATCCTTTGATTATGATGTGGTGTTCATGCTAATGTTTCTTTATCTAAAAAACCAAACCACTTCTCAGAGCCATCTTTTCCTTTGGAACTGGGGCGAAGTCTCCTAGGGGGCTAAAGAAGGTTTGGCAGCTGGTCCAGGCTATATAGTTGAAGTGGGAAAGCTCATAAAGGCAATGGGAAATCCAGAACAGCCTGTAACCAAACCATAGTTTGTGTGAACTGAATTGCAGCAGTAGATGAAGCATCTAGAGCTATTACACTATTAGGTTTAGATAAACTTTGATTTAATCACTAACAAGGGCTCAAGGTGGGTGGGACAGTAAGTAATATTGAACTGTGAAACAGGAGTGAAATAAACTGAAGGGAGGATGTTTTCAGTGAGAGGAAGCGCAAGAGAAGGGACTCAAATGCTTGTGGACATGTGAGGGAGAAACACTGACTCTGTCTCAAAGTAAAACCAACCTGCCCCACCAAAACCCCCTACCTGCTACCTTGCTTATCCTCCACTAACAGAATCACTGGATATACAAAACTTGGGAGTTACAGATGCCAATAAGGCCATATGTAAATGGAGCTCTATGCTGACCCAGGTGTATGAAAAGAAAAGGGGAGAGATCTATCCAGTAACCGAAGGCTCTTTACATGTAGAGAGGAAATGGAAGTACTAGGATTGTAGCTCATAAGTGGAGGAGAGCCTTTGTTCACTGGGGTATATAGTTCAATGGTAATTCTCTTAGGAAAAGGACAAATTAAGTGCTCCAAGCTGTTGTACCTGTGCAAACATATGACCCTCCCTCATCGATAAAAGGGATTGCAGCCAACATTTTCAGATGGCTTGAAGCATTATCAAGGGTATAACATTAGAAGTGGCAGTGAGACAGGGAAATGGACAATAGGGTTCTGTCCCATGAGAAGCTGTTAGTACACTGCCCTCAGCTTGAGGCACAGGAGAACACCAAAGACTAGACAAGAAGAGAGTTTGTAGGACTGAAGAAACAACGAGGGTCATAACAGTGGCTGGATTCTCGTTAAAAACTTTTATTAGGAAGCTTAATTTACATTGCAAGAGGCTCTGATGTTACATTTGGGTGACAGGCGTGATTCCAAGAAGTTTCATTCCATTAGCTAGAACAGAACGTGCAGCCTGGAAGAGGCGGAGTCGTGCCTGCAAAATAAAAGTAACAATCAACGTATGCAGTCCCTCCATCTGAACAGCAGTTTATACTTACATGACCAAGGAGCATAGGCTCAAGCAAAGGGCTAGGAGGAAGCTTGTTAAAAATGAAGACAGCTACGTGTGTGTCATCTTTGTTTAAAAGGAGTCAGGATTACGGTTTGTCCAACACTATGAAGATACAAAGTGCTGAATACTAGTAGCAGCTCAAGGACTAGAGGAAGCCACTTTCATCCTCTGCCACAGTAGCACTGAACAACTGATCTAAGGGTGAAAGTGGTGGAATTTATTCCCAATGTTGTAGAGACCATTCAAGCCAAAGTCAGACACAGGTCTCTAGCCACATCGAGCCTGGACTTTGAGGGACCAAGCCCCTGCTGCAGAAAGCCTAGCACAGGAACAAGCAGAGTGAAGAGCTCCCATGGTGGAACACAAGACGATTGGTCTGGTTTGGGGGGGGGGGGGGGCAACCTGTGGCTCTGGAGCTGCCTGTGGCTCATCAGAAGTGAAAATCCAGCTCCTTGCATGGGCGCTGACTGTGGGGCTGGCACTACAGGCACCATCTTTCCAATGTGCTGGGGTGGATCCTCCCTGCTCAAGCCCTTGCTCTGCCCCAGGCCCCTGCTCCTTTCCCCGAGCCTGCCATGCTCTCACTCCTTCCCCTTCCCCACGGAGCCTCCTGCGCATGTGAAACAGCTGATTGCAGCAGGCAAGAAGCGCTGACTGGTGGGGCTGCTGGCAGGCGTTGGGAGCTGGGCGGGAAGCTGATGTGGGGCTGCTGACATATTACTGAGGCTCTTTGGCAATGTACATAGGCAAATTCTGGCTCCTCAGGCTCAGGTTGGGCACTCCTGGTCTGGATCCACAAAGCAACTCAGCTGTTGCAGTGCCTATCTTTTAGGCACCTCTGGAACAATAATGGGATCCATAAAGCCTGAGTTGGATCCCTTGGCTCCTTGTACAAGAAGTGGGCGGAAGGGGTATTGCCACCCTTGTAACTTTTAGCCTAGTGGTTAGCGCACTCACCCAGGGTGTGCGAGACCCAGGTTTGGTTTCTTCCCGTCTGCTGGGGAGAAGGGATCTGAACAGGGATCTCCTACCTCTAAGGAGTGTGCCCAAACCACCAGGATATTCTAATATCTCCTCTCTAAGCCATTACACTTAGTATAATTACTGAAATTGTCACCGGGCCACAGAGACTGACTCCACAGACTGGTGGTTAGGGCACCTGGCTGGGAGGTGGGAGCTGCAGCGTCCAGTTCCCCTGCTTCAAATCACTCTTATGCCAGGTGGAACAGCTTCAGCGGAAGAGACTGAGCGATTTTCCCCACCCCCAGACCAGTGGGTAGGGCACTCAGAGGTAGGAGACCCCCATTAAATCCCTTCTCTCTGTCATAAAAAAGGGATGAAGTGAATCTGAGTCTCCCACACCCCAGGCGAGTGATCTAACCACTGGGATAAGCATTAGGGAAGCAGGTGGCACCTCCTGCACTGGGCAGATTTGGAACATGCAGGAAACATGCCTACCACTTTAGTACCTGGAAGAAGCTGGGCAGAGAGGAGTGTTTGTCTTTCCCAGCTTCATGGATTGCACTGACACGCAGGCATAAAATAGGCTGTGGATGCCCGGAGAGAGGCAGTAATTTCAGTGCCTCGAGGATTAGGCAGCAGTTGAGTGAGGGTTGTGTGGATAGCAGGGGCAGCTAATTCTGGGGGTTGGGTTAGGTGACTAAGTCCTTGAGTGGATCTGAGCCACAGCAACTGTCAGAAAAACAAGGAGTTCCAAACAGCACACAGGTAAGAAACATTCACCTTGTGGCCTCACTGGACCTTTGAGAAGCTGAGTATAGACGTGTTATCTCACCTTTCCATGATCGTTTATTTGGTGGACAGCCTAGCATAATCATGTTTGGTTGCCATAGCCATGCTGGTCCCAGAATATTAGAGACACAAGGTGGGTGAAGTAATATTTTTTATTGCACCAATTTCCGTTGGAGAGACAGCTCTTGAGCTACACTAAGCTCCTCTTCAGGTCTGGGAAAGGTACTCACAAGGCTTGTCTACACTAAAAATGTAAGGGGGGGGGGGCTTTCAGTCCAGGTGAGGACAAACACCACCAACAGGAGGAGGATAGTGTGCACATGAACCACTGCAGTAATTGTAAGATGACTTAACATAGGGTCAGCAGGGAGCCAGGCTGGGCTGCTGCCTGGAGGCTCAGCGCTCCCCCCCCATAAGCCCTGGTACTGCCTGGAGGCTCCCAGCTCCCCACCACCAGTAGCCTGGCTGCTTCCCTGGGCTCTCTGCTCCCCACTGCAGCTGGGCTCCCAGGGGAGAGCTCTGCCCTCAGAGTCTGGGCAGCTCTTGGTGGGGAGCTGTAAGCCTTGGGGCAGTCTCTGGGCTCCCTCTAGGGAGCCGACTGGCTGGAAGCTGGGAGCTGAGTGGGCACATCCCAGTGGCTGCCGGGAGGCTCCTGGCTCCATGTGGGGAGTCCAGCAGCTGCATCAAGGCTCAGAGCGGGGACCATGGGCAGCAGTTGCGCTGGGAGTAGGTACTGGAGGGCAGCCGGGTTCTAGGTGGAGCACTCCACCTGCCCCAGTGACAATGCATGGAGCTGTGAAATTGACAAGAATGACAGCCAACAGCTGATGTGACTGAGTGTCTGTCTATAGGGACACTGCGTCACCGTAACTACACTGACATAAGCCCTATGCCTCATGGAGGTGCAGTTATAATGTCGGTGTAGTAGAGCACTTACGTCTGCGGAAACAAGGCTCTAGTGTGTACGCTGGCAGAATTACATCACTGTAAGATGCCTTATGTTGACCCAACTGTAGTATTGACCAAGCCAGTGTGTCACAGGAAAATACACGGTGGAACAAATTTTTTAGCCTAAGTAATTAACACTCATTCTCAGGGACCAGCAAGGTGAAGTGGCCTTTAACATGCCTGCAGTCATAGGACAAGAAAGGGGGTATAGTGAGTTACAGATTATTGTAGTAAACCATGAATCCTGTGTCTTTATACAGTCTTTGATTTGTAGTGTCTAGCAAAGTTATGAATTCAAGCTCCCCGGCTTGTCTTTTGAAAGTGTGCAGGTTTTCTTTGAGGATGAGGACTGAGAGGCAGAGATAGAGTGATCGCTTTGTGAAAAGTGTTCTCCCATGGGTGATGGGGTATTTTTGGTTGGAGCTTAAATTCATAACTTGCTGAGTACCCTTCCCAGAGCTGAATAAGAGCTCATTGCAGGTCAAAAGCTTGTCTCTTTCACCAACAGAAGCTGGTCCAATAAAAGATATTAGCTCACTCACCTTGTCTTTAGGGTAGTCACGTTCTAGAAGATAAGACCTGGTAGTTCTATCTGTCCAATCCCCAGCTGCAGATCAAAGAAACCCCAACTGCTTGTTTATGGAAGTTTCTCCACCACCTTCCCAAACACATTATCATCATCATCTGATGTATTTGAGAAATTACACAGTAAATAATATTGATTTTTCTCTCAGCCCCAGTTCCTCCCTCTTCTACTGCTTCAAAATACTCAGGTTCTACCTGAAAACTCATTTTTTTAAGTCACTTATTGAACCTGGATTTATGGGTATGCATGTGTCTGCAAACATCATCCATATTTCAGAGTCCCCTCAAACCTCTCACCTCCAATGGAGTATAAGAGGAAATGTAGAATCAGACAGAGCTAAACCTAAGTCAGAATGATTAAAAAAGCTTGCTTCCAGATTCTATTGGTGTGGCTTGAAAAAAAAAAAGGCAGCAGCAAAACCACATCTCCAGTAGTGATACTTAATTGCACACAAATTAAAATGATCTGTGCTGACAAGACTTGCATAGCTTTTCATGCCAATAAAGAATGTGAACTGGTAGATGGCTAATAGGTTGGTAAGAACAATATCAAATGTCACTTTGAAGGAACATCGGGCCCTGTAAAAGTCGCTGTTTTGTAAGGTGCGCAGAGAAGATGTACTTGTTCTTTGCCTTAAGTTGGACTTGTTCTCCAGTTCCCACAGGAGATAGAACAAGCTGCCAAAAGGCAGAAGTGTCTCTTCTTTAGTCATGTCCCACTTGCTCTGGGAATGAGCACTTTAAAAGCACAGCAATTGTAAGTGTTTGGGAGTGTGTGTTAGGAGACGAGGGGGAGGACCTAACTTTCACCACTCTTCAGAACTACAGGGAATCTGACTTCACTTCTATCAAAAAAAATTGTGCTTACTAAAAGGTGCATTAAAGTCAATGGAGCTTTAAGCTCAACCATATGGAATATATTCTTTATAAATCTTCTCACTGTTCTTTTTCACAACAGAACATTCCAAAGCTCAACCCTGAAGAAAGTCATCAAAGGCAGATACGTAATTACTTTTCAAATCAGTACGAGGGATAACAAAAGATGGTGTAATTAGAGTAGCATTTACTCAATAGTTAAGAGATCAGATCTCTCGCCCAAAGATTCACAGCCTTCTAATTTGCATCTAGGTAGAACTGCACATAGCAGTTGACAGCCTATGTTGGTAGAACAGCAGTATAGACGATTTGTATTGTGTGGGTGGAATTCAGGAGAGGAGGTTCAGTCACCTCACATATCTCTGTCCTCCCACTTACAGCTGAGGAAACCATCAGAAACTAACCAGAACATTAAACACTCTCCGAAATATTAGGGAGAAGAAAATGAGATAGAAAGGGAACAACTGCTCTGCAGTAATTCCCCCTCAGTGGTGCTCACGGTCACATTGAAGAGGTCCAGAGAGAGCCCATGGCAGTCAGGGGTGGGCTTGCAGCCATGAGTTCTTGCTCCTTCATTGAAAGAAAAAAAAAAAAAAAAAAAGCAGTTCTGCAGCTCAGTTCTGCAGCCTTGCGCCATCCCTACAATTAGTGCTTCCAAGAGCGCCTCTTAGTTTCAACTGTTTGGAGAGTGAATAGGTGTGTCGTCCTAAGCAGTTGTTTGTCCGCTAGACTATGTTTCTCTTAGGATACATAGCTCAGGTATACTGAATTATAGTCACACAGCAATAATGCACAGTACCTGGGCTAATTCAGGGGCACTGCCTTTCACAGGGAGCGTTTTATGAGCCACAGCAGCAAGATGGCTGAAACAGAAAAGTGGATTAGAACCAGCAATTCCCTTAAGAAGAGCAGTTATGTGGACTGCAGAAAGCAGCAGAACTAGGAGATCCACCCCCAACTACCAGACTAAAATCAATTTTTTGTAAGGGCCTTTGGGCAAATGGTCCTTTTCAGGACCGGATTATGAGTTTTATGTCTCTCAGCTGCCTCATAAAAGAAGAAATTACTAGTTTGGCTTTCTGGTACATGTATGATTTTAGAAGTTCATACTGGAAATATACAACAGGGACCAAAGGGTTATTTGGTCTGGGGGACTATAACATTTTCAAGGGGACACTCACGCCTGTCTCAGTGATTACAAGTTTGATTTATATTATCAAATTATTCTGCTTCAGTTATCCTCCTTTGTTTCTCCCTCTCCCCTCCTCCAAGAGAAGGGCCTGAGCCAAAACATTTAGATCTAGATCCAACCCTGTCCCATGTGCAAAGGGATGCAGATTTGGGGTTTTAGGTCTGTCCACAAGGGCGAGCTGTGAAGTTCAGATCTGGAACAGAGCACCCAGATGCCTAAGGGTTCTAAGTTTGCTTGTGCTGACTTGTCGATGTTACTGGAGTCTGATTCTAGTGAAACTGAGAATTAAAGCTGTTCAGCAATAGCAAATATTTCTTTCCTTACCTGAGTGTTAGAAGGTAGCTGACAATGTGCTTGGGCTGCAGATCTTCAGAGGATTTATACAGTACCTCATCGTATCTGGGGGGAAGGGGAGAGACAATTCAGAGCTCAGCTTGCAATCACAAGAAAACTAACTAAAGTTCTTAAAACAGGAATAAAGAAAGTGACTGTAGCTGTTGGGAATGGCATCATCATAATACAGAAACTTGCTGAATGAATACTGTAGATTTCAGAGCTCACAACATGTGGGCGAGATAATAAATGGTTGCTCCTGGAATATTATGCTCTGCTTTAAATCTTATCGCTGATTGTGGGCCATTATGAGAAGAAAAATCTACATGAAATGACCACTTGAGGCCCTGTCATAAAGCAGTACCTTAAAGAATGTGGCCTTTTAATAAAGGGGACTCAGAATTTTCAACAGCTTAAAGGTGCTCTCATAAAATGACCATTAGTAGAGACAAACAAAAAAGTGTGTTTTCAAAATACTGAAATACAGTCAGCTGAGATGAATAACAGTATTAAAACTCCAACATGTACACAGCTGCAGACATAAAATGTTCCTGAATAGCTCTGTTGAGTGCTCTCTCTGACAGGCTAGTAGGAATAATCCTGCACCTGACAGCTTTGATCTTCAAAGCATGGTCCCCTCCAAAGCAGAACTGTGAAAGAGAATCTTCTGCCACTCTACTCTTTGATAGATTGCCAAGCCTTCCCATCCCAATGTGCATTCTTAAAAAAGCAGAGCTTCCCTGGTTGTGTTATCTCTTGTGGTCAAGTTACAGCAAAACTGGGGAGTGGACACAGTGGGGAAGGAGGACTCGGCAATCAGGAGACATCTTACATAGGGCGACCAGACAGCAAATGTGAAAAATCGGGACAGGGGGTCAGGGGTAATAGGAGCCAATATAAGAAAAAGACCCAAAAATCAGGACTGTTCCTATAAAATCAGGACATCTGGTCACCCTAGTCAGAGGAACTGCACTTCTATGATTGCTCCTCATTAACCTCCCGTGCATGCGAACCAAAAATTGACTTATTTATTCTTTGTCTTACTGTAGCACAAAGAGCCCCAGTCATGGCTGAAGACTCCACTGTGCTAGGTGCTGTCTAAACACTTGATGAAAAATGTTTCCTGCCCCAAAGAGCTCATGGCCTAATGCACATGTGCAGCATCAGTGGCCATGTGCAGGGTCCTAGGGGAAACGTAGCATCTGGCAGCTGCTAGCCTAGCCTCTTGTGTTGCCACAAGATGTGATTTTATTTTAAAAACAATAACACAGTTGCTGGTCTCATGAGTGAAGCGGTCAGTATTACATGCTGGTTTCCATTTAAAAGGTGCTTAAGAACACCATGAGCTGTGTGGCGAGGCACCTTCTTCATGTTGCCAGACGTAGCACTTGACCCTTTGGCAATGGCGGGCCTGGGGTAAATCAGCCCCACTTTGGGCAGTGTTTGCCTTCTGTGTTCCTTTGGCTGTGTTTCCAGGGTAGGCCCCAGGGTCGGCCTAAGGGGTGATCCTCCACCAAACAAAAAGGAAACCGTCTTGTAAACACAAAACCAAAGGGAGATACTTTTCCCTGCCTCCTCCCTGGGTCAGGTGTCATCCTGTTGCTTGCCACGGAATATCAGTCCTTCCCCTAGCAGGCACTCAGGTTTCGCTGTTCCCCTAAGGGAAGGAGCACAGTCCCTCCGCCTGGAGAAGCTTATTTCCCTGCTACCAGTAGCCTGGCAGTTTCTTTCTCTCTCCCACCTTTTCTCTCCCCAGGGGAGATTTAAAAAAAAAAAAAATGTTATTGGGAGGTAAACTATCTGCTTCAATTACCCTTGGTGAATGAAATAACCAAACAATCATTCATTTCCTGATATATCTGTAAAACTCATCTGAAAAGTTTTCAGAACAAATCCTTCTTTAAAAATATATAGTGTGTACCTTCTAAAAATGAAACCAGCATCTACCTCTGAGTTGTGAAGAATAGGTATTAAGGTTATAACAACCAACAAGAATGCACTTTTTGTAGAAAACCATGATTAAATTGAGTCTTCCTGATTAGTGATTTAAATCATGATTTAAATCAAATCCACCCTGCCTGCTGTGCTCTTGCCCCTGGCCCCTTCATTCCCCAGGGGAGGCCCACAAATATGTTTGGCATCGGCCCTCAGAGAGTTAATCTAGTCCTGGGAACAGTGAGTTCCCATAGTGGGCCTGGGTAAGGGGGAGTGGGGGAAATGAGGGAAGTGGGGATGGGGGGGGAAGAGGCAGTGAGGAAGGAAGGGGAATGGAAAAAGGAAGGGGGAGGGAATATGGGAGGGGAGGGCGATGGAGAAGATACGGGAATCATGGAGGAAAGCGGGATCCTGGCATGCAGAGTACCCTTGACAGCAGCTGGGGCTCCCCCCATTAAGCAGGCCCATCAAACCCCATCCTATGAAGCCCCACTCCCCCAGCACCCAGATCTCCCCGCCAAGCCCCATCTCCCCACAGCCAGACTCCCCCACCAGAGCCCAACCACCATTACCTGGATCCCCTGCAGAGTCTCATTGCCGCTATACCCAGAACCCCACAACAAGCCCTTGTGCATCTAGATCTCCCACTGAGCCACCCACATACAGATTGCCCCACACAGAAACCTCTCACCCCACACCTGGATCCCTCCCACACTAAGCCCCTCCACACTTGCCTAGCCCTTGCACTGTCAGGGTCAGGTGCAGCCTCATTGTACTGGGGGAGATGGGGGTTTCAGGGTGATCTTCCACCTCAATGCAGCCAGTGGCCTGTGCTTCTCGCTGCCATGCTGGAGCCACATTTATTTATTGACAAATAGAATTTACAGAATTGTAAAATATTTTGCACATTTTTTTTAATTTCTTGATGCATAATTCCCGCAGGAGTATCAACTTATAGGAAAAAGGGCCGTTAGCATTCTAAGGCTAACATATCAGCCTTCCCAAACCCTCTCGTCACCATCTAGCCTGACTTTGTCACAGCTGGTTGCTAATACCAAGTTCACTGAACTATCCAGCAGTTATTAAATGAAGAGGCTTGTCTCTGCTACTGCAATCTGTTAGCCACATGAAATAAACTAATAAGTAGAGCTGACTGAGTGTCAGAATTTCTGGTCCATGGGAAATAAAAAAAACAAAACTGTTCAGCTTCAGAACAGAAACAGTTTCTCAAATTTGCTGTGGAATGGAAATTAGAAAAAATTAGTTTAAAACTTTTTGAAATTGACCCTGGGAGCCAAATGCCAAGGTTCCAGCTTCAGCCAAAAGCCTGGAAGCCCTGAGAACCACAACTGAACCGTGAGCCTCAGAGCTTGGGAGCTGGGGACCCTGGAAGTCCTGGGTCTGCTGCCCTGGGACAGTCCACATGGCTGAGCTGCCCTGTGTTTCATCAAATGCTCATCAACACTGACATGTTTCCATGAAACATTTTGGTTTCAACTAATTGACATTTTCTGACTAAACCCTAGCTTTGTCTGAAAATTCCTGAGCAGCTCTCCTAAAGAGTTCTTCTGTCTAGCCTCTGACTGCCAGAATCTGGGAATGGAGGACAGAGGATGCATCATTTGATGATTGCCTGTGCTATTCATTCCTCTGAAGCACCTGACACTGAGACAGGACACTGGACTAGATGGACCACTGGTCGGTGCCAGTATGGCTGTTCTTATGTTAAGTGGAATAAGTCAGCTTCTGCAGGGAAGATGTGCTACCACAAATCTACCATCCCAAGAGAGTCACTGGTCTACAAACATCATCTAGGTTAATGATGTTTAGCCTGACCAGATCAAAGGCCAAGTATTTTTGTTATATTTTCAAAGGCCACAATCAAAGCAATTAAAGTGGGTTTAAGCCACTAAGAAGGCTTTTGCTCTTGATTGCCTGGAGAGAGGATGGTATGAAGAGTGGCAGCATCGTGCAAGGTCTAGGACATTCAGCTGGGAATTCTGGGCTCTATATTCAGCTCTGCCATTGAATTCCTGTGTGGCATTGGGCAAGTCCTCACACCTTTCTGTGCTTGAGATTCCACACTATAAACTAGGGGCAATGCTGCTTGCTCAGCTTTGTCAGAATGTTAAGAATTATCAATGAAACGCACTATATACAAACTAACTACTATTAGTAGAGATTGGTTTGTGGGTGTCCTTCACGGCTACTGGAAGTGGGTGGATGTTCCATTTCCCTCCTCCTAAGAGCATTTCCTCACCCCTTTTCCCACGGGATCCAGAGATCCCGTGCTCCAGGCCTATGTTTATGCTGATAATCAATGTTTATATAGCTTATTAAATTTACAAAAGAACTGCACTAACCTTTACTCATTAGCAACTAAGTAACAATTAGTAACAGGCACCCAATATTGTTAATAGTATTAACGATTAGTAACAGGCATCCAATCACTCAGAGGTATTTTCCCCACATGATCATTTTTCATTCAGCTTCTGAAATCAACACATTAATTTACATCTAAACATGTGTATTACAAGTATGGGCTTGTGCAACAGGCCAAAAGATCAACAAAGTTTTTGCCTAAAATGTTTGTTTCTACTCTTCCACTGCCATGTATCTAATTCAACATGCAGGCATCAAACCCCAGGGATCTGCTTCTTGAAAAGACAAATAGTAAATACCTGAGAAGGTGCTGAAGGACTGAGATGGCCTGTGGATCTTGTAAACAAGCTGTATTAATGTCAGTCGATTGCCCATTCCTATACATCTGCTCTAAACTAGAAAACATAAGAGCCCAGTGTGAGAACACAAATGCTTTTGTAAATTTAAAAATAAACAACCTTCAACAGCAAAGCTGCATAAGAATTAAAACCAACGTGCATTTAAAGGAGAACAAAATTTGAATCTAGATACACCGCTTGCAAGCCGATTAATTCATTTGAGTTAGACTAGCTGAGTTAAATCCAAAAAAAGAGAGTCTGTTTTACTTGAGCCAGCATTGAATATACATGTCAATAACTTCACAGAAAGATCCCCTGAAAGAACATGACAGGTTAAAAGGGCACTATCAAGTTTGACCTTTTTGGAATTAAAATCAATCAATCAGTTCAGGAGTATGATACAATGCTGATGTCGACAGTCTGACCAAGTGCTTTATCTTCAATCTCGGTATTTCTTCTACGGATTTTTAAAATGTCCTAAAGATATAATTTTGGGTGATCACAAAAGGACATATAAGGCTGGAGCTGATCACTGCAGCTAGTGAAAACTTCAGTCAAATCACAGTTTAAATATTGTAGCAAAGTGTATTTAGCATATCCAGGAGACTCCAGGCCAGATTCCTTGACTATAGCTGAGCACCACTGATCTTGGGGTCACTCTTTGCTATACCCTAATTTGCACCAGCCATCTCAAGTGGCTGTTACAGCAACGAGGAATTACTAGGACTGAGAGACAGCCTGGCCATGTGCCTTGCCCCAGTCAGAGGCTTGCAAGTTTCACTTTCCTTGGTTTTCTCATCTGAGGTCTCAACTGAATGGATGAGAGATTCAAATCTTTAGGAAAGGCTTCATCATAAATGTTACTCAGTCACTGGAGTAAAATAGACGTTAATAAAAACAGAACATTTCTCCACTCTGGAAGGCTCTTCTTACCTGTGGAGTCTGGCATGTGTGTACTGCAGGAATACGCCTGTATCTCCCCGACTTTGGAGAACCCGGTCCCAACTAAACTGATAATCGGATGATAGAAGACCCTTGAAATCCTAAAATGATAACAGTTGCTATTCAGCATCATGTAGCTAGTGTTCCCAGTGCCAATTTATAGTCTCTCACAAAAGAAGGAATAATCAGAAGACAGTTTAAACAGACCTGAATTATGAGTGCAGCAAGCCCAATCTTTTCTGCAGTCTCAAGAGGGTTTTCCAGTTCTTTACTTGCTGAACAGATACAAGCAAAAACAGATGATGAAAATCTGCAACAATGTAACTGGTTCATGGGTCAGAGATACAGCAGCTGGTGGCAGAGCAGATTTGATTAAAATTTATACCAGCAATAAAACAAACTGTCAGGCTGCAAGGGCCAACAAAGTCGGGATGTAAAACTTTTTACATCTAGGCTACCTTTAAAAGAACTAGGGGTCACCAAATAAAATTAATAGGCAGCATGTTTAAAACAAACAAAAGGAAGTATTTCTTCACACAGTACACAGTCAACCTGTGGAACTCCTTGCCAGAGGATGTTGTGAAGGCCAAGACAATAACAGGGTTCAAAAAAGAACTAGGTAAGTTCATGGAGGATAGGTTCCTCAATGGCTATTAGCCAGGATGGGCAGGGATGGTGTCCCTAGCCTGTGTCTGCAAGAAGCTAGGAATGGGCGATGGGATGGATCACTTTGATGATTACCTGTTCTGTTCATTCCCTCTGAAGCACCTGTCATTGGCCACTGTTGGAAGACAGGATACTGGGCTAGATGGACCTTTTGTCTGACCTAGTATGACCATTCTTATGCTCAATATGATTCATAGATTTTAAGGCCAAGGGGATAATAATCTAGTCTTGACCCATTACGTCACACAGGCCATTGAATTTCACCCTGTAATTCTGGCATCAAGTCCATAACTTCTGGCTGAGCTACAGCATCTCTTTTAGAAAGACGTCCAGACAGATCTCAAATGATGGAGAATCTAGCACATTCCTAGGTAAATTGCTCCAATGTGGACTTTATTTCTAGTCTGAATTTGTCTGGCTCCAGCTTCCAATCACTGGGTCTTATTATGTCTTTGCCTGCTTGATTAAAGAGCCCTCTATTATCAGAACTCTTCTCCCACATGAGTACTTATGGACTGTGATCAAATCCCCACTAAGCTTTCTCTTGGATAAACCAACTAGACAGAACTTCTTAAATCTCTCACCGAGAGACTAATTTATCTGCCTTGAAACATCACTGATAAATAAGCTAACAAAGGATACCTGTTTTCACTGCAGCTGTTGGAAGGACCTTGGTTGGAAAGTTATTTTGTGACTGCTTTCAGCAATTCCTCAGTGAGCAAGCAGCTCTCTCACTCCTGCAGCAATCCACTAAAGGGGCTGTTTTACTCCTATTTCCCCCCGAGAGGTGAGAGCACACAGTGCTAAGCTGGGATCATAGCGCTCTTCACACAGACATTCAGAGACTGCACACATCACCACAATTTTGGAAGGAATGTTAGCGCCAGGTGCACCAGTCCACATCTTCAGGCAATATATTAACTTGTGTTTGGACTCACTAATTCACCTAATGTGATGACACTTTTGGTCTATTTAAAAACATTCCATTTTTAAATTCAGATCATATCTGCCTTATGTCTAGGTCTCTTCTTCCTATTTGCAGGAGGATCCTATTGCAGTTTCCTATAAGACCAGGTTGTCAAACGCACTCTGCAGAGAAGGCCTTTTTAATTCTGGTCTATGGGTTAAGTCTACAAAGTCTACACTACTCTCCATCCGCAGCTGATCTCCCAGTTGGAAATTTGCACAAAGACAGAGGGGAAGATATGGCCGTTATGTAAAATCTAAACACATCACTTAATGGGAATGAAGATGCACATTTAGAACTTATCTCTGCCATTTGCTAGGCTATTTGCACAAGCAGTTACCAGGGTTGCACATGCAGCTGAGGTAACTCCAAATTAGTGAGAACTGTGCACCTTAATTTTTTGAAAACCTCTTTCAAGGTGTCATCCTTGGGTTTCATCTCTACTGCCCCACCACAATGAGTGGGGGTGATTCACATCGCTTAGAACTGTTTGCCCATCTGCTTGCTTAGGAAGACAACTCTGCATTGGTTACACTGTTCATGTTTGGAAGGGTTTTTTTTGCAACTCTAGGGGCAGATGTTTCTATTTTAAATAAGAAAGCTTGCATTCTGCAGAATATAAGCCAGTCAGAGGGGCTTGTTAGCTACCTTAAGTGGGCTAGTTCTGGTGTGCAAGCCAAGTATTTAACACTATCATAAGCAAATTCTTCCTGGCAACATGGTGGGAAGACAACCCTTGCTGCAGCTAGAAAACTCACAGGGCCAACTGCTCACAATTACCCCACCAAGACACAAAAGCAAGCATCTCCAGCCCCACCACTTTCTGAGCCCAGAGAGAAGAGAGATCAATGGCAAGCCCTTCAGCATTAGTGCTAGGAGCCCTGCTGCACAGCTGATCCTGAGTTTGATGCCATAAAGTTGCAAGGATGATTCTCACCCAAGGTCTCCTGCATTTACAGGAACCTGGGAACACTTAAGCAAATTTTTTTGAAAAACCATCAATTCCCTGGTTCTGTGCTGATGTCCCTTCAGCCTCCCCATAAGATTAAAATGTATTAAAATCCCACAGTATCAGATAATGATTGAAATTATTACGTATTAGTACCATAGGTTTACAGGGTGCTTTACAAAACACAGCTTAGGTGCCTGCCACAAGGAGTTCACAGTCGAGGTAGGACACATACAATTCAAGGAAGCTGGAGCAGGTAGAAGTCGTCACAGCTGAGTTAAATCATTGATGAAAGGCTATGCAGAAATAAGGGGATATTTGAAGGACAGGACAGTGGATGTTTGTTGAGCAGAAAGAGGCTGATCCAGCAAGAAAAAGATCCAGAGACACAAGTGGGAGCAGGTGCTCCTGGGGGAATTCTGCACCACTTGCAATGTAAAATGTTCACAGAATTAATGTTCTATGCAGAATTTCATTTTTCCCCACAGAATTGGTGCTGCAGAGCTGCTGACTGCCACTAGGTGCCACTGGACCCAGCGAGTCTGGCCTCGCAGCTCACAGTGCGCCTGGCAGGAGGTGCAGCTGGGTTGTGCTTCCCAGATTTGCCAGCCCTGCTTGGTCACATATTGCGGCTGGGCTCCCTCCCTGCACGGCAACTGCAGGAGCCAGTGAGCTGCACCCTGTGGGGAGAGGTAGGAGCAACAGCTGGGAGCTTCAGGGAAAGGCTGCTGCTTTCTGGGAGGAAAGACTGAGGATAAGGGAGGGGGGTATGCTCCGGGGGGAGAGGGGAGTGTGTGACTCAAGTGACACCCTCCCCCACTATCAGCAGGTACAGGCCATCTCTGCCCGGTGGGACAGTAACAAAGCTGTGTGGGGCAGAGCCTGTGACTGGGCTCAGGAAGGGAAGAAGGTGCGGGTTTCTGGGCCCGGGCTCCCCGTGCAGACCCCCCCAAATATCCCCTCCATCACCTCCCAACCACACCCCTCCTCCAGCTCTCCCTGGCAGTGTCCTCTATTTGGGAACTTGAACTATGGTAACCCTATAGGGGCTAGAAAAGTGAGAACTGACTAAAAGACCAGGAGGACGTATTATTCCCCTAAATTGTGCCCAGCTGGCACGTGTGACACACCCAGACTGAGGGCCCGACAAAAGCATAACAAAGAAACAGGAAGTGGGTTGTCAAAGAGGCTTCTTGAACTCTCTACTTCTGGGGGAAATCTTTTTTGTTGTCTGTATTGTTACAGACATACCTGCTGACAGGCATTTCGAAATAAATTACCAAAATAATTGAAACTGGTGTGATTATATTGTGTTATTTTTGACAAGTAAAATATACAGAATTTTAAAATACTGTGCACAGAATTTTTAATTTCTGGGCACAGAACTCCCCCAGGAGTATGCAGGAAACAGAAAGAGCATTAAGGAGAGAGGATTCTACTGAAGAGAAGGGTTGTGAGAAGGTGTAGAGGGAAAAGAGGATACAAGAATGGAAATGCAGGCAGCACAGAGTCTTAACAGCGAGGACAATGAGATACTTAATAGCCCATATCACTATAGACAAGATTTTCAAAGCAACAGATGGCAGGTAAGTTCCTTTGGAAATGCCCTCCCCAGCATCTGAGCACTTCAAACATTAATGAAACACTTCAAACAACCCTGTGAGTTAGGGAACTATTGCCATTTTACAAGTGAGACAGAGCAAGATTAAGAGTAGAGGGTAAAACTTTTAGAAGTGCCTGTGTGAGTGAGGAGACTAAGTTCCATTTTCAAAAGTGATTTAGGAGCTTACATGCCATTCATTCCTGGGTTCTGTTCCCAGCTCAGCCACTAACTTGCTGCATCATGGTAGGATAAAAGTGCCTTGCCCGTCCATCAAAAGGGGCAATAACTTCCCTACATTGCAGGGTTGTTGTGAGGCAACGTTCACTACAAGGCCTTCTATGCTTCAGGAAAGCTATTTGAGATTCTAGCTATGGAAGGGCAAAGTGTTATTACTACTTTATTTATATCATCACAGATGGTGAAAAGACACAGATCAGAGCCTGTTGCTCTGGGTTACTGGATGTGGGGGAGAGTGATGGAGGGGGAAGGAGAAAGAGATATTGTAATCTGCATGGGAATATTTCAAGAGAAATGAATAAAACCTGAATCAGCTAACTTTTTGCAGAAGCCATGTTTTGTAACATCCTTGAGCGAGCTTCATTTAAAACATCTTCCAGGAAAACCACCTCTCCTTTTCGTGTCTTCATCCCCTGCACTAGCCCAAAAGACACATGCTGACACCTGCATTGAAAACAGCAGGATCTAAAATCATATTTTAATCAACAGAAATGCCTGCAGTGTTTGTTCAGGCAGGGCCCTGAACCACAATGAAGTAGTAACAGCTGAACAAACATCATTCAATACAGAAAGCTCAGCAATGTCATCATTACCTCACTTCAAAAACCATCTCTCCTTGCACACCTTATAATTAGACAGAAAGGACCAGAATTATGATAACCTGGTCATTCATACATGCTTAGGAGACTGGTACTTTGTAGCAGCTGTGTTAGGCTTTAATATAGAAGACTCAGTACAATAAGCTAAGAAGAAGCAGGATGTAAAATATTATACTCATAAAAGTAAATTAGCTCTTAAGGTTATTACTGTTTGAGCACACAGTGAACAGATACGGAGGTGTAATGTCTTTGATGGGCAATATTTCCTCCTTTCTTGCTTTTATGTACCCTACTGTTCATACCAAGGAGCTTTAAGGGGCCTATTAAAGGATTTCTGATCATCACTGCTCGTTTTTCCTTTTTAATATATCTCCACCCCAATAAAAAAAGTAGCAATTATGACACCCACACCTACCTTTCTGCCCATTGGTAGTCCATGAGCTTCAGTATTTGGAACAGCTGTTCAAAGTGAGTGTTTTGACTTTTATCTGTCTTAGGGGGGAAAATGAGTGCATTTTAGAAGACATCCCTGCTTAGGCAGAGAGACAGCAGAACTAAGATCTAATAAAACAGACTGGAATTGAAAGATATAATAGCGTAAGTACTTTGACATCAACCCACTCTAGAATCTTACTACTGATAAAATACTTTTATCTTTGTGAAAACAGTTTATTCTATATCATTTTAGTACAGGCCTTTCAATTAATCTACTTCAAATATCACCTTTGAATTCATACATTTTGTCTAATCTCTCATCAGAAAGGATGCACTCATATCCAGGGCTGAGCCTTGAAGCCCCTGTCATTGGTGCTTGATTTACATCATCAATACAAATGCTGGGCAGGTTTAAAAGAAACAAACAAGTATTTCTTCACTCAACACAGAGCCAACCTGTGGAACTTATTGTCAGGGGATGGTGTAAAGGCTAGAAGTATAACTAGGTATAGAAAATAACTAGATAAGTTCATGAAGGATAGGTCCCTCAATGGCTATTAGCCAAGATAGTCAGAGATGCAACCCCATGCTCTAAGCATCCCTAAGCCTCCAAATGCCAGAAACTAGGACTGGGTGACAGGGAAATTGGATCACTCGAAATTACCCTGTTCTATTCATTCCCTCTGAACCATCTGACTGTCAGAAGACAGGATACTGGACTAGATGAACCATTAGTCTCACCCAATATGGCCATTCTTATGACCTTATGTGACATTTCAGCACTTCTGGGACACTGGGCCAGAGACAAATGTATATATTTTAAACATGTGCTGTATAATCATAGAATCATAGGAATGTAGTGTTGGTAGGGACCTCAAGGGGAACACCTAGTCAATCCCCCATGCTGAGTCAGAACCAAGTATACACAGACCATCCCTGACAATTATCTAATTTGTTTTTTAAAATCTCCAACAACAGGGATTCCACAACCTCCTTTGGAAGCCTATTTCAGTACTTAACTATCCTAATAGTTAGAAAGTTCAGTGAACATGGAAAACAATTGAATCACTGTCCTCTTTATAACAGCCCTTAATGCCCTTATCATATTTGAAGACAGTTATCAGGTCTCCCATCAGCCTTCTTTTCTCAAAACTAAAGACGTCCATCTTTTTTTTAAACCTTTCCTCATAGGTCCGGTTTTCTAAACCTTTTATTACTTTTGTTGCTCTCCTCTTGACTCTCACCAGTTTATCCACATCTTTCCTAAAGTGTGGTGCCCAAAACTGGACACAGTACTCCAGTGGAGGCCTTACCAGTGCCAAGTACAACGATTACCTCCCATGTCTTACATACAAGTCTTCTGTTAATATACCCCAGAATATTAGCCTTTTTCATAACTGCATCACATTGTTGGCTTATATTCAATTAGTGAGTTACTATAACCCCCAGACCCTTTTCAGGAGTACTACTGCCTAGCCAGTTATTCCTCATTTTGTAGCTGTGCGTTCGATTTTTTCTTTAGTAACAGATAATGCTCATCTCTCAAATATTAATATATTAAATTAAATATACATTTGCTGCTCTCTTCATCTTTCAATTCATCTCTCCTGTGACTGTTACAGACTTCCCATTGGAATTAGCCTCTCTCTGTACTCAACAACAGGCTTGCTATTACAGGCATCATGGGATGCAGGTTCCCTCACCTAGTTAAGATGGCAGAATTCACCACCACTCTTTCATTCTAGTTTGCTCCTGAACTACAGCCCCACGGGCCATATTTGACAGACCACTACTGCAAGAAGTGAATGATTTTTCTTCTCCTTTATTCTTTTTCAAGCCCAGGCTAGGAATTTCCAGAGCTAGAATTAGTAATTCATGCATTGTTGTTATAGAAGAGTACAGATGAGAGACAGAGTAGGTGACCTGGCAGGTGATTTCCATTTCTAACTTCTCAGAGACACTGTAATTTCAATGGCCATACTAGTTACCTCGCAGGTTCCAGCTTTTGCTGCAAGAACGTAAGGATTATGTCAGGGAGAAGAAGAAAGTTAGACATAAGGACTGAACAATTACTAAAAGTTGAGGTGACTGGCCACTAATATCCTTCAGCAGGTGCTCTTTCTCGGGCTATATTAGGGCACTGACTCTGCACTGGTCCATCTCATTATTATCAATTTCAACCTTCATTCTCTTTTGGTGCAAAGTATTTCGTTATTTTCACTTTGTCACTTTCTTGTAAGTCATGGCAATCACAGGGGTAAACATAGATGAGTAACTGCACACATCAGCTATTGCTACGTCCATAACTTCTGGAGCATTGTTTCTCTGTTGGAATGCAGCTCCTTGGTGACAAGGAAAGCAGCATGTTGCTATCGGTGGAAAACACATTATTGCGATGTCACAAGAGGGGAAGAAAAGCTAATGGAAACTCCTTGGAGCCAGAAAATGAAGAGCTAAAAAGACCTGGGCTTTTGGTTGTACATTTACTGGCTCCAGTGATTTTTCCAAAGGCATCGTATTATGTAACATTATACTGGATAATGAAAGCATACTACCAAGCATGCTGTATGGACATCTCCAGACACATCATAATGAGCAGGCCAAAAAACCTGTAGATTTGCTTCCCAGAGGACATTAACTGACTCCATATACTAAAAAGTGGTTTTCAAAAGGTTACCTTTATCTCTGAAAAAAACTTAAAGGCATCATATGCTGTATCTTTAGAATTGCTAAAGCTAAGAAGTTTTACAAAGCAAACAAGGAGGTAATCCTGCTATCCATTACTGATATTGCTGAAGTCATGTTAAAAAAACAGCAGACCATTAAAATGCTCCAAGTCTGCAGCCGCATTGCCTAGATGGATTAAACAGCTCTTGATGTGCAATTCCAACTGAATCAACAATAGAGCAACTGAGGTACCATAAACAAGCTATAAAATTCCCATTTGTGACAATATACTGGGACTTTAATTTAAAGTTCTGTGTAAATGGATTTTAGAACATGACTTGAATAGCATATTTTATATCCTTTTATATGCTAAAACAATTATAAGAATCAACTTTTAGCTTGACTCAATATTTAATAACAATATTTATCTGGAAAATGACCTGCTGATTGAGTAAAAGCTATTTTTGAGCTAATTAATTTTTAAGATGGTGAGTCCACATGATTTTTCAGCCATTTTGTGGGTCATGAACTAAAAAAGGATTGAGAACCATTGTGTAATATTGTGGAATAGCTGCTGTGCAGTGAGGCCCTCTAAGTGTCTGTTGTGATGCCAAGTACCATGTGCCATGGTCACAGTGGGAGCAAGAGAGGCCCTGCATTAATAAAAGAGTTAAACTCAAAGTGTTGTGTGCATCTAAAATTACTTACCACATAAATCATAGTATCACAGTTATATTTCTGCATTCGGTCTATAGCAGCAGCAAGATCTCTGGAAGAGATAAATGAGAAATTCTCAGTCAAACTAAATCCACCTCATTATTTAGAATGGGTTGCCTGCCATTGTAGAAAGGTTGTAAAAATGAACAAGTGCATTATAGAGGGTTTTTACCTTGTACTGAAGCCACTGCCAGAGAGAGAATACCAGGTTAAATGAATCAATGTATACTTCATGCAAAAGAGTGAGCATCTGGTCTTTGTTCATTACGTATTTTTAGGATTCAGTGTTGTTGTTTTTAAACTCATTATTACGGTCAGAAAAGCGAGTAGGAAAAATGACTTCTTGCACAGTACAAATCTGGTCCGTGTGTCCCTACTGGGACAGTGAAATGGTCAAACAATTGGGGAAATCTTGTGAGCAGAGAAGATAGAACCTTCACAGGACCTGGACATAGACTGTGGAGATAACTCCTGCAAGAGATAAGAATGACCCCTAACCACAGTCTCAGAACTGAATGCAGTTCACCTCTTCAATGCAGCTTTTCTCAAGAAGTTCACACACACACATAAACACCCCTCCCACCCCAAACACTAAAAAAAGTTTGATTTTTGTCAGCCTGTGGTATGAACTAAAGTGACTGTTATTTCTATTTTAAAATACTTTAGAAGAATTCAAATATTATGATGATAGGTCCAAAAAGATGGTGGTAACAACTGATGTAGCAGGCTGTCGGCACTGCAGAGCCAATAAAGATGTGGAAGAGCAAACTGCTAGTCTACATCACACTTCATGAATAAGAATGCTAGTCAAGTTCTTCTAAAATCTTTGTTGTGATCAATTATTTGTTAAGCAGAAAGAATATAGCTTTGTGTTCAGTCTATTTATATGGTTGATAGCTGGGACCAAAAAAAGGATCTATAAATAGAGTAGATTTCCTTTTGGACTCTTAGAGAATAAATCTAGAAAAACAAGGCTTCATTTTTTTTAAAGTAACTACCTATCTCTCCATAGTTATATTGTCACTATAACGTTCAGTTATTCAAATTATTGACTAGTCAATATCTTGTAGTGTTTCTATAACAAAAAAAGAGTTTAAATCCCTAAAAGACACTACTAATGCAAATTACACAAAAGTTTACCACTGAACTAAATCCAAAGTGTAGCATAGACAGATACTTGCCTTGTTATATAAAGAGATGTCCCATCACTACGCATTACAGTGGAAGACAATGAGAGGTCTCTTTTTTCAGAAAGATCCACTACTCTTGTTCCTTTGCTGAAAATGAAAAACAAAGAAACCTCAACCACATAACATCATTTGAAATAATTGCAAACCAAAATTGAAATACAGAATCCAGAAAAAGAATCAGATGACACATACATAAAGAAAAGATCTTTCTTCATGCTGCCCACTATTCCTGGAATAGTCTCATTCCTCTTGTGCACAGAGAATCTTTCCTCTACTCCTTCACATTTCCTTTGCATTAGTAGAAGCATTGCCAGCAGATCAAGGGAAGTGATTAATCCCCTCTATTTGGCACTGGTGAGGCCACATCTGGAGTACTGCATCCAGTTTTGGGACCTGAACTACAGAAAGGATGTGGACAAATTGGAGAGAGTCCAGTGGAGGACAATGAAAATGATTAGGGGCCTGGGGCACATGACTTATGAGGAGAGGCTGAAGAACTGGGCTTATTTTGTCTGCAGAAGAGAAGAGTGAGAGGGGATTTGATAGCAGCCTTCAACTACCTGAAGAGGGGTTCCAAAAAGGATGGAGCGAGGCTGTTCTCAGTGGTGGTAGATGACAGAACAAGGAGCAATGGTCTCAAGTTGCAGTGGGGGAGGTCTAGGTTGGATATTAGGAAAAACTATTTAACTAGGAGGGTGGTGAAGCACTGGAATGGGTTACCTCAGGTGGTGGAATCTGCTTTGAGGTTTTCAAGACCTGGCTTGACAAAGCCCTGGCTGGGATGATTTAGTTGGGATTGGTCCTGCTTTGAGCAAGGGATTGGACTAGATGACCTCCTGAGGTCTCTTCCAACCCTAATCTTCTATGATCTCTCTTTCATAACCTCTTCTTTCACCTTGCCTTCCATTGCTGATATCAGAGAATTGCCTGCTCTCACTCTTGTGGCTCATCTTTTATGAGTGTTATTTCCACACATTAACATTGTCAATACCTCAAGACACGGACACATCTAACTCAATTTATTAAGTACCATGTACCACTATGGTGCTATATAACTAATAAACAGCACAACCAGCCATTAAATAATTAGTTCGGAAGACCATTTTCCCCAATATGAAACATTTTCACTGTGCTCAGTTTTAGCTGCAACACCACTGCTTCTGCATCTTCCACATGATATTATACTGAAAGTACTTGCGTAAGGGAAAAATCCCACAACTACTGAGCAGCATATTTTTATCTATCTATATAACCACCACATCTTTTATATTTGAAATATGACAATAGCAAAGAGTTAAAAAAAATCACAACTGTTATAATGAAAACAAAATAACCTTTCATACATTGTTTTCTGAAGGAGTCCTTTAGTGTCCAACATCTTTAGAACTTCCTGGGACTTCTCTTGATAAAATGATTCTCCAGAATATTCATCAAAATGCACTCCTAGACGCTGAAAGTTTCCAGGAACAGAAAGGAAAAACACTGTTAGGGTGAGACTTACACTTTCTTCAAGTCTTTAAATTTGCTAGAAGTCAGATGATGGGTCTGTGTTGTAGGCCATCTAGATGGGGAGAGTGACGATGGATTTTAGTCATGAACAGCTAGGATTTGTTGTCAAAAGGAAGGGATTTGGGGTTTTAATTTAATCTCTGGTTCATTACATTTTGTTTCTTGGGTGAGGAGCAGCTGCTATTTTATTTCAATTCACAGCAAAGGCATTTGTCTAGAGCCTGGGATAGGTTCTTTCATAAATATTTATTATAAATGAAAATAAAATACAAGTTTTTCCCACAAAAGAATGGAAACTGGTTTTAATTAAATGTCAGTGTGTGAGACAGGATTTCACTTTAACTGCACTCTATCTGCAGACATCTTTTGTACTGATTACTGTAACTTCCAGTTATTGTAATTTCTCATGATCAACTGAATCTGCAATGTTTGCTGTTCTGTATAAAAAAGTTAGATTAATCTAAGCTAAAACAAGCTATTTACCAATTACATTTATGACATGGAACCTTTTAATTTAGTGGGTTGGAATTTATTAAAGATGTACTACATAGGCATAAATCTGCTTTGTCGCTCAGCACTCTTCTCTTGGATTGTGTGACTATGAGAAAGGAAAGTCGAATGTCTAGTCATATGGATTTCAAAAAACAAATTTGTCTTAGATCTTCGCAACTAAGATTTACTATGCTTTGCCTGGATATTAAATAAACCACAGCACTTTTGGTAAGAGAAAGGTGTTTGCCTCAGCATATTTGGAAAGTTTTTCCCTTTCCCTACTCTTATAAAACATCTGTAAAAAGGTGAAATGGTTGAGCTCCTGATGGTTCCTTCCACTCCAAGGGCGACTGAATTTCAGCAGAATATGTATTTAGTTTGTGATGTGCTGAGGGAGTTTCACAGATGAAAAAGTGCTATGCAGATGTCAATGATTGGTATCATCAAACAGTGGACGAAAGGAGACTATCCTAGGACTGCATAGAGACAACAGCTGATGGTGTGGCACCTTGTAAATCCGGACATACTCTTCAATACTGAAGTCTCTAAAATGCTGCCACATTGACAGTGTCTGCTGATCACGTGCCTCCAATTTTCTAAAGAAATCCTGTGCCAGCTTCTTTATGTTTTCATCTTCTTCTGCTGCTTTGTTAACCTGTACATATACCTAAAATACAATGGCATGGAAAATGTGCAATAAATATAATCTTCCCTTCAAAGGAAAATAAAAGTGGGAAACACAGGAAAGTCCACAAAAACAGCACAGAAGAGTGAGACTAGGAACACACCGTTTATTTTTAGGGGCTGTACAGTTTAAACTCAACTGTGGTAACTATTAGTTTTTTCGAAAATCCAGATTGTAATCCCACAACTGCTACTTCTATTGCTGTTACTTCGGATGCTGCTTCTGTTACTATCCCAATCTTGAAGCAACCAAAGCAACGGAATATGGAAGAATTCATTTGTATGTAAAGAAATCAATGATAGAGTCTTAAACCAGGATGCATTTCAGGTTGTTGATCACATCATTGGCACATGTCAGTTAAACCCCAAAGGAAAAGGCTGGCATGCTGTTTAACTAAGGGAGCCCATATGTCAATTTGCTAGAAGTGTGTGTTGCATTCAACACTGCTAGCGTATATAGACATTGGCTTCCCTGGTTGGATACTGTATTCCTTTAGTTGTTAAAGGCCAGAAGTAGATTCAGTTCAGAGTGATTTTTATTTATTTTTTGCATTTAGCATTTAGAAAATGAGAGGCAAAGTTCTGAAAGCAAAATTATAAAAATGCTGTTTAAAAATAAATTTACCATGACCGTTAATTTTATATTTTGACCCACACAGGTCAGCATTTATGGAATACTGTCCCACTTTGACAGGTTTTATAAATTAACCCTGTTAGGCCACTGAATTATTGCAACATTAGTGAGACATTAACACTCCAATTTACAAAAGTCCTGTTTGAACAATTCCATGAGTTTAGCCAAAATATCTTGCTGTAGTGGTCTCAACCTGTAAAAATGCTCTCATCAGCTAAATATTCTTGAACTCTTCCCCTTCCCCCTTTATGTGTCTTGAATTTCAGAGATACTGAATTAACTGGACAGTATTACCAACAAGTCTCAAATTGAGAGCAGATTAAGGTTTCCACAACCTAGCCACAGACAATGAAATTTAAGCTCAGAGAAGATTTAACCCTTTCTATGGAAGGATAGTGACTGAACACATTCAGTTTTTCCCTCCTTGTTGATGATTTTATAGAGTAAACAATAACTGCAGCTGTGAATGGCTAGCCACATCTGACTCCCAACCAGAATTTAAAGGTGCAACTATGGGTACGTCTACACTACTCACTGGATTGGCGGGTAGCGATCGCTGTATCAGGCATCGATTTATCGCGTGTAGTGTAGACGTGATAAATCGATCCCCGATTGCTCTCCTGTCAACTGTTGAACTCCAGTTTGGCAAGAGGCGGAAGCAAAGTTGATGGGGGAGCGGCGGCTGTCGATACTGCGCTGCGAGGGTGTGAAGTAAGTGATTCTAAGTCAATCTAAGATATGTAGACTTCAGCTATGCTATTCTTGTAGCTGAAGTTGCATATCGTAGATCGATCCTCCCCTAGTGCAGACCAGGCAAATGACTAGAAGGGATTCTCACTTTTATGCTTAATTACACAAAAATCTTCCTAATGTATTTTTCCTTTTAAACAATAGCAGGGAAGACCAGTCCAATGTATCATATATAGCATTTCAATACATATCAGAAAGGCACAGCAACACAGTACAATATAAATCTGCATCAATTGCAGATATAAATCAGAGGCATAGTTAAACAGTTATAGCAGTCAAAGACTGTGGGTATTTGAGAAATTGTATTTTGGTTTAATAAAAAAAATCTGCTTCATTAGAAATCACCACACCTGCACTGAATGTTTCTCTCTGTGAATGCTGAAGGTGATTTGGGGCCTTCTCACCATAAGCCTAGGTATCTAATTCATTAAACAAATCAAGGAAAAGAATGATCAAGCAAAGATATCTTAATGTTGCAATGCCTATCTTGTACCAGATTCAAATAGCCTAATTTTGCATAATAAAACTCAACTGTATATAAAAAATCTCATTGTCTAGTGTGTAAATCCTACAGGGTATCAGTACAAACCACATACACCTCTACCTCAATATAACGCTGTCCTCGGGAGCCAAAAAATCGTACTGCATTATAGGTGAAACCATGTTATATTGAACTTGATTTGATCCACCAGAGTGTGCAGCGGCCCCCCCCCCCCCCCGAGCACTGCTTTACCACATTATATCCGAATTCGTGTTATATCGGGTGGCGTTATGTTGGGGTAGAGGTGTACCAAATTATTTGGAAACTTGCAAAGAAAGAAAAAGTGCCACCATTTATGTTGATTGAGAGAAATTCAAACTAAATAGTAAAGGTTGTGCAAGAATTATGTTCTAGGCTAGGTTGTCTCCTAATGGCTGGACCTTGAAGTTAGTACTTCAACTCCTATATCATGTACTTAGAGCTATTTATCTGATTTTAACTGAGGGAGCCCAAGGGGAAAGAGAAAATATACACGGATTATTAAAAGTCAAAGGAGGTGAATGGCTTGGAAGCTAGAACCATTATGCTATTGTATAAACAGTACATATTTCTGTGCACATAATACACAGTTGGGTGGAATGCACTGAAATACTCAAACACACCTTATGTCTGAGCCAATAACTAGATTTACTTGAAATCATCCCATGACATAATGTCTGGTTAGTCTACTAGAATGTCAGCTTTTGGCAGCAGCTGCCATCTTCAGCCCAATACAGATGGAAGCGCAGTTCAGCTTTTTATTAGATTATTGACTCTCTATGATACATACAGCTCCATATCAGAATGTATAAATCGTTACTGAATAGCACTATACATTTGGTATATTTACCTTTAAAAAGAGTGGGGCATGGAACTTTTTACAATTCAAAATTTGTGCCTGACCAACTCCATAATGATTGGAATTGTTCTGCTAAGTGCCTTATATCTATACTTGGCCATTTCTGATAGCTGATGCGTGCAATCAGCCAGCAGACCACGTATTCATATTACAAAGGCTCAGTGAGGCTCTCTGCTCATGGCATACAATGCAATCAATAGTACTGTTCTCTATATAAACTGGTGGAGAGAAGGATCAAATGAATAACTAGTTTGCATGTGAAACACGTTTGGATGGACTGAGTCAGAATCCTAAAATACAATCTGCTCTGAACCGGCAAGGAGATTTGTTTGATCCAAATAATCTGTCCTCACATGTCTGAAGAACCTATTGTGCAGTGAAGGGGT
The DNA here is from genome assembly GCF_007399415.2 of Gopherus evgoodei. Taxonomy (NCBI): domain Eukaryota; kingdom Metazoa; phylum Chordata; order Testudines; family Testudinidae; genus Gopherus; species Gopherus evgoodei. Next base: position 77,310,318 of record NC_044324.1, read on the forward strand.
CAGATTCACTCTTCCAGTGCAGGGAGATGCAAACTGCTGTACCAGCTTGCTCCCTGTGTTCCAGGAAGGCCATTTGCCCAGGAGAGGACAGCTTTAACCTTCATCAGCAAGGGCGCAATAGAATCCCTGCTGATGGACGCTGCCTAGGAGATGTACTGAATCCGGTTCACTTTTACAATCGTAAAGAAAGATAAGCCCATTTTGCACAGCCAGGAGAGCATTCTGAAACTGTGCATGGTGACAATCATTTCTCACCACACATCCAGAGTAGACTGCATTCAGATTAAAGATCTTGTTTAAGATCCTCTTCCCAAAGTTGCTCTTAAGGTGTAATTAAAACAAACATTGTCATATTCACATGTTTTCCAGTGTGAATTAAATAATAAAAAGAATATTTAGAAGTTTAAAGCAGTTTAAGATGGGTGAAGTAGCGTGCCTGGCATTAAATGAGGATATTGATACAACAGGCATCAGGGAAACTTGGTGGAATGAAGATACCATGTCCCACTGAGTAATACCAGGGTACAAAATATATAGAAATGACAGAGTAGGTCACACTAGTGGGTGTGTGGCATTATATGTTACAAGAAAGCATGGAGCCAAATAAGGTAAAAATCTTACTTGAAACAAACTGTGCCATAGAATCTCTCTGCAGAGAAATTGCATGCTTGAATAATAAGAGTATAGTAGTAGGAAAATACTAACCAACCACCTGACCAGGATGGTGACTGTGACTGAAATGCTAAGGGAGGTTAGAGAAGCCACAAAAGCAGAAACTGCAAAAATAAATGGGTGATTTCAACTATCCTCAAATTGACTGGGTAATTGTCACTTCAGGGCATGGTGCGGAGATAAAAATCCTGGACACCATAAAAGACTGCTTCTTGGAACAGCTTGTCCTGGAATCTGCAAGGGGAGAGGCAATTCCCGACCTAGTCCTAAGAGGAGCGCAGGATCTGGTTTGAAAGCTAACTATAACTAAATCACTCGGTAACAGCAACCGTACTGTAATTAAATTTAACATCCTAGTATGGGGGATAAAACCAAAACATCCCACCATTCTAACATTTAACTTTAAAAAGAGGAAGTGCACAAAAATGAGGACACTTGTTAGATGGAAGTTTAAAGGCACTGTCACAATGGCTAAAAGCCTGCAAGCAGCATGGGGATAACTTCAAAACTCCATAATAGAGGCTTAGAATAAATGTAGACCTCAAATCAGAAAAGACAATCAATCAGAGGACCCAAAAAAATAAAAGACACCACAGCTAAATAGCAGAGTAATGGAAGCTGTCAGAGCCAAAAAGGCATCCTTTACATTGTGGAAGTCAGATCCTAGTGAGGATAATAGGAAGGTGCACAAACTCTGGTAGGTTAAGTGTAAAAGTATAAGAAAGCAGGCCAACAAAGAATTTGAGAAATGTGATGAGGTATATCAACCCCACACTAGTAAGATGAGAGTTAAGGAGCTTCTCTAGAAGCAGGAAGCCACACCCCTCGCCTCTGCCGGGCATGATCCCAGTGTAGGGAGCATTCAAAAGGGAGCAGCTCAGCTCAGGCTAGGCTGACTGAGGAGGAAAGGGGTTGGGTGCAGCAGCTTCCTGTCAAGAAGCCACCATGACCAAGCCTCCAAGCCAAGCTGATGGAAAACCATTGACCGCAGGAGCAGAGGGTGCCAACTCACTCTCACCCAGGGCTCCGGAGACGATCCTGGGAGGAAGCCAGGAGAGATCCCAAGACAGAACCATGGCACCACTGGAGGTACAGGGGTAGGAAGTGACCCAGGGAGTACAAGTAAGGTACAAGACCCTACACCACATAGATGACCTACTGCTCTGAAGGGCCCTGGGTCAGAACATAGGGTGGGCCCGTGTTATCCTACCTCCTTGTTGGGACTATAGCTGCCAGGCAGAGCGGCTCTTAACTCTTGCCATTGGATGATACTACATGGACTATGGTTGCGAGGCAGAGCAGCCCTTGACTCTTGCCATTGGGCAACGCTACCATGGACTATAGCCGTGAGGCACAGCGGCCCTTGACTCTCCACATTGGGAGACACGTCCATGAACTGTAGCCACTAGACAAAGTGGTCCTGAATACTCACCACTAGGTGATAATGCTGGTCTGCGGCACACAGGCATCTCCTGACAAGAAGCAACTTGCTAGAGACACCATTCTAACAGTAAGTGTCTTTTTAAGTACATCAGAAGCAGAAAGTCTGCCAAACAGGCAGTGTTGCCACGAGACAACCAAGGTGCTGAAGGAGCACTCAAGGAAGACAAGGCCATTGTAGAGAAGCAAAATGCATTGATCTTCACTGCAGAGGATGTGGGGGGGATACGCACATCAGAGCTCTTTTTTGGGTGACAAATCTGAAGTATTGTCCCAAATTGACTGATCAATAGATGAGGTGTTAGAACAAACTGATAAATGAAACAGTACTAGGTCACCAGGAGCAGATGGTATTCACACAAGAGTTCTGAAGAAACTCAGATATGAAACTGCAGAACTACTAACTGTAGTATGTAACCTATTGCTAAAACAAGCTGCTGTACCAGATGACTGGAAGGTAGCCAATGTAACACCGATTTTTAGGAAGGGCTCCAGAGGCAATCCTGGCAATTATAGGCCAATAAGCCTAACTTCAGTTCTGGCAAAACTGATAGAAACAACAGTAAAGAACAAAATGACCAGACACAGACAAAAAGGTCAATTTTCACAATGGAGAAAAGTAAACAGCGGGGACCTCCAAGGATCTGTGCTTTTCAACATATTCATTAATGATCTGGAAAAGGGAGTGAACACTGAAGTGGCAAAGTTTGCAGATGATAAAAAAATTATTCAAGATAGTTAAATCCAAAGGTGATTGTGAAGAGTGAGAGAGGGATCTCACAAAACTGGGTGACTGGGCATCAAAATAGCAGATGAAAAACAACACTTGTAAGTGCAAAGTAATGCACATTGGAAACAATAATTCTTATTATACATTTAGAATGATGGGTTCTAAATTAGCTGTTACTGCTCAGTTAAGAGATCTTGGAGTCATCCTGGATAGTTCTCTGAAAACTTCAGCTCAATGCACAGCAATGGTCAAAAAGGCTAACAGAATGTTAGTTTCCACCCCTTTCCTAATAGTTCCCAAGATAGAGAATATCATAATGCCACTATATAAATCCATGGTACACCCAGACCTTGAATATTGTGTCCAGTTCTGGTTGCCCCATCTCAAAAAGGACATAGTGGAACTGGAAAAGATTCAGGAAAAGGCAACAAAGATGATCAAAGGACTGGGCTTCCATAGAAGGAGAGACTAAATAGATTAGGCCTGTTCAGTTTAGAAAAGATGTGACTAAGGGGGATATGACAGAGGTCTATACAATCATGAATGGTGTGGAAAAAGTGACTAAAGAAGTGTTAGTTACCCTTTCCCATAATACACAAACCAGGGGGCATCCAATGAAATTAATAAGAAGCAGGTTTAATACAAACAAAAGGAAGTACTTTTTTACACAACACACAACTAACCTGTGGAACTCATTGCCAGAGAATGTTGTGATGGCCAGAAGTATAACTGGGTTACAAAAAGAATTAGATAGATTCATGGAGGATATGTCCATCAATGGCAATTAGCCAAGATGATCAGGGAATACAATCCCATGCTTGAGGTGATTCTAAACCTCTGACTGTCAGAAGCCAAGAGGGGAAGACAGGGGTAGATCACTCCAACTGTCCTCTCTGTACACTCCCCCGAAACTCTGGTACTGGCTGCTCCGAGACAGGATACAGGGCTAGCTAGACCATTGGTCTGACCCAGTATCGCAGTTCTCATGTTCTTAAGAACAATAGAAGGTATTTTAGCACAAAAAAAAAAAAAAAGCAGCATTTATATTTTCAATAGAGCATAATATAGCTTAAGTAACAAATGTTTTAAAGCTTTTTGTTTTGAAGACATATGCTTTCATACATATAAGAGCTAATAACTATGTTGAAAGAATATTGCTAATATTATTTGAAAACTTTTGAATCAAGTTACCTCAAAGAGGTGTTGTAAAGGATTGGATTGTAGCTCTTCTTCATTGCCAAACTGTTGGAAACCAGCTCCCAGTAAACCTAGAATAAATAATAATTAATAAAATGGGACATTAGAAAACAGACCAGTATGTATTATATCTTGATTAAAAGCTTTGTACAACCAAATCTGTATCTTGGCATTATAAATAATGAAAGGAAAACATGCCAAAATATTTTAAAAACATAATTGCATCTGCCACAATAGACACAGAAAAAAACCTGATTATTCCAGTGCTCAAAAAACCGTAACAGACAAAGACTGGTATAAAAGACAGGGGTGATCCTTCTAATAAGTACCTCCCAACACCACAGCTGCTGGAATTCCTAACCCTGGAATCTGCTTCAGGGATCCATCTTTCACATCAGCATTTAGCTAGAAGCTGTCTGAAATCTGAAGCCCACACACCAATCCCCTATGTCTGCTGGAAAGAAGGTGCTTCCCTATTCCTCACACCAAAGTCATCTGGCTGCCATGACTACTCCTCCACCAGCCTCTGGACCACTCCAAGAGTCTGATCTCCACTACTCTATTCACACTTTTGTTTTGAGTCTCCTTTCCCAGTGAATAGCTCCCATGCCCCACCTCTCCTGTTGCCAAAGGGAAGCAGAGTGAACTTGACCAATCTATCAGTTTCTTCAGCATTCCCAACAGTGAAAGTTGATTAGACTCTGGTCAGCTTTCACTCTGCTGCCGCTTAGGAAAAATATGAGCCACAGCACAAACACTGGGGCTTCCTGTCTACAGAATGAGGACAATGCTCATTTCTTGTTTGAAAAAAGTTTCCTCTGGAGCTATAAGGGCAAAAACTTAGGGCCAAGGTCAACAGTCTGCTACAGCGGCTATTCTACTGACACAAAACTGCTGCAAACCCATCTGAATCAGCCAGTTCAGTCAGATTTAGTGCTGCAAAGCAGTCATAGCATCAGTGAACTGTGTCCATTTTTTTTTATGCATTCTTCTATTCTGCAGAAGTTGATGGCATTTATCCCCCCACTCTCTAGAGAAAGCTTCCTATTTTCCACAAGTGGTGAGTAAGAGAACGGATTTTTCAAGCCCCAGTTGATTATAACCACAAGCCTTACAATATTGCCCCAAAAAAGCAGTCTTATTATTATGATTTTTTTAAACCCATACATTAGCATTTAAATGTAACAATTTCTACCTATTGACATGAAGGGTCTGCCTGAACCCAATAAAAGCAAGAAAACAGAACTACTTAGGGTGCCCACATACTGCAGCACATGTAGCTAGGGCAGCAGAACCCAAAAGGGCATTCACTTGAGGTGTTTTCCCTACCACCACTCCAATAGTTCCACTGTGGAAAGATAGCTTTAAACTACATCTAGGGTTCCACAGGATGCCTTGTGACAGCATACCCCGGTCATGCTCACTCCCTCCCTCATCAATACCATCCACTTTAATAGTGGTCTTGAGAGACCAAGAGGCTGCAGGCATGCTGCACTGCCACAACCCTCCTTCCATGAGCACCTTCTGCTACCTGAGACTCTCAGCTAGTCTCTCTCTTGTGTGTAGTCACCACAGACCCTAGCGTGAATCAAACGCATGAAGATGCATGACTTGATTATTTCTTTAAATGTATTTGGTTTGGTTTTAGAATTGCCCAAACATTCATAGATTATAAGGCTAGACAGAACCACTGTGATCATCTAGCCTGACCTCCTGTATAAACACAGGCCATAGGACTTCGCTGAATTAATTCCTGTTTGAACTAGATCACCTGAGAGGCTTCAGAACTGCCCACAGATAGCCTCAAAGGTTGAGAAATTCAAGCCCTTTCCTCGTCTTTAAATCAAAAGAACTTGTCCAGATGCCTCTGCAGCCATTCAGGAGAGCTGGGGTTGATTTTAAAACCATGTTCCCTCAGAGCTGTCAAGGATTCGGACTGCTGGTGAGATGGTACATGTATCCCTGAAGAGGGAGAGTGTGTACCACTTTCAAATAACCTCTCCAGCTGACAAAGGAAGTACAGTAACTCCTCACTTAACATTGTAGTTATGTTCCTGAAAAATGCAACGTTACGTGAAACAATGTTAAGCGAATCCAGTTTTGCCATAAGATTTAATGTAAATGCGGGGGGTTAGGTTCCAAGGAAATGTTTAGGGGGCAGACAAAAGGCATTATATACTGTACAGTACTGTACTGTACTGTGGTTGGGAAGTGCCCCTGGCTTACGCCACACAGGCACAGGCCGCTGCAGGCAAGGATGCTAGGAAACACCTTTGTAGCAGCAGCAGCAGCAGCAGCTTCCCCAGAGAAGAACAGGTTCCGACTTTGCCGGGAACGCTCCAGGCCTGCCTCTTCCTGTCCCCACTCCACTCCAGGCCCACCTCTTCCCACCCCCACTCCACCTCCTCTCCAGAGCACGCTACATTCCCTTTCCCCCTCCAACCCCCCCAAGTCCCAAGCACTGCCAAACAGCTGTTTGGTGCACTTCAGACTTTCTGGGAGGGAGGGGGAGGAGAAGAGATGCAGCGCTTCTCCACTCCTGCCCCTCCCTCCCAGAAAGTCCTAAGTGCTAAGTGCTGTGAGGGACGGGGAAGCAGTAGAGAAGCCCCGCATCTCCAGTCCTACCTCTCCCTCCCAGAAAATCCTAAGCACCGCTAAATGGCTGTTGGTGGCGCTTAGGACTTTCTGGGAGGGAGGGGCAGGAGCGGAGACGCAGCACTTCTGCGCTCCTGCCCCTCCCTCCCAGGGCTTCCCTGCCGCCAAACAGCTGATTAGTGACTCTTAGGACTTTCTAGGAGGGAGGGGGAGGAGTGGAGACACAGTGCTTTCCTGCTCCTCTCTCCGTTGGGAGGGAGAAGGAGGAGGCGGAGAAGCGGAACTTGTGCAAAGCTCCCTTGTAAAGTTGCTGCTCTTCCACAAAATCTTACAAGCAGGTAGCCAAATGACGTTATAAGGGAGCACTGCACAACTTTAAACGAGCATGTTCCCTAATTGAGCAGGGATGTAACGCTGAACCAACGTTAAGCGGGACAATGTTAAATGAGGAGTTACTGTACTTCAAAAGAGTCTTGTCCAGTTCCTGTTGGAAGCACAGAGATTGCAATAGAGGCCCTAGGAGGAGTTTAATAAAGGAAGCAAGACAATATCCTGGAAAAGAAAGGGCTAATCTCATTTAAATTCAGTTCTATATTTTAAAAACTGCCTCTCGCCTGGGAACTTGTCTGCCAAGTTTTAGCTGGATACTCTTTAGAAGGCTAAGTTATAAACTCCTTGTAAATGGTGGTTATAATAGACATGCTGACAGTTCATTAACTATAGTGGTGCTTCTGGGAAGTACCATTATAATAAAATTCCGGAGCTATAATTTTGTGAACCATAGTCACATCCTTTATAAAAGCTGTTAAATATTGGAACTTCAGGGCAATTTAAGAGAACATCTGTTTTAAAGGGGACAGTTAAAACTAGTAGCTCAAAAATATGACCTACCAGCTATACTTTAGATTGAAGGTTCCCATGTACACAATATATGTTCTCCAGCTACCTTTCCTGACATCAAGATGTATGCAGCAATATATAAAATCCCTGCTATTCAATGTTCTCCGGGAGCACCATTCTGCAATCAAACTATTTACTTCTCAAGAACAGGGCAGATAAGCACAATGGGGAAAAGCACCCTTAACCAGATTTTATTTTGCTATTTAAATATTGTTGCAGTGTCTACTTTAAGAAAAAAAATGATGAAGTCATATCAAAGGGATAAAAATAAAATAAAACACGCAACTATGAAGTCAGTCTAATTTTAAGGCAACTCATCACACAAATATCCCTCATTAAATTCCAAAGGGCTCAGTTTAGAGAGGCTTGGTTGCAATAACATGACAAAATGCAAAATATTCATCACCAGACTTCAAAGTGTCAGAAAATTCAATTAAGTTGCCTTGCAAAACTGTCCTATGAAAATATCTACCCATCCACGTATGGATTATGCATACACTAACATTTTTCTCATCTGTCCAAAACAAACCAACCTACCAAACAAAAAGATACTTGTCCCAAACAAGTGGACAAGTAGAATTGTTCAGGGCTGGCATTTAATATATGGAGATTGAACACAATGATATGCAGGGGCATAGAAGTTTATTGGTATGATTTTGGGTGTTAACCGAATGCCATAAATGTACCATGACACACAATTATTTTATTTGTGCCACACATTTTAGAAAAAACAGTTGTGTCTGCTTTTTGTTTTTTAAACAAAAATTTTGTTGGCTCTAATTTTTTTTTAAACCCATCTGTCTTCAAAGTCTGAAGGTTTTAGCTACTGTGAGTATACCCAGCCTGAGTAAAAGAAAGTTAGCGCTAATACCTTTTTAAAACCTCTAGAAAATGATCACAAATAGCTCTTTTGGAGGGGGTGGAAATGAAGACGCAAAAGTATGGTGATGTTAAGGTTTAATATCTTTCAGACTGATAAGGTTAAAAAAATGATGCTATTTACCACTATGAAGCTTGGAATGGATCTCAGTTCTCCTAAGATATAAAACAAATGTTTATAGCCATGGTGGCTCATGTGACATGATACATTAGGGCAGTCATTGGTGCAAGAATAAATATTTGCCCGTCTTAGACTCCAGAGCAGTATAATTTTCAGTCCTTGCTTCTACAATTGTGGGGGTAAAATTGATATTGATATTACCCTCTCCTTTCTTCACGCACTTTTTAAATAGCAGCTATTTGAACATTTTTCAGATGTTTGATTTTAGTAGCAGCTCTGGCAAACAGGGATTTGTAATTATCATCAACCATGCGTAGTTCTGCACATTAGCAGGCATGGGCCTAAAGGGGTTTGATAAGTTAAAGGCACAAAACAGAGTACAGGAGAGGAGAGAAAATGTGCAACATGAATGCAAATTCCTCTACTGTTTCTCAAAATAAGAAATTTATTCCATGGTAATGTCTACACGTGTGAGGTAAATAAATTGAATACAGTGGGTTCAGTCTCCTGTAGTCCTTACACAAGCAAAACTCCCAAAATCATGAAGGGCTTTGCATGACAAAATAATTCAATATTAGGATATAGACACAACAGCTGTAACCATCCACTTATTGTCTATAACTTGTTTTAGCAGCATGAGCCTGTCCAATTATTAATCTTTGCTATAGTCAAATCCAGTGAGGCAGCAAGAAATTGAGGTTGTAAGCCTAAATAATGTTATTTGTGAAAGAGAAAAACAAACATACCAAACTGCATGCCCCAGTCTCCAAGGTAATTTATTCTTGTTACTTGATGTCCAAGTGCTTCTCTGAGGTTTGCTACAAAATTCCCTGGTAACCAATCAAAATTAGTATTATTATTACTCAAAATGGTAAGAGTTCTCTCAGTCATAATAATAGTTTTGTTTTGATACAATCTGCATTCCCTCCTCATTACAAATCCAATAAAATGTACTGTTCTACCAAATTTCTTGCTGAAATGAATCAGACTGTTAATTCTTTTAGGCCCTGTGGGGGTTCAGTGCACTTGGAAGGTACTGTATATTCTTTCATTGTTATACAGAAAATAAACATAATATTTTGGGTTTATATGGTGCTCTTCAGCTGACCGTGACAAAATGCTTTTCAAGCCTCCATGTATCCTCACAACACCTCCGTAGAATATATCAGTCCCCGACCCCATTTTTCAGATAGGCAAACAGACACAAACAAGTTACATGATTGCCCAAGTTCACCGAGCGTGTCAGTGGCAAAGCTGAGAAAAGAACCAAAAACTCATGACCTTCCAGCGCTGTGCTCGAACCACCACAGTATCTGTAAACAGGCTGCATTCCAACCCAGCTCCTAACACATTATCCCACAAGACAGGGTCCAGTCTTAACCCCTTCCTGAAGCTTGCTTTTAATGTTACTGTAATTAAAATGCAAAAAAATCCTCAACCTCATCTTTCTCCTGAGCTGGGCTGTTCTTAGGATTTTTCCTTGCTTAAACTTCTGTGTCCATGCCTCTGGTTTCCCCTGCTTTAAAGGGGCTTAAACCTTTTTAGTTCCGCGCAGGAGTATAAAAGGACCCATTTGGTCTGATATCAAGGTGACTCAGCTGCAGAGCTCCGTGTCTTTCTCCTGGAACCTTTATCCTGACACCATGTTACATCATCCAACCATAATTTTCTATTAGATTCATTCATTCTATTCAGTTTATTTCATCCCTTTTGTGTAGACAGTGATCTGTAGGATTATTCTGGGGAATGGTCCTCCCCACAGGAGATGGTGTAAGACATCTTGTATCACTTAGCTAACAATTATATTGGTACAGAATGGATGGATGCAGTATTAACTCAATAGATGAAGTGCAGACAGTTATCCTTGTCAGTAAACTAGTACTTTATACACTGATATGGGGAAAGAGAAAAAACAATGAAGCTAAAATTTCACTTAATAGTTTTTGTGCCATTGGAGTGTTGAGCAGCAAACTAACACACAACTATTCAGTTATGTACAGGAGTCAACGGGAATTTTAGCCCATATATTTGAGGGCAGAACTGGGCCCACAATCACCATGATAGCAACACTGATATATTGTAGTTAACGAATTACAAACAAACCTGATGTCAGACAACTTCTAAGACAACCGGACAAACCAGAAATGAAAGTTAGCCTTATAAGGACTCAAAAAATACCAACAAAGGCTTCTATCAGTGTCTTTCTAGGATGCCATTTTAAATCTCTAATCTGGGATTTCCTCATTTAATGCTCACAGTACTAAAACTAAGTAATGTGCTCATTAATAAATCTGCTGGTAACAGACTATGAGTTTTTGTTGTTTAAGCCCTTCCTTCACTGTTTAAGTGGTAGGAGGTTCTTACTAAACATAAGGTTGTCCTGACATGGCTTTTCCACTATAGGAATTAAATTCAGTATGATTTTCTATTGAACTCCATAGAAGAGATACAGAAGATTTTCTAGGCTGTAGTTAAATATGTGCTTACCTATTATTGTGGAACGCAAATGTCCTACATGAAACTTTTTGGCAATATTGGGTGAACTGCAATAAATACCCACAGTTAACATTTGTTCACTGTACAAAACATACAACTGCCAGACCATTGTTTCCCCTAACAAACATCCACACAGTTGCTACACTCTTCCCATGTACTGAAAAGTGCTAAAGAAAAACACAGTTGCCACCCTTTCCAATAAAATTCCCAGGCTGATCTAATTATGAGCTGGGATCCAGGTCCCAATTTTGCTCCAGAGAGCAAGGCATTAAAAAAAAAAAAAAAAAAAGTGTTGCCTTCCCAATTAGTATACAACTTTCAAATACAATCCTAAGTAGATAACAAAGCACTCACACCATGCTATGTCAATCTATAGAAATAATGCAAGTATGGATTTTTCACAACAGACCTTTACTTTTACACGATACCTCCCTTCCTAGGAGTAAATGTGATTCTATCGCAAGGCTCTCATACAAACCCCTACCCAGTATGTATGCCCTTCAGGGCATACTCCCTTACAAATACCTACCCCAAGTAAAGGCAATCAAGTATTATTATTTGCAGGGATTAAATTCAGTCGAACCCCACCAGAGCACTGGCAAATATTTTCAAACCAAAGCACCCCATACACACACTCCCCACCCCAGGTGAGAACAAGCCAGAGTGGTTTCATTTACTTCCTCATTTGTAAGTCAGAATCATTTAGGTTAATTAACCTCAGGGCATTTAAAGTTTACTTCTCCTGGACACTTTGATTTGCTTGATTATCCTCGATTTGCTAGTTCTCTTGTGCCCCCTCTGCTGGCAGGTTGTCCAGGTTGCAGCACAACGAAGATAAGGCAAATGAGTCTTTTTATAATTTTGAGCCAGATTTTCAGACTGAAGTTCATTTTTTGTGGACACAAAATTGTGCTCACAATTATTTGTGCCTGAAAAAAATACTCAGGCCAGGGTCTGAACATCCAACCCAAAATTTTAAGTAGACAACTACTTATTTCTGACTGGATAATATCTTTGCTGTTCAGATGCCAACCTAACCAGTTGGTGGAAGATGAACAAGTGAGCAAGCAAACCAGAGTACAGCTCAAATATCCTGAAATAAAGCGTCTCAACCAGGTATCTGTTTTCTTCAGGAACAAATAACTAGAGACACAATTTTGCACCAGTAGTTTTGTGCCTGCAGTTTAGGACATTTAGACATCCAAATGCTTGATTGTTCTTGAAAATCTTAGAGGTAGGCATCAAAGTGATCTAAATTGCAGGTGCAAATAACTGTTGGTGCAGAACAGCACTCAACAACTGAAGCTCAGTTAAAATCTAAAAAATGGAGGATAAAGGCTGAAAATTCAGCTTTAGTTTCTTCATAACAGAATTAATTAAAACGAAAAAGACTATCATCCTCCAAATTAGAACATTCTGAATGAGGGTCAAATCAAAGCTTGAACTATCACACTAAATAGTGAAGATATACTTAACAGTTCTAGGGAGGAAAAGGCCCCATATATGATTTATGTTGTATTTGCAAATAAGCTACCCATGTACTAATGTAGTTGAATACCATATATGTAAAAATGCAGCAGTATCACCTTTGTTATTAAAGAACATAAGGTATTTTATTGATTCTTGTAAAAGGACTTCACCCATGTACTCACCTAAACTCAATTACTATCTTTCTTCTGGGAAGCGTAGAGAAAAGTTCACTTTTTATTCCATATTTTGAGCCATCTTTAAATACCTGCTGCAACACAGTCTAAAAAGCAAAAAGGCTTGGAAAAGTACTTCATTGACAGAAAAAGAGCAATTAACAAAGAATTTTTTTAATGTTTTACTAATTGCCTAAGAGCCTAATCCTGCAGCCTTTATGCATGTAAGCAATTCCACTAAGGGTTATAGCTGGTTCCACACTCAGCCCCATAGCATTTTAATATGTCCGTCTGTAACAACAATTTTTGAAAACTCCAAATTTTCAGGGAATTTTCCAGGCCCCACTGAGTTTGGTGAAAATCAGAAAACCAAAAAAGCCTGATATGCAGTAATATCGCTATTTGTCACTCCGGTTAGAGGGCAAAGGAAGAAACTTCAGAGGTAGGGTTAGGTTAGGATTAGTGGGCCCCTGAGCCCACAACATTCTGCACCACCTTCCATTTTGCATCTTTGTCTCTTGAAATTATGAGGGGTGACTAAAATACATTGGAAAACATTAAAAAATTGAGATTTTTATTTAATTCAATATATTAAAAAGGATTGTATTAGCTCAGTAAACATATGTTTTTGTATCTACTTATCTGTAACAAAAATTTAGCATGTTGGGCTACAGATACTGGGCAGGCTTGCTGAAGGGCATATGGTACCGTAACCATACGAAATGACATATCCATGAATAGTGAAGATTTTAACAGGGAATATGAGGATTCCACAGAAACAGGTAAAGGCCGCTAACGCAGAAACACAGAAACGGAATTGCTCTTCAACAGAAATATTTTATGCTCTTATAATGGCACCTACAGTATTACTATAGTATCAGGGCCCATCCCATTAGATAACCATAATTACAATAGGCCAATGGTCTCATTTTCCTGTCCCCTACTTAAAGGGATTTGGATCTATGTTTCCCCCCCCCCCATTTCCTTCTCCGTCTCTTTACCACACTCCTCCTCTCTTCCTCATAACCTGAGTGGGGCATGATTATGCCCTAACTCTGCACTGAGTCTGGCAAAGCTCACACTGAAGTCAAGCAGTCAGTGGGCATTGTGCATGAATAAGATGTGCTAAACAGGGCCCAAAGAGAGGAAACTTTTGATTTAACTGACAATCTGACCAAATCCTGCCCCTTAATCAGCTCTGAAAGAAGAGCCAATAAAAATTTGATAGAACAGTCACACTAAATTCACACATTGTTAAGGTAGATTATACATAACCAGTTTAAAATTAAATGATAATTTTATGGCATTTGTCACTATGTTAATGTTTTTCATAGGATAAGTTAGGAAATAAAAAAGGATCTAATCAGTAGAAGTGCACATAGCACTAATAGCTAAGAAGCAGACTGAATGAGAGTATTCTTAATTTCTATTACATACAAATCGATGACCACAACGTAAAAGTATTCAGCAAAAGTCTTTACAGGAAAAGGCAACTTCTTGGGCTTCACCAACATAGATGAGAATTTTCATTTCCCCAGGACACAGGCAATCAGTTTTCCAAGACAACCACCTGTCAAATCCACTGCTCAGTCTCTGGTTTAGATTTTCAGAACTATATGGTGCACCTAGCTCTATGAACTAGCTGAGCAACCAACCGACAAAAGGACTTTTGAGTTTAGCTGTACCAACCATCCATCTATCTCCCTAAGGATCTTAAAACAAGGACCCAGAAATCAGCCTACTTTGGGATAATACTACCAATGATGAAGGTGAGTAGCCAACTACCCTCCAGCAAGTTATTGATTTAACATTTAAGCTGTCTTTTCCAATTAGCCACCAGTCTTTGAAGAAGAGACACTCTTGTAATAAACCATAATACAGTAAAATCTAAAGAGCAAAAATTACAACTGTAGATGTCTTTATAAAATAGTATTTTCCACCTTTAGCAAAGGTCTTGGAGCACAAGAACCAAGATTAAATATTTGACTTGCACACTTTAGGACCTGACCCTAATTTAGCCTTTAAAAGGAACAGGGGAAGAAGAAAAGTAAGAATTATCAAGCCGTGTCAGAGAAACTACTTCCTTATATTTTTAAGAAGAGATCTTTGTGAACCTGATTCCAAATTATCAGCATGCATAATAAAAGATAGCTGTTTAGTCAATCCTTAGAGACAGGGAATATATGCTTTTCAAACAGAAACAATGAATGTTTTGAATGTAAAGTTCTACACTAAGACTACAGTAGATGTTTTTCATTTCTATGTAGAGGGGCTAATTTTGTCATTATTGTTAATATTTTGCATGTATTAAAACACTTACCTTTGCTAATAATTCCCTATTTATTGTGAAGTTCACTGTTCCTGGACCAGTGCTGATTTCACTCACTACTGTATCACATTTTAGCTAAAAAAGACACATGAACAGGTGAATAAATCATTTTCTTCATTAGACATGCAATATTATATTGGACAGAATCATTTAGGATGGAAGGGATGTACAGTGTGCCACTAATAAATCCATCCCCTCATAGAAAGGTAGACTTGCGTTCATTATTTCCAAACCATCTCCATCATACTCCACCGCGGCAAGAGGCAGAAACAGAGTCAACGGCGGAGTGGCGGCAGTTCACCCCGCGGCCACTGGGAGCTGCGGGCAGCTGTGCCTATGGACAGCCCGTGTAAACAAACTGTCTCGCGGCCAACTAGTGGATTACCCTGATGGGCTGCAGGTTGCCCACCACTGATATAGCCTCATCTGCAATGTCCAAAACTAGTTGCCTCATCTCAAAAAGGATATTGCAGAACTAGAGGGGTTCAGAGAATAGTAATATGAACAATCAGAGGGCTGGAAAAACTTTCATATGAAGAGAGATTGAAAAGACTGGGCTGTGGCTATCAAGACCATTCAGATTTATTAAAATTAATGCAAAATTTTTTTGGAAGGGATATTATATCATGCTTCAGGATTTAAGCCAGTCTCTGACTATTAGAGATCAGGATGAGATATAATATAAAGGGCAGATTATCCCACATCTGCCTTCTGAAGGAGTCTTCCATTTTCCTTGTATGCATCTGGTACTGGCCTCTTTCAGAAATCATGGAGGTACCATCTGGGCTTAGAGATTTATTGCATTTTAAATCATCTAATTGCTCCAACTGCTCTTCTTCTGTCACCTCAACCTCTGAGAGCACCCCATCTTTATTACCAGAAAAGATTCAGCATAGGGATCTCCACAACATCTCAGAAATGAAGACTGATGCAGAGAAATTATTTAGCTTTTCAGCAACGTCTTTACCTTCCTTATTTCTCTTTAACAGTTACTGATGCAGCAGACCAACTGATTCTTTTGCAGGCTTCCTGCTTCTGATGTATTTAAAGTATCTTGTTGTTTGTTTGGCACCTTTAGATATCTACTCTTTGAAATTAATTTTGTCCCTTCTAATTTCTTACTATCTTACTACATCCCTCCTTAATTCATGCTCCTGTTTTCTGGCTTCACTAGGATCAGACTTCCAGATTTTGAAGGCTTTCTGGATGGTTCAAATAGCCTCTCAAACCTTACCATTTAACCATACTGGTTTACTCCTTGCCATTCAGGTTCTATTTTGGCAGCATTCATGACTTGTGAGGGTCTATTTTTTTTTAAAGGAGCAACCATGCCATCTCTAATTTACTTCCTTTATTTTTCATAGGGCCTTTTTGCCAAGCCTCCTCATCTAATTGAAATCTCCCTTTCTATAGTGTCATTGTGTCACCTGTGTGGTGCTTTACTTTCCCCTTGGATGTTGAACCTTACTGTATTGCGATCATTCTTACTTAATAGCTCAGCTACCTTCATTTTTTCCATTAACTCGTGTGTTACTTAAAACTTTATCAAGAATAACCTCGTGTGCTCTAGAACTAGCTGTTCTAAGAAGTGTTCCAAAGAATCAAGACATTGTTTCTCTGAACTTTATCCTACTGTGCCAATTAACATGTGGGCAGCTGACGTCTCCCACTAGTCTCATTTTGTTAGATTCTACTTGCCTCTTTGGTGTGTCTCAAGTTTGTGGGCTCAATTTCTTATTCTTGATCTTGAGACCAGTTGTACAGGGCTACTTATATTTTTACAGCTTAGGAATTATATCAATAGAGATTCAATTGCATGGTCCTCCTAGTTCAGCATTTCTCATCTCACTATAATCTATGGAATACTTGAGACACAGCTTTATTCTCCCACTTCTTTGGCCCAGCCTATCCTTCCTGCATAGTTTGTAACCAGGTATTACAGTGCCTCTAATGGTTTTTGTCATTCCACCACTTCCCCATAATACCTATTATATCAAGAACCTTGTTGACTGCAAGGCAGTTTATTTCACCAATTTCTGCTTCTAAACTTTTTCCATTTGTATACATTTATAGTCTTGACGAGGTGCCTGTTTTTATCTAATCCCTTATTTTGACACTTTGCTGATTTTATAGAACGCATATCTCGGTGTTCTAATACCATCTCTGTTCCAGTTCAGTTGTAATTTGCCTTCTACCCTTCTTAGATATACAGATACTTAAGTGTGCTTTTAAGCTGCCTTAAAACCATTTTAACTGGCCACTGGAGGATTCTCCATGCATAGAGGTATTCTTAGGTGGTGTACAGCAGTGATATTGGCTCCCACCAATCTTTTGTTGGCCACCAATGTAGGAGATTGGGTGTACTCCTTTATACTCAGCTGATCCCTGTCGCAACCCTAAACCTATGCTCAAACATGGTGTCTGCATGGCCAATTGTCAGTCAAGGGGTCACATTGGTGCCGTGTACAACACCGTAGTGCTGTGTGCTACACTATGGTACAGTGTGCAACATTAAAGTGATGTGTGCCTATTCTCGAACCTTCTGTCTGGTCAATTGTGGGTCAAGTTAGTGCCATGTGCAAAAGAGTAGCGTGTTGTGTGCAAAAAAGTAGTGTGCCGGGTGCAGATCCTGTTTACGTAGAGGGCACCAGCTTGGAACCTGGAAGGAGAAGGAGCTAGGGACCAATCAGATGCTGACACGAGTAAGAGCCTTCAAATAAAACTATGTCTCGCGCCAAAAATGGCAGGAGTATCCGCATGTTAGCTGAAAGGCCTGATCACTCTTTCAGCCAGGGTCTCCTCCGGATTTTGCCGGCTCGTGTTGTGTCGTTTCATTTTGTTTTTTGGATTATTTCCCACCAATTCGTCATGCTCTTGGTGTCTGTACTGCTGGTCAGCTGCGCTTGGAGTGTGGTACGTGCAATTTAATTTCTATAAATACTCTGTTTGCTTAGCCTCTTCCCTTTTTTCCCTTCCCTTACTTGGTGCAAGGTTGTGCATACAGTATATGAGAGCCAAATTGTATTAATTGCTAGTGTGGTTGGTGGGTGTATTTTACAATATTCGGTTAATGAGTGTACAGTTTACTTAGTTTTGTGTATCTGCTCTGGTTTTTAGTGAGTAGTTGATCATAGATTGTTTGGTTTCTTGTTGTTGGATGTAAATAGACTGTTTCAAGTTGGGTATGGTTTTATTCGGATAGTATTCCTAGTTGATAGATTACCCTTCCCTGGCCCAAGATGTAACTTATCCCCGTTAATAAACAGCCACGTGGTTTGAAATTTCAATCTGTCATGTTTTGATTTTCCTCTCTCAGTCAAATACTTACTCGAACCTGCATTAGTCTCGTACAATCCCCAGCTACCAGAATAGTCTCCTGAGGCTACAGGCAATCAGTGTCAATCAGAACAGGTTTTAGGCCTTTGTCTCTTCATCTATGAGCTACACAAAGCACTCCTGGGCCACAGTACCTGTTACATCTTCCCTCAATCATCTCATCTCTTTCCCAGATCTTGTCACTTTCCCTCAGAGCCTCACTAGCCAAACTTCTTGTTTTTGCTGCTTTTCACTGAACTCCCTCCAGTCTGTTGGAAGTCTAGTGTCAAAACTGAATACAGTATCCCAATAAGGCCTAGCCAACACTCAGTCGTTACTTCAGTTGTTTTTACATGTGACACTCCTCTATCAGTATAACTCATTCTTAGTATTTACTTGTTTTGCCATAAAACTGCACAGGCAACACATTCAATCTTGCACAACAACGTCCTTCTGTAATATTTACACACAGCTTTCTGTGTGGGTATTATGCATATTAGTTTACATTCACCTTTAGTGAATCTCCTTTTTTTATGGTAATCCTTTCTTCCAGTATATTAAGATCATATCCTATTATAATTCTATTTGCCCAAGTATTTGTGATACTTATCAGCTTTGTATCATTTACAGATTTGACATAGCCTCTAAACCATTAAGAAGAATATTAAATAGTATGGACTCAGAATGGACTCTGTATACACTTTAGACATCACCTCTCAATGTCACAGTGAACAATTAATTACTCCCATGTTATTTTTGTTTAAAATCAAACGGCGACATCATTTTATAGTACTCTTATCTAACCCTGTTTCTCTAATTTACCATGAAGAGGTCATGTTTAATTGGGTCAAATGGCTGCTGTTATGTTACACTCACTCAAATGGGTGCAACTGTCACTGGAATCAGTAGGAGCTGTTTGCGTGTGAGTACCATTTTCTCTAAGGAATTTGCTACATTTCCTTTAATCTAATAAGCTTGTTATTGTATCAAATAAAGAAGCTTATTGTGCCAGAGTACCTTCTCTGCTAGCCTCTGAGTTTGAAGCTGAAGATCTGGCTTTGAACGATCACTAGACTTGTCCTCTATCACAGAATCCACAAAGAGCTGGAAATCAGCAACTGGCCTAGAGAAAGACATAAAATATTGAGATTGGGTAAAACACAGTTTGCTGTTACTAAAATCTATTGAAATGCTGGGGAAATTTACTAAATGTTAATAGTCCATTTTAGAATGGAATTATTCCATTTCAGCATTCACTCAAAGGTTTCATGTCAAACAACAAAAAGCATCAAACATGTTTTGCCTGTTCCCAATATCCTTTGAGAAGAACCACAAGAGCATATCACAATTTCATCTGAGTAATAATGGAATTTTTAGCAGATATTTTTCCAATAACCACTTGTTAATTTCAGTAACTGCTAAAAAGGAGTATCAGTACTTATTAGACAGACCAGTGAAAAGGTAAATGATATTGGAGACAATTGTCGACTAGTGTGCGTAACCTACACAAGCATAAAGAGCATGAGGCTTTTCCTGTTCAATTTAAAGGAGAAAAGGCAAAACTGAACAATTTATGATATCTGAAAGATACTGGCTAAGGAAGAAATATTCAATAATGCAATCACACAGCCTGTGGAAAAATACTACTTCCCTAAAACCATTCAGAATGTCTGTAATCTTCAGTGGTATTCAAAAGCCAAATCTAATAAGCAAACAATATTTCACAAGTGTATAGTGGGCACATTGCCTGTGTGACACAGACTGCCAGACTTGAGGAAATTAGCTAGATTCCCAATGATATCATAGGATGGAAAATGCAGTTGTGTTAGCATTTTTCGATCATCTCACGCTAGTGGGGTATAAAAAGTAGCAAAGACTACTTACAGAACAGCTGAAGTATAGGTGGAATTAGTCGGTGAGCTAGTTTAAAGGAATCCTTTTTCCTTTGCCAGGCAAACTGTCTTGAGCACAGGTTAAGGGAATGGTAGTAGACTCTCCCATCCCAACTGCTGTGCTGTATGCCATGTGCTCGTAGCGGCTCCATTTTGGTGATGCTGTTTTTATTTAGGGCCTGATTCTATAAACATTATCACAGTAAGGCTCTGATCCAGCAAAATACTTAAACATATAATTAAGTTAAAGCATGTGAATAGTCCTATTGACATCAATAAGACTACTCACTTCTATGCCAGATAGTAGGCATTTGTAGGATAAAGAAAGAATTCTAGGATTCTTCTAGATTGATACTATTGAACATGTGTCTAGCTATAGAAAGGCCCAACCTACTGTGATGCATGCATAAATGTGCAATTAACATTTTTTCATTTCCCCCAATTACTATATTCACCTTGTACACGATTTGAGGACATAACACCTTAAATTAAGAATTCTTTCATTTGTAATAAAATCCAATTTACTTTTTGCATCTATCAGACAGGAGAATGAAAATCTATATGAATGTAACTTTTATTCTAATCAGTTTAACTTTCAGATTTTTAGTGCTGTAATATTTGCATTTCAGGCATTGCAATGGGATATTTATTTCAATTGAATTTTTAAGTATCAGAAGTGATTCTGTTGGTTTTGAGATTTCATAAAAACTTGTTTTTAAAAAAATTAAATGGTGAGCCAGATTTAAGTTAAATGTTCCTCTAAAATTGACTGGGATTTAAATATAAATTATAATCTTCATCTTAACCAATTCCGTTTGATTTTCTCTATTCAGATTTTCCTAAAAGCTCACTGAGATCCTACAGTATTAAGCACCACATACAAAAAATATTTTATTAGAACATAAAATGTAAACACTTTACCGTTTTTTGGAGACAGGAACGGCAGATATTGAATTTATCAAATTTTCTGGTGGCAGGTTCAAAACTCTTGAAAGCTAGATTTGAAACAGATCAAAACTATAATAAGAAAGATTTTCAATGAAGTTATTCCCTGTTTAGGCTCCAATGCGGATGAGACATACATTTTTATAAATTTATTACCATCCAGACTGCTGGCAAAAATGTTAGCTGAAGCTATTTTAAGGTCAGTTTTTAAAAATGTGTTACAAACAGAGCCAATCAAAAAACATAAAGGGTGCTTTAGAGAAAGCAGTACTAATCAAAACTTGCAGCTCTAAACCCCTTTTATTTGTAGAAGGAAGACTGCAGAGATCTGTTTATTGGAATGAAAAAGATACATTTTATTTTAATATAAACTATTTATTGCCTGGAAGATGAATGATAATCAATTGCTGACCCATCTTAAGATATTTTTCATGAGGGTAACTGAATAAGTGGTACCTTCTGTCATACTGGGTTATATTTTTGCCCTAGTG
Source organism: Gopherus evgoodei (assembly GCF_007399415.2). NCBI lineage: Eukaryota > Metazoa > Chordata > Testudines > Testudinidae > Gopherus > Gopherus evgoodei. The sequence goes on from NC_044324.1 coordinate 77,331,963, forward strand.
GAAGCAGGGGCAATTCTAATGAAGTCAGTGGAGCTGCATCTACTAAGGATGAACTTAGCCCATGGTGTGAAGTTCCCTGCAAAAAACATGCCAACGAACAGTGGCTCAGAAAAGCAGCAGACACAATTTGGAAAGCTAATTCATTAGAAAAATCAGATTCCTTTTGTGAAAAAAAAATCATAAAAATACAGAATATTCTTGTGACTACAATTTTCATTTGTTGATAATAATCATTTAACAACGTTAAGTGAAAACAACCCCCCTTCAGTTTGCCTCAAACTGAAATATGATGAGCAAAACTGACAGAACACTCAAATTTACCCCGGGTCAATAAGAAAACATTACATTGGAAAAAAGAAGAGATGAATAAGGCACTTCAATGTTAGGAATAAAATTTAAAAATCTAACCTCCAGTTCCCTACTCTAGCCAATGAAATGCAGCTCAGAGGCAGTAACAGAGTCTGAGAGATTAATGTTAACACTTTAAAAGCCTTTGGGAAATCAGGGGAGAGTAGATTTTATTTTTAAAGCCCTAAATGGACCACTCCAACCTTTCTCACTGTTCTTGTTCCTTTCTTTCTCTATTCTGTTGCCTGCTAATTCTGCTTTTTTAACATCAGTCTGTTTTCCCTTCTCACACAAAAACCAGAGCTTTGTCTCCTGCTGTTCTGAGAAGCCTTCCAATATCTTAATTTTATCAACTTTGCATCTCTTTACAATCTCAAATTAAATCATGTGCTTGAGTTATACTTTTGAAATCTGGTACATTCCTTCTTCACTGTAATTACAAAGAAAAAAAAGATGGGAGCCAACATTCTTTATCAGATATCACGAAAAAGTCATCAGTCTAATAGCCACTTCCTCGTAAAGGGTGGGTGGCTGTCTTCTAATAAATATGAACTGTTTTGTTATACTATATTGTATCATCTTGAACACTATGGCAGTGCAAGATACTGTATTTATGGTATTATATAAATGTAGTGCTTGAAAAATTCACTCAACACTTACTAGCCTGAAAACTGAATGCGCTAGCCAAGGTGAAAAATCCATGTCACCATGTCCCTGAGACAACACTCTCTGCAAATTAAAGGATTAAACAGTTTACTGTTCACTTGCTATATTTAATTTTAACACATCAACTTTTTAAAAGCAACTTTCTAAGGGATTCTCTGCATGGAGAATTATTCCAGAATAACTATTCCTGAACCAATTCCAAAATGGATTAAGATGACTTGAAATAAGGTACTTTCATTCTGGAATAAGTATGTCCACATGTGGAGTTAATGAGAAATAGTTAATCCACTTTAAATTCCACCCCCCTGCCTTATTTCGCATTAGCTTTCATATGTAGATAAGCACTAACTGAGTTTTGCTTTTGTTTCATATTTTCCTTTCCTGGCATCACTCCATGTTCCCCTCTCTTCTTTCCTACAATATATTTTCCTGTGTTGTTTACAGTGGCTTTTCCTTTCTTTCTTTCTCCCTCTTTCTATTCTTTGAAAGCTCTAATTCTTCTTCCTAATTTATCTACTCAATCTTCCTCACACCCTCGACTACCCACACCTTCCCTAACATGAGAACATAAGGACTCATACATGGGACTTAAAAGCTACCACATACTTAACTGCCAGGGACTAGACCGAAGGACTTAAGTAAAATGAGGGGCCACACCACCCAGGGACACCACCCAGAAAAGAAGCCATCACTATCTGGACTCCTACCATGATGACAAGGATCCATCATGGTGGGAGCTCAGGGGCTCCTTTTACTATAGCCTCCTTCATATGACCTGGATCTGTTACAAAGTCACATGTCAAATGATAGTGGACAACATTAGGGTTGCCAATTTTGGTCAGACATATTCTTGGAGGTTTCATCACATGACGTAATCTTTAATTCCTGGAGACTCCCTGGGCAATCCTGGAAGTTTGATAACCCTCAACAGCATCCTCTGCTTCAACTGGTTATGATTCCTTTTTTTTAATTAAATGACAATAAAACATGATACCAACCAAAACTGATCACCACAAATTAATCTGTCTCTGAATAACAATGGTCTTCTAATCACAAAGCCACTTCTTGTTCTCAGTGCAGTTTCTTCTTCAGTGGCTAACTCAGTTGCCAAGGAAGAGCTTCCACCTGGAACCGTATTTGCTGTCCTTAGTGGTTTTCAATGCCAGTGATTAGGTGGGCATGTGTTACTTTTGTCAGCAGCATTCCAGATGTCCTGGTTTTCTTTATAGGTCTTCAATTCCCATTTTAGAACTGATTCTCATACATAGTTTCAGATATGACCTCGGTGCAGCTAATAAAACTCTTACAGTGAGTGGATGGTCAGAAGGTGAAGCATGAAGTAGAACCAGTCTATCTAGGTGTGACCTTAGACCACACATTGAGTTACCATGCCCACCTGAAGACGACAGCAACTAAAGTTAAGACGCGTAACAATCTTCTTAGCAAACTGGCAGGTTTATCATGGGGTGCTCGTGCTCCAACTTTGCAGATGTCAGCTCTTCCCAACTTGTATTCGGTGGTGGAGTACTACGCACCAGTTTGGAGTCGATTGTCACACACCAAACTGGTGGAAACGCAGTTACTTGACACCATGAGTATCATCTCCAGCACCCTGAGTCCGACCCCACTCCCATAGCTCCCAGTTCTGAGCAATATTGCTCCTCCTCATATCAGATGAAAGGTTGCCACTGGCAAGTTACTGGAGAAAGTATGCGCCAACTCAAACCTACTGCTGCACAATGACCTTTTTAAACCACCAGCTGCACATCTGCCATCACATCGCCCATTATGGTCTCATCCGCCACGCCAGGATGTTAGGGCAGAAACACTCTGGTGAGAGGAATGGATATCTGTTACAATCCCCAACCAGTCCCTTGTCACCGACTCCACAATTTGCCCGCCTGGTTCTGACCCTCCCCGTTGCCAATGGTCCCCATTGAACAGGTTCCAGACTGGGCAAGGTCTCTGTGCAGCCAATCAGTATTGCTGGGGTCTTTGTGACAGCCCTTTCTGCAGCTGTGGTGCACCACAGACGATGATGCACATTATCGATGAATGCCTGCTGACTAGGTTCAGCAGTGGCCTAGAACTGCATCATGCCACTGAAGATGTCATCACTTGGCTAGCCAACTATGCACTCGCTAAATAAAGGTAAGTGGATGCCAACCTCTGTCGTTACAAAGGCTAAGTCTACAGCACATGCCACTGGTGCCACCATGTAAGGTACGTGTAGTGACACACTACAGTGACAAGCTGCGCAGCTATACACATCAGTGAAATACTCTGGGGGAGCTGCCTGTTGGAATTATTATTACTAAGGCTACATTTTAGTCATGGGTATTTTTAGTAAAAGTCATGGACAGGTCAAGAGCAGTAAACAAACATTTAAAGCTTGTGACCTGTCCATGACTTGTACTATATACCCCTGACTAAACCTTGGGGAAGGGGGCGGACAGGAGTGCTGCATGGGCGTGGGGGAAGGGAAGGCCGGGGGGCACTGCAGGTGCTCAGTGAGGTGGGCGGGGGGGGCAGGCAGCGGCACGCAACCTGGGACCCCCCCTTGTGTTGACGGGTCTGTGTTTGGGGCTGGCAGGCTTCCTACTCAGCTCCACGGCCTCCCAGAAGCAACAATATCCCTCAGCTCCTAGGCAGAGGCACGGTCATGCAGCCCTGCATGCTGCCTCCTCCCCAAGTGCCGGCTCCACAGCTCCCATTGGCTGCGGTTCCCGGCCAATGGTGCTGGGGGGGACGGGAGTCTGAGACTGCCTCAGCACCAGCCTGTGCAGCTAACCCAAGGGCTGCCCAAGCCACTCAGGCAGCCCCAGGCCAGCCACATCGGCAACTACAGAAGTCACGGAAAGTCACAGAAAGTGACTTGCGTGACAAACTCACAACCTTAATTATTAATAATACAAGGTATCACCACAATATCAATATAACCATAAATACCTTTATTAAATTCCAAGGCTGAATGGTATTTATCCAAACGTGCCTTAAATGCCTAAGCAATAATTACAACCATACAGTAGCATGAAGTTATAAGCATTAATCAGCTGCTTATAACAGGACTGGACCTAGGACGCTCAAACCCATGTTGGTTGGCTCCAACTGAACAGCAAGTACTAGCAAGGAACTTTGAAGATTTTACCCTTTTATACCTTATAATTGGAACATACATGACTATGGTCACTGCTTCTTGAATTCCTTTCTTTGTTAAAATCAGTTAGAACCATCTTGATAATTGGGGCTTTTTTTCCAAAGAGTTTTCTCCTATCTTATCAGTTACCTTTCAGGTCGTTTTTCCAATGAAGCCACATTCCAAGCCCAGTATTATCAATTAAGCATAGCACCTTCCAAGGCCATCCCACGACTGCTAAACACTGGCATTTTACATAAACTGCAAAGCATATATATTATTTACCCAAACTTATTAAACCTTTTATATACCTTTCTAACCCTATACTGCTGGAACCATTCTGTGCTGCTGGAGTCTTTCACAGTAGCAGAGAAAGGCTCTGGCAGCCTGCTGTGGCTACTTTTCCTTCTGCCAGAGCCTTCCTCTGCTACTGTGAAAGACTCCAGCAGCAGGACACTACACTGCTAAAAAATAGCAGTATAGATGAGGGAGGCACTGCTTGGGCATGTAGAGTTGTATTGGGATTCAAACCCTAAGGGTGCCAGTGTGTCTTTACTCACCTAAGCAGTGCCTCACCATCTAACATTGCTATTTATATTGGCAAGTGGGGGTATGCAGTATATATACCCTAAACACTGCTGTAAGAAGTGTGTGGTTTATACGTACCCTCAGTGTACTAGTAACTGAAAGCCTATACTGATGCATGGGTGTAATTAGTAAAGTCATGTGTCTAAAAAGCCAGAAATGTCTGAGAACTTTCACACTGGACAGTAACAGACCACAAATTCCAACCGTGGTTGAACCTGGTGATATTTCTAAACAGAAAGCTCTCGAGTATGCTTGTAATTGTTTCCATTGCTTCACATTGACTGTTCAGATACTTCAGGTTTTAGAGTGACAGTCCTGGAATCTTACACGATACATTTGAAGGTTCATCCCCACTCCTCAGTCTAGTGAAAGAAAGGAGGCGTCTGTGTGTTCACTACTCTCATCCTGGCCACAGCACACATTGGAACAACATAAAACCTGACCTGATGCTTGACAATTTCACTTCTGCCCCTAGGGATCTGAATAGCAGTGTATCTGATCAGTCTCAGGACTTTGTCTATGTGAAAAAAAATAACACCAGTTTAACTGAAACTGGTGCAAACACCTAATAGATGCTCTTATTTTGGTTTAAGAGCATCTTTTCAAGGTTTAGATTAAACAGATTCCTTTAATCCGTTTAAAATAAACTGAAATATTGGATAATGGACCCTTCAGCCTCGAAGATTGGCTGGAAGTTGAAGCTTGACAAATTCAGCATGGAAATAAGGTACAAATTTTTAACAGTGAGGTGAGGGTAAGTAACTAATGCATCAATTTACCAAGGGTGGCCGGGGCATTTTCCATCACCACCCATTTCCAGAGCAAGACAGGCTGTTTTGCTAAAAGGAGAGGCTGGAGTTCCAGAGCAATGAACCCAGAGAAGTTGTGTGGTCGATGCCAAGCAGGGGGTGGGACAGAAGATCATAAAATAGCAGAGTTGGAAGGGACCTCAGGAGATCATCTAGTCCAACCCTCTGCTCAAAGCAGGATCAATCCCCAACTAAATCATCCCAGCCAGGGCTTTGTCATGCCTGACCTTAAAAACCTCTAAGAAAGGAGATTACACGACCTCCCTAGGTAACCCATTCCAGTGCTTCACCACCCTCCTATTGGAAATTTTTTTTTCCTAATATCCAACCTAAACCTCTCTCACTGCAACTTGAGACCATTACTCCTTGTTCTGTCATCTGGTACCACTGAGAACAGTCTAGATCCATCCTCTTTGGAACCTCCTTTCAAGTAGCTGAAAGTAGCTATCAAATCCCCCCTCGTTCATCTCTTCTGCAGGCTAAACAATCCCAGTTCTCTCAGTCTCTCCTCATAAGTCATGTGCTCCAGCCCCCTACTCATTTCTGTTGCCCTTCGCTGGACTCTTTCCAATTTTACCACATCCTTTTTGTAGTGTGGGGCCCAAAACTGGACACAATACTCCAGATGAGGCCTCACCAATGTCAAATAGAGGGGAATGATCACGTCCCTCGATCTGCTGGCAATGCCCCTAATTATACATCCCAAAATGCCGTTAGCCTTCTTGACAACAAGGGCACACTGTCGACTCATATTCAGCTTCTCATCCACTGTAACCCCTCGGTCCTTTTCTGCTGCCTAGCCATTTGGTCCCCAGTCTGTAGCAGTGCATGGGATTCTCCTGTCTCTGTACTTGTCCTTGTTGAACCTCATCAGATTTCTTTTGGCCCAATCCTCTAATTTGTCTAGGTCCCTCTGTATCCTATCCCTACCCTTCAGCATATCTACAATTCCTCCCAGTTTAGCGTCATCTGCAAATTTGCTGAGGCTGCAGTCCATGACATCCTCCCGATCATTAATGAAGATATTGAACAAAACCGGCCCCAGGACTGACCCTTGGGGCACTCCGCTTGATATCAGCTGCCAACTAGACATGGAGCCATTGATCACTACCCGTTGAGCCCAACAATTTAGCCAGCTTTCTAGCCGCCTTATAGTCCATTCATCCAGCCCATACTTCTTTAACTTGCAGGCAAAAATACTGTGGGAGACCGTATCAAAAGCTTTGCTAAAGTCAAGGAATAACACATTCACTGCTTTCCCCTCATCCACAGACCCAGTTAGCTCCTCATAGAAGGCAATTAGGTTAGTCAGGCATGACTTGCCCTTGGTGAATCCATGCTGACTGTTCCTGATCACTTTCCTCTCCTCTAAGTGCTTCAGAATTGATTCCTTGAGGTCCTGCTCCATGATTTTGCTAGGGACTGAGGTGAGGCTGACTGGCCTGTAGTTCCCTGGATCCTCCTTCTTCCCTTTTTTAAAGATGGGCACTACAGTAGCCTTTTTCCAGCCACACTGGTCCCATCTAGGTTTATCATCAACCATACGTGTCTGGTTCAAACCGGACTCTGAGTGTCCACACAGCTTCTTGCGCCAGTTTAACTCCCCGGACTTGCCACCATAAGACCGTGCACGGCCCAGGCCCCAGGAGCGGCCGCGGGACCCCGGGCTGCCTGGCAGCGCGGACTCGGGCACGCGAGGGTCAGTTACACGCACATCCCACAGCTCAGCGGGGGCAGGGCCAAAGGGGAGTTTAGGAGCCGGGGGTCCGAGCGCTGGGGGGAGGGGCAGTTAGACAGCCGGACGGTCCCAAGCACATGGATCCCGGGGAGGAGGGGGTTGGACCATGTGCAGCGGCCAGGAGAGTCTCTGAACAGGGGACACGCTACCTGAGAGGCGATGCTCCTCCGAAAGGGACAAGCCGCCATGGCTCACATCAAAGGAGCCGCGCCTGCACCCCCGTCCCCACCCCGCGTAGACTAGCCCAGAGGGGAGGAGCCGTTCCTTCATGTCGCCGCTGAAGGGAGGGCGAACTGTACAACTCTCGGAGGGGTGAGCAGCTTCCCCCTCCCCCCGCACCGGTGTTTGAGGCGGGCCGCTCGCGGGGAGGAGCGGCAAGAGTGGACCATCCCATTGTGTAAAAGAGGGGGAAGTAGTTTTCAAGTTCTCTCTGAGGCTGGAGGAAGTGAACTCGCCCTGTTGTCGAAGATTTGCGCATGCGCCAGTAACTTCTCGCGCGCTCGCTCGAGCGGGCAGAGGTGCTGCACAGGGGAGTGTGAGGGGGCAGGATGAGCACGAGCTCCGTCTCCAAGGTGGGTAGGGGAGGGGGTCACTGACCCCGCGTGGCAGCCCTGCGGCAGCTCAGCGCCGGGATCGAGCCGCCGGCCCAGTCAGTGGGTCGGGGCGGCTCCCGCGGCGCGCTCTGTGCGGGCTGGGGGAAGCGGGTCCGCTCCCCGCCCAGGGCGCTAGGGACTCCGCCGCGAGAGCTCGGCCAAGAAGGAACCTGGAGTGGAGCCCCCGCCCCGCCCGTGGGGCTGGAGTGGAGCCCGCTCTCCTGTGGGGCTGCTGGCCCGACCCTGGGCGGGTAGGAGGCAGGTGTTACAGCAGGGAGGTGGGGCTCGAGGCTCGTGTGCACTGGGGGGGGGGCCTGTTTGTGTAACCCCTTCCCCACGGGACACCCGCCCCCCCAGCCGCCGTACGTTCCCCGGGCCCTCCTTCACCGTTAGAGCAGGAGCGAGCAGTGTTGACTCCTTTTGTTGTGCCTCTTTATAGCAGCCTTGCGTTTGGTTTTTTCTTGTACTCTAAATACATATACTGCATCTCCAGAAACACTCACAGGGCGCAGATGCTGTCTGTACAGCCAGATTGTCTTCCACAGAATTGGAGCAGGTGCAGAACTTTATTCACCTGACTAAAGTCAAATAAGTTCTGGCAGGACCTGTCCCTGACACCCAGCAACAGTAGCATGTGATATGCAACAGAGGAGATATGTACAGATACTATGTCCTGCTGCAGGGAGGAGTGGGATAGAGACCATGGGACTATGTAGTTTTTATTTTGCTACAGGAGTGTGATTAATATGCTGCCTTGCTATTCTGTCATGTACATTGTGTTAGACTGTGCAGAGGTTGTGGGTGATATTGGAATGAGAGGGATGTATACAGGCTTTGTAACAGTGAGGAGGTGGATATGATATAGGGCCTGGGATATTATTTATTCATAGTCTTTTATACCACAGAATATCAGTGTGCTTTGTTAATTAATGATACTGATTATTGAAAACATACAGACTTCTAAACTTATAAGCAACCCTACTATTCATAAAAGCGTGTGTGACCAACAACCATCAATTAAGAGAAATCAGAACAAAACTAAAAGCAAAATAGTGTTCAGTCCAAAGTATGGACTTAGCTACTATGATCCCTGGCTTCATCCCCACAGATTACACTGTTACAACTCATTTTACTTGTGGATGAGGTACAGGTCCTACCCTCATGCAAAAACCAATCTGTTAAGCATCAAAATCAATGTGAGTACATTATTTCAGAACTCCATGCATGCCACTAGCTCCTAGTTTTCTTCAGAACTGAATTTGAGATCAGACCCTAGGACCAGGACTTTAAGTCACTTGAAGTTTGTGGAAAGACTCCTATTGACTTAAATAGGCTTTGGACCAGGGTACTAATCTTTACTTTGCCTGGTCTAGAATTTGACTCATAAAGATTACCTAACTGTCCATACCAACCAAAATCCAATGCTTCATGTGGACAGTGTAGCCAAAGATTAATTTTAGATATTTGGATGTTGGGTTCAATGGAAAGTCCTGCCCCCAAGCTTGACCATTATCAAGATCCAAGTCTTATCTTTTCATTAAAGCTTTCCTGCAGTAAACTCCTATGACCAAAACAGCGCTAGCAAGAGATGAGGGATAAGAAGACTGAGGCCATGGCTACACTGGCGCTTTACAGAACTGCGACTTTCATGCTCAGGGGTGTGAAAAAAACACCCCCCTGAGCGCTGCAAGATACAGCGCTGTAAAGCCTCAGTGTAAACAGTGCCGCAGTGCTGGGAGCGAGGCTCCCAGCGCTGCAAGCTACACCTGTAGAGGATGTGGAGTACGTGCAGCGCTGGGAGAGCTCTCTCCCAGCGCTGGTGCTGCGACCACACTTGAAACTTCGCGCTTTGAAGTGCAAGTGTAGCCATACCCTAAGGTGTGTAGGGAAAGCGCTGCAGTGTGGCCACACTGACAGCTACCAGCGCTGCAGTGTGGCCACATTTGCAGCGCTGTTGGGAGTGGTGCATTGTGGGCAGCTATCCCAGTGTTCAAGTGGCTGCAACGTACTTTTCAAAAAAGGGGAGTGAGGGGGTACGTGGGGGAGAGAGAGAGAGTGGATTTTTGGATCTGTCAGCTCCCTGCGTTGCAAGTTCTAAGGACTGGAACATACACATCACCAACCTGCAGTCAATTTAAAAGTTTGGAGCCCTTCCCCCAGCCCTCTCTTATTCACTACATGCAAATTATGCACTCCTAAATAGCCTTCAGACCACATAAGCAGCTGCTCAACACAGACTCCCCTCTCCCCCTCTGCTGTGTGACTTCTCTCTTCAAGCAAACAGCTGTGAACCTTCCAAAGCAATTCCCCTGCCTGCCTTCACTCGCTCGAGCAAACAGGAGCTGTGTTTGTTTTTTAGATAAGCGGCTCTGGGGAGCTCAGAGTTCAGCCATTCTTCTGGTTTGTTGTGAGCAGGCATTCTGAGATACCTCCTAATACCCTGGAGGCCAATAACAGCGCTTTTGGTGGCCACACTTGATGAGCAGCGCTGCATCACCAGTGCTGCAATCGTTACACCCCAAGCAGACCAGGTGTACAGCCAGCGCTGCAGCCAGGGAGTTGCAGTGCTGGATGTGCCTTGCAGGTGTGGACAGTTAGTAAGTTGCAGCGCTGTAAACCACCACCAGCGCTGCAACTCTTCAGTGTAGCCAAGCCCTGGGATAGGAACAGGTCTTATCTCTCTCACCCCTGGTTTCTTGTCCCAATCTCCATTCCTCAGGCTTCTCATTCTGTTCCTTGTCTTCTTGCCCAGCAAGTCCTATTCCTCATCCTCCAGGATTGTTTTATGTCTTAGTCCCAATCTCTTGCCCCTTCCCATCTAACCAGTCCCAGCTCTTTGTCCAATCTCTCTCTCTCTCCTTCCTGTCCCCACTGGCTCCCAGTCCTAGTCTCCCTCCATGGATACTTCATCCAAGCTCAGTCTTCTCTCTACCTGGCTCATTGACTCTGTCGTTTCCCGTTTTTGCCCCCGGATCCAAACTTCTTGTTTGATCTTAGTTTTCCCTGAACTCTGCAAACTGGCTCCCACTCTCTTCCCTTCCACTGTTTCCCTCATTGGTTCCTAGTCTGCTTGCTCAATAGATTCCAGCCTTCCCTCTGCTCCCAGTCCCAGCCTCCTTGCCCAGCCAGTCCCAGTTTCTCTCCCACTTTCAGTCTCAGTTTCATCAGATACCTTGTCCAGTCTACTCCTTTTCTTACCCCTAGTCCAGCTTTTCTATCCTCTGTTTTTGAATTGGATGGCTTACTCTTCTAGCAGCCTGGGTGCCAGCAGAGCAGGCCGTTGAGAATATGTCTAACTGCAGTTTGAAACCCGTGACTGGCCTGACTTGGGCTTATGGGTTTGTTTAACTGTGATGTGCTTGGGCTGGGTCTGGGACCCAGTGAGGTAGGAGGGAGCATGCTCAGTCATACTATGGAGATGGCACATATGCAGTCTCGAGGTCCACATGAGGATCTGTGAGAAGCTCAAACATGCTTAGTGAGAATGGAATCTTCAGATATATTATCTGCTGAAATTGAAGAAGTCTTAACTGAGCATAGGTGAGTTGTGATTTTTCAGAGGCTTGCAACTTGGCCAAATTTGGGTAAATTTTCACAGGAACAGCAAAAGGCCCATCCCTGGAAAAGGCACTCTCCTGCCACATTTCAAGTCCCTGTTCCACAGCATTGGGTCACTAGAGCTATTCAGAGGAAAGGTTGTCAGAATTTTTTTACTAGGGCAAAAGAACGTATTTTTCTCTAGCCTAATTCTCAGAAGCAGCTAAACCATTTTAGCTGGAATTTTCCAAAAAAAAAAAAAAATCAGAATGAGGCAGATACTAGGCCTGAAAAATTTCAGCCCAAATGGGTAAAATTCACAAAGTTATAAGCAACTGAAAACGGAGTCTTATATTCGGAAGTGTCAGACAACCTTAATAATAGTATGTATTTGGCCTATGATACCTACACAATATGTATACACTGCAGCTGTTAGCATGCTTCCTAGCACGAGTAGATAGATGTGCTGGCTCTGTGCAGGCTAACCTCCTAAAATAGCTGTGTGGTCATGACAACTCAGGCTCACCATATATGAGAAAAGTAGCTAGGTGGGTTTATACTCGGGCAACTAGCCTGAGCTGCTGCCTGCATTACTGTGGCCACAGTACTATTTTTAGCTCAAGCTGACAGCGTGTGTCTGTCTACCCATGCTAGGAAGCATGCTGTCAGCTGCAGTGAAGACAGATCCACAGAGGGAATGAGAGCATGTGAACCCCTTTGTGTGATATTCTCTGTTCTATAAATCACCCATCAAAGGGGTTATCAGGTTCCCTCCCACAATGTAACAGTTTTTTTGTATCTCCTGTGCAGTATATCAAACACACTCCAGTGATTACACACACTTGTGTGCATACCTTCTGCTGCTGCCCATTTTATGTGGATTATCCTGATGATTTGTGTGTGTGGTGCTGTAGTGCTTGTGACTGATGTAACACACTTTGTCTGCTGTACCTTTTTCATTACACTTCACATTCTGACCCTGCCAATGTTAGTGACATCTTAAAATGGACAGAAGTAAAACTGATATGCAGCTGCACTGAGCACTAGCTCTGCTGCTGCAGATGGAGATTGTGCTTTTTTTTTTTTTTTTTTTAAACACAAATCTGGTTTGGCACTTCCTTCTGTTGCCATGGAGCACTTCTCCTGTGTCCCTCATGAGACTAATATTGGTGATCAAAGATTTAAATGAAATAGTGTTTGCTGTCCATGTACATGTATTATTTTAAATCACTCCTGTATGTCTCTTGACTCTGAATTAAAAGTCTAGATCTGGTTTAAGATTAGGTTTAGGATTGTGGCAGCTATTTACAAGGGGGTAATGGTCTCAAAATTGAATCCAAAATTTGGGGTCTTCCTCCTCAGCTATGTGTTACTTGGCAGTAGGTCTGTAGTGAATCCTCTAGAGGACTGCAAGGTCCCTTGCTTGTGGCATCTGTCTTCTACAGTGGTTCTCCTTTTTTCTTTTTACTCTGTAGCCTTGTATACCCTGACGTTTTTAGGGCAATCTTCCACCATTGCATGGGCAAATCTGATTTTTACCATCATATCATCTTGACTTGTTCTGATCAGAGTTAGATGACATGGGTAAAAATGCCAGTGTAGATCCCTCCACAAAGGCCTTTCCCAGCATTGTATGTCATCTCTGTGAGAAGAGGATTGTATTGCTTCTCTCTGTTGTCATTGGTATGATGGGAACCTATGGTGTTTCATGGTGGGGCATTGAATCCCTACTTCATGTTTTATAGGGGTTGTACTTTATCGTGTTTGTTCCGTTCTAGAAATAGCAACTTAAATTTCCTTTCTTTCTTTTAAGACCTGTTGGAGTTTTTCTTTACTTCAGGGAAATTGAGTCTGTACTCACCAGGGAATTGGTGGGAGGAAGAAATCAGGGGAGATCTGTGTGTGTTGAATTGGCTAGCCTGATTTTGCATTCCCTCTGGGTGAAGAGGAAAGTGCTTTTGTTTCCAGGACTGGAAACGGAGAGGGGGAGTCACTCTGTTTGGATTCACAGAGCTTGTGTCTGTGTATCTCTCCAGGAGCACCTGGAGGGGGGAAGGGAAAAAGGATTATTTCCCTTTGTTGTGAGACTCAAGGGATTTGGGTCTTGGGGTCCCCAGGGAAGGTTTTTCAGTGGGACCAGAGTGCCCCAAAACACTCTAATTTTTTGGGTGGTGGCAGCAAGTACCAGGTCCAAGCTGGTAGCTAAGCTTGGAGGTTTTCATGCTAACCCCCATAGTTTGGACGCTAAGGTCCAAATCTGGGACTAAGGTTATGACACATGTTTTATAGGGGTTGTACTTTATCGTGTTTGTTCCATTCTAGAAATAGCAACTTAAATTTCCTTTCTTTATTTTTCCTTTCAAGTTACATTTTGCTGTTATTTTTAAACGCACTGTCTGATATATTTTGATGTCCTACTTTTTTTCTTTTTAGGAACTATAATCATTTTTAACCACAAACAGCTTTGTATTTTTAAAATGTTTTTTATAAATTGTGAAACCATGTGTTATTTTGAAAGTCTAGCTCTCTCCTTTGAGAAACGACTTGTTGCACCATATTGTAGTTAGTCATTTTCCCAAAGTAAGACATCACCTCCCCCACTCCAGATGTTTTGAAACAAATCTAATTAGGACTTACAGTTTTAAATATATTCTGTCTTCCTTTCACATAGATATGCTGTAGCCTTGCTACTTCACTCTGATATTATCAGATTTTGTAAGCCAAGCACAGTTGGTGAGCAGGTGCTTAGAGTGGAAACCTCAAAGGGAAAATTCAGGTGCTGCAGGAAATGGTAAATTCAGTAGGTGATACTCTCCCTCTGAGTCAGTACTGAATGTGCGTCTCCTGCATGATTTTAGGAGAGATTGGATCTCGAGAGAGATTATCTTTCAGGTGAGATATAAAATATAGGTCCTTACCACTATTGTTAAGAGTGGGGGTGCTGCCTCTATTAGACTGGCCCAGTTTGAGTAGTTAAAATATTTAATTTCCCCTGCATGTCAATTGGATATGATATTCCTCACTTCCTGTCTTAAGATAATATGTAGTTTTGCTGTGTACTGTTTCAGTTGGTGTGGTTCACCCTAGCATGAGTGCATGGTAGGTGAACTAAAGGATTTCTTCTCTTGCCAATACACTTTGGAAACCCATCTGAATGAAAACTGTTATGTTGCACTTAACTGCATAATCCAGTTATGCATAAAATGGTCATGATCTGACCTGACCAAATTAGACTGCATAAATTACTATTCTGGTTAATATCATGATGGTTTATTGTATGCCGCATTACAAATTGAGGTTCTGATGTAGCTTTCTACAGTGAAACCATTCCAAGTGAATACTCTGAATAATCATGGTATTTTATTATTTTTTTTATCCTTCCACTTTTTTCAATAGCTTTTAGTATATGTGGTAGCATATACCACTGGACATATACAAGAGTACTTATAGATTAATAGAGCCGTAGAGTTTAAAGCCAGAATAGACAAGTAGATCATCTAGTCTGGCCTTCAGTATACCACGGACCATTAAATTTTACCCAGTTACCTTTGAGCCCAATAACTTGTGTTGGGTTAGACAGAGCATCTCTCCTAGAAATGCATCTTGTGTTCAACTGAAAATATCAAGTTATGGAGACTGATGTGAAAACTTACACTGCTGTTCATTCCATTGGGTAACTGCAGAGTCTTTATGTAAACATTAAAGTAGCAGTCAAAATTAGGCACATAAGTTAACTACTAAATATCATTTATGAATTGTGTGCTCTTGCGTGGTGTTGCATGGAATGCAGCTATGCTCGGAAAATTCATGCACATTTTTTTTCAGCATTGATGCATCTGCACTGGTGCTACCAGTGAGGGAAACTGTTGTCAGCTGAGCAGCCATTTGTACCACTATCTCATTTAATCCTGCTTATACAAAATTGTTGGAATCCCTTAATTAACCTGTGATGGACCATCTGAATAGTTAGTGCTCTGAGAAAAGCTGGATGACAAAGTTTACACCCAGTTGATGACCTTGCCTACATTTTTTAAGAGTTTGGTGGTATAGACATACCGGTAGAGCTATATCAGCAAACCTACTATACCTCTACTGGTATGTCATGTCAGTAACATTTTAAAACTTCTAGAATTTATAATTTAGTTCCTTATGAATTTTAATGTAAAGTTGCAATAGCACAAGCTTCAAATTATTTTTTACAAAGCATCCAATTGATTTAAATCAATGACTTAAAAAAAAATTACATGATTTAAATCATCTTGATTAAAAGCATGTACTCAGGTGTCCAGCACTGCAAGAGAATATTTAAATTATTCATGTTTTAATTGAATTTAAAATATGTTGAAATGCTGTGTTCGTATTTAGTTTTTTAAACTGTTTTAAAACAAAATCTAAAGTTTGGGCCATAAGTGATTTTATTAGAAATTAAAACATTTGGTATCTGAGAGCAGGGGTGAATTTGCACATACACAAATGCATGTGTATTTGCATGTCTAATTTTCACTTGCAGTTAGTCTAATAGTGCCTGTAAATAGTCACTTTGGCACATAACTTGTCGTGTGTGTGTCATATTCATATGTGCAATGAAAAGAGAAAAGTTCATGATTTCCTGTCTGATGTTTGAAAATTAGGCTTTTTCTTTTTATATGTATTCCATCTACTTTGAACTGACATTGTTAATCAGATATCTGTTTTTACACTGCCTGTTACAATTTACCTTTTTGAGAAGTAAGGGAAGTTCTTTCGCTCCGGGTCAGAATCTTCTAGTCTAGGTTTAGTAATCTATCTTTGGTTGTGTAGAAGTTCCTATTTGGAAATATAGGACTTGACATACAAAATCAGACTATCTATTTTAGGTATTTCTGTGCTCCCCAATACTTTAGTGTCTGAGCACCTCACAATGTTTAGTGTTTTTATTGTCACAACGCCTTTGTTGGTGGGTGTTTATGCATTACCCCCATTTTACTGATAGGGAACCGAGGCACAAAGAGACCAAAGAGACTTGCCACACAGGACATCTGTGATGGAACAGAGAGTTGAACCTAAGTCTACCAAATCCCAAACTAATGCCTTATCTGCTGCAGAAGCCTTCCTTTCTTGGAACTGTGGTCCTTTTAATCCAGCATCCTCTATCTCACAGTGGCCAGTACCAGATGCTTCAGAGGAAAGTGCATATAACCTTGTATTAGACAGATGTAGGATAATCTGCCCTCCACATTCTCCTCCTAATCCCTAATAGTTAAATATTGGATTAAACCCTGAAGTATGAGGTTTAATATCTCTTCCAACAGCATATGTTAGCATTAACTATTACTTTGTATCCATGTAAACATCCAATCCCTTTTTGAATCTTGCTAAGGTTTTGGACCCAACAGCATCATTTAGCAGTGAGCTCCACAGTTTATTTACATGTTCTGTGGAAAAAAATAGTTACTCTTCTTGGCTTTGAATTTGCGATATTTTAATTTCATCAAATGCCTTCTTGTTCTTGTGTTACGTGACAGAGAGAACAGAAGTTCTTGATTTACCTTCTCTGTATCATCCATCATTTTATGTCCCCTCTATTCATTTCCTTTCTAAGATACACAGTTTTAATATTTTCAGTCTTTGTATGAAGTTTATGCCCCTAATTTTTTGTTGTTGTCCTTCTGTGAGCCCCCTTTAATTCTGCAATAAATGCTTTGAGATGGGGGACCAATATTGTACCCAGTATTCTAGATGAGGCTCTATTATTGATTCATATAAATGTCATTGTAATAATTTCTGTATTATTCTCCATCCTATTCCATGTGCATCTCAGCATCTAGTTTGCTTTTTTGATCACTGCTGCACATTTTTTGATCACTGCTGCACATTAAGCAGAGGTCTTTATTGAGATGTCCACAGTGACACCCCAAGTCCCTCTGCTGAGTTGATGGAGTTAATTAAGATGTGTGAATAGTTATTTTGTTTTTATCAATGTTGAACTCCTTTTATTTTGTTGTACATTCACATGTTGGTGTGGTCCCTCTGATGTTCCTCAGAGATCTCTCTGCCCTTGACTAACCTAAATTACTTTACCTGCAAATTGTGCCCTCATTGCTGAACCACATGTTCTGGCTCATTAATAAATAAGTATATTAAACAACATTGGACCTGGTACAGAATCTAGAGGTGCCCCACTGTTAACCTTTTGCCCTGGTGAAAACTGTCTGTTTTTTTCCTACTTTTTTGTTACATGTCTCTTACCCAGTGTTACAGAGGGAATAATAAGCCCATGAATGCTACCCAGAGCTTTGTTGAGGCTATTCCCTTGAGTTCTTTTCCATGGATGATTTATAAATGTAATCTTAAATCTATAAATATGAGGAGGAAATTCCAAGTGTTAATAGAGTGGGCTCTGCTGCTTTTCACAAGTTCCAGGGCTTTTTACTTTTCATAATCACTGTGAAATTATTGAGGTGTTGTGTGTATGATTGAATTTCTGCCTCCTTTTGAAGTTAGCCAGAAGGGAAACACTGTGAACCTGATTATTCACTTGCTTGTATCAATTTTTATGCCTGTGTAACTTCATGGAATTTAATGGATGGTGCTTTACACCAGTACTAGTGAGAGAAGACTCAGGTCCTATTTTTCCCACTAAGGGAAAGTCTGCATACACTTTGAGTATCCAGTTTGGTTAAATCTGTGTATCTTCATGGTGTGGATACTCTTAAATCACACTGATCATCTAGTTTCATTTCTTGCATAACACAAGCCATATAATTTTGCACAGGAATTACTGTGTGAAACTCTGTGGCCTGTGGTATTCATGAGGTCAGACTAGATAATCATGATGGTCCCTTCTAGATTTAAATTTTTTGATTTTTATTAAATTCGTTTGAGTGCCTTAAATTGATTTAGCTTAATCAATATAAGGCACTCTTAAACTGATTTCCGAATGTCCACACTAGGGTATTGGAGTAATTAGCAAAACCAGCTTCTAAGATTCTTACTTTTGTACTGGTGGTCGCTGGGCGCCTGACCAGCAGCTGCCCTCTCCAGCCACCCAGCTCTGAAGGCAGCATAGATGTAAGAGTGGCAATACCACGATCCCTCTAAGGCCATGTCTACATCTAAAATTTTGCAGCGCTGGTTGTTACAGCTGTATTAGTACAGCTGTATAGGGCCAGCGCTGCAGAGTGGCCACACTTACAGCAACCAGCGCTGCAAGTGGTGTTAGATGTGGCCACACTGCAGCGCTGTTGGGTGGCTTCAAGGGGGGTTCCGGGACGAGAGAGCAAACCGGGAAAGGAAACCAGCTTCGCCGCGGTTTGCTCTCTCGGTCCCGGAGCCAGCCAGCAAACCGCAGGGAAGGAGACCTGCTTGCTCGGGGTTCCGGGACCGAGAGAGCAAACCGCGGCGAAGCTGGTCTCCTTTCCCGGTTTGCTGGGTGGCTCCGGGACCGAGAGAGCAAACCGCGGCGAAGCTGGTCTCCTTTCCCGGTTTGCTCTCTCGGTCCCGGAACCCCGAGCAAGCAGGTCTCCTTCCCTGCGGTTTGCTGGGTGGCTCCGGGACCGAGAGAGCAAACCGCGGCGTTCCCGGTTTGCTCTCTCGGTCCCGGAACCCCGAGCAAGCAGGTCTCCTTCCCTGCGGTTTGCTGGGTGGCTCCGGGAACGCGAGAGCAAACCGCGGCGAAGCTGGTCTCCTTTCCCGGTTTGCTCTCTCGGTCCCGGAACCCCGAGCAAGCAGGTCTCCTTCCCTGCGGTTTGCTGGGTGGCTCCGGGACCGAGAGAGCAAACCGGGAAAGGAAACCAGCTTGATTACCAGAGGCTTCCTCCTTCCACGGAGGTCAAGAAAAGCGCTGGTAACTGTCTACATTGGATTACCAGCGCTGGATCACCAGCGCTGGATCCTCTACACCCGAGACAAAACGGGAGTACGGCCAGCGCTGCAAACAGGGAGTTGCAGCGCTGGTGGTGCCCTGCAGATGTGTACACCTTCAAAGTTGCAGCGCTGTAACTCCCTCACCAGCGCTGCAACTTTCTGATGTAGACAAGCCCTTGTGACCCCCTGCAACTTTTGGATCAGGACTCCAATCTGAGAAACACTGGTCTCCCCTGCGAAATCAGGATAGTATAGTGTAAAAGCACACACAAGACCAGATTTCATAGTCCGTGATGCGTTTTTCATTGCTGTGAACTCGGTAGGACTCTTAGTATTAGCCACAGTGGGAAATTTTTCTGAATTATTTTCCAGCTATAGGCAGTGCCTGTGTCTTTTATAATTTATAAATGAAAGCTTCAGGTTTTGTATTTTTTCTTTACTTTATTATGAGACATGCTTTACCTGCTTTCATTTTGTCTTAAAGTATCTGCATTGTTTCCTGTTGTGTTCTGTGTCACTAGTTGAGAGAAGAAGTATAAGGAAATGGGGGTGAGAGAGGGATTGTTTTCAGATCTAGATTCCAGGAGTCTTCATAGATCCTTCCAGACCCAGGAGTTTCTTCTTTTGTGGTAAAGCAAAGGTTTTAGTTATTCCCATGAATTCTGTGTGTTTTGAAAAGCTTGTATCATTTTTTTTATAGCGAATGTAGTTTTAGGAAGCAAGGTGAGTTAGTACTTACTTACTGTTTGCATATTTGTGGTTTACTACCACGCTTTGTTGATGATTTGTTCTGTTGTATTTTTTTTCTGCTACGGTGATCAACAGTGTAATAGTTAGTAGTATTGACATTTAAATGCCATCTTTCGGTTTTGAAGTTAACTCAATAAGACAAATGAGTTTGAACTGTTTCAAATTTTCTCTAGATGCAGGAAGACAACATTGCATTCCCGTTTTCAAGGTTGTCTTCACAATTTTGGGCTAGAAACATAACTTTTAAAAATTACATCTTGGATTTTGGAGCACAATTCTGCAGCAAGGGATAGAATCTGCTGCAAATTCTATGACTGCAAATTTGCATGATACATGAATACACAGGACCCTAAATGTAAATACATATAATATTTGAGTCACTGTATATCCTACTGATATATTGGTCTGCTCCTGCATCCTTCACTCACATGAGTAATCTTGAAGTCTGTGGGACTGTTCACAGGAGTAAGATCTGCCTGATTGTGCCCACGTCAATATCATCATTCAAAGTCAAAACTGATAAATCTTGAAAATATTCTCCTAAAGCTAGTAAAACTTGGTAATTACCAACTGGGATTAGTAAATACTAATGGGAAATTTAGTATATCCATTGGGAGTGAACAGACAATTACTGTAAAAGACAGCACAGAATGCTTTCCATTTGATTTCCATGCCAACTGTTCTGTCTAGCTGTCTGTGATTTGTTTGCATTATTTATTAATAGTGTTTTTATATTAGATTTGTAGTTACTGTCAAAGTACATACTTCAGTGAACAAAGTATGTCCCCAAAAATTGGAAGAATTCTTAGAGATATGTTATAGATGTTCATCTCAACAGTGCCACTAAAGAAAAGTTAATCTTTAACCTTCATCTTAGCAATTTGGATTTGCCCATGGTTGTTGATTTCTGCCTTATTTCAATATCTGAATTTTGCATCCTACTGTTCTTTGCATACAGTATAATTAATTTACTGCTTAGTCTCAGTATCCTTACATTTGTTTTTAAAGTGTTAATAGAGTAGCTCTTCCATGTATCAATTGACTTGTTTTAATTTCTTCACTTTATTAATTACTGTTTAGTAACATTTCTTGTCACAACATGTTGATTGGTAGATGGAGTTAAAAACCTATGGAAGGTAGAAAACTCCAGCCCAAGGTTCAGAGATGATGCTTTGGACTCTGGAAAGAACAAAAGGGGGATACTACTTTCCGTTGGCTTCCAGCTTGAAAGAAGAAGTGAAAGTCCAGATGGACTAATTTCTCCATTGCTGCAATCACAGAATCTTAATGTCCTTAAGATATTGAAAGGCCAGTTCAGAATTAACAAATGTTGTTTTATTGGATATTTGTCTTTTTCTGTTTGTTCCCTGTGTGTGTCGAGAATTCTGATGAGATGGAAACTCACTCTGAAGTTCACATTTTGCTTGCTACCCTCTAGGGCTGCTTTGTGTTTAAACCAAGTTCCAAGAAGAGAAGGATATCGTCATCAAAAGGTTAGTGCATTTTAGTATATATTGCTATGCTTTAGAAAGGATCACTTGATCCCATAAGCCTCAACTCTGATTTTATTCTGTAATGCCCACATATGGATTTTATTTACTCCCCAATGCCAACACAGTATTGAAGAGCTGTCATCTCTTTAGCAGCAGCACCCCAACTAGTTATTAACTGCTATGAAATTTCTTCATCTCCAGAGCTCTGCCTTCATTGCCTTCTTCATCTTCATAGAAATCTTTTTTCAGGAAAACTTTCTCCATACTGTCATAAACAGATATTTTGTCAAGCCAATAAACAATAACTGATAAATCAAAGGAGAACCATCATTGGTAGGCACTGAATATTTTTGCCTAATCAGAAATGATGCGTCATTCAGCATGCCAATCATATTTTACTTTGCTTATCTGATTTTGGTGAGTTAAGAGGTCAGGAAAAAGCCCTTTGTACCCCTAAGGTTCTTGTCCATTGTTCCTCATTATTTATGCTTTCCATCCGTCAGCCCCCATGTAGTATTCTCCATCTGAGAAGAACTAGACAAGACCGACTCCCCTTGGACCTATGACTAGTGCTGCTCAGTTCCTGTTGAAAGCAACTCAAGAGACATCCTGTCCTTACACTCAGGTTAAGCATGCTGCCTTGGCAGTACTCCTAATCCCTGCTAGCCCCAGAGCTGTCAAAAGGGGTGACAATTTGAATGAAGAAGAGTGCAAGAAAAAAAAGAACAAGATATAGCCAGATTTTAAATCTCATTGGAAAACAGTCTAGACTCTTTTATCACCAGAGGGATATACTGTAACCCCTGCTTTAAAATTAATCCAGAATGATTTTCAGGCCTGGCATGTCTGAAACCTCAGGAGCTGGCGATCGGGAAGTCTAACCTAGGTTTTCTAACTGTCAGTACAGAGCACTACTAGATAACTAAGACAGTGATTGGATTTTATCATGAGATAGACTTGGGACATCACAGTAGAATTTTTCTTTTACTGAAAGCTTTGTTTATGTTAACATTCTGCTAAATTAATCTTGCTAAAACTGATGTTGCTCCAGTTTAGCAGCCATTATGCAATATCACTATCTTGGGAATATTTCAATGAAATTTAATACAAATGTTAACTAATTTGACTGGTTTACAATAGCAAATGTTTAGAATAATCTTTTAAATATCTTTTTTGGGAGATTTAACATGCTACTGGATTAAGTGAAATATCCAGTTAATTGCCACATCCCTAGAAGGGTTGACATTCTCAGATTAAACCGATGCAATTTAATTGAGTAGAAGTCATCTATTTTTTTTAATTTATCTTTTTTAAACCCTGAGCTAAAGAAGAATCCAGGAGTCCTCAAATATACAAATACAAATCAGCTCTCCATCTTTTAGTTGTGCATCTTGTGGATCTGGCCATTGTTAAAAATATTGGCTGGTCACTGCATGTGTGCACATGCACATCCCCTTCTTCCATCATCTACTCAGGACTAGATTTTTTTTATGGTGTTTAGGTACCTAAAGATGCAGATATAGTATCTGGTGGAATTTTCAAAAGTGCCTATGGATCTAGTGCCCATTGGGACTTAAAATCCTATTAAAATCTGATTGAAAATCCCAGTAGGTCCTGAGATGTATCTTTAGGCACCTAAATATCTGTAAGTCTGTCCCTCAGTCCAAGACACTGATTTTGTTTACCTTTCGTTCTGGCTATTCAGAAAATGGACTCCAGGTATGCATTTATAGGTACAAGAGAAGGCCATGCATATGCACAGACGTCTATTAAGGCCTAAGAAATAGGCAGTGCTCCCTTGTTTGTATGTCCAGGTTTTTGGCCGAGTCCTGCAAGATGCTGAGTACTTTCAAATCCTGTTAACTTCAGCCAGAATTGCTGGTACTCGACATCTCTCAGGACCAGTTCTTTGTGCATACTTGCACCTCGCATCTGCTGTCTAGAGACTTGGGGAGGAAAAAACAAAATAATAATTTTGGTATGATCACACACACGTGGTGGTTTGTGTTGCTTTTAGTTAATTTAAAAAAAATAGATATGCAAGACCAAAGTCAGTGGTCACCAACTGGTTGATTGCAATCTCTGGTGGCAGTACAATGTGGCTGCCGCTAAGGCAGACTCCACACCACTCCTGGAAGCTGCCACTGCCGCCTTGGGGGCAGGAGGGCAGAGGTCTCCATCTGTGCTGCTCCTGCCTGCAAGCACTGCCCCCGTAGCTCCCATTGGCCAGGAGAGCTGGAAGGGAGGTGCTTGCGGAGAGGGACAGCGCACGGAGCCACGTGACCCCCTGCCCTCGCACCCTGGGGCCACAGGGTATGTTGGCCCCTTCCGGGAGCGGTGTGGGGCCAGGGTAGGCAGGGAGCCTGCCTTACCCTCGCTGCGCCCGCCGCCGACCCAGGAGCCGCTGGAGGTAAGTGCTGTCCAGCGAGAGACTGCACTCCAACCCCCAGCCCTGAGCCCCCTCCTGGAGCCACCACCTCATACCCCCTCCTGCATCTCAACCCCCAGCCCTGAGCCCCCTTCCAGAGCCAGCACTCCATACCCTCTTCTGCACCCCAACACTCTGCCCCAGCTCAGAGCCCCCTCTTGCACCCAAACTCTCTCCTACAGCTTGCATCCCTCACCCCCTGCCTCAGGGTCACCCCAGAGCACACACCCCCTGCCCCAGCCCAGTGAAGGTCAGGGAAAACAAGTGACGGGAGTGGGGAATGGAGTGACGGGAGCAGGGCTTTGGGGATGGAGTGTGGCCTTGGGGAAGGGGTGGGGTAGTTCCTGATCTTGGTCATAAAAAGGTTGGAGACGACTGGTGTAGGTGAACAATGAGATCTTGAATGGGGGTGCCATTAATCGCCAATAGTGATACATTCACAGGCGCACCAGCTTATTCATTTCTTACTCCTAAGGGAATTATGCGCCAAGAAATTTTAAATTGTGCGCATGATATTTTTTAATTCTGCACATTTTATTTGTCAGTAAGTGCTGCTCCAGCATGGCAGTCGGGAGCACAGGCCACTGGCTGCAGTGATGTGGGCGATCACCATGCAGCTCCCACTTCCCCCAGTACAGAGACTTGGCAGTGAGGCTGCACCTAGGGGGCGGGATAGCTTAGTGGTTTGAGCATTGGCCTGTTAAACCCAGGGTTCAATCCTTGAGGGGGCCATTTAGGGATCTGGGGCAAAATGGATACTTGGTCCTGCTAGTGAAGGCAGGGGGCTGGACTTGATGGCCTTTCGGGGTCCCTTCCAGGTGTGAGTGGGCAGTTCAGCCCAGCAGGATCCAAATGTGGAGGGGCTTAGTATGGGGGTAACCAGGTGTGTGGGGAGAGGTTTCTGTGTGAGGCAATTTGGATGTGGGTGGCTCAGTGATAGCTCTGGATGCTGAGAGGCTCAGTTTGGGGTTCTGGGTACAGGGGCAATGGGATTCTGTAGGGGATTGGGGTGAAGGTGGTTGGGGCTCGGGGGGAGGGTGTGTAGGTATGGGGGGATCAGTGTGGTGGAGTTCTGGGTGTGGGGACTTTTCGGAGGGGACCAGGTGTAGAGGGCTCAGGTTTGTCAGCATGAGGGTTCATTGAGCCTGCTTAAAGGGGGAGCCCCAGCTGCTGCTAAGGGGACGCTGCATGCCTGGCTCACACTCCTTCCTCATGAGTCCCCTGTCTTCTCCATCCCCCTCACTCCCACATTCCCTCCCTTTCATGGTATAATCCCCTACTCTGAACCTTAGCGTCCAAAAGATGGGGTACCAGCATGATTCCTCTAAGCTCAGTTACCAGCTTAGTACTTGTAGCGCTGCCACCAACCAGGAATTCCAGTGCCTGGTACACTCTGGTCCTCCCAAAGCCTTGCCCGGGGACCCCCAAGACCCAGACCCACTGGATTTTAACACAAGGAAAGTAAACCCTTTCCCTCACCGTTGCCTCTCCCAGGCTTCCCCTCTCTGGGTTACCCTGGAAGATCACTGTGATTCAAACTCCTTGAATCTTAAAACAGAGAGGAAAATTCACCTTCTCCCCTCCTTCTCTTTCCCCCTCCAAGACTCTCCCTGAGAGAGAAAGTAATCCTAACACAGAGAGAAATTAACCTTTCTCTCCCCCTTCCCTCCTTTCTCCCCACCAATTCCCTCGTGAATCCAGACCCTGTCCCCTGGGATCTCACACCAGAATAAAAAAACAATCAGGTTCTTAAACAAGAAAAGCTTTTAAATAAAGAAAGAAAAAACAGTAAAAATTATTTTTGTAAATTTAAGATGGAATATGTTACAGGGTCTTTCAGCTATAGCCACTGGGAATACCCTCCCAGCCTAAGTATACAAGTACAAAGTAAAACCCTTTCAGCAAAATACAAATTTGAACTCCTTCCAGCCAAATACACATTTGCAAATAAAGAAAACAAACATAAGCCTAATTCACCTTATCTACCTAGTACTTACTATTCTGGACATATAAGAGACTGTATCAGAGAGATTGGAGAGAAACCTGGTTGCACGTCTGGTCACTCTCAGAACCCAGAGAGAACAACCACCAAAAACTAACAGCACAGACAAAGCCTTCCCTCCCTCAAGATTTGAAAGTATCCTGTCCCCTGATTGGTGCTCTGGTCAGGTGACAGCCAGGCTCACTGAACGTGTTAACCCTTTACAGGCAAAAGAGACATGAAGTACTCCTGTTCTATTAACCCTTAACTATTTGTTTATGACACTCCCCCTGCCCTGTTCCACCCCTTTCCTTCCCCACTGTCTCTTCCCTCCCATCCCCCCCTTCCCTCATTTTCCCCAGGCCCACTCCGGGCACTCGCTGCTGCACGGAATAGAATACAAGAAGGCTTCCAGAACACAGAAGAGGTGCAGGACTAGGACTGGCACTGGGACCCAGGAGGTTGTGTCTAACTGCAGAGTTAGGGGAGCCATGGAAAGACAGCTTCCTTCATTCAGCTGGGCAGCCCTGCGCTTGTAGAATGCGGGGGTGGGGGGGACCAAGTGGCATGACAGCTGCAGCGGCACAGGAGCCAGTGAACAGAGCTGCTAACAGGAGAGTTTCAGAGGGAGTGCTGTTGGAGGAGCAGGTTCTTATAGTTCGTGGATTGTATTGTGGAGTTTGTGTGTGAGTGAGTGTGTGTGCAGGCTGCTAGGGGCCGTGTGCTGGGAGCGAGGCTGAGCCTGAGTTGGGGGCGGGGCTTACCTGATTAGGGGTCCTATATAAGGAGCCAGGCACTCAGGCAGCGGCACAGGAGCCAGCGAACAGAGCTGCTAACAGGGGAGGTTACAGGGGAGACCAAGGCAGAGAAACCAGGAAGTCAGACAAGGGAAGGGGCAGGGGTCTGCCAGCAGCCCAGTGCTTGTTGGTGGCCTGTGGTGCGGTGCAAGGCGTGGATTGCCAGGCACAGAGTTGGAAGGGTATGATGGAGGCAGAGGCAGCAGGTAGAGACACACTGAGGATGACCGGATGCGGTAGCTGTGGCATGTACATGGTCCTGGAGGGGGCACCTGAAAGGAGTTTTGTCTGCATGAAGTGCCGCCTGATAGAGCTGCTGGAAGAAAAGATAAGAGGACTGGAGATGCAGGTGGAAACTCTGGCTGAGTTTAGAAGGGGGTTTGAGCAGATGATGGAACACAGACATGATGAGGTACAGGGGATAAGCTCAGACGAGTGGATAGAAGCAGGACCAAAGAACTCTGAGGAGGGGCTGCTGGGTGAGGAAAGTGGACGGTGGAAGCATGTGACTAGGAGAACCAGGCAGAGGAAGAGACGGGCCAGCGATGGAGAAATAGAACTCAGGAACAGGTTTGCTGAGTTGGAAAATGAAGATGGAGCACAGCAGGCTGTGAAGGAGAGAGGGCAAGGAAAAAGAGACGAGCAGCTAGTCCTGCAGAAGAAGGGGAGGAGTCAATGGAGGCGACACCAAGTATGAGCCCTAGGAGGATTGTAAGGGCGAATACAAATCGAGAGGACTTGCGGCCAGCTGGTGTGGGGGATAGACCGGAGAATCACACTGTTGCCAGGAAAAGGCAAGTCTACGTGATTGGAGACTCTTTACTGAGAAGAATAGACAGGCGTGTAACTAGACCTGATCGGGAGAACAGAAGGGTGTGCTGTCTGCCAGGGGCTAAGATACAGGATGTGGACCTGAGGCTGAATAGGATCCTAGCGGAAGCGGGAAAGAATCCGTTGATTGTCCTTCATGTGGGAACGAATGATATGGCTAGTTACTCGCTGGACTGTATCAAGGAGGACTATGCCAGACTGGGGAAGACGCTCAAAGAAATCGAGGCTCAGGTGATCTTCAGCGGGATTCTGCCGGTTCCTAGAGCAGGGCGACGAAGGAGTGACAAGATTATGGCGATCAACAGATGGCTCAGGCATTGGTGTTATAAGGAGGGCTTTGGGATGTATGGTCATTGGGAAGCGTTTACGGATAGACAACTGTTCACTCATGATGGACTTCATCTAAGTAAGGAGGGAAATAGAATTCTAGGATGGAGGCTCGCCGACCTCATCAAGAGAGCTTTAAACTAGGAAGTTGGGGGAGATGGTTGGGAGATGTTCAGGAGATCTCCACGCCGGAATATAACCTGGAGAGGGAAGTAAACAAAGTGAGAGGGGATACCCTTGCGGACCAAAGAATTGATCCAAGGAGGAATAGTGGAGTAGAAACCAGAGTAACGGGTGATGCTGGTGGTAGAAGGTCTGTGCATGACAGGGGAAAGAATGTAATTGACGCCAAACGCCAAAAATGAAAATGTCTGTACACTAATGCGAGGAGCCTAGGTAACAAGATGGAGGAACTGGAGCTACTGGTGCAGGAAGTGAAACCGGATATTATAGGGAATAACAGAAACCTGGTGGAATAGTACTCATGACTGGAGTACAGGTATTGAAGGCTATGCGCTGTTTAGAAAAGACAGGAAGAAAGGCAAAGGTGGTGGAGTAGCCTTGTACATCAATGATGAGATTAACTGTAAGGAAATAAGAAACGATGGAATGGATAAGACAGAGTCTGTCTGGGCAAAAAACACACTGGGTAAAAAAGCAACTAGAGCTTCCCCTGAGATAGTGCTTGGGGTGTGCTATAGACAACCGGGATCTGATTTGGATATGGATAGAGACCTCTTTAATGAAGTAAACACAAAGGGGAAAAAGACGGTTACTCACCTTTGTAACTGTTGTTCTTCGAGATGTGTTGCTCATATCCATTCCAGTTAGGTGTACGCGCCGCGCGTGCACATTCGTCGGAAAACTTTTACCCTAGCAACTCAGTGGGCCGGCAGGTCGCCCCCTAGAGTGGCGCCACCATGGCGCTCCATATATACTCCTGCCGGGCCACCCGCTCCTCAGTTCCTTCTTGCCGGCTACTCCGACAGTGGGGAAGGAGGGCGGGTGCGGAATGGATATGAGCAACACATCTCGAAGAACAACAGTTACAAAGGTGAGTAACCGTCTTTTCTTCTTCGAGTGATTGCTCATATCCATTCCAGTTAGGTGAATCCCAAGCCTTACAAAGGCGGTGGGGTCGGAGTGAAATGTGGCAGAATAAAACTGCCGAGCCAGAGGCTACAGCCTCTCTTGACTGCTGAACCAGGGCATACTGCGAAGCAAAGGTAAGGACCGAGGACCAATGGAGCTTCGCGACAGGTCTCGTGGGTAGAAACACGAGCCAGCAAGGCGGCAGATGAAGCCTGAGCCCTGGTAGAATGCACGGTGATGTGGCTTGGGGAACTATGAGCCAAATCATAAGAAGTGGGGATGTCCGCCATCACCCAAGATGAGATCCTCTGAGAGGAAAACAAGCAAGCCCTCCCTTTGGCCCGCTACCGGGGCAGAGCTGGGGCGCCTTAGGCAATGATTCTGTCAGCACAATATAATGCGAGCACTCCACAGATGTCCAAGGAGTGCAACGGTTATGCCCATTGCGTTGAGCTGTGGGTAACATGAAAGGCCAAAACACTTTAGGGAGGAAAGCCGGGTGCGGTCATAACTGCACCTTGTCTTTGTGGAACCTTCGTAAGAGCTCTGATCTCAGAGACCCGTCTGGCCAAGACTAGGTTGAGGTCCCAGGGCGGGGCTGGGCGGCGCACCCGAGGGTGCAAGCGCTCCAAGCCCTTGAGGGACCTCGAACCCATAGAGCGTGGGACACTGAACGTCCATCTTAGCCTGCTGGAAGGTAGGGATGGCTGCTGAGAGTATCCTCAGCGATGATACCGCCAGATCCTGCCGCTGAAGGCCAGAGGCAGGCCAAATAGAGGGGATCGAGACCTCAGCAGGAGCAAGATCGAGCGTACTGCAGCTGTAAAGGAAACGCTTCCACCTGGCTCGGTACGTTGACCAGGTGGAAGGCTGCCTGTCACCCCGACTCAGGTACGCAGGAGCCACCGTGAGGCGAAGAGGCTGCAGGTCCGAGTGACGAAGCCTGTCATTGCCCTGAGTGATGAGGTCTGGGCTGACAGGCCGAGCAACGTGGTATGTCAGTGCTGCCTGGACCACTCTGGAGTGATCATGATGATGCACGCTCTGCCCCTGCGGAGTTTGAGCAGGATGTAACGAACCAGTGGGAACAGTGGGAAGGCATAAGGCAGTTGGCCGTTCCACGGCATCAGGAATGCGTCCAAGATCGATTCCGAGGAGAGACCTTGGAAGGAGCAGAACACCTGGCATTTCCTGCTCTCGCGGTGAGCGAACAGGTCTGTGTGAGGAACCATCTCCACTTCCGGAAAGCGGGACGCCTCACATGGGGCAGAGTGATCACTCGTAAGACAGGAAAAACCTGCTGAGTCAAAGAGTTAAGACGTTCCGAACGCCTGGGAGAAAGGACGTCGCCAGCTCCATCGAGTGGGCCATGCAAAAGACCCGGAAATGGATGGCCTCCTGACAAAAAAGGGGGAAGGACTATGTCCCCCCTGAATACTTATGAAGCACCTGGCCATTGTGTTGGCTGTAAACACCGAGATACAACGGCCTCGCAGCTGCCGCTGGAACCCCTGGCATGCCAGGCGGACTACTCTCATTTTTGGGGCATTAATGAGGAATGCCAGCTCCCTAGAAGACCGAAGGCCTTAAGCTCGGAGGTGACCATGAGCACTCGAGCAGAGAGATGATGCGTCCGCCGTCAGGGGCAGTGAGGGCTGGGGCGGATAAAACCACATCCCTGTCCACACCAAGGAGGGAGTTAGTCACCACTCTAGGGAGCCTAAGGCGTTCGAGGGAACGGTGACTACCATGACCATTGGCTCCCCGTCCAAGCGGTACGCCGAGGTGGGCCGGACTTGGAGAGGACGGAGGCGGAGCTTGGCGTGTTTGGTTACAAACTTGCGGGCAACCATGGACCCAGGAGACTGAGACAAGAACGAGCTGAGGTCGTTGGGAAAGCCTTCAGACCTCAGATGATTGTTGCCATCGCCTAAAACCGCAGTTGTGATAAGCAGGCTCCGGCTAGGTAGGAGACCAAGATCGCCCCTAGGAAGCCCAACCTCTGCGTGGGAACCAGAGTGGATTGCTCTATAGTAATCATCAGGCCTTGAGCTGTGAATAAGACCGTGACGATGCCCACGGGCTGAGTGGTTTGTGTCTCAGAGTCTCCTCGGATAAGCGAATCGTCCCAATACGGAAAAACGCATATCCGACATAGCTACGGTAGGCGGCGACTATGGCCGTAAACCGGGAGTATTCACCGCTGGCTATAAAGCGGAGGCATCTCCCGTGCAGAGGGAAGATGGCATTGCGAAAGTACGCGTCCTTCCTATCCAGGGCGGCATAGTAGCCCCCAGGAGGCAAGGATGGAATAATGGTTCCCAGGGATACCATGCAGAACTTCAACCTTATCCCAAACCGGTTGAGTCCATGCAGGACCAGGGAGGTCTGAGACCTGTGTTCGAGTGGGTGACTAGGGCATAACGGGAGTAAAACCCCTAGCCCCTTTCGTCCGCTGAAGGGGGACAGGGCTGGAGCAATTTAAAGGTGGTACCTATGCTCCATCGTGCGCAGGACCCAGCGATCTGAAAGTAACTGGGGCCATGCCAGGAGAAAGCGGGATCAGGATCCCGTCCTGCGACTGGTACACCGCCCTCCGGCGAACCTTGGAAGGTCCGTCTTATGTCCCAGTGGTAATTGCGAGGGACCTTGACTTTGGCTTTTTAGGGGGCCTGACTTTTATCTGCGACCACCTTGGCCTTGCCGTTCTCCAGAGTTCTGCCTCTGGCTAGGCACAGAGTATGGCGGCTGGGGCCATAAAGGCCTGCGTTTGGTCGCTGGCGTATACATGCTGAGACGCATTAGGACCCTATTGTCCAGCAGGCTTCGCAGTCTGGGGCTGTCTCTGCCGCGAAGATGCCTTTACCAACAAAGGGTAAATTCTCTCCCCCGTCCTCCAAGACGGCAGCGAACTCCAGGTGGGAGGTTCGAGGGAGAAACTCCTCCACCCAGGTGCTATAATTATCGCAGCTAAGCAAGGCTTGTTGCTTTGCTACCCAGAGGTGCAGGGCCCCTGCAGAGTACACCTTGCATTCGCCAAGGCTCTTTCTGCTTCGGGGCTGGCGCCCGCTGGCCATCATATCAGGATCGTGGTCCTGAGCATAAAATCTGCGCATATGAGATGACACGGATGCGTGTCCGGACGGCCATGGAGGTACGAAAGAAGGCACGGGCCGAGTCTCTGACTCACTCGGACCTTGCCCAACTCGGCACCGGGGACCGGCATCGGGAGGCGTATCGGTACCTGGAACGAGATCCAGACCCGCAACCAGAACGGTGTCGGGAGGTCGACCGAGATCTCGAGGCTCGGAGAAGAGCTACAGGAGTCAAGGTACCTGCCCCGGTGCCAGATGTCAGAACGGTGCCGATAGCGGGTCGGCGAACGGGATACCGACCGGTGCAGCGAGTGTGACCAGTACCGAGGAAAACAGCACCGGACTGCCAGTGGTGTCCGGCGTGCCGACAGGACTTGGAGTGTCTGCGGGACCGTGATCATGAACGGTGCCGCTCTGCTGTACTGACAGGGGACAGTCCCTTGAAGAGACTGTATTACCCGTACCGGCGGTGCCCGGGTCAGGCAGCACTGACTCTGTCATGGCACTGAGAGCCCTCGCCGTTGGTAACATCTCCGGCGTGCAGGGAACAGCAGGCTCAACCACAGAGCGTACTGGGGAGCTGTCAGGCACCGGATTCGACGGCCCTCGTGGGGCCGGGATCCACGGTACCGAGGTCATCAGACTTCGGTAGGTGCCGGTGCCGGGCGAACCGAGCTAGATAAGCTGTCTGGCTGCGGTGCCGTCAGCACTGAAGCAGCGGGAGTAATATGCTCAACCACGGCGCGTGCCGGGGAGCCGTCGGGCACCGGATTCGATAGCCCTTGTGGGACTGGAATCGACGGTGCCGATGTTGTCGGTGCCTCAGAGGCTTCGGTTGGCATGGAAGCAGCCGGAGCAGGAGCTCAACCACGGCGCGTGCCGGGGAGCCGTCAGGCACCGGATTCTACGGCCCTTGCGGGACCGGGATCGACGGTGCCGACGTCATCGGTGCCGCAGCAGGTGTCGGTGCCGGGCGATCCGACTTAGACCAGCCCTCTGGCCGCGGTGCCGTTGGCACGGAAGCAGCCGGAGCATTAGCTCGACCACGGCGCGTGCCGGGGAGCCGTCAGGCACCGGATACTACGGCCCTTGTGGGACCGGGATCGACGGTGCCGACGTCAACGGTGCCGCAGCAGGTGTCGGTGCCGGGCGATCCGACGTAGACGAGCTCTCTGGCTGCGGTGCCGTTGGCACGGAAGCAGCAGGAGCAATACGCTCAACCACGGCGCGTGCCGGGGAGCCGTCAGGCACCGGATTCTACAGCCCTTGTGGGACCGGGATCGACGGTGCCGACGCCATCGGTGCCGCAGCAGGTGTCGGTGCCGGGTGATCCGACGTAGACGAGGCCTCTGGCTGCGGTGCCGCTGGCACGGAGCAGCAGGAGCAATACGCTCAACCACGGCGCGTGCCGGGGAGCCGTCAGGCACCGGATTCTACGGCCCTTGTGGGACCGGGATCGACGGTGCCGACGACATCGGTGCCGCAGCAGGTGTCGGTGCCGGGCGATCCGACGTAGACGAGCCCTCTGGCTGCGGTGCCGCTGGCGCGGAAGCAGCAGGAGCAATACGCTCAACCACGGCGCGTGCCGGGGAGCCGTCAGGCACCGGATTCTACGGCCCTTGTGGGACCGGGATCAACGGTGACGACGTCATCGGTGCCGTAGCAGGTGTCGGCGCCGGGCGATCCGACGTAGACGAGCTCTCTGGCCGCGGTGCCGCTGGCACGGAAGCAGCAGGAGCAATACGCTCAACCACGGCGCGTGCCGGGGAGCCGTCAGGCACCGGATTCTACGGCCCTCGTGGGACCGGGATCGACGGTGCCGACGTCGTCGGTGCCGGGCGAGCCATCTTAGACGAGCTGTCTAGCTGTGGTGCAGCTGGCACAGAAGCAGCAGGAGCAGTAAGCTCTACCACGGCGCGAGCCGGGGAGCTGCCAGGCACCGGATTCCATGGTCCTGGGGGACTGGAATCGACGGAGCCGAAGTCATCGGTGCCTCTGCAGGTGACGGTGCCGGATAACGCAACTTAGGCGAGCTCTCTGGCTGCGCTGCAGGTGGCACGGAAGCAGCGGGAGCAGGGGGCTCAACCACGGCGCGTGCCGGGGAGCCGCCAGGCACCAGCAGGAATCGTAGACTCTCTCGACCTCGGAAGAAGGGAGCGGTGCCGAGTCGACATCGGTGCCGGCGACGGTCGGTGCCGAAAGGCCTTGGTGGTACCGGCGGGGTCCGGTGCCGAGGAGGCGCTTCTGCCCGCCGCTTGAACATCGCTCGGCGCCCAAGGTGGAGGGGTAAGTGAAAGTCCCGCACCTTTTGTTCTCGGCTTAAAAGCCTTGCAAATGGGGCACTTATCTGTCAAGTGTGATTCCCTGAGGCACTTCAAACAGGAGTCATGTAGATCTCTCTTCGGCCGCGGCTTCTGGCAAGCCGGGCCCCTTTTAAAACCCGGTGAGCCATGCATGGCTCCGGCACTGGGCTCATGGAAGGGGCTACTTCCTGAACCCCGCTAACTAAACTAACCATGTTAGCAAAGAAAACACGTATAACCATACAAATATATATATAAAAGTGTTATAACTGCATAATTATATACGAGAAAACGAGTAGCTAGGGAAGTGGAGGTCAGCTAAGCCGCGCTCCACTGTTCCAACGACCGACACGGGCGGTAAGAAGGAACTGAGGAGCGGGTGGGCCGGCAGGAGTATATATGGAGCGCCATGGTGGCGCCACTCTAGGGGGCGACCTGCCGGCCCACTGAGTTGCTAGGGTAAAAGTTTTCCGACGAATGTGCACGCGCGGCGCGTACACCTAACTGGAATGGATATGAGCAATCACTCGAAGAAGAATGTGTGATTATGGGAGACTTCAACTTCCCGGATATAGACTGGAGGACGAGTGCTTGCAAGAATAATAGGGGTCAGATTTTTCTGGATGTGATGGATGGATTTCTTCATCAAGTAGTTGAAGTACCTACGAGAGGGGATGCCATTTTAGATTTGGTTTTGGTGAGCAGTGAGGACCTTGTAGAAGAAATGGTGGTAGGGGACAACCTTGGTTCGAGTGATCATGAGCTGATTCAGTTCAAACTAGATGGAAGGATAAACAAATGTAGATCTGGGATTAGGGTTTTTGACTTTTCGAGGGCTAATTTTAAAGAGTTAAGGAAATTAGTTAGGGAAGTGGATTGGACGGAGGAACTTGTGGATTTAAATGTGGAGGAGGCCTGGAATTACTTTAAGTCGCAGCTACGGAAATTGTCGGAAGCCTGCATCCCAAGAAAGGGGAAAAAAACCATGGGCAGGAGTTGTAGGCCAAGCTGGATGAGCAAGCAACTCAGAGAGGGGATTAGAAAAAAGCAGAAACCTTACAGGGAGTGGAAGAAAGGTGGGATTAGCAAGGGAAGCTACCTTGGTGAGGTCAGAACACGTAGGGATAAAGTGAGGAAGGCTAAAAGCCGCATTGAACTGGACCTTGCAAAGGGAATCAAAACCAATAATAAAAGGTTCTACAGCCACATAAATAAGAAGAAAACAAAGAAAGAAGAAGTGGGGCCGCTATACACGGAAGATGGAATGGAGGTTAAGGATAACCTAGGCATGGCCCAATATCTAAATAAGTACTTTGCCTCAGTTTTTAATAAGACTAGTGAGGAGTTTAGCGATGATGGAGGGATGATAAACGGGAATGTGGATATGGAGGTGGATATTACCGCAACTGAGGTAGAGGCCAAACTTGAACAGCTTAATGGGACAAATGGAGGGTCCGGACAATCTCCATCCGAGGATATTAAAGGAACTGGCGCGTGAAATTGCGAGCCCGTTAGCGAGAATTTTTAAGCAATCGATAAACTCGGGGGTTGTGCCGTATGACTGGAGGATTGCTAACGTAGTTCCTATTTTTAAGAAAGGGAATAAAAGTGATCTGGGTAATTATAGGCCTGTTAGCTTGACGTCTGTAATATGTAAGATCTTGGAAAAAATTTTAAGGGAGAAAGTAGTTAAGGACATAGAGGTCAATAGTAATTGGGACGAATTGCAACATGGATTTACTAAAGGCAGATCGGGCCAAACCAATCTGATCTCCTTCTTTGAAAAGGTGATGGATTACTTAAATAAAGGAAATGCGGTAGATAGAATTTACCTCGATTTCAGTAAGGCGTTTGGCACGGTTCCACATGGGGAACTGTTAGTTAAATTGGAAAAGATGGGGATGAATATGAAAGTTGTAAGGTGGATAAGGAACTGGTTAAAGGGGAGACTCCAGCGGGTCGTATTGAAGGGTGAACTGTCAGGCTGGAAGGAGGTCACTAGTGGAGTCCCTCAAGGATCGGTTTTGGGACCGATCTTATTTAACCTTTTTATTACTGACCTTGCCACAAAGAGCGGGAATGTGCTAATAAAGTTTGCGGATGACACAAAGCTGGGGGGTATTGCTAACACTGAGAAGGACAGGGATACTATTCAGGAAGATCTGGACCACCTTGTAAACTGGAGTAATAGTAATAAGATGAAATACAATAGTGAAAAGTGCAAGGTCATGCACTTAGGGATTAATAATAAGAATTTTAGATATACGTTGGGGACGCATCAGTTGGAAACGACAGAGGAGGAGAAGGACCTTGGGGTATTGGTTGATAGCAGGATGACTATGAGCCGCCAATGTGATACGGCTGTTAAAAAAAGCAAATGCGATTTTAGGATGCATCAGGCGAGGTATTTCCAGCAAGGATAAGGAGGTGTTAGTACCGTTATATAAGGCGCTGGTGAGACCCTATCTGGAATATTGTGTGCAGTTCTGGTGTCCCATGTTCAAGAAGGATGAATTCAAACTGGAACAGGTCCAGAGACGGGCTACTAGGATGATCCGAGGAATGGAAAACCTGCCTTATGAAAGGAGACTCAAAGAGCTTGGCTTGTTTAGCCTGGCCAAAAGAAGGCTGCGGGGGGATATGCTTGCTCTATATAAATATATCGGGGGGTTAACGTTAGGGAGGGAGAGGAATTATTTAAGTTTAGTACTAATGCAGGCACGAGGAGGAATGGGTACAAACTGGATATAAGGAAGTTTAGACTTGAAATTAGACGAAAGTTTCTAACCATTAGGGGAGTGAAGTTCTGGAACAGCCTTCCGAGGGAAGCAGTGGGGGCAAAAGACTTATCTGGCTTTAAGACTAAGCTTGATAAGTATTTGGAGGGGATGTTATGATAGGATAGTTTAATTTGGGCAATTGATCTTGGATTATCACCAGATAAGTCTGCTCAATGGTCTGCGGGGAGATGTTGGATGGGATGGGAACTGAGTTACTGCAGAGAATTCCTTCTTGGGTGCTGGCTGGTGAGTCTTGCCCACATGCTCAGGGTTTAGCCGATCGCCATATTTGGGGTCGGGAAGGAATTTTCCTCCAGGGCGGATTGGCAGGGACCCTGGAGATTTTTCGCCTTTCCATGCAGCGTGGGGCATGGGTCACTTGCTGGTGGATTCTCTGCAGCTTGAGGTCTTCAAACCAATTTTGAGGATTTCAATAACTCAGTCCTGGGTTAGGGGTTGTTATAAAAGTGGATGGGTAGGGTTCTGTGGCCTGCCTTGTGCAGGAGGTCATACTAGCTGATCATGTTGGTCCCTTCTGACCTATGAGTCTGAGTAACCCCATATGCCCTCCCATGCCTCGCCTCTGTTTGGAGAGGGGCAATCCCCCCCCCCAAAAAAAACTGCATCCATGGTCACCCCCTTGCCCCCATGCTCTTCCCTTTACTTCCCTGCCATTTTCTGCAGGGAAACACAAGAAATCAGGGCGGGTGGGGAGGGGGGGTGTTATTTTCTGCGGGAGTGCAGTCCTGCAGAATCCCCCCAGGAGTAATTTCTAGAAACTAGACTGCAGCTGATTGCTTAGTACCTGATTATTAAAGGGAACTTACAGTTCTATTGTAACATTTATTTTTGTTGTCATGTCTTTAACTTTTCTCTTTGCAATAGCAATCATTGCATTCAATCCTGCATTGCCCTGACAGTTAACTGAACTGTTTATATAACCGTCAGCCATTGTACCCTTCCAGGTAGTGTTAGCTGTTCTCTAAGCCAGGGGTTCTCAACATTTTTCTTTCTGAGCCCCCTCAAAATGCTATAAGAACTCCATGGCCCACCTCTGCCACAACATATAAAAGCCAGGGCTGGTGTTACAGGGTAGCAAATAGGGCATTTGCCTGGGGCCCCACGCCACAGGGGCCCTGTGAAGCTAAGTTGCTCAGGCTTCTGCTTCAGCTGTAGGTAGTGGGGCTGAGGGCCTTGGGCTTCAGCTGTGCATGGCAGGGCTTAGGCTTTCTGCCCTGGGCCCCAGTGAGTCTAACACTGGTCCTGTTTGGGGAACCCCCTGAAATGTGCTCGTGGCACCCCAGGAGGCTCCAGACCCCTGGTTGATGACCACAACTCTAAGCTACAGCAAGTCATGCTGACGGACTTGCATTTGTGAGAGTTAAAGGTAGTTACAGGCTCTGCATGCACGTTTTTAAAAGGGGAATCCTATGTGAAGTAAGATTGTAATTGGAGATTTTTTTAAATTAAAACATTATTTTATTTTCAAATTCATTTTCCCATTTCTCCTTCCAGCTTTGCCTCTACTTCTTGGCTGAAGGCAGGGTTTAGGGGTTCTAAAACAAAGCAGCACCTAGGAAGCTGAGTGCACAATGTCTCAGCAGAGAGACCATCAGGACACTGCTAACAAAGAGGGTCTGATATTTAAGAAGTGCTTATTAACTTTAAAGTTCGGGGGAGTGAGGAAAGGTTGGAGATGGGGACCAGAAACTTAGACCTGGTCTGCACTTAAAAGTTTTGCTAGGATATGTCAGGAGTGTGAAAAAATTACATGCACCCCCAACTGACATAGGTATGTTGGCAAATGTAAATGCTGTGATACCACCACAAATATGCTTTCTCTGGTTGGGGAACTGGAATAAGATATAGTGGCAAAAGTTGTTTGTATTATGCTATTCTAGGAGCCCTGATCATGGACTAGGACCCCTTTGGGCTAGACATTGTACAAACACTCAACAAAAAAGATGGTCCTTGCCCAAGTTGTTTAGTTTCTTCTGGTATAAACAGCATCTCCACTGTGAAATAATAGAGTTGGGACCAGAGACCTACTGCAAGGCACTGTGGAAGACCCCATGACTGGCTGGTTGCTTGCGCTGTGAGATGGACTGAAACATGTTGGACAGTTTGGGAAGGGGGATATTTATAATAGGGAAGACAATGCTAGTTTATGCAGCTGCAGGGCAGGATGTGGATGGTTGCCAAGCAGGGTTGCCTTAACCGGGGGTCCGAGGCCCACGGGGGGGCTGCAAGCAGGTTTCAGAGGATATGCCGAGCAGTTCTGGCATTAGACTTGCTGGAGCCCAGGGCAGAAAGTCAAAGCCCTCCGGCCTGGGGCTGAAACCCAGGACTCCAAGCCCTGCCACCCATATCTGAAGCCGAAGCCTGAGCGACTTAGCTTCGCAGGGCCCCGTGTAGCTTGGAGCCCTGGGCAATGGCCCTGCTTGCTACCCCCAAACTCTGGCCTGGGCTTTTATGGGCAGAAAAA
Source organism: Gopherus evgoodei (assembly GCF_007399415.2). Lineage (NCBI taxonomy): Eukaryota > Metazoa > Chordata > Testudines > Testudinidae > Gopherus > Gopherus evgoodei. Next base: position 77,371,585 of record NC_044324.1, read on the forward strand.
CTATAGTTGTAGCACAGGTGGGCCATGGAATTTTTATAGCACATTGGAGGAGGGCCTCAGAAAGAATACACTTGAGAACCCCTGGCTTATTGGAAAGAGCGTTGGACAAGGATTCAGGAGATCTGGATTCTAGTCCAGGCTCTGCCTCTGGCCTGCTGGCTGGTTGTGGGCAAGTCACCTCTCTCTGTTCCTGGATTTTAGAGATAGTGATAATGAGACTGACCTCCATTGTAAACTGCTTTGAGATTTGTAGATAAAAAGTGCTATATAAGAGCTAGGTTTGTATATATTTATTTATCTTTTTGTCTCAGTCTGGGTCCAGTGGTGAAAGTCAGCTCATTCACCAACTCCTTCTGGCAACAGCTTCTGCATATTTCCCTCACTTGTTCTGCCTACCTGATAGAGATACATGAAGTTAGTAGATAAATAATGGCTTGTTATGAATGAGGATAGATTTCCTTTTCAGCCATTGTCTAGTTTTCTTATGAAAAAAAGTTTTGTTTTTACAAACACCATTATGATTGCCTTTTATTTGTATTTTTCCAGCTGACTATTTTAGTCAAGGTAAAAATGATTCAGAGGACAGCGGTCTTCGATTTGCTAGTTGTCAGTTGTTATGGAAGCAGATCAATTCTGAAACAGAGGTGGGTCCTGCTACTTAATACTAACTATACATTTTACATTTTAAATCCATTCTGGGGTTTTGTTTTGTTTTTATTTTCTGAGTGATTTCCTGTACCTGTAGAAAAGATGAATGGTCTGAGGCAGGAAGAGAGCCAGAAATGTGGAGTGAGACTGAAACCTCCATGAGGAACATATAAAAAACACCACTGGTACACTGTTTCTAACCATGACACACTTACCAATTCTTATTCATAAGCTTCCCCTCCTTACCTTACTGATGGTCCTCTTTACTGTATCCTGGTGTATTGCCACTGTCTGCTTCTAATCCAGTTGTGTGTTTTCTAACCCACAGTGAAGTTTAGGCTGCTCTAAATCTCAGTTTTGTGGGGTATAGGGCATCTCAAGATCCATTGTGGATTAGAATGCACGCCGGTGAATGAAAGAAGGACACGTGCTAATATGGCTGAGCGCTTAGTCTGATGTCAAGTGTCTTTTATATACCAGTGAGAAGTCCTGTAATGATAACCACCTCAAATGAAGCAGACTGTTTTAGGAAAAATAAAATGTTTCCTCAACCTCTTGGTTACTTGAAGCCTTATGAAATTAAGTAGCCTATAATTAGGAGCCCAAAACATTTTAATTAGTTTATCATTGCAAGATGGAGCAGATGAAGAGAGATTTTTATTATGGTGGGATTTTTTTGAGGGAAAGCAATCCCAGAAGATATTCTGCCTACTAGCCTTCCATCTTCACCTGTTTCTCTCCCCCTGAAGAACCTGCAGCCTATGCTGAACTTAATATAACTGACTGAAAACATAAAAGCAGTGCTAGGTAGTGGGGTTTTATACTTTTCTGACTGTGTTTACCAAAGATATATGTTTAAATCGGGGCTTGCTTCCATTCACCTCATTATTATTAATTATTGTTAATATTATTATTAATATGCAGATCGACTTCTGCAAATAGTTTTGGGGAAAAATTTTGAAAAAGTCTGATTTTTTTTTTACATTTTTCTAAACAAACCATTTCAACATTTCATTTTGAGATGATGTTTGAAATGTTTCATTCAACCAGAATAAAAAAAATTATCATTTGAGACAAACAATTAAAAAATTCAGGTTTTGGTTTGAAACAAAGCAAATTTGGGTAGTGGGGGGTGGATTTTTTGTTTGACCACTGAATCAAAAAATAAATTATTCACTCAGCTCAAGAGTCTGGGTAGAACAGTTCAATGCAACCATGTACTCAATGTGCAGTAGTGGTAAAAAAAGCAAATAAAGTGTTAAGATACCTAAGGCTCAGAAGAGATGGCAGCTGGCTAGTCATCGCCCGTAAAGCCAACCCCATAAGTGATTTTTGTTGTAAGAAGTATGTGATTAGGTTTTGGTTGGTGGAGATGAAACCATCTGTCCATTACATTTTCTGATATTCCTAAACAGAACGACAACTTTTCTGTCTATTCCAGCAGCAGGAATATTTTGGGCTGGAGGTAGAGAACAACAAATAAACACATTTGATAATCAAAGGAAATAGAAAAATACTGCAAAAGTATCTGTCTTTTTATTCATTTTTTTTTAATTTTTTTTATCCCGTTGATCCTAGTATGAAAATAATTTATCAAGGATAAAAGAGAGTAGAGGAATGATGACAAATAAGGCGTATATTGGCTGAAGATCCTTTTTCATCATTTAGGACTAATACTTTCCTTAGCTGATTTTTTTTTTCTGTTTAGGTTTAAAGGAATTGAATGTTGACTCTCCTGTGTAACTGTAGAATTCACACAGAAAATGCTTATAGGTGTTCTGTAAGACAATAGGAATCAGAGGAGTAGGCATGGCTATCCTGCCAGAAAATAATTGCACTGTTTTGTACATCAGGAGGTCACTTGCGTTTTCATAGCTAAATACATTTTTTCTCCTCTATGCCTGAATCATTTTTAAGATTACTGTTCAACCTGTCATGCAGTAACATACTTAAACAAAGATGCAGTGTCCCTGAATTATTGGGATACTTGATCAAAGCATCAAGGGAAAACGGAAAGCAGCACTTCTGTTTCTGCCACCTAATAAATTATACACTCTGGTCATAATTGGCATAAAAACAGAATATTAATTTAGAATTGGACCTGGATAATTTGCTTTGGGGCTTTTAAGAACCAGTAAAGTGACGAGGGAAGTGGGAAAAGGAGGATTCCAGTGTCTTCCCACCTATGTATAATAAAAGCTGTGTGTGTGCGTTTGTTTTCTAGAAAATACAAGAAGAACTGAATAAACAATTATTTGATAACCTAATACGTTTTCTGAGACAATCTCACTCTGAATTCCAAACAAAGACGACAGAATGGATGTGTCGGATGAAATCCAGTGAAATTCCTACTGCAGCTCTTGTCCTAGGTAACCTTTTTGCATTTTAAGACACTTTTTGTGGTACACCTGTCAAATCTCTAGATGAGATTAAAGATCAAAGGAAATTGATTTGGAGCCTTCCAGCTGTTGGAGCAAGCAGCCTGAACTTCAGAAACATTACCAGACAAGAATCAGAGGAAAGCTGTTTCAGTTTTAGTTCTCCTCTCGTTTGTCCCATATGTATGAAAGCACAGTGTGAGAGCATCTCCACCATAGGTTTTGCCTTAGACAGTAGGAGGGAGTGGACATCAGAACATTTGGCCTCTATTCCCATTTCTACCACCAATGTGCTGTGTGGTTTGTCTGATTATCTTGGTTTTTTAATACGGCATCCATTACCATGGGATATGAGTGCCTCATGTATATTTATGAATTTATTCTCCCAATCCTCCTTTGAGATAAATAAAAAAAGAACAATATTTGCCTATAGTTTTATTTTTCCAAATACAACAAATATACCAAAACACCAGATTCATCATAATACTCTAAGTAAAGAGGTTAGACTGAAGAGCAGGGATAGGAGGGGAAGCAACATTTATATCTTCAAGAGCTACAATAATCATAGACCTCTTAAAAAGTCAGCTTTGAATTTTTTGGACATTTCTCTTCTGCAGAATGAGAGTCAGATGCAAAGTCAGCCATATCACTGAGCTACGCATCAGTGTTTGGTGGGGATTGACTTTTTTCCATTTTTTCAGGATTAATTTTTTTTAGTTACCATTGTTGACCATTGGGACCTTGCTGCTTTGTTACCACGTAACCTCCAGATAGCAGGAGTATATCCATGGATGAAATTTAAGGGGGAGGGCTTCAACTTAGCATCCAATTTCAAACTGGTCCTTTGACCCATCTCATAAGAGAGATTCTTGATATTGGGGCACTCTCAAATCATATAAGCTAATGCAATACCCAGGGAGTTACATTACCAACAGCAGCCCATATTTATGAGACCCTGTGGCAGGCTGGACTAGGTCTGGAGGCCTCGCAGCCCTGCATCACCCTATCCCAGTATAGAGCAGCGAGAAGTCCTCCAGGCAGCTTAGACGGGCTGTGGAAGGGCAGCCAATCAGAGGGGCTTCTGGAGCGACCAGTAAGGGGCCAGATAAAAGGCAAGCAGCAGAGGAGCCTTCAGTGCCTTCCTGGAGCTTGAAGAGGGAGAACCACGTGCTTGGCTGGCTGGCTGAGCAGCAAGTCCCTAGATAGCTCACTGTGGAGGAAGAACTGAGCCCAGGGAAGATTGCCAAAGACTGGGTGCCTGGCTGGCTGGATAGAAGAGCAGCAGTACCATGAAAAGGTCAGTGCGGTCACAGGACTCAGACCAGGCGAAGGTACCGAGATGGGCCCTGCTGGTCTGGTTAAAGACTGAACCCAGGGAGGACTGCTGCCCTGGCAAGGTGTCTGAAGAAGACAGTGTTTCTGGGAAGAAGCCTAAGAGCTACAGCCCCATTATCAGAGCTGGGATAAGCACTTGCGACTGTATATCCTGGAAGAGGGTACAGCATGTGCGACTCGGCCGGAGGGCTGAGCTGCCAAAGACCAACCGAGAGAACCAGGGGGGATGGGGAGCGCTTGCGAGAGGAGGATGCCACCCCATTGAAAGAACAAAAAAAACAAAAAGCAGGCTCGCACCTAACCAAGAAGAAAGGAGGCCATCCACGAGATGTGGGTGCCCTTCTGCCCCCCCATGAAAAGAATTGTGTTTGCAGGCACTATCGGCCAGAGAAATGGAGGCATGCATGAGAGGCAGGTGTTGACCCTGTTACAGGCCTATTACCATTAGCCTTCATGGGGGTCATTATATTTAAAAGGGGGGGGTGTCTTAATCTCAAGTCTAAAGTTGCTTTTTTAACATTAGATACAATTGTATATATTGTCTCTTTTTTTGACAAATGGGGAAGTGAGGGAAAAAGAGATATTTGGGCAAGGATTTTATTCACAGAAATCAGTGGGAGTGTGTCATTGGCTTCAGTGGGGCTAGGATATTGCCCTTAGGGTAGGTTTTTAAGGCCCGGATTGACAAAGCCCTGGCTGGGATGATTTAGTTGGTGTTGGTCCTGCTTTGAGCAGGGGGTTGGACTAGATGCCCTCCTGAGGTCTCTTCCAACCCTAATTTTCTATGATTCTATGTCTGCATGTCAAGAAAACATCTTTGGTTGGCCTGTGTCAACTGACTTGGGCTGGGGCTGTAAAATTGCAGCGTAGACTCTCGGGCTGAAGCCTGGGTTCTAGGACTTTCCCCGCTCTCAGGGTCCTCCTGACATTAGGTCTGTGCTATGGTTCTATCTGTTGTTTGTTTTTTTTTAATTTGGTTTAGCTGAAACAGTTTTACAATCGGTTAGAAAATGTTCCCATTGTACGCAAATCCAGGGGAGCCTATGGCAGAGTTGGTAACTGAACTCAGATCTTCCAAGTTCCAGCCCTTTCTCCTTGGAAGTGGGGATAAAAGAAATAACTAAGCAGCTCTGTTTCAATTTCCCCTTAAAAATCTAATGTGTACATCACTAATCTTTAGACTCTTTGGAGGTTGTGGTGGGAAGAGAGATGATGATAAAACCTGTTTTAGTTCTGAGATCTGGTATTGTGGTAATATAAGATTCTTTTGTTGTCTTTCTCTATCCCTTCAAAATTCTAAATAACAAAAGAACTGGCTTTTCCTCATTCTTGCTAAAGAGAGTATTTTTGACAGCTTGTTAAGTAGACTCCAATGCAAATTAGATCAAAAGGGATCAAACAGCTGTTTGAAAAAAATAACTGAGAAATATTCAGGTCTCAGGTGCCCGTTACCTACCTTTCTCGTGGAAGGAGCCTGAGGGATATTTCTGTTGCTGTCTCTAGAGAGAGAAAGTAATCTGTGTTACCATTGATTCTAATCAGCCATCACTAATATGGAATTCTGAATACAAATTTTCTTCATAACTTATAGGTGACCTGTCATTTTTTCTCTATTCTCTTTCTTGTCTATTTGGGATATCTTCTCATTCAGTGATTCTGATAATAAACGGGGATAATCCAGTATTGATTTTTCTTCCTTCTAGGTGTAAATGTTACAGATCATGACGTGACATTTAAAAGTCTCTCAGAGGTTCTTCAGGATAATGTTACTCCTTATGTAGTCTCACTGCAAGCCAAAGAATGCCCAGGTATATAATGTAATAGCTTTAACAACCTGTTCAAATGGTGCATGCCATTAACCATAAATTCTTTTTTATATTTTTGAATAATAAAAATTATGGATGGAAAAGACCTTTTAGGCCATCTAGTCCAATCTCCTAACAATGTGGGATTGTTCTCTGCAATACATTTTCTAGTTATGTCCAGTTTTGTTCAAAACAATGAGGATTCCACCACTTCTTGTGGGAAACTATTCTATCTTTGTCATCCTGTTCAATTTGAAATAAAGCTGTTGCATATTTTAAGATTTTTTTTTTCTTTTAGAATTTTTTATTTGGTCCAACCATTTCTTATTGTAAGCATCGGGAAGAAGCAGATGTAACAATTGTCATGGTTTCAGGGTAACTGCACCTGTGTTCTTCCCTCTCTGGTCCACTCTAGGGGTGCCCAATCAGGTGTCAAGCCTCCTGCTATCACTTGTCTCTGGGAAGGGACCTCTGTCGAATTCCCTTTTTTAACCGGGGGTTTTACAGCTGCATGGCCACATTCGATACAGTGTGACATCCGCAGCAAGACAGTCTGCCTCAAGGCCAGCTCCTGGGCTTATCTTTCTCTCCAAGTGTCATGACAGGTGTGATTTACCAGTAATCCAAACAGCTCTTTCTAAGCACGTACATTTATTCTTAGGGCAAAAGCTTTGTGTGTGAGAGAGAGCCCAATAAACAGATTTAAACACACACTAAACAGATCAGGAGTCACCCACCAGTCTTATAGGACCCTAGTAAGCCAAAATCTTTCCAACCTTTCAGCAGGGTCTGTTTGTTGAATCGAAAGAACCTGTGTCAATTCAAGCTCAGTTTTTTATACCTAAAGCCACTTCTTAGTTTGAGTCTCTGGAACACCTAGTTTGAACTATTATATGCAAACCTCCCTAAGGGTTGTACGTCTGTAGAGTTGTTTAGTTACAGTGACTCACCTTAATCACCTTCCTCAATGCACAGTTTTAGTTCTGGAGGAGCTGTGATAACCCTCTTCCATAGAGTAGACTAGAGCACAAACATGTAAACCATTCATAAATTTTAGTAAGTGGTCCCAAAAGATACTGAGTCTGTCACAACAAATATTCAATTAAAACTGAAATCTCCCTATGCAAATCCTAGTCTCCTCTCTTTCAGCCACCAACTTCATGTCTCTGAGATATTTTCATAGTGAGGAGAATCACACCTGGGTTGTTCTTTGTTTTTGTTTTTTGGTTAAGTTTTACATATTTTCAGAAAAATACTACCTTTTTTTTTAATGCCTCATGGATACGTATTTATATTGTATGAAAAACCTAACATCATCTATGTTCTTTAAAGCTCTATGTATATGAGCTTCAATGTGTACAATATAGCAACTTGTTTTACTGTAATCAGGAATATCTATAATAACATTTTCTTCCAAATATATCCTTTTTGTAAACTCAAAAGACTAAAATCACTCCAAGAAATATACTCAGATCTCTTGTTTAGCCTTTTAGTCTAACTTTAGGTTAATCTAAGGTAGTGCATAAACAGTGTATTGTTCAAGCCTGGGGGAGAGGCAGGATCAGTGTCTGACCCTTTGATTTCCTCCTTCCCCCACCAGACAAAGCTAGTAGTGTTAACTATTGTTATATACAGGAGTCCTGATCTATGGAGGTTTGGGAGCTGCCTAGGGAAGTTGAAAATAATGCTCTGCAGAGAGGGTGAGCTTGGGGAAGGGGAAGAAAAGACAAAAACAGGATGATCGGGGTGGGGGGCAGAAATAGGTGTGCAGGGTTAGAATTCTAGGTAATTAGGTGAGAGTCTCTTCATTGTGTGTTTATATGTTGTAAAGGCATAAAACATCTGCTTCAGAAACTGATGGGACAGCTAATGGACTGCTATGTAGATGCGGACTCATCTGAAGAGGAGGAGTGTGTTAACATTTCCCAGAAAAAGATACGCTGCTCAATGGCTTCTCTTTCCAAATGGTATGAGAATGTAACAAAGGTAGGCTTTCATACTGCCATTCTACAAAATATCTGGCTTTTAAGTCTCATAAAATTTTGATTGCATGACTCAGTCTTATATCTAATAGTCAAAACACTAGCAAAGCTAGTCTTTCATTTAGTACTAGGTGATACCTGACTCTGAGACCATCAGAACCTAAAAGTATTCTTTCATGAGTATGAATTCAGTTTCTAATTAAATATTAATGTCTGTCTTTTTGAAAGGTCACTTTTGAAAGTGTTTTCATAATTCAAAAAAAAAAAAGGTTGTTTTATTCTAATCCTTTGGAAGTGGAAGCTTACAACTCAAATCTGACTTCCTACCAAATGTTGTTCTCTCCAGACAGGATCCTTGAAGTATTTGTTTTGAAAAACAAAGTATAAAGAACAGATGATCAGTGTTAAGTTGGCCTTTTACACAAGCTATCTGAAGCCTGCACTATACAGGCAGTTAATAATAGCGAAACCTTCCAAATGTTTTATATTTTCTCACCATTGAAAAACTAAAAATTAGGAACACAAATATTTTACCAAAATTTATTGAGACTCTCAGGGTCTCCTCTGGTTTTCTACTGGGTAATTTGGACAAAAAAGCATAGAATAATTTTCCTTATAACTTTGTATTTACAGTGACTTCAGTGGGATTTATGTACTTTGTTGAATAGAAATGGACTTTAGCATGTGCTTAAGTCTCTGCTAAATTGGGACCTAAATATCCATGTTCCAGCAACCTGCCCAAGTAGTTTGAGTATGTCAGCTGAGGTACAGGAGAGATCTACTGAGGGACAGGAGGAAAAAGAATCCTACTCTCTGCTCCCAGTGCTGGGAAGTCATTATGCAGATTCTCCTTTAACCTAATTTGGAATAGCCTTTATAGTATTAGCACAGCAGAGTACTAGAGAATCTGTGCTACTGAGGATGCTTCATCACTTTTCAGTTCCCAGGCATGCCTGACTTGCTACTGTGATCTTCACAAGAAGTGGTGCAAATCTGTGTGCCCACCCCAAATTGTCCCTTCCTTTGCCCAGTGGACCCACACTAGAGGGCTCTGCAGAGGTAAGGGCCGGATTGGCCCTTGTTGAAGAATAGATTTCTTACCTATTCTCTGTTATAACTGGTTCATTTAGGTCACAGGAGAGGAACAGAGGTAATGTACACAGTTAGAGAAGTACCATGTGTTCCTTAAACACGGCTAATTTTGTTTATTTTGGTTATGTTGTCCATGTGGTAATAGAGTGTTATAACATGGGAGACAAGAGACTTACTTTGTCTTTTCCCAACTTCTGTTTTATAATATATGGACAATGGCTTTAAAGAAAACAGGTTCTGAAACTCCAAGCAAAAAAAGAACTTCCTCTTCCAGACACTGGCAATCTCCTCCAGTTGTGGTTATCTTCAAGGACATGGAAAGTTTCCAACAAGAGTACTTCAGGACTTCATAGTTATCAGCAGGTAATGTTGCCCTGAGGTTTTGGACTGGTGCCCTTTTACTCCTTTCCACTTTTTCTAGTTGTTGCTATAAAATTAAAGGCTGGAGCTCAGGTGTCACTTTTGCTTGGGGGGGGGGTAACCTGCCCACTTTGCCACAAGAATGCAGGCAAATCACTCGAGTTGCTGATGGTTCTCCGATGTTTCTTCCCATATGCCCAGAAGGACAGAGAGGTTCTCCATATTCACTGGAAGAGAATTGTACAGTGACTCAGCTAAATGCAGCACAAAAAATCTTTGGATATGCCCCTAGAAGTCCGAGTGACACTGGTGGTTGATGGGGTGCAGCAACAGTAAGGACACTTAGAAAAATTAGATGCCTGCAAGTCACCAGGGCCTGATGAAAGCATCCTAGAATACTCAAGGAGTTAATAGAAGGTATCTGAGCCTCTAGCTATTCTTTGGGAAATCATGGGAGACGGGGGAGATTCCAGAAGACTGGAAGGGGACAAATATAGTGCCCATCTATAAAAAGGGAAATAAACAACCCAGGAAACTACAGACAGTTAGTTAACTTCTGTGCCAGGGAAGATAATGGAGCAGGTAATCAAATAAATCATCTGCAAACACTTGGAAGGTGGTAAGGTGATAGGGAATAGCCAGCATGGATTTGTAAAGAACAAATCGTGTCAAACTAATCTGATAGCGTTCTTTGATAGGATAACGAGCCTTGTGGATAAGGGAGAAGCGGTGGATGTGATATACCTAGACTATAGTAAGGCATTTGATACAGTCTCGCATGATATTCTTATAGATAAACTAGGAAAGTACAATTTAGATGGGGCTACTATAAGGTGGGTGCATAAATGGCTGGATAACCATACTCAGAGAGTAGTTGTTAATGGCTCCCAATCCTGCTGGAAAGGTATAACAAGTGGGGTTCCACAGGGGTCTGTTTTGGGACTGGTTCTGTTCAATATCTTCTTCAACGATTTAGATGTTGGCATAGAAAGTACGCTTATTAAGTTTGCGGACGATACCAAACTGGGAGGGATTGCAACTGCTTTGGAGGACAGGGTCTGAGGTAAACAGGATGAAGTTCAATAAAGATAAATGCAAAGTGCTCCACCTAGGAAGGAACAATCAGTTTCACACATACAGAATGGGAAGAGGACTGTCTAGGAAGGAGTAGTATGGCAGAAAGAGATCTAGGGGTCATAGTAGACCACAAGCTTAATATGAGTGAACAGTGTGATACAGTTGCAAAAAAAGCAAACATGATTCTGGGATGCATTAACAGGTGTGTTGTAAACAAGACACGAGAGGTCATTCTTCCGCTTAACTCTGCGCTGGTTAGGCCTCAACTGGAGTATTGTGTCCAGTTCTGGGCACCGCATTTCAAGAAAGATGTGGAGAAATTGGAGAGGGTCCAGAGAAGAGCAACAAGAATGATAAAGGTCTTGAGAACATGACCTATGAAGGAAGCTGAAGGAATTGGGTTTGTTTAGTTTGGAAAAGAGAAGACTGAGAGGGGACATGATAGCAGTTTTCAGGTATCTAAAAGGGTGTCATCAGGAGGAGGGAGGAAAACTTGTTCACCTTAGCCTCCAATGATAGAACAAGAAGCAATGGGCTTAAACTGCAGCAAGGGAGATTTAGGGTTGGACATTAGGAAAAAGTTCCTAACTGTCAGGGTAGTTAAACACTGGAATAGATTGCCTAGGGAAGTTGTGGAATCTCCATCGCTGGAGATATTTAAGAGTAGGTTAGATAAATCTCTATTAGGGATGGTCTAGACAGTATTTGGTCTGCCATGAGGGGCAGGGGACTGGACTCGATGACCTCTCAAGGTCCCTTCCAGTCCTAGAGTCTATGAGTCTATGAGACCACAGTAACTCGGGTACAGCTTCTCAATACAGCTGCTGAGATCCAGGCTAGGCTTAAACAGGGTTCTCAGACCTCATTTTTGATCACCCAGCTAACTGGAGTGACAACATATCCCTTCTTGATTGTAAAATCCTGAGACAGCAGTATCCCTTTACAGGGGCATGGAGAAGATGGAAAACTGAATCCGAAATTTTGAGAATCGCAGTAGTAGTGCAAGTGAGCAGGCAGTGGAAAAACAAGCACTTGTTGTTAGTAGAAATGATGAACTGTTAGAATACTATCTCATTTCCAATGTTCTGAAGTCTTGAAGGGGTGGTTATTGTCCTGGTGCTTGTCTGATGGGGAATAGCTGAGGTCACATGTTTGAAGTTGAGTGGGAGGGTTCCAGCAGCTGATAAGTTCAGATGTTTGTCCTGTGGTTTGCTGGAGCAGTGGCTCTCAACCTTTGCAGACTACTGTACCCCTTTCAGGAGTCTGATTTGTCTTATGTACCCCAAGTTTCACCCAATTTAAAACCTGCTTGCTTATAAAATCAAACATAAAGATACAAAAGTGTCACAGCACACTGTTACTGAAAAAGTCTTACTTTCTCATTTTTACCATGTAACCATACAATAAATCAATTGAAGTATAAATATTGTACTTACATTTCAGTTATAGTATATATAAAGCAGTATAAACAAATCACTGCCTGTATGAAATTTTAGTTTGTACTGACTTTGCTAGTGCTTTTTATGTAGCCTGTTGTAAAACTAGGCATATATCTAGATGAGTCAATGTACCCCCTGGAAGACCTGTATAGAAGAAGTCTAGCGTCAGTGCAGTAACTCTACAATTAAAAGTTGTCATCCATAAAATCTGGTACTGTACTGCTGGACTAGAAGTCAGTCAGTGTTGTGCCTTATCTTTTAAAGAAGGTGCTGGGGAGGTTCCTGGGAATTAGACAAATGCAGTTTACTTTGTTATTACAAACTAATTTACCTGATACTAAAGATGGAGTTAAAACATCTTGATGACATAAAGTTTAAAAAACAAAACAAAAAACACGGTTTCTGCATAGGAAAATCCTACTTCTCCAGTCTGTTAGAATTTTTTGAGGTAGCCAACAGAATAGTAGATAAAAGACAGATGCTATATATAACTTTTTAAGATTGATTAAAAATTCTTCAACAAAAGCCCTCATAAAAAGTGGCTAAGGAAATGTTATAGTTATGGGATTGGAGTTGAAACCCTGTCATGGATTGAAAACTGGCTAAGAGGTTGAGAGCAAAAAGGAGGAATAGTCAGTTTTCATCAGGGAAGAAAGTTAGTAGTGGGTGCCACAAAGATCGGTAATGGACTATATTTAATATATTAGTGAACTTTAAGGGCAGTGTTAAATTGTATAACCACTGGTTTTGGATACGTGAAACTAGAAAAGGGAAAGAGGCTATACCTCTGTATAAAGCAGTAATAGACCCTCATTTGATCACGGTGCTCAGTTTTGGCCATCATATGTCAGAAAAAATGAACTAGAAATAGAAGAGATCCAGAGAGGGCAAAAATAAGAGAAATGGAAAAACTCCAAAACAAAGAGAAATTTAGAAGTTTAGGATTGTTTGTTTTAGAGAAAGAACGAGTGAGTGTTTAGTAGGTCTAAAACTTATTGTGTGTGTATGTATGGAAAGTGCTTTTTGGGCATTCCAATTTTCCTTTCCTCCTAACACATGAACGACTTGATAAACAGTGAAATTAAAAAGTAATACGTTTAAAACTGCGAAAGATACATGAATTACACCACAAATAATTAACTATGGAACTCACTGCCACAATATGTTGTTGAGGCAAAGAGTCTAGTTAGATTTTAAAAAGTGGTGTGTCTGGTGGTGGTGGTGTTCTTGTTCATATATTGTATTTATTAATCACAGGTGTGCTAGGATAAAAACAAGATGAAGTCAAGGGGGAGAGAATTTCACCCACGGAAGGAATATAGACTCTTTAAGAAATACTAAACCAAACACACATCTCTCTAGGAGACAGAATTAACTTCTCTCATAGGAATGCTAATTTGTGTAAATATGCGGCGTTGTTATAACCGTCTTTGTCCCAGGATATTAGAGAGACAAGGTGGGTGAGGTAATATCTTTTATTAGATGAACTTCTGTTGGTGAGAGAAACAAGCTTCTGAGCTACACAGAGGTCTTCTTCACACAGAGTATCTTTCCAAGACTTGAGGAATAGCTCCGTGTAGCTTGAAAGTTTGTCTCTTTCCAACAAAGGTTGGTCCAATAAAAGATATTACCTCACCCATCATGTCTTTCTAATTTGTGTAAGTGTCAGTTATGGATCACTTTATCCCCTTCTTCTGAAGCATTTGTTGTTGGTTGCATCAGAGATAGGACTGGTGAACTTAGAGGCTTTGGTCAGATCTGATACGGCAATTCGGAATTCAGATGAATGATGTTTCTGGTTCGTCTCAGGAAGTTAATGTGGGTGGAAAGTTAAAATTGTTTGAATGATCTAACTGCATTGCCATACTTTCAGAAAGTTGGGTTTCTTGTAAGTTTAATTCTAAATGTCTTGCTTCATTTTTTTATTTTATTATTTTTAAGCAAACTACAATACTTTTTAAAGTCTTGGGGCTCTTTGTTTTTTGTCATTATACGGTGTCTTACACAAAAACATCAGACCTTGATCTATGATTGTGGCCCTTAGGTCCTACTGCAATTCAAAGAGTAAATAATAATTTCATTTACCATTTAATTATTTTTATCCATGTGAGCCTTTCAACACTATTTATTAAAGTTGTTCCTTAGAAATGAAAACAATTTCAAGGCATATTTAGAAGATTATATTTTGGAATTTTTCAGCTTGGTAAAACTAGCAAAGGGGAACCTTTCCTGTACTGTAACACTAAAAGCAGATGTTTTACAAGCATTTTCCTAAAGATTGGGTCCTCAGGATACAGTTTGATTTTGTTTTTCCCTTGGGTGCTTATAATTTTTGTTCTACCCTTTTCATTTTCTTCTCAAATCAAAACTCATCTTGTTCCAATTGTAGCAGTCCATTTACATTGTTTCTTTCTGATGCCTAGTCCTTTGAGAGTAGTGCTGTATTGTGAATATACTGTGTTGCTTTGTGGTTGTGGTGCTGTGGAAACCCGCATAATTATTATGTTTTCTTTTTCCTTCCCTACTTTGTGGTCTAGTCAGCACATACATGAATTCCCTCTTGTACTCATTTTTGGAATTGCCACGTCTCCAATGATCATCCACAGGTTACTTCCTCACTCTGTTTCTTCTCTGCTGTGTATAGAGCTTTTCCAGTCTCTTTCCTGCAAGGAGCACCTGGCTACAGTAATTGACAAGGTAATTCCATTTCTAGATAAATGAGGGGGGAATAGATGTGTACAAATATGGTGTATGAATTCATAGCATCTTGTGCTTTAAGAGTAGACTAGTGTGAAGCTTTTAAAGTGGGATCTGTTCCTGAGAGCCATATGTTCTGAATACTCTCTGTATACCCATGTCTTTAAGCTTTCTTTCATATGTTGAGAGTTTCCTCTTCACACAGTGTTGGAGACCATTCAGAAATTATTCAGTACATATATCTTCAATTCTCGTTTGTATTAACGTTCATGCACACACAACTATACGGTTTTCATTCACTCCCCTTATTATAGTGCTGCTTTGAAGTAAGATTCACTTAGTTGTAAATAGAGATGGCTTCATATGGCTTATATTTACACTGAAAATTGCAGCTTAATGTGAATTCTGCAGCCCATTGAAAATGAGCAGAATTATCCAAATATAAGGTCCCATCATGCAGACACTTTGCTTGTGTGATTTCAGTGGAATGCATTTGTAGAGTGCCAGCAAAACTATTGCATATACTGGCAGAAAGTAGTTTTGTCCCAGATGCATGCTGAAATATTTGTTTTATCATTCATAATTTGAAAAATTATAAGTAAAATTAATGCCAAGTTTGAATATAACTAAAATCAGACAATATAAAGTTCAGGATGTGGTGGAATCATAAGCTTTAAATAAAAGTGTGTATGTTTTTGCAGCAGTGGAAATACATGTGGTTTGGCTGAAGATGACAACATGCATTAATCGATTAATATAGTTTAATTTTAGCACATTCTGAGAGTTGAACCAAATGCAGATCTAACTGCTTTGCTATTTCCATATTCAAGCAGGTTCATTATAATAATTGGCTGTTGCTACTAGCAGTTACATTTACCTTGAAATGTAATCTATTCAGGTAACATTTAGCAAGGAAATATTTTTTTCCCTTTGTCTCCTGCAGCTACTTCTGACAACTCAGTTTCCCTTTAAACTAAGTGAGAAAGTGTTGCAAGTTCTAATCAACATATTTTTATACCATGATTTCTCTGTCCAGAACTTTATCAAAGGATTTCAGGTAAGAAGAATTTCTATTACAGATAGGCAGTGGTGTTACTTTATGGTGGCAGACTTGTACTCAATTTTTTCTGGCCCGATTTTACTCCTATTGAAGTTAGTGGCAACATTCCCATTGAATACTACAACTGAAATCGGGTCTCTAGATAGGGTGTTTTTGGAAATGGGAAAGCTGTTGGGAAGCTTGCAGGAATTGTGGGAAGGCAGTTTAGAAACTGCTTATTCTGTGGCACAAGTCATGTGAATAAAAAATTAGAAACAAAGAAAGAGAATCTACCTGAAAGGGTAGAAACAAATTTTCTATATTAATTTTATAGGCATTCTTTGATGCCTTTCAATTTTGCATGCTAATACTAAAAAAATTCCAGTCACATAAAGAACTTTGTAACAGGAAAAAACTTTCCATCCCAATATACGGCCCAGTTTTTGTACTGCTATATATTTTTTTTTTTTTTCAGAATGACTGAGGTGCAGTCTTACAAAAAAAATTGCATTGAGTCAGAAGGATGTTTTCTACTATACTGTAAGGCCCCAGACCTGCAAACACTTACACACTTGAAATCAGTGGAGCAACTCAAAGTAGCATAGTGAAGCATATGTGTAAATGTTTACAGGATCAGGACCTAACAGTATGATTTCAGGTGTGTGAAATGTGGGCTCTTGTCATGTTCCATTGTTTCATTTAATGCATTCTAGCTAATGTTCGTACCTTAAATGATACACTCTTTACTTGCTGCTTTGGCATGTGTGAGGTTGGGCCTGGTCACATAACCCAACAAATTATGTAATACTTAATGTAATGCTGAATTTTGCTATTATTGAAAGAATAAATTAATCAAGTAATAATTGAGCAGCTATAGATCTCATATAAAACAAAAAGCAATTGACTAATAATACGGGCAGTAGAAAATGGCAAAATGAGGTTGCCTATATTATTCGTTGAATAATAATCAATCACCTTTGGTGACAATAGAAAGTAAAAGATTATTAATGTAATCTGATGTGTTGCCTGAGTAGACTCTAATAAAATTTTTAAATAAATGTCATTACTGTCATTTTAGCAATTGTTAATAAATTGCTTAGCTTATTTAAAAGTTAGGAAACTGCAGGGAATGTGAACTGCATAGATATTACAGGTTTTTACTGCATTATCTCTTTCAGCTGTCTATTGTGGAGCATTTCTATTCCCAGCCCCTCAGTGTGTTGTGCTGCCAGCTCCTGGAAGCTAAGAAAAGAGTAACTTCTTTATCACACAATCAGTGTGAAAACATTCGAAGCCTGCCATCTTTTAGAAGGTAAAGGAGAAATAAATATTTTGAACAGTCCTATATTCAGTGAGCATTTTTTTAAAAAAATACTTGTAAATACAGCATTGTGAAATGTGTAATTATATGTGCATATGTTACACAAAACAATGACAGTCGTGAATTACTTCTGAAATTCTTTAATCTCTTGTCTAAAGAATGCAGCTTTTATTTTGTGTAAAATCTACTGCAAAATCCTTCTGTTGAAAGATCCATTTTTTCCTTTTGTCCTTCGCATAGAAACATATTCTTTTGACAAATGATCTAATCAGTTGAGAAGTTATGGCAGAGCCAGGACTTAAACTGCAGGATTTTGTAATGGCCACAGACCCAACAGAATCCTGACCGCCACCATTTTTAAAACTATGCATTGTGTAACTTTTATATTGTACAAATATTTTTGTTTGGTTTTTACTTCAGATATGTGGAAAGTCAAGTCTCCGAAAAACAAATTGCACTTCTGACTGAGGACAGTTTTTTAAAGGTAAAGTGTAAAATCATTTGCGGGATAGGAACAACCTTCCAAACCCCTCCTCTGCCCTTTGCATGAAATGGGATAGAAAACTAGGGTAGAACTTGGTTCTGTGTATCATTTTTCATTTTGTAGATATCCCAAAACATGTCTAATGATTTGAGAGCTGGGCTTTAAATCTACATAATAGTCCCAGTTCTACTCTGTGGTGTGTTGGGCAGGTCACTCAGCCTTTCTGTGCATTGAGTTTACCATCTGTAAAATGAGTAAAATAATTACCAGAGAGGTTGTGGAGCTCAATTATTTAGGACCCACTCTTAATACTTATTCAGGCAAAAAACCCCCATGAAATGGAGTGTTTGCCAGAACAAGGGATGAATAATTAATCCTGCATGCTGTTCCATGTGTGGGCTCCTGTACCTTGTGTAGATCTCCATTAAAGTCAGTCAGACTCCTTACGGATACAAAGTGTTCACTCATGCTAAACAGAATTTCAGGACTGTGGCCTTAATTTATAAAACACTTCTTTAAAATCTTCAGAGGCATGTCCAATATAAATGTTTTACAAAATGAGCTAGATACAAGTGGTACAGTGACAGTGTAAGTAAATGTTACAGCTGTTGTAGGTGTAGCCATGACTCACACTGGCGTAGGCATAAAAATTTGTTTTACAGAGAGATATTAACTCAGGAGACCAAGTTTATCCTGCACTCGTTTTGAGTATGCTCTTTTCCTACCCAGAGGGCACCTAGGCTGCCATAAAATCCAAGGATCAACATTTCTGTTAATTGCCTAAATCTGCATTTTTAGTTTCCAGTCTAGTTTTAAACATTTTAAAACCACTTCAGGATTAAACCATTTTAACATGCTTTTGCCAGCCAGTGTTGGTGAGGCTGAATCATGTTAAAATATATTGAATAAAGTGTTCGAGATTACAAGTGCATAAGGGAGTGACAAAATTTACTTGTAAGCTAACTATATCTCCAGGCTGCTAGCAGAACATTTGAAGGGATATAATGGGTTTCTCTAAAACATTTTTATATGAACTTTTGAAGACATTGCCATGCCTTAGTGAAGGCCTTATACTGCCTTCCCTGACTGAGTGACATTTGATCTGCTCAGCACCTTTTGGGCTGATATCCCATCTCATTCCAAAGCTGTTATTAATTATTTGTATTAATATAGCACCTAAGGGCCCCAGTGATAGATCAGTATTCCATTATGTTATGTTTGTACAAACACAGAACAAAAAGATGACCCCTGCCCCAAAGAACTTACAATCTAAGTATGAGACAGGAGACGGGAGTATAAGGAAATATTGAGACCATACTCATGAGACCACAGGATGCTCCATGAAACCACAGCATGATAAGCAGTTGTATCAGTATACCAGCAGTGAAAACTGGCAAAGGAGAGTTTTAAGTAGGGATTTGAAGGTGGATAATAGGGTAGCTTTGCAGCTGTTTATGGGAGCTCCTCACAGGTATGAGGGGCAGCATGGGAGAAAACACAAAGGTGCTTGTTTGAAAATTTAGCAAGTGGGCGATGAAAGCTGGCATCATGGGCCAGTTGGAGGTGAGGATGAGAGATGATCAGTAGGGTGGGGATAGGCCATGAAGAACCTTGAAAGCGAAGACAAGCAGCTTATGTCTGATGTGATGATAAAGAAGATGGAAACGAGTGGAGGGATCCAAAGAGAAAGGTGACACAGCCAGTGCAACAAGCTAGAAAAATGACCTATGTAGCAGCATTCTGGATGGCTCTGAGTAAGGTAAGATTGCATTCATCCTGACCAAAGAGAGCGATATGCACTAATCAAGATTAGAAATGATGAGAGGATTGACTAGAATTTTAGCTGTTCGGGTTAATAGGAAAGGCCATGTCTTAAAGATGTTATGGAGAGCAAAATTTAAACATAGCCTGGATGTAAGGACCTAGACTGAGGTCCAAATTGAAGATGATGCACGGACTATGGGCCTGAGTGACAGGCAGGATGGTGGTTTTGTTCACAGTGATAGAAAAAGGAGAGGTGGAGGGAGGATTAAGAACTCCATTTTAGCAATTTTGAGCTTGAAATGACAGACATCCGAAAGGAGACATCAGAGGCCAGAGGGACAGGCCAAGATTTTAATTCTCACAGAAGGCGACAGATCTGGAGTAGAGAGACAGATGCAGATGCGTTGGAAGTTGAATTTGTGTTTGCAGAGATAAAGCTTAGAAGGAGAATAGAAGACAAGGGGACTGAGGACAGAACCCTGTGGAACCCCCATGGAAAGTTGGAGGGCAGTTGAGGAGGATCCTCCAAAGCATGTGCTGAAGGAGTGATTAGAGAGAGAGGAGAACCAGGAGATGACAGAGTCATGGAAGCTGCCGAGGGAGGACAAGACTCCAAGAAGAGCATGGTTGCCAGTGTTGAAGGCAACTCACTTGTCAAGGAGGAGGAGATGGAGTACTAGTTCTGAGCTTTGACCAGGAAGAGGTCATTAGAGAGTTTAACAAACTGTTTTTAACGTAGTACCAGGGGCAGAAACTGGATTAGAGGGTTTAGATGGAATTGGAGGAGAGGAATACTGGACAATGCTTGTAAATGACATGCTCAGTGAATTTAGAGAAGAAAGGGAGAAGTGGCGATAGTTGCAGAGGCAAGTGGAGTCAAGTACAGTGGAACAGTGATTGTATTTGAAAGGAAAGATACAGAGGGGAGTGAGGTTAAGGAGAACAGTTAAGGGCGTGAGTGTGAGGGAGATCAGAGGATGGAATGGGATCAGGTAACTGGGGCAAGGGGAGGGGTTAGAGGAGGATAGCAGACGAGAAACTTCATGCTTCTATGATGGGAGGAGGAGAGAATTGTAGGAGGCATGCTGAGGGGAGGAAGGAAGTTCCCTGTCATATTTTGTCCATTTTCCTTTGGAAGAAGGCAGCAAGATCCTGTGCAGAGAATAGAAATGAAGGAAGGAAAGCTTTGAGGAATGAGTCAAAGATAGTGAAAAGGTGACTGGAATTTCAGGCTTGGGATTCAGTTTAAACTGGAGTAGTATAGCTGTTTAGCTAGGAAGATGGCAAATCTGAAGAGTAGTGACAATCAGTACTGGAGGAGGTCAGCCTGATCTCAGGATTTCTGCCAGAGATGCTCTGCAGTGTAAGAGCAGAAGAAACAGATATTGGGGTAAGTCAGCACTGGGGGTTAGGAGATCAGACACTGTGAAGGGAGAGAGGGGCAAAAGCAAGTGGAAGATAGTGAAGCATGCAGGGAATAAACAACTCTGTTGGTGGAAGAGAGGGCAGAGTGGAGAGGGCTGAGAGTAGTTGAGAAATCAGTGATGGATGAAGTCACTGAAAGGCTGAGTGACAAAATGGGAAGAAGGGCTCATGAGTGACACTGAAAAAGAACAGGTGATGATCCAAGAAGGGGAGCTCAGCAACAGAAAGATCAGAGAGAGAGGAGTGCTTGGTGAAGACCAGCTCAAGGGAATGGCCTTTTTGATGAGTGGGAGAGTTGAAAGAATGCTGCAGGTAAATGAAGAGATGAGGATAAGAAATGAGTAGCTAAGGGGTCAGATGGGTATCAATGGAAGCTGAAGTAGCAGAGGATGAGTGTGGGAGATTGTCAGAGGAAGAGAGAGTGCCGGGAGTCAAAAGCAGAACGGAAGTCTGATGCGGAGACTATAGAACACTGTGAGGAAATTCAGAGAGGCCTAACAAAACTTGGTGAAATGGGCAGCATGATGGCTGATGAAATTCAGTGTTGATAAATGTAAGTTAGTGCAAATCAGAAGTAATCATTGAACTATTTATGCATATTGCTGGGTTCTAAATCAACTGCAAGCACTTAAGTGGGTGTAGTGGGGGAGGTCTGTTCCTCTGTGTACAGCTGGGAGCGGGGGAGAAAAAACCAAACAAACAAAAAGAAAAGATGTATAAAGAATGGAATCAACAGTAATACTGAAAATATTATAATGACTTTATATAAAATTATGATATTACCATCACTTGGAATACTTTGTTCAGCTGTGGTCCTCCCATCTGAAAAAAGACAGCAGGGGTTTGAAGGAAGGAAATAAAAATGATTGTTGCTTTTGAAAGAGTCCCTTCTGAAAAGAGATTGAAAAGACTGTTACAGTTTAGTTTAGAGAGGAGATGGATTAGAGGGGTCATGAGAGAGAGAAACAAAATAACCAGTGGTTTGAGAAGATAAATCATGTGCCTCCTTGTTATCCTTTCCCATAACACAAGTGCATGGGGACATTCAATTCAATTGCAAGCAATGCATTTAAAATTGATAATAGGAAATACTTCTTTACCCACTACATAACTAACCTGTGAAAATCATTGCCACAAATATAACTGGAAAATGGTTTAGATCAGGGGTAGGCAACCTATGGCACGCGTGCCGAAGGCGGCACACAAGGTGATTTTCAGTGGCACTCACACTGCCTGGGTCCTGGCCACCGGTCTGGGGGGCTCTGCATTTTAATTTAATTTTAAATGAAGCTTCTTCAACATTTAAAAATCTTTATTTACTTTTACATACAACAATAGTTTAGTTATATATGAGACCTATAGAAAGAGACCTTCTAAAAATGTTAAAACGTATTACCGGCACGCCAAACCTTAAATGAGAGTGAATAAATGAAGACTCAGCACACTAATTCTGAAAGATTGCTTGACCCCTGGTTTAGATGTTTGTATGGTTTATGAAAGCATCCACAATAGATAATGTGGAAAGTATCCACATCTTATTAGATAGGATTATAAAAATAGAGAAACTCTCAGGCTTTGGAGCATAAACCAGCTACTAGCTGACAGTTAATAAATTTCTTCTATGATAAGGTTATCCACTCTGGGTTTTTGCATCTTCCTTTGAAACATCAGGTACCAGCCATTGTTAAGAGACAGGATACTGGATTAGATGGACCACTGGTCTGATTTATTATGGCCATTATCTATGTTTCCAGGTTGCCTGCTTGGAAGTTGAGGAGTATCTCTGCAGTTTCATATAGGCCTCCCTGGATTTATAAAATCTAGACTTTATTGGTCACTTTTTTCCTGAAAATTTGAGGCATGACAGATAATGGAAATCTCATAATCAGAGAGTGGGATGGCTTCACAGAGCCAAAAGATACATATCTTTTTTCTTTTTCTTTTTTTAATTTTTTTGTATTCTGAATGCAGTCATAGAATACAGAATTGGTATTAGCTAGTCATCTGTCTCTTAAAGAAAAATTCTTAAAGCAGACAGAGAGAACCTATTTATAATGAGTTCACATTTTATTGTGATCTGTTCTATTAGTATTTCTGCAGTAGAATAAGAGAGGAAGTTTTCTTAGTAAACAAACCAAGAGGTAGCAGATCACAAGCCCACTGCTGTGAAACTCGGCAACTTGTGCAATAGTTCCAAGGAAGTGATACCCATTTGACAACAATCCATATTCTAGCAGCCATGAAATGCCAAGCAGAAGTCCTTGGAACGATAAAAATCTGCCTTCATGAGTGGGAATTGAAACAACCAGTCTCTGATCAGATGTTTCATCTCTGTCACAGACCTGTTTGCCCCAACATATAATTCCAAGTTAGAAAGTTTCTGACAAGCAATCCTTCAGAAGTCATGAAGATGTTGTTCTGATTGATGTCTTTCTGTACTACTGATCCTAAGATATCAAACTAAAACAGTCTGGAAAACAGCTTCTATAATCCCACACTGACTTAGAAGATACTGAATTGTTACAGTTAAATTCATCTTGCCAATAGTTCTTCTCCCTTCTCCCCCAGTAAAATAACCAACCATTACTGCAATAATCTCTTCTGCAGATGGGCTGCTGCTGAAAGGAGGAATCTAAACATATAAATTCTCTGACAGAGTATTACTTACTCTGCAGTCAGCCAGAAAAGGATCTATAAAGTCAGTGTGTCACCAAGTGAATGATTTTTATTTCTACAATTCATAGAGGAGTTAAAAGCAATAAATCCCCCCATGCTCTTTATTTTGGTCTAGCTGACAGAACTTTCTATTCTGCCCTTCAAATAAGGTTTATTATATTTTGCTTATGTCCCATTTGAGCATTCTACAAATGGATTGAAAAGTATAAAACAAAGGAAGCATCAATTTTAATACTGAATGTCCAAAAAGACTTAAACTGAGTTTAATCATAAACACCATTTCACCATCTTGGGATTTAAGACTTCCAAAGATCAAAAACTCCCTTCATGTCCACAATGATTTAAGTTCATCTTTCTCTCCTGGAAAAGAAGATTCATAGTAACTATAACCTCTGTTAGAAGGTTGGGGAACTGCAACCAATAACACTGACTCATCAATAATTTTCCCACTGTTTCCCCATCTTACAAAATATAAAGCTTGCATAAAACTAGACCCAACATTCTTCATTTGGGAAGTATCTTATTTTATTTAAAGATTGAAATGCAATTAAACTAAATAGGTTTTTTGTGTGTGTGGTGGGGATGGAAGTTGTTTATTTTTAAATTCTGAAATAAGTGCCTGAATAGTGAAGGATATGATCTCATACTAGACAGTCCTTTCAGAATGGAGTAGAATGAAACTGTTTTGTTTTAAGACATCTGCTAAAGAAATGCCAGCTTCCTTGTCTGTGTACTAAGAAAATAGCGATCGAAGTCACAATAATGCAAATGTTTAATCTCAGTCCAGTCATTGCCTCACTTGCTGTTTCCTTAATAACAGAAAGGACATTATGAACTTATTGTCCATCAAATAAAAAAAAACTGTCATGTATCAGAAGGAAAAGATTGGGCTTTAGATCCATCAGCCACAAGGCACTGCTTGTTAAAGTTATAGCTATGCCAAGGAGCTATGTGGCACCGAGGAAAAAATCAGAGCTGCTGTTGGATGTTCTTTCATCCACACTATTGATTTCTCTTACCCAAATATGTAATTTTGGTATGAAGAATAGAACCCAAGACCAAAGTCATTTTTGAAAGTTTGAATGAAAACAGAACAATTAATTTTAGCACTGAGCTTTTCAAGATCACCCCACATTGGTTCAGTGTTCTTTATGGCTCTAAGCTCTGTGACATACTTTGGAATTGAATCAAATCTTTTCCAGTACCCAGAGGTGTTTGAATCTGTGGTATTTACCATATATACTCATTCATAAGCTGAATATTTTTGGTAAAAAAGTGACACATCAAGGAGCGGGGATTGGCTTATAAACAGGTCTACACCAAAATTTGATTATTTTAAACTGTATGGAATCATTGAATTGAATATTTAATACATTGTCGTTTTGTTTACCTGGAGCATCTGCAGGCATGGAGCCCCTCAGCTCCCTGTGGCCGTGGTTCACTATTCCCAGCCAATGGGAGCTGCAGGAAGTGGCGCTGTGGATGCTCCAGGTAAGCAAAACATCCCGACCCTCCAGCAGCTTACCCTAACAGGCTGGGAGCCAAAGTTTTCCAAACCCTGGAATATAGGGTCATCTTGTGAAAGGGTCATACAATTTTTGCCATTTTTACTTATCCATCTTGGCTCATTGGCTTATAAACAAACAGGCTAATGAACAAGTATATATGGTAATTCATACTCCATTTCTGTGTTTTTGCATTCATATATCTAGTTTAGATTCCCAGCTTCAGTGTTGAATTGCTTAGTCTTAGGAAAATAATACTGTTAATAGTTGTATAGTTGTTATAACTGAATAACAAAAAAAAAAAAAAAAAAAAAAGCATTAGCAAAGCCTTTTTTTATCAAGCAGAACTCTGACACTATTATCTAGGGTCAGATTTTGGCATCCTTACACCAAAATCAGTAGGACTTCTTGAGGAGTAAGTAATGGTGGCAGAAATGGCCCATAGTCATTAAATCCAGATTATGTGTGTGTGTCCTTATTATATGCTCCTGATACTTCATTTGGCAATGTTTACTTTTACCCAAAAATGCATTTCCTTTGTATTTATCATGCAGAATGGAATTAATTTGCAATTGAATTTAAAAAATGTTTTCCGATCTCTGTAGAAATATGCTATTTATGCAGAGGCATGGGGATTATATGTCAACTTCTGTAAACTCAGAGCACAACTTTGAAAATATCTTAATATGTTAAATTTTCTGAGGTTTTGTATTGGGCATTTTGTTAGCCATCTGCACTAATCAGTTTCACAGCCTGCATATCTGATAATGGAAAGAGAGATCTCTTATATGTTCAACAGAATACAAGGGCACACGTGTATGGAATAAGTAGGAATAATAGGCAGCAGGTTTAAAACAAATAAAAGAAAGTTCTTCTTCACGCAGTGCACAGTCAACTTGTGGAACTCCTTACCTAAGGAGGTTGTGAAGGCTAGGACTTATAACAGCATTTAAAAGAGAACTGGATAAATTCATGGTGGTAAAGTCCATACATGGCTATTAGCCAGGATGGGTAAGGAATGGTGTCCCTGGCCTCTGTTTGTCAGAGAATGGAGATGGATGACAGGAGAGAGATCACTTGATTATTGCCTGTTAGGTTCACTCCTTCTGGGGCACCTGACATTGGCCACTATCAGTAGACAGATACTGGGCTAGATGGACCTTTGGTCTGACCTGGCACGGCCGTTCTTATGTTCTTAAGTCTGCTTTTAGTGAGTCTTTTTAAAGTAAAGGTGGTGGAATGGCCCTCCACAGGCTAGGATAGACATAATTGATTTCTGGCCATCCAAAAAAAGATACTTGACCTAGCTTTACTTAGACCCTAATATAACAGGAACCGCTTAGATGATGAGAGACTAGTTATAGGTTTACACTGTGGTTGAGATCCTCAGACCTGCTGTGGTTCTTTTATGCCAGGTACAGGGGCCAAAACAGTACAAAAGGAACCCTAAAAGCTCTGTATGTAGTCAGGGGAGGATTCCTCTGGCACAGGCAATTTATAATATTTCCATGAGGCTGCCTTCCAAGGACTCCCTTGCAAGCTCTAGCACAGGGGATGTGCTGGGGGCAGGATGGGAATGTTAGGGACAACATTGCAATGCATGCACCCTGGGGATTCAAGACTGTGCTGTGGCCCACCCTTACAGCGATCTGGGGAAAATGTGTAATTCAGACCAACACCTAGGGCTATATAAGGTACACTGTGGGCCTTCTCTCATAGACTCATAGGTCAGAAGGAACCAGTATGATCATCTAGTCTGACCTCCTGCACAAGGCAGGCCATAGAACCCTACCCATCCACTTTTATAACCCCTAAACCAGGACTGAGTTATTGAAATCCTCAAAATTGGTTTGAAGACCTCAAGCTGCAGAGAATCCACCAGCAAGCGACCCATGCCCCACGCTGCAGGGGAAGGCGAAAAACCTCCAGGGCCCCTGCCAATCCGCCCTGGAGGAAAATTCCTTCCCGACCCCAAATATGGCGATCAGCTAAACCCTGAGCATGTGGGCAAGACTCATCAGCCAGCACCCAAGAAGGAATTCTCTGCAGTAACTCAGTTCCCATCCCATCCAACATCTCCCCGCAGACCATTGAGCAGACTTATCTGGTGATAATCCAAGATCAATTGTCCAAATTAAACTATTCTATCATAACATCCCCTCCATATACTTATCAAGCTTAGTCTTAAAGCCAGATAAGTCTTTTGCCCCCACTACTTCCCTCGGAAGGCTGTTCCAGAACTTCACTCCCCTAATGGTTAGAAACCTTCATCTAATTTCAAGTCTAAACTTCCTAATATCCAGTTTGTACCCATTCGTCCTCGTGCCTACATTAGTACTAAACTTAAATAATTCCTCTCCCTCCCTAACCTTAACCCCCCTGATATATTTATATAGAGCAAGCATATCCCCCCGCAGCCTTCTTTTGGCCAGGCTAAACAAGCCAAGCTCTTTGAGTCTCCTTTCATAAGGCAGGTTTTCCATTCCTCGGATCATCCTAGTAGCCCGTCTCTGGACCTGTTCCAGTTTGAATTCATCCTTCTTGAACATGGGACACCAGAACTGCACACAATATTCCAGATGGGGTCTTACCAGCGCCTTATATAACGGTACTAACACCTCCTTATCCTTGCTGGAAATACCTCGCCTGATGCATCCTAAAATCGCATTTGATTTTTTTATAGCCGTATCACATTGGCGGCTCATAGTCATCCTGCTATCAACCAATACCCCAAGGTCCTTCTCCTCCTCTGTCGTTTCCAACTGATGCGTCCCCAACGTATATCTAAAATTCTTATTATTAATCCCTAAGTGCATGACCTTGCACTTTTCACTACTGTATTTCATCCTATTACTATTACTCCAGTTTACAAGGTGGTCCAGATCTTCCTGAATAGTATCCCTGTCCTTCTCAATGTTAGCAATACCCCCCAGCTTTGTGTCATCCGCAAACTTTATTAGCACATTCCCGCTCTTTGTGGCAAGGTCAGTAATAAAAAGGTTAAATAAGATCGGTCCCAAAACCGATCCTTGAGGGACTCCACTAGTGACCTCCTTCCAGCCTGACAGTTCACCCTTCAATACGACCCGCTGGAGTCTCCCCTTTAACCAGTTCCTTATCCACCTTACAACTTTCATATTCATCCCCGTCTTTCCCAATTTAACTAACAGTTCCCCATGTGGAACCATGTCAAACGCCTTACTGAAATCGAGGTAAATTAGATCTACCGCATTTCCTTTATCTAAGTAATCCGTCACCTTCTCAAAGAAGGAGATCAGATTGGTTTGGCACGATCTGCCTTTAGTAAATCTATGTTGCAATTCGTCCCAATTACCATTGACCTCTATGTCCTTAACTACTTTCTCCCTTAAAATTTTTTCCAAGACCTTACATACTACAGACGTCAAGCTAACAGGCCTATAATTACCCGGATCACTTTTGTTCCCTTTCTTAAAAATAGGAACTACGTTAGCAATTCTCCAGTCATACGGCACAACCCCCGAGTTTATCGATTGCTTAAAAATTCTCGCTAACAGGATCGCAATTTCACGTGTCAGTTCCTTTAATATCCTCGGATGGAGATTGTCCGGACCCTCCGATTTTGTCCCATTAAGCTGTTCAAGTTTGGCCTCTACCTCAGTTGCGGTAATATCCACCTCCATATCCACATTCCCGCTTATCATCCCTCCATCAACGCTAAACTCCTCACTAGTCTTATTAAAAACTGAGGCAAAGTACTTATTTAGATATTGGGCCATGCCTAGGTTATCCTTAACCTCCATTCCATCTTCAGTGTATAGCGGCCCCACTTCTTTCTTTGTTTTCTTCTTATTTATGTGGCTGTAGAACCTTTTACTATTGGTTTTGATTCCCTTTGCAATGTCCAGTTCAATGCAGGTTTTAGCCTTCCTCACTTTATCCCTACGTGTTCTGACCTCACCAAGGTAGCTTCCCTTGCTAATCCCGCCTTTCTTCCACTCCCTGTAAGCTTTCTGCTTTTTCCTAATCCCTGAGTTGCTTGCTCATCCAGCTTGGCCTACAACTCCTGCCCATGGTTTTTTTCCCCTTTCTTGGGATGCAGGCTTCCGACAATTTCCGCAGCTGCGACTTAAAATAATTCCAGGCCTCCTCCGCATTTAAATCTACAAGTTCCTCCGTCCAATCCACTTCCCTAACTAAGTTCCTTGACTCTTAAAAATTAGCCCTCGAGAAGTCGAAAACCCTAATCCCAGATCTACATTCGTTTATCCTTCCATCTAGTTTGAACTGAATCAGCTCATGATCACTCGAACCAAGGTTGTCCCCAACCACCATTTCTTCTACGAGGTCCTCACTGCTCACCAAAACCAAATCTAAAATGGCATCCCCTCTCGTAGGTACTTCAACTACTTGATGAAGAAATCCATCTGCTATCACATCCAGAAAAATCTGACCCCTATTATTCTTGCAAGCACTCGTCCTCCAGTCTATATCCGGGAAGTTGAAGTCTCCCATAATCACACATTTCCCCTTTGTGTTTACTTCATTAAAGACATTAAAGAGGTCTCTATCCATATCCAAATCAGATCCCGGTGGTCTATAGCACACCCCAAGCACTATCTCAGGGGAAGCTCTAGTTGCTTTTTTACCCAGTGTGCTTTTTGCCCAGACAGACTCTGTCTTGTCCATTCCATCGCTTCTTATTTCCTTACAGTTAATCTCATCATTGATGTACAAGGCTACTCCACCACCTTTGCCTTTCTTCCTGTCTTTTCTAAACAGCACATAGCCTTCAATACCTGTACTCCAGTCATGAGTACTATTCCACCAGGTTTCTGTTATCCCTATAATATCCGGTTTCACTTCCTGTACCAGTAGCTCCAGTTCCTCCATCTTGTTAGCTAGGCTCCTTGCATTAGTGTACAGACATTTTAATTTTTGGCGTTTGGCGTCAGTGACATTCTTTCCCCCGTCGTGCACAGACCTTCTACCACCAGCATCACCCGTTAATCTGGTTTCTACTCCAGTATTCCTCCTTGGATTAATTCTTTGGTCCGCAAGGGTATCCCCTCTCACTTTGTTTACTTCCCTGTCTAGGTTATATTCCAGTGTGGAGATCTCCTGAACATCTCCCAACCATCTCCTCCAACTTCCTAGTTTAAAGCTCTCTTGATGAGGTCGGCGAGCCTCCATCCTAGAATTCTATTTCCCTCCTTACTTAGATGAAGTCCATCATGAGCGAACAGTTGTCTATCTGTAAACGCTTCCCAATGACCGTACATCCCAAAGCCCTCCTTATAACACCAATGCCTGACCCATCTGTTGATCGCCATAATCTTGTCACTCCTTCGTCGCCCTGCTCTAGGAACCGGCAGAATCCCGCTGAAGATCACCTGAGCCTTGATTTCTTTGAGCGTCTTCCCCAGTCTGGCATAGTCCTCCTTGATACAGTCCAGCGAGTAACCAGCTGTATCATTCGTTCCCACATGAAGGACAATCAACGGATTCTTTCTCGCTCCCGCTAGGATCCTATTCAGCCTCAGGTCCACATCCTGTATCTTAGCCCCTGGCAGACAGCACACCCTTCTGTTCTCCCGATCAGGTCTAGTTACAGGCCTGTCTGTTCTTCTCAGTAAAGAGTCTCCAATCACGTAGACTTGCCTTTTCCTGGCGACAATGTGATTCTCCGGTCTATCCCCCACACCAGCTGGCCGCAAGTCCTCTCGATTTGTATTCGCCCTTACAATCCTCCTAGGGCTCATACTTGGTGTCGCCTCCATTGACTCCTCCCCTCCTTCTGCAGGACTAGCTGCTCGTCTCTTTTTCCTTGCCCTCTCTCCTTCAGCAGCCTGCTGTGCTCCATCTTCATTTTCCAACTCAGCAAACCTGTTCCTGAGTTCTATTTCTCCATCGCTGGCCCATCTCTTCCTCTGCCTAGTTCTCCTAGTCACATGCTTCCACCGTCCACTTTCCTCACCCAGCAGCCCCTCCTCAGAGTTCTTTGGTCCTGCTTCCATCCGCTCGTCTGAGCTTATCCCCTGCGCCTCATCATGTCTGTGTTCCATCATCTGCTCAAACCCCCTTCTAAACTCAGCCAGAGTTTCCACCTGCATCTCCAGTCCTCTTATCTTTTCTTCCAGCAGCTCTATCAGGCGGCACTTCATGCAGACAAAACTCCTTTCAGGTGCCCCCTCCAGGACCATGTACATGCCACAGCTACCGCATCCGGTCATCCTCAATGTGTCTCTACCTGCTGCCTCTGCCTCAATCATACCCTTCCAACTCTGTGCCTGGCAATCCACGCCTCACACCGCACCACAGGCCACCAACAAGCACTGGGCTGCTGGCAGACCCCTGCCCCTTCCACTGTCTGACTTCCTGGTTTCTCTGCCTTGGTCTCCCCTGTAACCTCCCCCTGGAAACTCCCACGGAAACTCCCCTGTTAGCAGCTGTTTGCTGGCTGCTGTGCCGCTGCCTGAGTGCCTGGCTCCTTATATAGGACCCCTAATCAGGTAAGCCCCGCCCCCAACTCAGGGCTCAGCCTCGCTCCCAGCACACGGCCCCTAGCAGCCTGCACACACACTCACTCACACACACACAACTCCACAATACAATCCACAAACTACAAAAACCTGCTCCTCCAACAGAACTCCCACTGAAACTCCCCTGTTAGCAGCTCTGTTTGCTGGCTCCTCCCTGAGAGCAACCCAGGATCAGGCAGGCAGAAAGATGGCTTGAAGCTACCATAGTCCTGTCTAACCTAGGCTGGGAGTTTTAGCACAGAATATCACCCTGTCAGTAGAAACAGAACTATGACCTTTTTGTTCATTTACAACTGATGTACTTCCAGTCTGTGTGTTATAAATCCAAGTGCTGCATAAGTAAATTATCTACAGTCTTTATAATGGAGCGAATGTTATTTACATTTTTCCAAATATAAGTACTTCGTTTTTGTTGTACAGAAAAGCTTTTGCCTTAATTAGTATTTCTTTCAGTTGAGCTAGCAAGTGCAGGGAGAATATATATTTTTTCACTTGGACTAGTTCATTCAAAGTTGAGAAACCATTTAGGAGTTGAAAAAGCAGAAAAGCTTGTTTACCTCTTCCAGTCTATGAATGAAAACCAGCTGGCAAGGATGAGATCTACTAATTCTAAAAACTTGAAAGATATAGGATAGATTTTCAAAGGTATTTAGGCACCTAAAAATTCAGAGGCACCTAATGGAATTTTCAGAAGTGCTTAAGTAGGTCCAGTGCTTACCTCTCATTGATTTCAGTGGGAATTAGGCATGTAAACTTCTCAGGCACTTTTGAAAATCTCTGTCTCTAAATATCTTTTTCGGGTCACCGTGGGCCAGGTTTTCGAGCTGTCATGTCATTAACTACATTTAATATTTCCTTTGTTTTAATAAATCAGTTTTAAATTAAACTGCTGATTTTTGTTCATTTTAATTGAATTCCAATTTCTGTCCAAATGCAGCTTGACACAAAGCACGAGTAAGACATCATCTAATAAATAGGAAATACATCATTCACCACTTTCTAACATAATAAAAATCTGAAGGGAAAAAAAAAAGAATTTGAATTAATATATTTTGAGCCATATATATATAATTGCTTAAATAAATGTGTATAGATACAGTTCGTCCTGCTGATTAGCAAAAAGTACCAAATTGAGTATAAAGACCATATTTAGTTGCAAATCAACATGTTTTAATGATTATATCAACCAATGAGAATGAATCTTTCTTTAGGAATATAACTAAAAAGGCACAAATGTGAAAAAAGATTGAAATCAATTATTTAAATCAAGATTTCCTGCTTCCTGATTTAAATCACGATTAAAATCACTTTGATGTAAATCAGTCCCTCCTAGTTTGTCAGAACTTTAGAGTTCCTATAAAATATTTTATCTGTGTTTTTGATATTTTGTGAAGATTTCATACTGCTTTGTTCTGGTGGATATTGAACTACTTTGTTAAACTGTTATTCTGTCACTTTAGGAGGTAACACAGACATTACTGGAAGACTTGCATATTTACCATGAGAATTATTTCACAGTGCTGAGATGTCTTCATGTTTTCACAACTTCCCTTCCAAAGTACCCTTTGGGCAAACAGGTAAAGTACTATCATTCCCTGGACCTCTCTTGTTTAATGGTTGACATCTTTACAAATTTGAAGTCCACTCCTTCCTTCTCTCTCCACTCCTCTTTTCCTCCATGCTCTTCCCACATACAGTCAGATATTTTTATCTTTATTATGGACTGAGGGAACAGCACATCATTTCTTTAACAATGCCTGTAATACTCTGTTGTAAATAAACAGCAGAGGGCTGATAGGGAGAAGCAGATGCACAGAACAGCCAGTGCTTCTGTGATGTGTTTGGCTTTTATGCATCTGGATTTCTCATAATTAGTACAGTCAATTTTCCATTCCTCCTATCATCAATCAACTAGTTGCCTAATGGTTAGATTTCGATGAGAATTAACATCCTTTTGGCAGGAACAACATAGCAGTGATGGGACAGTCATGGGTATTCTTAGTAGTTAGTTGTATATTGACTTTTGTGTTAGAGCTCTGGTATGACCAAACAATTTCTCATACCAAGCAGTTATTTTCCCCCACATTCTCCTATTAATGCTGCAGAACATTCCATGATGTGCATTTCCCCATTGATTCTAGATGTATCAGATACATTGTTAATAGATGTGGATCTTAGCTGGAATTCACTCTGAACTTTCCTAATGTTTGGGAATGTGGAATGTTTGAATCAGAGTGTTTGATTCAAGGTCATTTCTAATCCCTGCATTCCCATCACCTGAATGGACCCTGTTAAAACGTAGCGCTGAGCAGCAAGCATATTCTTGCCATACGGAGGGCCTAGTCCCAAGAGATCCTGAGTGCTTTCACTTCAAACTGCAGTCAGTGAGAGTTGAGAGCATTCAGCTGCTCACAGGATCACTCTTTGAATGAGTCAGTCATTGTTTTGAAAAGTGAATGTAAAACTAACTCATTGCTTGTTTTGTAAAACATTGTGTTCCCTTTACTCATATACTGGTTTATAGATCAGAGAGCTGCATTGTGCATGTTTGGGAAAGAGTGTGTGGGAAACAGAAGAATATGAGTCAGCTATTCAGTTACTAAGGTAATCTTTCTCCTTTCCATTTTCTTGTTTCGTTTTAGACATATAGAATATCTTCCATCTGTTTCTCTAGAACTTTACATTTAGAACTCTGCCGGACAAGAAGTTTTGCAATGGACTAGACTGATTGATAGCCAATTACATTTTCAATCATTTTAAATTTGCAAGCCTGTTCTTCTCAGTGGAACTTCCAGAAGCTATTTGAGGCTAGATTCTAATATCTTTCCCTCATGCTGATTACGCCCTGAGTAGTCCTACTGAAGTCATTGAGGCTACTCAACCTGAATGAGAGAGTCAGAATCTGGACTTTGGTAATTTGTTTGGAATATTTGTTTAAATGATGGTGTTCTTTTTTTTATTTTTTTATTAGATCTTCATAATTTGATTAATAAAATTCATAGAAGATCAGTGTTGGAAGGGATCTCAAGAGGTCATCTAGTCCAACTCCCTGCTCAAAGCAGGACCAATCCCCATAAATCATCCCAGCCGGGGCTTTGTCAAGCTGGGCTTTAAAAACCTCTTAGGATGGAAATTCCGCCACCTCCATAGGTAACCCATTCCAGTACTTCAACACCTACCTAGTGAAATAGTTTTTTTTCCTAATATCCAACCTAGACCTCCCCCACTGCAACTTGAGACCATTGCTCCTTGTTCTGTCATCTGCCACCACTGAGAACAGCCGAACTCCATCCTCTTTAGAACCCTCCCTTTCAGGAAGTTGAAGGCTGCTATCAAATCCCCCCTCACTCTTCTCTTCTGCAGACTAAATAAGCCCAGTTTCCTCAGCCTCTCCTCGTAAGTCATTTTCCCCAGCCCCCTAATCATTTGTTGTCCTCCACTGGACTCTCTCCAATTTGTCCACATCCTTTCTGTAGTGAGGGGGCTTAAAACTGGACACAATACTCCAGATGTGGCCTAACCAGTGCCGAACAGAGGGGAATAATCACTTCCCTCAATCTGCTGGCAGTGCTCCTACTAATGCAGCCCAATATGCTGTTAGCCTTCTTGGCAACAAGGGCACACTGTTGACCTAGTTCCAGCTCCTCATCCACTGTAACTCCCAGGTCCTTTTCTGCAGAACTGCTGCTTAGCCAGTCAGTCCCCCACCTGTAGCAGTGCATGGGATTCTTTTGTCCTAAGTGTTGCTCTTGTTGTTTTGTGATACTCTTTTGTTATCAGTCAAGAAACATTATCAGTGTTGTTTGCAGTGATATTGTAGCCATGTTGGTCCCAGAATATTAGAGAGGAAAGGTGGGTGAGGTCATATCTTTTATTGTACCAACATCTGTTGGTGAAAGAGATAAGTGTTTGAGCTATGCTACCCCTCTGCCAGTTCAAGACATCAGCAACAAGGACCAGGTTCAATATCTGAGGATTCCTCTTAATATTACAAAACAGAACTAGTACTAGCTCCCACCCAATAATTTGGGAAAATGAACTACCACCCCTGGGTATTTCTAAGAGGCAGTCCTTTCCCACTGTCAATCACTGAGCCTGTGTCTAACAAAAGAAAACTTTTATTAAAAGGGAAAGGGAACCCAGCGTTAATTTGGGAAAACACTTCAACCGCATGTACACTTCAAAAGCATGTAACCGGAAGCAAACACTCACCCCACAGTACATTGGGCAACATCCTTTACCTCAGTATCCCACCTTGTGGTATGAAAGTCCAGTGAATGAATGGGTGTTTAACGTGCTGCTCCCCTTTCCCTCCGCTGCACCTCACTCAGAGTGGTTGTGTTTGGTCACTGAAAAGCTAGAGTTCAGAGGTGCTTTCACATGGCTTCACTTCCCATCCCTGAAAGGGTGCCTCTTCTGCTGCCTCTACAACTGTCTCACTGTTGCTAATTCCCTCTGCACAAGACTGGGATCCTGTGGGGTCCTGCAGGGTCCGCTGCCATAGTAACGGGAGCAGGACAAGAGTCAGATTAAAAATAGCCGCGTGTAGGGCTCTTGCTAACAGTGGCAGAGGTGACATCTCTTCTGCTGCTCAGCTTTGCCACTTATCGCTGCTGCTGCTGCTGCTGCTGCTGCTTGCTGCTCACTGCCACTTCTGCTATGTTCTGAGGCGCCATCATTTAGCCCAGCTCTTAGTAATTTCACTGGGTAACGGGAAACCTGAAGAACTCTCTGTAGCTTGAAAGCTAGTCTCTTTCACAACAGAAGTTGGTACAATAAAAGATCCACCTTGTCTCCCAGTGTTGGCAAGCCAAATGCTCTGAAAGTAATGTGTTCCAAGTGACCTGTTTACAGCTGTAAAGCATTCTATGAAGAAAAATAATAAAGATTTGCATGGCCCCTACGTAATATTTTCTTTAGTATTGTAATTTCAGTGAAGGTTCCACCAAATCAAGTTTTCCTGTTGACTAGCAGTGTTTAAAATAGAAACAGCATCAAAGCAATTTTTGAAAAGATATGATATGGTTGCCACTTTACAGTTACAAACATTTGTGAAAATTTTCTCTATGATGGTAGGCGATCAGGTGCAAATATGAAATGCTCAGATAATAGGATTTCATGTTGCTGGCATACAAGAAAGGAGCAGATAGACACAGAGCTGGGGTCATGGGGAATCCTTCGAGGGCTCTGTGCATTTTCACTTATGGGATTTGGCACCTCTGACATGGAGCTATGAACTGCATAGAAAAGCCATGTATTTTGAAGGGTACAAGAGTGCTCTCCCACTAGGATAATGTCCTTGCTTCTCTCTATACATTGGAGTGACACAGTTCCTTTGCTGCCACTGTAGAGAGCTGAATGGAACTCTCTCATGTCCACAGGCTAGTTAGCTTTTTACAATTAGTTACTCTGATTCCTACAGTATTGGCTGTCATGCCTTGTAGTTAGTCAGGAGCCAGAAACTGGAGCCAGCGTTGGAGCTTGAGACAGAGAGTCCAAAGTCAAGTGAAGGATTGAAGTTGGAGTCAGATTTAGGATGAGCCAGGGGCCAACCTGGAGTTGGAGTAAGGAGTTAAACCAGAAGGCAAAGCTGGCATTGGATAGGGTGGAGGCGCAGGGACTTGGAGCAAGAAAAGTGGGAACCAGGGACAGAGGCAGATCTGGGATAAGGTGAACAGGAACAGGCAGAAGTACAGGGCACAGGAGTCAAGCAAGAAGACAGGGTCTGAAGTGGCAGGTGGAGATTCACCTAGTTGCTTGGATGACTTCTTGTACCTTCTTCTAGCTTAAGTGGTGCATATGAGTTAATTGGTGGGGCCAGATGATTCACCCAATCAGGAACTTCATGGGCAGAACCTTTGATGAGCTCGAGCTCCTTTAGCCCCCTTCTCCACTGGCTCCAGTGAGCTGCTGGGTGGTGGCCCAGGGTGAGATCTGTCATCCCTCATAGTTACTTGGTTAGAGTTCTTTAGTATACTTAAGAGTATCTGGAGCCACTTGCTTTGGGTTATCTCTGAGCTATTCTGGGTCCCAAACTTCAGAGAGGATTCAGTCATCTTTCCTGAAATGAGATGCACACATCTGGTGTCTAGTATGCCTGGGAGAGGCTCACATAGAGTCTCAGTGCACTATTTGCCATTTCTTCACCCCTCAGACAAGGAAGTTCAGAGACTTAAGACTTCAACTGCATTTGGTTGCCTTAAACCTTCAGCTGGACTGTTCTAAAACTCCTTTTCTGAGTTGTGAGGTCTGTCTCTGTGCTAAGGTCTTCTGTGAAGAGTCCTGAAGCACACCCTTCCACCCTTAGTGTTGGCTCCCAGCTCCATCAAAACAGACTGCTCTAGCAACACCATTATGTCCACACTGCTGTTGCACCAAAAACTCACACAGCACCATTAGAGTTGACATCAGTCGGTTCCAAGAGTGAGAAAAGCGCTACCAGGTCTCCTTGTAACCTGTTATTGGGAAGTGAAAGGAAAAGAGGAAGCATTCTGATTCACAAAAGGAGCCTATGGAGAAAAAGAGGAGGTGGTATTGCTTTCCTCCTCTATTGCTTGTCACCACCTTACCAGTCTCATCACTGCACTTGGCGCACACACATCTCCTCAACTTGAGGTTCTGTACTTGAGTGAGCTAGTCATCTCAGTGGTGCACATATCTGTAACACATTTGATTTCCCATCTCATGACTGAGGGACCTCTTTCAAACCTTTTGGCTTGTCTCTGCTGCTTGACCATGGAGAAATATTTGTCATTGGTATAGATCCAGAATGTCCTTGAGGAGCACGGGATTCCCTCTAAACTGACCACACAAGCTCTTGCAATTGGCTCCTGAGAGCCTTAGCCCTGGTCTACACAACGAGTTTAGGTCAAATTTAGCAACGTTGGATCAATTTAACCCTGCACCCGTCCACGTGACTAAGCCATTTTTGTCGACTTAAAGGGCTCTTCAAATCGATTTCAGTATTCCTCCCCGATGAGGGGATTAGTGCTGAAATCGACCCTGCTGGGTCGAATCTGGGGTAGCGTGGATACAGTTTGACGGCATTGGCCTCCGGAAGCTATCCCAGAGTGCTCCATTGTGACCACTCTGGACAGCACTCTCAACTCAGATGCACTGGCCAGTAGACAGGACAAGCCCCATGAACTTTTGAATTTCATTTCCTGTTTGGCCAGCGCAGCGAGGTGATCAGCACAGGTTACCATGCAGAGGTGATCATAGAGTCCCAGAATCGCAAAAGAGCTCCAGCATGGATCGAACGGGAGGTACTGCATCCGATTGCTGTATGGGGAGACGAATCTATGCTATCCGAACTCCATTCCAAAAGATGAAATGCTGGAAGTTTTGAAAAAAATCTCCAAGGGCATGAAGGACCAAGGTTATAACAGGGACCCGCAGCAGTGCCGCTTGAAGCCTACCAAAGAACTAGAGAGGCAAATGGCTGCTCTGGGTTAGAGCCCCAGACATGCCGCTTCTATGATGAGCTGCATGCCATTCTAGGGGGTGCCCCTACAACTACCCCACCCCTGTGCTTCTCTCCTCCCTCACCTCTCCCGGGCTACCTTGGCAGTTATTCCCCCATTTGTGTGATGAATTAATAAAGAATGCATTAATTTGAAACAACAATGACTTTATTGCCTATTATGTCTGTTAGTCTATAAGGTGCCACAGGACTCTTTGCTGCTTTACAGATCCAGACTAACACGGCTACCCCTCTGATACTTGATTTATTGCCTCAGCAAGTGGAGATCAAAGAGGGGAGGGGAGGGCGGTTGGCTTACAGGGAAATAGAGTGAACCAAAGGGGCAGGTTTTCATCAAGGAGAAACAAACAGAACTTTCACACTGTAGCCTGGCCAGTCATGAAACTGGTTTTCAAAGCTTCTCTGATGTGCAGCGCGCCTTGCTGTGCTCTTCTAACTGCCCTGGTGTCTGGCTGCGTGTAACCAGCGGTCAAGCAATTTGCCTCAACCTACCACACCGCCATAAACGTCTCCTTACTCTCACAGATAGTGCGGAGCACACAGCAAGTAGTAATAATGATGGGAATATTGGTTTCGCTGAGCTCTAACCGAGTCTGTAAACTGCACCAGTGAGCTTTTAAACGTCCAAAGGCACATTCTACCACCATTATGCACTTGCTCAGCCTGTAGTTGAACTGCTCCTTACTACTGTCCAGGCTTCATGAACCATGGGAGCAAGGGGTAGGCTGGGGTAGATGTGACCGCGCGGTGCTGCCGACTGGGAGAGCAGCCTGAGGCAGAAGCCTCCAGCTGGTATGATGATCCAGGCCGGACTGAATCTCCATTAGACAAAATTTAAAGAAGAGAATGACCTGAGTCATTCCCATTTTTGTCCAGGCGCCCCCGACTGACCTCACTGAGGCTGGCCAGGAGCACTCAAGTCTGCCCAGGCACCCCTGACCAACCTAACCGAGGTCGGCCAGGAGCACCCACAAGACGACGACGACGGCTAGCAGTCGTATTGTACCGTCTGCTGTCAGCAAGGCAAGGGGATGCTGCTGTGTAACATTGCAGTACAGCGTTTGCCAGCAGCACCCAGGAGACATATGGTGACAGTGAGCTGAGCTGACTCTGTTTGCTGTGGTATGTCATCTGCATGGGTAACCCAGGAAAAAAGGTGAAAAATGATTTTTTGCCTTTGCTTTAATGGAGAGAGGGAGGGGGGCCTGACGACATGTACCCAGAACCACCCGCGACAATGTGTTTGCCCCATCAGGCATTGGGAGCTCAACCCAGAATTCCAGTATGCAGTGGAGACTGCGGGAACTGTGGGATAGCTACCACAGTGCAACAGTCCAAAAGTCGACACTAGCCTCGGTATTGTGGATGCACACCGCTGACTTAATGTGCTTAGTGGGGACACACACAATCAACTGTATCAAATCGATTTTCTAAAAAAATTGACCTCTATTAAATCAACCTAATTTCGTAGTGTAGACATACTCTTAGCTATCTTCCCTTGCTGAAAGTTCCATTTCCCTGGAAAGATGCCAGCTCCCCTGTTAATGTGACTGTGCCTTCAGGACTCAGTGCTGTCCAAACCAACATGGCACCTATTTCAGCACTGGTGATAATGCTGAAACCAGTGCCCCTTGCAGCACTGGAGTCACCTCTATTGGTGCCAAGAGCTTTCCCAGCACTGATCTTCTTAGGCACCACTGCCTTCAAGGGGACCCATCTTTCAATAAGCACAGATCTGACCAGTGCTGGCAGGAGAATCATTGCCTCCTCAAAGAGTGACACGTGTATGACGACTGGGAGGAGAGTCCTTCAGAGGAAGTGCAGCAGTCACCAATCAAAGAATATACTGATGATATGTCCTTTAAGGATCAAATTGAGACTTCATTTGTCTCCCCTGCAAATTAATAGAAGCAATTTCAGGAGCTGGTGGGGAGGATGGCTGTTACCCTGCAGTTACAGATGGGAGTGTTGGCAACATCTGATCCTCTTCGTAAGATCATGGAATGGCAGACAAAAGGCAGGATTACACTTCCTATTCTCCGAGGACTGCTCTGTCCAGCAAAGGACATTTGGCACTTTCCTGTGTCCTCGCCAGCAGTATATTTGGAGCAGGGGGTGCTAATTGTATGTATCCTGTACAATCGGAGGCACACTTTTTTTTTTAAATGTATTTATTAATTGTTACAACATTCCTTGGCTGATTATCCATGTCAGTGTCTGCAGCCCAGGAATTATTTAAAAGTAACAGGGCATCCTTGTGTGCTCCCTTGGGAAGAAAAGGGAATAGACTGGATGCTATTGTAGAAAAGGTCTATTCTTCTACTTCTGTGAGTTTTTGTGTGGCAAATTATCAAGCTGTCATGTCCTAATGTAACTGTGTCATGGCTTTCCGTTAACTGTATACTGGACTCCTTATTGGACGAACAGAAGGAAGCAGCTAAGAGCTTAGGCTGCCCTCAGCATGTCTGGCTATGAAATCTGTTGCTTGATCAATTGGTTAGGTATTGTCTAGCGTTTCCAATTAACATTATATGATTTGTCAGGGTTCAGTTGTCTTGAGATCGGCCACAGTGTTAGTTACTGTGTGTGAGACACACATGCACTTAGGGAAGATCTTCTGACTTTGAGTTTTATTAGCAGAATCAGCAATATCACAAACACTACAATGTAGCAAAGTATGCAGAGATAATACAAACATCAAACTTACATATTCACATCATCATCTGCTGGGGATCCCCACAGAAGCTAGAATGACCCTTGGCCGACAGGTTCTCGGAAATCACCCATGGGCAAGTGCCACTTTTTATCAGAGGTTATGGTGATGCCTACTATGTCTAATGCATATTCAGTAGGGATTTCAGCCTCTTTTCTTTATCTGTATTTCCTCACCCTACTAATGTTGGGGTGCCTTTTTCCTGTAGGTTACTGGGTCTTTTACTTTGAGCTTATTAGCATATACATCATTTAGTTACCTTGGCATTGTTGTAAGCACATCAGCAGATGTCCAACCTTAACCACAAGATGTCAGCTTTAGATATTTTATCTGCCAGCAGTTTAGCAACACTTGCTTATAACAGCATTTTGTCTTGTGATATAGGGTTGTTTACTGGTTAGTTGGGTATATCAAGTGTTTAAGCCTTGGGCCTTAATTTGGCTTAGATATTGACTTTACAGGCTTGAGAATGTAGGCTTTTACATTACTCCACACCTGTACCTTAGTGTATGCCTATATATTTATAACAACATAGCTGGCTACAAGTCACCTCCTCTCTCCTCCCCTCAATGGGGTGATTGCTAGTGAACCCTATCACACTGCTATTTAGGGTCTTAACAACATATACCATCCATAAGGAGACACTGTATTGGCTGTCATGGATGAATACAAGCATAGGAATGTTCATGTACCTGGTATACTGCTGCTGGTTGCCTGGACACACAATATGGTTCCTTAGTTTGGGTTACCTGAGGTTAATTGGTCACTTGCTGTGAGATAATAGGATTCTCAGTGGAGACAATCGGGTTGGTTTTCTAGGGGAGGTATTTGGGGGAATGCTTAATACCCTTTGCTTAGACCTGTGATTTTACAATGCTTACAACACAATACAACAAAGATTACTCCAGTTTCACTACAGTTCCTCTGTTCAGTCAATCTCCATCCATAGAGGTTCAGTTAACACCTAATCACCTCCATCCATTAACCTGGTGAGCATTTGTCCTGCCTTGGTTACTTCATTACTAATTTTTATCAAGTGTGAATCTTTACACTTATTAACTAGCTTAACTTTAAATTAAGAAGGGCAATATGAAGCTGCAACATTGTTGTGTTCTGTCGGACTAGATCCTGATATTCTGGTTTAGCAGTAAAAACCGTTTCATTTTTAAAACGGGTACTGGGGAAACTGCCATATGTCCAATTAATATATGCACCTTTGGATAAAATCAGAATTTTTAGGGCTTGTCTACACTACCACATGGGGTCAATCTAAGATGTGCAACTTCAACTACATGAATAGTGTAGCTGAAGTTGATAGACTTAGATCTACTTACTGCCGTGTCTTTGCTGTGGTAAGTCGAC
This sequence comes from Gopherus evgoodei, assembly GCF_007399415.2. Taxonomy (NCBI): domain Eukaryota; kingdom Metazoa; phylum Chordata; order Testudines; family Testudinidae; genus Gopherus; species Gopherus evgoodei. Next base: position 77,414,691 of record NC_044324.1, read on the forward strand.
AGCTGACGCTCACTTGTTGACTCCGCTTGCGCTTCTCGTTCTGGTGGAGTATCGGAGTCGATGGGAGAGCGCTCAGCGGTCGATTTATTGAGTCGACCCCCACTGGATCGATCGCTGCCTGCTGATTTGGTGGGTAGTGTTGACAAGCCCTTAGTCATGACCTTGCACTCTGACCAGGATAATATTTTTGATGGTTGGTCACTATACAATATTGGCCATCTCCACCAGAGGTCGACCTTTCTGTGGGAGCTTGGTCATCTTAACGAGGGATGATAACGCTGATGATTGGTTTCATAGTTGGTACCCTTCCTTTTGGCCACACAGCAGCATGTCTGCCACAAACACATTATACCTGCAGATGTACTGATACCTTTTGTCAGAGCAACAGGCAATTCATGGAACTTTCTAGGTTTGGGTGCTCAATGATAGACCACCAGAGGAGGTACATTTATTGAGTCCTTAGCTACCAATTGTCTTAAAATCCTCATCTGGATCAAACAGTGGCAACGAGACTGTAAAGAAGACATAAGGATTTTGATGTGATGCAATTTTTTTGTTAAATAACAAGTTGATCACCATATTTCTGATTTACTCCAATGACAATTTTTGACAAGAATTTAAACAATTAGCTTTTCTCCCTGGGTTTAAAAAGATTTTGCATAATACCAGTTTAGCAGCTGCTCATCCATGGCTAAATCTGTGACCTTTCCTAGTTCCAAGAACTGCAATGCGTTGCTGATGGTATTAATACATATTCACTGTATGCTGAACAAATAATTTTCTTTCCCGTATACTGATACCTTTCCTGATTATTATTGTTTAATTGACTGATTAATTTTAATTTGAGTTTCATTAAACAGTCTACCTTTTTCATGCGTATTATCTGCTATAAATCTTTCCTTGTTTGATTGATCTTTTGTCCCTTGCAGCACTGGATTGACACTGTCCCTGTAATATAGAATGTGTCTCCTAAATTTTTCAGTATCCACCTGATTCCAAATTGACATTCCATTTCCAAATAACCTTGACAGTTTTTATGATCCCCAATGCATCAGTTCCTCCTTTTCCCCTAGGGATACATTACTGATGCTAGGCATGGATTTCCAAATTTGTAATATCCTGCACCCATTGTTGATAAGCAGTTATCTTATCCACAAAGAATAATGAAAAGAAAGAGGCCACTTTGGAGTCTTTCCAATAACTGAATTTACCCACGTGCCACTTAACAGATTTAACACAACAGGAACATACATAAAGTGAACCTGATTGATGAATACCTCTGCTACAGGTGTAGCCACCTTCCCTCCCTCCCCCACCGATTTATTGATCGGGGAAAGATCTATTTCCAGTTTACCTAAGGTGAAATGTTTACATCTACTAGCCCATAGCTAAGGGTCACACTTTTGCCTATTGGGCCCTTTACAATTTGATAGGACTTGCTAGGAGTAGGGTCCCTTGATTGTGCTACTGGAGATGGGGAAATGTTTTGACCACCAGGACCCCCTTCAGGTATATATCTTTCTTGTACATGAACTGGCACTTTGTGTAAGGCTAATGCAGTCCCATTACTCCAGATTGTAAACTTTGTCATCCGGGGCTCAGATCATACTGTTCCAAGGATGCCACCAGTGCAGCATCAGGTCGTCTTACAATGGACTGCTGTTGTCAGCTCCAGACCACTGTTACTACGGTGTTAGGGTTCACACTGTCTGGAGTTTTTACCTGAAAGTCCATTTTCTCTATTTCTACTTTATGGGAATCAAGTACTGGAGATCGAGAGTCTTCAGTCAGCTTGGCTGGATACTGTGCATTCTGCAGACCAGGTGCTCCAAAGGCCTGGGCTTGCATCAGATTAATTGTGAGGACATGAAAGCTGCTGCAGAGGACAAAGAGCATTTTGCTGTGTGCTTGTTCCAACTTTGCCTCTGAGGATTTTGAGTTGTTGGACACCTGCAAAGGAGAGGTCTCTTTTCCTGGTACAACTTTAATTGATTAGCATGGTACAACTTTATTTACTTTGTGTATATTAATAGTTACTTGAATATTCTGTACAGATAAATCAGCTTGTTAAGGTGATATGGTTTTAACCACCTGTGGTAGCAACCATGCTGATATTTTATATGAAAAGAGCATGACTTGGTTACCAATTTTATTAAAATAGGCCAATTCTAACTACTACATACCAATGCATCTTGCATATATGGTTGTGCAAGGATGGCAGGTATGTATCCATTTTAATCTTCTTCATTTGGGAGTCACTGGTTTGCTATAGAAGGTGCTTAAAAATGTTATTTCGCTTCTGACCATCACCTTAAAAGGTGATTGGCCAGTTGAGGCAATGGAAGTGATTCTAAAAGCCATTAAGATTGTGGGAATTAAAACTTTCTAATTTGCCATTGGCATTTACCAGCTTTTAATTTTGATAAATTGATCTTTCCCACAATCCCTGAAAACTGTGGCTAAAGAAGGACGGGGTCTGTTCTACCAGAGCCTTAACCACTTTTCTGCCACTGCTGTCTGAAAAAGAAATCCACTACTACTAGCAAAAACTATTTTTTGGATAGGAGATAACCTTCCAAAATTACTTTTGTAGGGCTGCTAATTGGTTCCTTGCTGCCAAATTGTTTTACAGTAATTTTATTTTCCTTTTATAGGGCTTTAAATCAAGGACTAATTCTTTGACTTTTCGTAATTGAAAGAATTGGACGGGAGTGACAAGCTGACTCACAAATGTGTTTACATCACAACTTGTTTACGTTATGCCCCCTTGCACTCCTTTTTGGCTAATAAATTACCTTTATTGTTTTGATGTACAAAGAGTCCATTTACAAAGACCTTTTACCTTGCAAACAAAGGAGTTTGGTGGAGCAAGAGGTGAAAACACTAATTTAAAATAAGAGTGCCATACTTGGGTGAACCATTTGAGGAGGTGAACCCTCAAACCCGGTACGCATATATCTATAGCAACATAGCTGGCTACACACCTCAAACTCTGCTGCCACAGCCACTGCCATAGCTCTAAGGAGGTATTAATGACTTAGATCACTAGGCCTTGCTGTTGCAAAAATGTAATTTGTAAAGTCAAAATGGCTGAGAATTTAAAAATTGAAAAGTAACATGGTGAACCTGGTGATATTCTGAACAAAAAGAGCTCTCAACCACACTTGTAGCTGTTTCCATTCTTTCACACTGACTCAACAGATAGTTTAGGCTTCGGGGTGAGACACAGACAGGAGACTATCCTGGAGTATTATTATATAGATACTTTTAGATTTAATTTGTATTTGATGTTTGATTTGATATCTTTAGAATGAAAATATTGAGACTAAGCAATCCTGGGCTCTACAGATTATAAGTGCTGTATAAATACAAAGTGGTGGTTTTATATTAATTAAATACCTGAATCATTAACTTTGACTGTGTTTCAAGTTCATTCTGGATCCCAGAACGTAATGAGTTTTGTGATGTTGAAATGCCAGGCGAGGCTATTCTGGTTTATGATTCACACACCTTGTTTGGCATGAATCATGAACACCATGTCAAGTTTTAAGTCCAAGTTCCCACTTCTAAATCAGATCCTAGAGGGAAAGCATACAAAGGTACTTCCAGCTCTAGATGATGTCATAGACTGGGTACTCTCAAGAAACTATTCACCATCTATTCTAGGGGGGAATTTAAGGATGATTTCTTCTAGCTCAGTCAATACTTCAGCCCTTTTTAAATATTGAGCTTTGAATATAAAATCTAAACAGCCTTAGTTTATTCTTTAGGAAATCAACTTTACAAGAAAATTGGCAGCTTTAAATTACAGAACTTAGGGATTCTTTTCTTTTCTTTTTTTCAGATGAGTAGAAAATACAGTACTGAACATTATTCTAAGTACTTCAGCAAATGCTTTTCCTGTTTGCTTGTTATATTACATCATTAGCTATTTGATTCTGTTTTTTAGGATGTTGGCTAAAGATGAGTTGGTGGCCATACTTCAAAAATGTGCAGAGATTTTTATATCACCTTCTGGAAAACAGTTTAGCAACACGGTAGAGAAACTGGAGGAGTTCCTGGCACGATTTCAAAATCTGGAAGGTAAGCATGTAACCTACTGCCAAATTGTTTGGCATCAATAATCTGCTATAAAATGGCCTCAGAGGATCTACATTCTGATTAAATTCACTGGCCCTGCTGATGTCTCATGATATTTTGAGATCAAACCCAAAAATTTCTCCACATGAGAATATCAATATGGCAAGCGTTTTTGACGTGGAGTACATCTTCTCAAAAATGATTGATATGCAAAATAGGGATTGTTGATATTTGTATTACATCTGATGAGGCCCATCATTTGTAAAATGGAAAAGTGGTGTGAAACAAAGAACTGGACAGATCAAAGGAGGTTGATGATAAATGACATCTGAGATAGATAGATATATAGATATCTATATCTATATCTATATCGATATATAGATATTTAGGTTTTTCATCAAGTGCTTTACAGCTTTCAAAAACATTTCATGAATAAGTCAAAACTTGAAAAAAATAATAGTAGCAAACTCATTTACACATACATCTGCTCGTTACTATGCCAGCTAATAAAAATGTGCAGATTAAGTCACAGATCCTAATAAGAGATGGATTGTTCAGGTCAGAGTGGCCTGATTGCAGTGGTAATGGTCAGTGGCAACCTGTAGAGTTCAACAGTGAAGCCCAAGTCAAAAAGTGAAAGGTCCTATATTAACAGCCTCTTTGTAACCGCAGTATAGAGTATAGCCAATCTCAAGCATTCAAAAATGAGTGGCTTAAAATTTGAGATTTAAAAAAAATATATAAATACATTTGGACTTTTTGTTTTTGTTTGCCTTCATTTTCAGAGCCTTCAGTGCACTCTCTTCATGTTTTCAGGCTTTTGTCTGCAACTATGAGCAACTAGAAGCTTACTTTCTTGTTTGTAGATTAAAGCTGACATTATCCCATAACAGTTGTCTTCAGGAAATGAGGCTTTAAGAAAGACTTCCAAGATCACAAGAGTAATGATAAAGTTGCAGAATTTGGCAACACTGAAAATAGGCAGCACATCTACAGTCTTCCCTATGCTCATTAATGTACCTCACCCTGATTTTGATAAACGACTTCTAGGGTGAGGGGGCAGTATAGTCTCCATGCTTATTGAATCTTTGACCTTTGTTGATACTGACAGAAAACTGTGGTGATGGATTTTATGATGTTGACACCTGTCCACTAAAATTGGACTGCAACTACCAACTCATTTCATGTAATCCACCAAACAGCTATCAGACTTCACTACTGACATGAGCCAGACTTAAACCTGTGACCTACAGGTGACAACCCCATAAGCAATGCAACTAACCTAACAGTCTGTTGCTTTGAATATTATTAGTTGTTACTGTGATAGGAATTGTTTGTTTTAAAATGAATCAAAATTGAGACTTCACCCATCACCAGAGAATCAGGATTTTTTTTTAAAGCAAAGTTGCTAATTATTGATACAATTATTGATATACAATTATTGATATACAAACTACAGGGTTCTGAAAGCAAGATTCAGGCATAGGTTAAAATTAAGATAAAACTGGTCAGTCAAATGCTTCAGTATGTTCTATTTTTCACTTTGCTCTCACTTCAGTAAATCCAGGTTATGGAGTTTGGGAATGGCGGATGATAATCTATTTTCTCTTTAAAAATTTTGCATGGGAAAAATGTAAATTTACAATGTGAGACGTTTTAAAAGCTCATTAAGTGGCTGCTTCATTGAGGTCAGTGGAGCTTTGCCAATTTATACCTGTTGAGGATATGGTCCAGAAGTTTGAAGTGAAATGTAAGTGAGGCATAGGCCTTGTGCTGGCCCTCTGCACAGGGCTGAATTTGCTGTTTTTGAATAACTGTTCACAATATAAATTACACAGTGAAGTGTTTGTTGCCAGGGGAAAAATGTAATAGCTAACTGGACTTGTGTCCTCATCTAACATGAAAGAGTACCATTGACCCTGTCTCAATTTCGCTTGGGTCACTGAGTTTCTGTAGATATTAGAAAAAGTTTACCCCGTGTGTTGAACACTGGTTTTGTTCCAGTAGCAGAAGCCAATGAGGTACAAGATGTGTCTGTGTCATCACAAAAGGAACTCCAGAAGAAGACAGACCTCTATCACCTTCAGAAGGTCAGGCCAGTTTACTTTCTACAAATTAGTTTCAAGATTTATTTTTTTCGAGCTGTTAATTATTCTTAGTTAGATCCGCCCTGCACACAATAGTTATGAGCGAATCATGTTCTGTGAGTTACTTGAAAATTTAATATCCTGCCCAAACTAAATGTCAGATAAGAAGCCACAGGCTTGAAGAATTTCCGTGACTCCTGCCTTTCTGACTAAGCATACTGGCCTTGATTTAAAAAGCCTGCAGCACCACAGTCCCATGCATATTTAACTTACGTTGGCATGTGTTGACATTCCTCCAGTAAGTAAATTTCCCCACACAAAGAATAAATCACTTTTCTACTCCACCTCCTTCCCCCACCTATCAATCAATTCTGATCCTAATCCTCTACCTCTCTGTAGAGGTTCCTTGCAGATGCCATTGTTGCCTTCCTTAATATGCAGAGAGCTTCAGCCTCCAGGTTTCTTCTCCTACATCTGGATTGTCTGCTCCCAGTTCTATCCTTTTCTTCTTAGAGGAAAAGCAGCAGGGGTTTCTCATTTCCTTCCACCTCATTCTTAAAAAAAAAAAGGAAAAAGGAGTTAGTAGCATCTGATTGGCTCTGCCTACCTCTTCTCTCCCTCCCTCTCTCCCCCCATAAAAGCAGCACTGCAAGGAAGAAGCCAGAAGCTCTCCAGCCTTACTCTGACTAAAATTTCTAGTTGCCCTAGGCAAGCTGGTTTTTCAAGCCTGGTAGCAGACTATGAAAACAAGGTGTGTATGAAGTGCAACTATGGAGTGTTCTAATGTTTAGTTCAACATCTCTCTACACTGTTATTTTGTTGTAGCTAAATTGACAGCAAGTGGTACATCAATACTTATTTCAGCACTAAAGGTGCTTTTATTTATATATTTAACTGCACATGTTGAGTCAGACCTCATTGCATCTAACAAATTCATATAATAATGCCAGTTAGCATTTTGATAGCACCTTGCATCGTGCATCTGAGAACTGTTCAGACTTTTAATCTGCACATCCTCCCTGTGACATAGGTTCATATTATTATCCCCATTTTGTGAATGTGGAAAGTGAGGCTCTGGAAGGCTAAGTGACTTGTTCAAAGTTGCATAGCAAATCAGAAGCAGAGCTGGGGTGAGAATCCAAATTCCCTGTGTCTCCGTCCCTGGCTCCCACCAAGAGACAACTCTTTCTTTCCTTTTATAACACCATAATGTATGTTAATTTTAGGAATGGAGAAAAAGCAATCTGAAATTTTCTTGTCCTAGCCTCAGGACACTAATGTCAGGATTAGTGTTAACTCTGTCTTAGTAAAACAGACTCTCACAATGAAAACATTTATTTCCATTCTTAAGCAGGCAGATACTTGTATGCCTTCTGTAAGATAGGGAACACAGTATTGTCAGTCTAATTTTATTTCCATTTAGATTAGTATGTGTTACCTAGGAGAGCTATGGCAATCGTTTTTCATGTCTTGATTTGTAAAATGCAATAATCCTGTCAGCATCACTTTAGATGAATGGGTTTGCCATCCAAAGTGAGTAGGCTGTGCATTTTCTGTCTTTTATAGACTTTGCTGGCGTTGAAAGAATCAAAAAGATCTAAGAAACTAACCAAGTTTGAAATGCTCCGGTTCGAAGTTGTTGACTTTATAGACAGCCTGGTAAGGTGAGCTTTCCTGTTCTTTGGACCCTTTAATAGTTGATACAGTATCATAAGATACCATAGAAAATATATATACATGCGCACACACGGAACAACAGTTTACCAAACAGTTCAGACTTGGGAGAAACAGCTGTAGTCCTGCAATATGAGACATGTCCTCTCTACTCTTTTTATTTCCGTGAAATGTTGCTGTTGAGTGCCCCTGTAGCCATCTATGTCAGGATGAGGGCTCTGAAAATGCCACTTTTCCATAGAATGCTGTAAGGAGTCTGAAACATAAATTGCGCAACTCATTCCTGCTGCTGCAGAAGATGAAGAAAAATATGGCAGTTGACAAGAAAAGGTCAAAATGGCCCACACCATAATCAGTATTGGTCTATCCATTATTTCTTTTCTGCATTGTATAGGCTGGGATTGATATCCATTTCTATTTTGGCTAATGCATGGCATGACAGATGGGTTCGTGGAGACAGTTCCAAGCGTAAACATCCACAAGGAAGAAAGTGTGGAGACAAGGGTTGGAGAAGGCTATGAAGGCAACTATTAGTTGTGCATGTTCAGTAGAGGGAAGGATCAAAAGTGTGGAGCAAAAAGGGACTAGGACACAAGGAGCTAGATTGTGCAGAGCTACATAAGCCAAGACAAGAAGCTTAATTTTGAAAACAAAGGTGAGAGCAAGCCAGTGAAGGGATTTAAAGATTGGATGGGTGGTGTAGGAGTAATGAGCCAGGCAGATGACTGGTGTCAGCATTCTGGGTATTGCCTGCATTGTTGGGTGAATTTGCCTCAGATGTAGGTAGGATTCTAGTTAAGAAATGTTTGAAGTGGGAAGCTGAGTTGATGATTCCTAAAATTCTCATTTTATTTGACGTTGTTTCCAGGTATTGGCAGTATCTTATTTTTCAGAGATTTTCTGCCCATGCCTGTTGTGAAATGCACATTCTTGCTATCTCTGTGAAAGCTTAGCTTTCAGTGGAGTTTCGTAGTGTCCCTTCAGTAGAAGAGTTGTCTTTTTCATACATTCCATGTTGTTCTTTTAGAAGTTACCTTGCTCCTGCAGAGATGCAGACCCTGAACGAGGTGGTGTATTTCAACACAGCTAACACCCTCCGTGAGCACTTGAATGCTGCCCCACGGATTGCTCTTCACACAGCTCTGAACAACCCCTATTGCTACCTGAAAGTAAGAAATGGACAACAACTGTGTGACTTGTTCATAGTTCTGTGTGTAATTCATGCATGGTCTGTGTGAGGCTAATGTGTGCTATTTCATAACATTTGGGACACAGTAGGGTCTGTTACAAGGAACTAGCAGGTGGCTCTTTATGAAGCAGCTGGGGAACTGGCTGACAGCCAGAGAATTTGCCTGATTCAGGAAAAAGCTGATGCTGCTTCATTAAGAGTTTTGGATGGGAAGGCAATTTCCAGAGCGTCATTTTTAACTGCCTTCTCTACAGAGATAAGCAGAAAGACTTTCTCACCCTCCACTTTGACTGAGTGACCCTGTGTCCCTGAAAAGAGAGTCCTCCAGTTACCAAATCTGGTCCCATAGGCCCTGTTCATATTACAAAAATAGTGTTTTGTCCTGTGTCTTTGTAAACTCATGTAGATGGACTGTCTGATGGAGCTGGAGGTCAGCTGAACCGCTGAAATTGAGGACAGACTGGCTGTATACAAAAGTATCTAAAAGACTCCCTCCTCCTCATGCCTATAACAGTGATGCCCTGCCCCTTCTTGTTCCAGATCTTCAGTGATCCGCGCACCACCTCCCCATGAGCTCTTGAACCAAACCAGCCCCCCTGCACATAGTCAAAGCTACAGGGTGGCAGGGAAGGAGAACGGGTGGGTGGGAGTGAGGCTCCTTGGCTGAGGAGAGGCAGGAGTTGGCATTCTTTTCTCTTTCCCACTCACATGCGCAGTTCCCTGATGCCCATCCAAACCATCCCTGTGTCCCAGTTTTTTCCCTTTAAAAATAAGGTCATTTTTCCACATAACGAGATTATTGCAATTCATAGATGTTTGCATGCTTGCTGCCTGAGTCAAACCCAGCACCTGATAAGCCGGAACCAAACTGGATAAATGTTTGTTTGAATTCTGTGATCCAGTCTGTGTTGGTTTTGTTTGTCTGTGTGCTTATTTATCTGACCCTTTACAATTTTATCTGGTTATAAAAACACAAAAGACTTAGATTAAGAGAGCCAGCTAAATCCAGTTTCTAATGTGCTTAATGAATATTCTCTTAATTGAATATACAGAAATGTAAAAGACCTAGATCTCTATCTTTACACATTTGTTCTTTGCATTTTTGATGCATTTCTTATGCTTGTTGGGTGTCTAACTCAAGTGCCTAGTAGGAGTACTGGCTGTAGCAGTGTATTACTACTATTTTAATCTGTTTGAATTGAAGGTATAATTTCCCCAACAGTGTCTATACATTCTGCAGAGTTTGTACTTTTCACCAGAGCAAAACTTCTCTGATAAAGATCTTACTATCCAGAGCTATTCCTATCAAAAAGGTGCAGGCAGGAAAGAATCTGCCACTGTAAAGTACCAGCAAGTGATTAATGATATGACGCCATTTCTCATGGGACTCTAACCCAACTTTTACCTCAGCAAAATGTGAACTGGATTGGTATTTAGCCTGACAGAAATGTATACAAAAGAATTGTAATTCTTCTTTGAGTGCTTGCTCATGTCCATTCCATTGTAGGTGTGTGTGCTTGCCACATGCCCTGGTGCTGGAAGTTTTTCTGTCAGTGGTATTTGTAAGGGACCAGCTCTGGCGCCCCCTGGAGTGGCATGCATATGCACTGGTATAAGGGGTAACGCCAGCTCCCCCTAACCCTCAGTTCCTTCTTACTGCCAGTGACCGTACTGGAATGTCTTCTTGCCTCGGCAAGCTTGCTCCTCTCAGCTAGTTGTGAACTTTCTGTATCTAGTTGTTAGAAATTGGTTAGTTTTATAGTTCCCTTAGTGTTAGGGTTGCCAGCCTTCCAGAATTGTCCTGGAGTATCCAGGAATTTAAAGATTAATCTTTAATTAAAGATTGTCATCTGATGAAACCTCTAGGAATACGTCCAATCGAAGTTGGCAACCCTACTTAGTGTAGATTTCGTTTTAGTCCTGAATGGGACTTAGCCGAGGGACGGGGCATGTCCCTATCCCCAGGCTTCAAACCTTGTGACTATTGCAAGAAACCCAGGCCAGTCAGTGATCCCCATAGAAGCTGTTCGAATTGCTTAGGGGAAATCCACGTTAGCAATAAGAATCACACAAGCATGAGACAAGTGTCTCACAAGCAAGCACTTCAGATCGCAGACCAACAAGGAGCAGGACATTCATCTTCGAGTGCTCCTTATGGAGTCGGCCCTTACACCGGCCTCAGAACCGACCAGGTGGGACTCTGCTCCTAGCATTGCGGCCTCAGTGCAGAGTGTTCCACCGGCACCGGCCTCAGACCAGCACCAATGCCCATCCCCAGTACCAGCTAAAAAGCAAAGAGTCTGGGAGGAGATGTTCTCCTATGTCCCATAAAGGGAAGGAGAGGGTCGGAGCAGAGCAAAGGCACGCGAGGGGCAGCTCTTCCCCTCCAGACAGAGGTTGGGCTCCGACTCCCACTGAGTGGTCAAACCCACTCCAAGACCCACCTGCTACCCTGGGGAGCATCAGAGGCACTCAGCACCTGTGATGCCGTCCACACTGCCTCGGAGGTGCCTCATTTGAGGGATACACCTGCCTTGGGACCTTTCCAGTGGTCCCCATGAGTGCAGCATCGCTCCTTGCCACAGGGGATGTCCCATCAGCTCTCACCTGAGCAGCACCACCCAGCCCACGGATGCGAGTTGGCTTGCCTGCCAGAGTTCCTTGTGTCGTTCCTCAGAAACCAAGCAGCGTTTCTCGGGCTCGAGGCAGCAATCACCAGTGGGCTGGCGCAGAGGCGCGGCACCAGTCCCCAGAGCCCTGGTGCTGGGAGCGCCTGAGCCACTCTCCCAGCTCATGGCACTGCTCCAGAGTGTTGAGACATCTGTCCCCAAAGCCCCATCGCTGGAACGCCAGAACAGTTCACTGCAAGCGCATTGGTGGACTCTGACACATCGGTCTATCCACTCCCATTCCTGCTCCTGCTCAATGGAACAGCATCACTCGCAAAGCATAAGGTGTCAATCACCAGGGTGCCGTCGCCTATCTACCGAACGCCGTCACTGGGATTGTGGCACCAAGCACCATTGCCCTCATACAGATTCTCAGCGGCAGTCCAAGGTCAGAACCGATGGGATCGAGGTAGACAGGCAGCCTTGGCACCATCCTGGTCCCCCAGGCAAGTATCCCCGTCCTCAGGTTTCGACAGCAAGGAGGAAATCCTGCTCACTGGCCAGGGCCAGGGCCAGTGATCGGGGGCACCGGCATTCCCCACTGGGCCACAAGTGGCAACGTGGCTCCAGGGTCAGTGGCCTGCCCCTTTGCAACTCTGGAATCCCTGTGGATTTCCCCAACCATTGCAGGTGCATAGGTCAGCCTTGGGGGCATCTGACAAATGGTCGGTGACAGTCTCACACCCGCCCCCTGACTCGGATGTGCAGTCAGAGTGGGCTCCCCAGTTCAGCCAGCCTTGGCTGATGCCCCCATGGCAGAAGTGGTAGAGTTGGTTGACCCGCCTGTACCTGCCTCCTCGTCGTCTTCGCATGATAAGGTGATAGTGGGGCCCTCTCACCCCATTCCCCAGGACCAGGCCAAGGCTCACCAGGAGCATATGCGCCCCGTTCCAGAGGGCGTCAGAGCCAGTCCCATACAGATACCGAAGGAAAAACTGCCAGCACAGGTGTATGGGGCAAGCACGAACACCTACAATGGAATGGACATGAGCAATACATCTTGAAGAAGAACAGTTACAAAAAGGTAACTGTCTTTTCTGTCCTGATGGATTGCTTAGAAACCCAGCTACTGGCCATTCAAAATACCACAGCTAGGAACTGCTTGGCCTTGTGTCAGTGCGATATGGGGAATCTAAGCCCAAAATATCCCTGGGGCTTAGAGAATTATGGAGGCATCATATTTGATCTTGCAGGGAGGGTGAGTTTCACACACAATTTGAGTAATAATTCCCTTCCCACCAAGATGTTTGGAGCAGCAAAAAACAAAAAATTCCATAAGCTGCATCTAGCCCTCTTTTTTTTTTTTTTTTTTTTGGGGGGGGGGGGGGGGCGGGGGAGGGATACTTTGACACAAGGCCCTTGATAAAGGGAATAAATAGAGATCCTGAAAAACGTATTTTTCCTCCATCTGCTCCCCTCAAAAAAGAGCACAGCCAGGTTTTTAACTTGTTCCTGAGTATCTGTTTATGCTCCTTACTTGGAAGGAGCACTAGTTGCCAATTAAATGTAATGTTGGTGTTTAAGGTCCTCCTTTTCATTAATGATTGCGTTCTAGAACAACTTCCTGCTTACCTGTGTAGTTATTTCCTGACAGAGACAGATTATCTGCTGTTACCTTAGGAAGCTGAGGTTTCCATGAACACTGCTGCAGCTTCCTCAGGGCATGCTATAAAGACCTGGCCTTAAGATCTTAAGCAAGCTGTCATTCTCCAAACTCAGGCATAGACCATGCATTGCTGATCAATAGTATTCTCCCTTGATTAGTTCCTTTTTTCCTATGTTCAGTCCAAATGCCCGCACTATATAAGTTGGGCCTTGCCCTGTTTTACACAGCTGTTTGATTTCAAACCAAATCAAAGTGGTCTTACTGGTTTGTAAAATGGTAGCATAGGGAATGAATTACATTATTTTCATGAATTGCTGACTGGTTTACCAATAATACAGTACAATTTATCAATCTAGACATCAGCTGCATTAGTTAATAGTCACACTATTTAGACTGAAACCATCTGTACGGAACTGTCAGGTAAACTGACATCATACCTAATCCCTTCAATTTCTGTCATCTTTGCATAGTGTTATTGAATATGAAAATCTGTTAGACTGAATTTCTGAAAACTCTAAGGGAACTTCCCATAGGCACTGGGATTGCTGAACCCAATCGTGAAGCTAAAGCTCATAAACTGGAAGAATCAGTTGTAAAAGGCAAATTTAGAAATTTTAATAAACAGGAAATGAAGGTAATTCCTTGCCTGGTCTTTTCCTCTGTATTGAAAAACCTTTGCTTATAGTGGTGTCCTTGTTCGGCATTTTTTAAACTTATTTTCTAACTGACCTATTATGCAACCAAATGTTGACGTATGGGTTTTAGCCCCGTTATTAGTGGCTGATAGCAGCAGAATCAATAGCGTTGTTCACAGTGGGAGCTCCTGACCTGTCAGTATAGATAAAGTACTATGAATAAATGTGTGAGCTGATGTCACAGTGCTATGGATTGCAACAATACCATAGAGGATTTTTTTTTCTTAGACAAGGTCCTTTTTTAACTTCATAGTCAACTAACTAAAGCATTGTCAGTTTGGATTTCCTGACATGTGGAATGATTTCTGAAAATCAGACTTCAGCTTTGCGGGTACTGGTTTTCAAACCAGAGAGAGGTGATGGTTTGTACCAGTGGTCCCCAACCTTTTTGTGGCCAGTAGCACATTCATGTTTTCAGAAGAGTGTGGTGGGCACCAACAATTTTTCAAGCCTTATTTTGTATTTTTACATTACTACAAAAAAAATTTAATATTACATAATATATGAATCCATAAGATAAAAAGGGTAATTTTACATGTAAAAGGTATTAATTAAATTATTCGGCAATTACTCTTTCACCTTACCTTGTGAATTTGCTCTTTTTTTATCTACCTGTAAGAAAAATTAAGGAGGTTTTACAAAATAAATATAAACAGTTTTCATCTTATTTATTTTTAAAAAGTAAAACATTGTTTTATATTTATTATTCTTTTTTATATATATAATATATAGTTTTTATTCTTATATATTTATTATTCTTACTTTAACATAGAATGAAGCCTGCAGCCCTGGAGTTTCTGTCCCCAGCAGTCGCGGGGCCGCAACTTTGCTCCCCTGCTGGGCACTACGTGGGCGCACATAAATGCCCCGGCGGGCACCACGTTGGGGATCACTGGTTTATACACATTGAAGATAAAACTATAAGAAAAACAAGTAAACTTGTTAATGTATGCAGACAGATTTATGCTTATTCTCCTTCTCTCCCTGAGGGGAAAAAGCACTCTGACATCTATTTATTTGATAATGAGAACGGAGATGAAGTGCTAATCAATTTCTTATCTGATCTATAGAATTAAATATTCCTTACTCTGCTGTACAAAATGGAACAAGCAAGAGAGAAGGGGAATAAACATAATAAAATACTTGCTATGGGTGCTCCACTGTAGGTGTGCTTGCATCCCTGAGCTGCTGATCAGAGAACTTTTACAGCAGTGTCCATTACGCCCACACACATGCTGTCTATCCTTGTGCCCTGCCACAAGACTAGCCAGTGTACGCGGGCTAACCCCCCTCAGTTCCTTCTCAACCGCTGCAGCTAGAGACAGAGCTATTGGCCGTCCATTACGACCATTACCTTCACTTACATTTCTATAGCTAGTCTCCCTAGTCACAGCTGTAAGATTTTTTCTTTTCTATTTTCTTCCCAAAGGGGGGGGTCATTTTTTTCCTTTTTTTTTCCTTTCATTGGGGACCCTTTCCCCAACAGGATAATGGTTGGTTTAGCGGACTTCACAAAGCACCTCATGCAAAGAGGCTAGCCCTATAGCAGATGAGCACTCCTGGTGCATACGCTATCTTGGGGAAGGCCACATTCCATGGAAGTATGGTCTCTGCCAGCAACTCAAGCCCAGGACTTCTTGCAAGGACAGGGAGTTGAGATCAGAAGGTGATCTTCATGGAGGCAGCCCTCCCTGGACCCCCACTAAGAGTCCCCTGGCATATGTGATTCTTTCCCACAACCCTCAACTTCCAAGGACTGTGAGTTGAAGAAATCAGCCACTGACCCCTCCCATAAGTTATCGAAAAATAGAGTAGGAAATCCCCATAGTGAGCCCCAAGCCAACCATAAACAATCTCCAGTACGCTCAGTATCCTCTCTACCATCTGCACTGAGACAATCTCAGACCAGTACCCATGGCAGGTACCATTGACGCACCTAAGAACCCAATAAGCACAGGCACTGAGTTAACAGCACCAAAGGACAAGGACAGGAGTCAGCACTCCACTAAGATGATGGTGCCAGTACATGCTACTCCATCAGTACCATCATCAATGTCCATTCAGCACTGGAGTGGTCAGTGTGAGCAAAGATCTTCATTCCCCTGGTACTGCCAGTGGCATCAAGCCAGTCGGTACCACTGGAATTCCAGCACTTGAGAGACCTCTGCATATCCAATGTACAGGAGTCTCCTTGTCTAAGTACTGGGACCTCCACACCCAGTCTTCTTGTGGTATGTGAGTCTTCCCTGCCACACGTTCCTGCTTTCTAGCGCCAACTCAGACAGCGAACCAGAGGCAGCTATATCACTACTTCTCTCAGGCTGCCTATGGTGCCCAATACTAACAGGGCCCCCCAAGCATACCCTCAGATGGCCCAACCACTGCCATCTTGGTGCAGTCCACTGTTGGCACCACCATGGGGCTCTATGCCTCCACCACGCCAGTGGCCCAGGCCTCTCAAGCTTCTAGTCCTACCCGAGATCGTCCCCCTCGGCTATAGCGCCCAGAGCCTCAGAACCTCCAGAAGAACATGAAGGAACAGGAGGGCAGCATTGAGGAAGAGTGACCCTGAAGACCATATCCTCCTTCCCATATGAGGCCATCGTGCCTCCCACACCATCCCCGGCTGACTTCTGCCTTTTCCAGGACCTAGCAAAGAGAATGGCAGACACTCTGCAGATACCATTAGAAGAAGTCAACAACACCCATCACAAGTTCCTTGACATACTCCACTCCTCCTTATCCTCAAAAATAGCCCTCCCTATTAATGAGGCTCTTCTGGACCTCAGAAAAACCATATGGCAGACCCCAGCATCTGTGGTGCCTACATCCAAGTGGGCCAGAAAAAAATAGGTCCCAGCAAGGGAGATTAAATTATTCTTCTCTCACTCTCCACCCAACTCCACCGTGGTGGACGCTGTCAATTCTTGTAGCCATCAAGACCAAATGAGGCCCGCTCTCTGCAATAAGGATTGGAAGCATTTGGACCTCTTTGGAAGGAAAGCCTACTCTTCTGCCTTTCAAATTGCCAATGACCAAGCCCTAACTGTGAAATATAACTGTGAACTACTAGAAACTCAGCAGTTTTATTGATCAGCTGCCTGACATGCACCGCAACCAGTTCATAGCCATCATTCAGGAGGGACAGTTAGTGGCCAAGACAACACTAAAATCTGCTCTTGATGCAGCCAACACAGCCCCAGGTCCATCTCCATGGTGGTGATTATGTGGCATGTGCCATGACTACATCTGCTGAGCTTCCCTAATGAGGTCCAGACAACTGTCAAAGACCTTCCCTTTGAAGGCACAAAATTAATTTGCAGAGAAGATGGATTCCTCTCTTCGCACCTTAAGAGTCTAGGGATACTCTCTGCTCGCTGGGCATGGGCATCTACACACCAGGACAAGAGAAAATTTAGTCCGCAGCCCCAGTACAAACCAAGTACTTTCCAATACCCAACTCAACGCTACTACAAGCCTCAGAGAAAGAAAATTAAGTACACTAGGCATAAATCTTCTGTCCCACAGTTTTTCACATCCCAGCCATCCACTTCCAAGCACCAATTTTGACATGTTGGTCAGTGTGATGATAGACCACTCCCCCGAACCACTACAGCTGACCACTGCTTTCCACCATTTGGGCACCATCTGAAAATGTTCCACAGCATCTGAGAATGCATAACATCAGACTAGTGTGTCTTGGAGATTGTTCATAATGGGTACTCCATTTTACCTCCACAACACCCTTCCCTGTCCCTCTTCAGGGACCCATCTTGCAAGAATTTACTACAAGAGATGGATCATCTCCTCCTCCAGTTAAAAGCCATAGAACCAGTACCTCAACATCTGTGAGGCAAGGGTTTTACTCTCATTATTTCCTAATACCCAAGAGGAAAGAAGGTTGGAGACCCATATTAGACCAGAGTACTCATGTTTGTCAGAGCTCAAAAATTCAAGATGGTCACTCTAGCAACAATTATTCCAGCATTGGAGCAGGGAAACTGTTTTTCAGCCATCTGCTTTCAGGACACCTACTTCCATATCTCACAGACAGTTCCTTAGATTTAACCTAGGACAAGACCACTACCAGTACAAAGTACTTCCTTTCCGGCTATCATCTACTATGAGAGTATTCTCCAAGGTTCTCTCAGTAGTGGCTGTGCACTTACATTCAAGGGATTGTGATTTACCTCTACCTGGACAATTGCCTCTTCAGAGCTCAGTCCCTCCAAGAGGCTCACTGACTCACCAAATCTGCAACGGACTTTCACAGAACGGGGCCTACAGATCAACACCCAGAAATCAATCCTCGTTCCAGTTCAACTTCTGGAATTCATAAGTGCCGACCTCAACTAGTTACAGGCCAGAGCACTCCTCTCTCAATGCAGGTTCCTCTTCCTGGCCACACTCATAGAGATCGTTCAAAAGAGCCCACAAATATCAACCAGACACTGCCTCCAACTCTTGAGGCATATGGCAGAAGGCACAACAATGATTTCACATGCAATGCCTCCAGATGTTGCTTCTCACCATTGATGCATCGCTCATAGGGTGATGCGTGCATCTAAAAGACCTCACAATACAAGGCAGGTGGTCATCCACAGAGCTATTCCTTCACATCAACCTCCTAGAGCTAAGGGCAGTCAGGAATGCTTGTGCCCATTTCCTCCCACTGATTAAGGGATCACAAACGAATCTCCTAACAGACCACATGGCAAGTATATACTACATAAGTCGACAAGGGGGAGCCAGGTTGCCTTCCCACTGTGCAGAAGCAATGAGTCTGTGGAACTGGTATATTTCTCATGGTGTCACACTGTCAGCAGCTTCCCACATGACCATGGGTGGGAGATAAACAGCTGTACTTCATGATCTATTCAGGCCATGGGGCACACTGACCACAGAACAGTTCGCCACTTACCTACATTACCGCTCCAAAGCAGGAATAGGACAACACTTCATGAGCAATGCTCTCCTCCTCACCTTCTCTATGCCTTTCCTCCTTTCCCCCAATTGTCAAAAGTCCTGTTAAAAATAAGAGAGAGCAAGCACACGTCATGCTTGGTTGCTCCTACGTGGCCAATACCAACCTGGTGCTCTTACCTGTCATAACTCACAATGTGCCCGCTGATCTCTCTCCAGTGCATGCCATACCTCCTCTTGCAGAACAAAGGACGCACCCTACATCCCAACCTAGGGATTCTTTGTCTCAAGGCGCAGCTCCTTCATGGCTCTAACACTTAGAACTCCTGCTCGGAGGAGGTACAAGAGGTATTACTACACAATAGAAAGTCCTCAACACACCATACGTACCTGCGAAAATGGTCCAGAGTCCAGTTTTGGTGTTCTTCCCAACAAATCTCCCCAACATCTGCAGCTATTCCAAAGATCCTAGAATATGTACTGACCCTAAAAAGATGGGGGTTCTCTCTCCGCTCTTGGAGTCCACCTAGTGGCTATAGCAGCCTTCCCCCAACCACAAGATTCCTCAGGCATATAGTAAACCTTTTCCCACAGCCCAAATTTCTATCCCCACATGGTACCCAAACCCGGTATTGAAAGGACTGACTAGGTCTCCCGTAGAACCCATGGCCACCTGTTTGCTATCAGGAAGGCCGTTCTTAATGAGGTGTGTAAGCAATCAACCTGGATAGGAGAATAGGAGAAATGGCTGCTCTGATAGCACATCCCACACACAGTATTCTTTCGGGACAAGGTTGCATCCAAATTTCATCCCTAAGTTAACCTCTCCTTTGCACATGAATCAATTGATTCGCCTTTTCTACAGAGACAATAGATAGGCTATATTAAACACATTAGATGCCAGGAGAGCCCTAGCCTTTTACCTGGATAGGACGAAGACTTTCAAGAACTCTCCTAAGCTCTTCCTCTCTATTGCAGAAAGGTCCAAGGCTCTTAGCAACATCAACCCAGACACTCTCCCAGTGGGTCTCAAACTGCATTAGACTATGTTATCAAGTTTGCAATATGATTCCTCCATATAGTATTCGCATGCACTCCATAAGGTTGATCTCATCCATCACCGCCTTCAAGAATGTCCCTACTAGAGATCTGTAAAGCAGTGATATGGGCATCAGTCCACACCTTTTCAGAACATTATGCAATCAATGCCATCTTCAGCACCACAGTATTCTCATCTGTAACTCACCCAACTCCAATAGGGATACTGCTGAGGAGTCACCTACAGTGGAGCACCCATAGGGAGGCTACTCAAAGAAGGAAAAAATGTTATTCACCTTGTGCAGTAATGATGGTTCTTTGAGATGTGTCTCCCGTTGTGTGTTCAACAACCCAGCCCTCCTCCCCTCTACTTTGGAGTGTTTTTCTATTACTCTGCGTTAGAGAAGGAATTGAGGGAGGTCAGTCCATGTGCACTGCCTAGCGCTTGTGGTAGGGCATGAGGAGAGACAGGGCATGTGCGGGCCTAATGATCACTGTTTCTGAAGTTCTTCTGTCAGTAGCGCAGGGACGCAAGCACACCTAAAGTGGAGCACCTATAGGGACACATCTCAAAGAACCATTGTTACTGCACAAGGTGAGTAACGTCGTCTTTTTGCAAACCAGATGATACATCGTATAATTTCTTATGTCACCAGTGGATTTGTGTTTGGGCTTTTTGTGTTTTGTTGTTTTTTTTTCGGGGAGTGGAGAGTTGGGGTTTTTTGTACTCATCACCGTACTTCTAGAGGCACAAACAATAAATATGGAAACATACTGACAGTACTAACTTCCTGAGTCATCTGGGGTTGATCATATTTGCTTTCAACACTACAGATCTTTAAAGATAAAATATGCGGTGAAAACTACTTCCTTCATTTTCTTTTTTTTTTTTTTTTTTTTATCTACCAGAATCAAACTTTGAAAAGTGACGTCGGATGCATTTCTAATACTGCTCCTGACATATGCATCGTGTATAAACTTCATTTGGAGTGCGGCAGATTAATAAATCTTGTTGACTGGTTAGAGGTATGTGAAAATGAAAATATTTGATTATATATGTATAGTCTCTAGATTTTGCTGATTTTTTTTTGCATGCTTTTCTTCATTTTGTTTTTCTCTTCAATGCCATCACTTTTGAAAGCTAAAGTCTTCTCATGCCACACTGACTCCTGTCCCTCCAAGTACATGTAAGGCCCACAAATCACCATCCCACTCAGCCTCCCCTCCCAGTGCCGGGAATCACTGCTGTCCCAACAATGAAAATCCCTGTTGCTGCTTGTACCTTGTTTATGTTGAGTAAACCAAATGTTATGGTTTAGAGAGCTACCTTTTTCCTCTTTAGCCTTTTAACATATGCTGATGGACAACGTTCACAGAAAAGCCTGTGTAATGCAAGTACTGTTTCTGAGATGTGTGTGCTTGGAGAGGTTATATATCTTACCTGCTTTTCTCTTTAGGCCTTTTCAACTGTGGTAACAGCGGTTGAAGGAACAGACCCAGAAGCAGTGGCCACAGACCAGGTGGATGAAATTATCCAGTATCCTTTATTTCTTGCTTGAATTTTTTTTAATGTTCATATATGTACAAGTCACTGGCCTTTTTTTCATGGATGAACAAAGCTTTTACTAATGCAGCTTCTCCATGCACCGAGAACTGACTGAAAGAGGGCTAAATACTCTTCACGAAATCTTATAATACAAAAGGACAGTTGATAATTTGTCATATGGTGCTTTTTGCCAAAACCTTAATTATTTTAGGGTTAGGTGAGGTCCCAAGTGCCATTTCATTATTCTGCAGCATATTGTAGATTTCCTTTAAAAATGTCAACTTGCATTTAATATTTCTAAGGAAGTTAAATCCTCTACCATTTAAAATCAAGTATATCTAGGTGTTGAGGAGAGATGAATGGCACAAACAAGCACATCAAAGGCATTACCTCACTTATTATGCAAATAAAAATTATTAATGCTTGAATTGAAGTCAAACGCTGGGGCATTGTTTCTGCAACCAGAGGATGAGTTTCAGTCAGGTGGGTGGGGTTCTTCCCCTTGTTCTTCCAGTTTTGTTGTCCAGGGATGTACACACAAAATAACCCTAAATGTGTTGAGTTTACAAAATTAATATTTTGTAGCCCCCTCTCAGTCACCACCACATCCAACCCAAACAGCTAGGACCTGCACAGGCTAGAGCAGTGGTTCTTAAACTTTTTTTTACTGGTGACCCCTTTCATATAGCAAGCCTCTTGGAGCAAGCCCCCCGCCCCCCCCAACACCATTATAAATGCTGGAGGCAAAGCAGAGTTTGGGATGGAGGCTGACAGCTCACAACCCCTCATGTAATAACCTCATAATGTCCTGAGAGCCCCTAGGTTAGAGCAAGGACTACTTTCTCCTGTAGGTCAGAGGTCATGTTGCCATGATTTAAACAAATTTCAATCTGTGCACACACCACCTTGAAATAGTGCTTACTATGCACCAATAAATCCCTCCCATGCTAGAGAGAAATTTAAGTGGTGACTTCATTAAATTCAATTATTCTAATCATGGCATGTATACTTGTTAATTTCCTTTACCAGAACTTCCAGTGCTCGTTTTATTAGAGCTGTTTCAGAACTAGAACTTTTAGGGTTCATAAAGCCTAGCAAACAGAAAACAGATCACGTGGCAAGACTGACATGGGGAGGCTGTTAAATGATATAACAAGACCAACCAACAAATGTCTGTATGCTACCTGTGAAAGTTCATTATGGCATGTGGGGGACAGTGCAGCCCCTAGGATGAATTAATCCCTTATGTAACTCTACTGATGTTAAAGGAGTTAAGTCAAATTCATCCTTAGTTTTATGTACTACATTTTAATTGCCAACAAAATACTACCTCTTTTCTATACATGTTTGTATGGACAAGGAGTCAGCTTTAGTACATGATTTAATATTCACTCAAAACTGCAACTTCTGACCCCTGTTCTATACCAGTTTTCATCTTCTGTGATGTATGATGTTGTTTAGGCTAGGAGGCCAGAATGAGATTGTGTTGAATTTTCTTTTAATGTGTAACCTTGAATGCTGAATGTTATTTGCTCATAATTTGGATTTAAATGGTCATGTTATGAAATGTTCTCCAGATACTGCATATTTTCAAAAAAAAATTCTGAGAATTTAAACAAGCCTCTGTAACGAGAACCCACTGCGACCTCCCTTGTGGTGTGCAGTACCAGCCACTCTAAGCAGGACTATGTGATGATACCTTGCGAAGATTCATTTACAAACAGATGAAAACTGGGTTTCTGTACTAGAAAATGAAGGAAAAGTGTTCCTGAAGGGACAAAAACAATTGTTCCTATCCAATTTGATAACATAGCTGGACAGTAAATAAGACTATTTCAAAAATACTCCTTTAGCTAGCCTATATTATCAGTTAGATTTCATTGTCCAGATAGGAGAAATGAGAACATTACACAGTTGAGTGCTGAAGGAAGGTAATAAAATACCCCTTTAATGTACAAGGTCAGTATCTCTCTCCTGAAGATTTTTGTTCATTGTTATGGGACAAGAAAGAAACAGCTGTGTGGGAATGTAACGTTGACATGATTTTATAACTGACAGCTATTCAGCAACTGCTATCATGTGATGGGTCAAACATTCCAAACCACTTGTGCCCCATGCAAGGAATGAAACAAGTTTAATCATGGGGCTGTCCTATCTTAGTGAAGTGTAGACATTAAGACAGAACCACACCAGATCACAAACCACCTGATTCTGAATTGTTTGTAAAGGGCTATCAGTCTGGAAGTACTATGTGGGAGCCTAAAATAAGGGTACACTGTTTCTCAGCATTAAAAATCTGCAATACAGGATTGTCCTGATACAGTAATCTATTGTGACTTTTCACCCAGGAAGATAAATAGTTGAAGTAAATGTGATTATGCAATGTTTGACTTTTTTTTTAAGTTAGATCTCAGTGTGGAATAGCATGGGCAAGCTGGCCTACATCAAAGCAAGGACCAAAGTTATATTTTTTCTAATGAGCTGATAAATAGCCCCCAAAAGTAGTCAGATACATTCTCAGTGTGGTGTGTGCAAACTTCAGTCCAGAGAGTCTTACTCCCATTACTAGGAGCTGCACAGCTGAAGGGTTATGTATTTACTCCAAAAGGCCAACCAGTGCTTCCCAGCCCAGCCAGTGGAAATTTTGACTGGTAACTACATGCATGCTGTCCAAAAAGACAAAATCATAGTTCTTTGGTGGAGGGGGAAATAAATGCCCTTGGTTGCCTTCTTTGATGAAATAATTGCATTTCTGAAGAACCCACTTGCTCATATGCAGAAAAAAAATAAATCTGACAAAGGAACATGGTGATGAGGATAAAGGTGAGTTATATACTGTAATTGCCTCCAAAATGTGACCGACAAAATACCTAAACATGACTTACTCCTTGTGTTGGGTGACATTAATGCTAAAGTAGAACATGACAACCTAGCAATGGGAAGAGCAACTGGAGAAAGCATGCATTGGGAACAATCAACCAAAATGGCAAGATGCTTCTTGAACTGTGCTAAGTATCTGACCTAGCTCTTGCAAGTGCCATATTCCCTCTCACGCACAAATGTAATTCACCAGATGACAAAACAAAAACAGACAATCAACCACATCTGCATTACTTTGAGATTCAAATAATCTGTTCAAGATGTAAGGGCATATAGAGTAGCAGATTAAGCAGTGACCATAATACTTGCATTTCTAAATTGAAATTAAAGTTAGATCACCTTTAAACAAAGTGTTTTGATTTTTAATTTTATACTTTTTTCTTTACCAATGTGAGAAGTTCTAATGTTAACTAAGGAACAGATTTGAGGCACTGCCAGAAGCAGAGGTGAGAGACTGGAAGAAAAATGGGCAGTGCTCAGAGAATGTGATTTAAGCTGCAGCATTCACACATTGATATCAGCAGAGGCAGAACAAGAATTGGATAAGCCAGGAGATGCAGCATCCTATCAAGGAAAGAAGGTACTGAAATACAGCTCCTGCATATAAAGGCCAACAAACTATTGAGAAAGGCAAAGAAGGAGTATAAGAAAGCAAAATTCAAGGAAAGGTAAACAGGTGTTGAAGACCTAAGCAGCTGAAGCTGCTGCTGATTGCAAATTCTACAGGGCCAATAAACAAAATGGAAAAATGCTTACAACTGAGGTAAAATTGAGCAGATGGACAGAGCATCTTGAAGTCAATAAACACAGCCCCCATCTGCATCAGATTTTGATTAAATGTGAACCTGATCAAATTGACTGATCCAACAAATGTGCAGGCTGCAATCAAAGTTGAAAAAGTAGCAGGTGATCAAATTTATATGCAGTTACATCTGCCCAGTACACGTATCAACTGGAGTACAAAGACTATGTATGGAGTGAGTGGATACATAATTTAAAAAAAAAAAACTTTGCAGCTCAAGATATTGCTGTCTCTCCTTGCCAAAACCTAGAGCTATAGTTACCTCTCAAACCAGCTCCACTTAAGACTAATCAAGAATTGCCTCTTCCCTTAATGGTACAGTATCTAGAAACTTTCTCTGCATCCCATCCTGAGGTGACATACAGAGTCACTATGGGGACAGTTGAAATCCCCCATTATTACTGACTTTTCTTTTAATAGCCTCTCTAATTGTCTGGGGCATTTCACCATCTTGGCCAGTAGTGTATCCCTATTGCTATATTCTTAGTCAAGCATGGAATTTCTATCCAGAGAGATTCTACAGTAGTTTAATTCCTTTAAGATTACTGTATTTGACTTTCACATATGCTGCTCCCCAGCAGCATGACCTATTGTCATTCCTATATATTTTGTACTATTAGTACTGCCATGTCCGATTGATTATCATTTCACCAAGTCAAAGATGCCTATTATATCAATATCCTCTTTAATACCAGGCACTCAGATTCATTTGTATGCATGCACTTATAAAATTTGTCACTGTTTAGCTGTCATTATGTGATGTAACTGAATAAGACTCAGTTAATTGTTTCTTTAGTTCTTATCCATACTTTATCAATTTCTCTCCTTACCAGAATATACAGAATTCCCATTAATAGACAAGATTCTCTGAGGGATGTGTCTGTCTGTCTGAACAAGCCTGTCACCTTTCCCCCCTTTCCTTTAGTTGTACAAGAGTTTTTTAAACTTTAATTTTACATATCAGGAATCTGGTTCCATCCTTCCCCCTATAAATCCTAATAAATCTACTCCCCCTTCTCCCTACACCATCATCTCATTCACACAGTGAGACCCTTCAATTCTGTTCCTAGAAGCATTTCAGAGAATGCTACTGTCATAAACAGATAGTTAAGGGTTAATGTCTCTTACCTATAAAGGGTTAACAAGCTCAGTGAACCTGGCTGACACCTGACCAAAGGACCAGTCAGGGGATAAGATACTTTCAAATCTTAGTGGAGGGAAGTCTTTGTTTGTGCTGTTTGTTTTGTTCTTTGTTCTCGGAGTTAAGGGGCCAGTCGTGCAACCAGATCTTTCTCCAATTTTTCTGAAACAGTCTCTCATGTTCAAAATATTGAGTACTAGATAGAAGGCGGATTAGTCTTTATGGTTGTTTTCTTTATTTGCAAATGTGTTTTTCCTGGATGGATATTTTACCTCTGTTTGCTGTAACTTGTATCTTAAGCTAGGGGGGAGGGAATCCCTCTAGTCTATGTAAAGCTAAAGACCCTGTAAACATTTTCCATCTTGATTTTACAGAGAATTTTTATTTCTTTAATTAAAAGCTTTCTTTTTTCAGAACCTGATTGATTTTTTTCCTTGTGTAAAACTCAAAGGGATTGGGTCTGAACTCACCAGGGCATGGTGGGGGGAGAAAAGGGGGGGAAAGGTTAATTCCTCTCTGTTTTAGGATCCAAGGAGTTTGGATCAGTGTCTCTCTCAGGAAAAGTCTGGGAGGGGGAAGGGTTTATTTCTCTCTGTTTTAGGATCCAAGGGATTTGGGTCTTGGGTTCCCCAGGGAAGGTTTTTGGAGGACAGTGTACCAGACACTGGAATTTCTGGTTAGCGACAGCACTAACAGATCTAAGCTAGGAATTAAGCTTAGAAGAGTAAATGCAGGTCCCCACTTTTTGGACACTAAAGTTCAAAGTGGGAATAATACCTTGACAGCTACCATGGAGATAGTGGACTTCAATCTCCTTCCTCGCAGCCTAAATTTTAAGACCACAATAATAGCTATTTCTATCTCCTTGCCTATAGACAATGCAATATATTTTCAGCCCTGGTTGCTGGAACAATCTATCACTCCTTTCATACCACATGAAAGAGGCTGGGGAACATAAATGTTACATGATAGTTTGGGGGGGGGGGGGGATTTGGTAGAACATGCTTGCTTCTTCCTTATGCTATAGCTCCTAGTAATGGACTTCTGTTTATAAACTGGTTGCCTGAGTGGGCTAACCCAGCTTAGTGTCATTTTGTTAAATGAAAAAATGGTCACTGCATTCAACTTATTTTTGCTTTTGGATTGTAGGCTACAGCTACACAAGACTGGCAAAAAAAACAAGTATTTAACTCAAGTATAACAGTGCAGGCCACAAGTCAGTGCCAACAATCCAACTGCAGGGAACTCATTTTACATAACATCTAAAGGGATTTCGAATGAAAGAAAAAGGGGGCAAAAACATGTGTTCAAACACTGTATTTATAGGTTCCAGGACGAGATCATTGATCTCTAATCTGTATAACACAAGCCACAGAACTTCCCCAAAATAAGCCCTACAGCGTATCTTTTAAAAAGCACAAAATCTGATTTAAAATTGGCAGCGATAGAGAATTCACCATGACCCTTGATATATTATTCCAACATTTGTTTATAGAAGGCTAAAAATCCCTACAGCACTACAGGTTGAGGAAAGAATTGGCAAGACAAATACCACCCCTAAAATGCATCTTTCCCATTGGTTAGTGATAACTGATAAATCACAGAAAATGCCGCTCAGTTCCTTCAAGGAAAAGCTGAAGTTTGAAACCAAACTGCAAGAGCCCACCATGCCTAGGTCATCACAGCCTTCACATGCTAGAAATGCATCCTAATAGCACCAAGTTCAGGGAAAAAAGGGGACCAAAAAATAGCAGCCGTAGCAAAAGAGCCTAGAGATAGGCTTGGAACAATTAATGTACTGTTAAATGTCAATTTCACTGTACACACCCCACTGAAAATATAGATAGGCCAAGTAAGAACAATGCTGCTTCAGAACTGAGTTTAATGTACGGATACTTATTTTGTTTTAACAGTTATGCTTTAACTTTCTGAATCTCCCATGTCATTAAATAATTTCCCACAACTGAAAATTTAAACAACAGTAAAAATGTTTAAACACACACCTATGCCATCAATTGTATTAAAAACACACCCTGAATTTGGCTAAGGTTACCTAAAGCCGTTCAGGTATCTACTATAAGCATTTTCTCATCCATCTGGTTCATTTCAAACTGGCATTAAGCAAGCTACACTTAACCCTGGTCTACACTGGCGTGGGAAATTGATCTTTAGTTGCACAACTTCAGCTATGATCAACCTATCATGGTGTCTTCACCCCGGTGAATTGACTGCTGCCGCTCCCCCATCGACTGCCTGTGCCTCTCGCGGCACTGAAGTACAGGAGTAGACAGGAGAGGGCTTGGGCTAGTCTAAATGTGATAAATCGATCCCCACTAGATCAGCCACTGCCCGAGCCGGTGGGTAGTGTAGACATACCCTTAGAATGCACACACGGCTGTAGTGGTGGTGTACTTGAGATGGAGAGATTGTGGGTCAGCATAAACATAGCTATAGTGGTATGACAGCACGTGTTATTTACAGTAACCATCCTCCCCCTCATGCTTACCATAAAAGGGAAGATCAGCCAGAGTTAGTGATTCTCTTAGCCCCATTCTACAATGCCCAATCACCATAGCATATTAAGAAATTTGTACTAAATAGTGCACTTACCCCTATCATTCACTCAATGTGGACACCACCTAGCTAATCAATTTAGCAGGAGGGATGCCCTGAAAAACAATCCAGGAGACAAAATATACTAGGACACTGGTGTTTAGCTAAGGTTTCACTCTGATGCAGCAGTGCTCTTCCCCACATCCACAGCAGAAAAATGCACTAAGGTAGTCAGCGTGAAGGAGAAGGGTTAAGCAGGTCCCAAGCAGACACATTAAAGATGTCAGTTCATATTCCCTGCTTTGGATTTTGAAAGGAATGGGTCTGACTATTTTTCCCCTGTACCTCAAGATGGAAAAAGGCCAGAGTATAACGGAGGATGTAGATGAGTTTGCTTCCTTGTCCACTATACTCGTCTTCCAACCCTCAACAGTCCAAGCACAGTGAGTAGAGGAGTAAATTGTGTGCAGCCCACAGAAATTCAGAATACAGCTAGAGCTATTTGCATCTCTTTGGTACTAGAGAAGTCACTACTGCAGTAAATGAGAGTTCATGAGGGACTGAAGAGAAGAGAAAGGCTTTCCAAAAATGGATGATGTAAAGATCAGTTAGAGACAGTTTGCCAAACAGAAGGACTTAGCTCACATCCCAACATCTGAAACCGTCTGGAGTCTTTAACCATTGCAGTTCAACTTTAAATATCAAAATAAGAAAAAATAAACCTTATCCCAACACAATAGCGGGCGTGGGATGTCAAGATCTAACATGAATATAGACACATCTGGTTACTGCAGGTTAACCAAAAGCTATGTTTTAAACAGCTTATATTCCTAGAGTGAAAAAATATCCAGGTCTGTCTTATAAACAGATTTCTTTGATATCACTGAAATCTGGGGGTGAGAAAAGAACACATGCTGAGTACATCAGTAATATCAAATCAGAAGTTTTTGGTCAGTTACATAAAGAACATGCTTCCACATGAAACAGCTCATCCAAATTTAACAGAGGAATCATCTCTTAACCTCTGCAGAATTACTCAATATTTCCATCTATTTCCCTTTGCTAAATTAAACTCACCTACTTCAGTTGCTAGTAAATAAAGTTTTCATTTAAACATGGATAAATTTTATTCACACACAGCAGCACCACCTGCATATTAAAAACGAACAGATTAGAAGTAAATGTTTTATTCTTCCAACTAAATTCCAGTACTACAAGGGCAGTAAAACAATGATACACTGAAAAATTGCAGCAATAAACATTTGTTAAAGACTGATAGAATAAATAAAAACTACAAAAATGAGAAATCATATAAACCCATTCTTAACCCCCAAAAAAGTCCTGGAATACAGAAATGCCCTCCTTTACTATTTCACAGGCAGTACTGTGGGCTAGTTGCTTAAAATTGTCCTGGGGTTACATTCTAATTTAACTGTGATTACAGTTTTGTTGTAGTGCACAGTTATGAAAACCACACTAACTTCAGTCAGAAGTGTCATTCTACATTTTTATTTACACAACCAGTGAAGGGCAAGTTCTAGAACACCAGCTTTTAATCCTTTACTTTTTCAAACTTATTAACATAAGAAGCCAAATTGTAATGATACAGCAAATGAGGCCACTGGTATTATTACAGGTAGCAAAGGTCCACATCCAGGTGGTACTGACATCAGGGAGCACTCCAAAACCAGTTGCTGCATAAGAGTGGTTGCCACTGACAAAAGCTTGAAATAACCTGTGTTCACGGGGGTATTGGGTGGTGGGGGAAGGGGGGAAATATGGCATTGCTGCAAGTCTTTTACTGGGACAGCTTGCAACAATTAGGGTGTATAGGGCAGCCCACATATGCAGAAAACATGATTCATGAAACATCTGAAAAGAGGAAAAAAAGAAAAGGTTAGTGACAAGATAACTGAATCCAAATCTAATAGAAATCAGTTAAGACAACAGCCAAAATCAATGTAAAATGCCAATCCCCAATGGTTTACAGGAGGCAAAGCTATTTGATGCACATATATGGCATATTATTCAGCACATTCTCATTTCACCCTAAATTCTCCACAATATCATGAATTCAAGCTTTTAACTCAGTGTTTTTCAGTTAAAATATAGACAAAACACACTGGTACTACTGGCCATTTTAATTATTGAACAATTAAGAGATGTAGTGTTCCTGCTGGATGTTAAAGCAGCAAGATACTCACAACTAGCAGGCTGTTCTCCATATCGTCGCATGATCTGATCATGCGTGAACTTCACAAATGCGTCGTATTGTTCTGCAAACATTAACATTAGAAGTGAGTGTACCAAGTTTAACTTAGCATGAAAAAAAGGTCAAGGCTTACTTCTTATGCCATGCAAGCGATATCAATTAAACAAATGTTGACAGTCTGTAAGGGGCAAGTATGGATTATTCAACACAGCCATCTCATCTCTGCTCCCTAAAAAAAACCACCCCATTAAACCATGTTAACAATCAATTCTATTTCCCTTGACAAAATAAGACACAGGAAATTGGCAAAGGAATATTCTGCACCTAGAGGATCTCAAAGCACTTTAAATGCACTTGAATTCTCACATTATCCCTAAAGGTCACATTATGCCAATTTCACAGAGGCATAATGAAGGTCCAGAGTGGTTAACTGAGGAAAGTCAGTGAGTGGCAGGGCTGGAAGTAGAACCCAACTCCCACCCTCTCACCACTGAACATGGTTACAAAAAGGCAGAATTTAAAGGTCTGGGAAATGACAGCACAGAAGTATAGAAGAGAGATTTATTACAATCAATTATGTCACTGATTGCCAAAATGTTGAACAAGCAAGAAACCGCTAACTACGGGATTAAAAACCTAAGTGAAAAATATTTGCCTTATTTCAACAGCAAAATAGTCACAATAGGGAACAGGTGACTGGGGGTTTAGTAAAATCAGCTATTGAGTAATCTCCTCAAACTAAATACTAAGATTAAGATGATACTGTAAAGAATATTCAGTTCACTCTGAACTCAAAATTAGTCCTTTCCGGAAGGAATTTTTATACATCCCATACATAAGAATACATTTTTCCATATTCTCTTCAGTTTCTAATATTGCACCCATCAGCATGGTATTAACTTTCAGAATTAGGAAATTAAAGAAGAATATCTATCAGATGCAGCTCCTCTCCATTCCCCTCTCTCTCTTGTGGAAAACCGCATGTGAGGTGTGTTGGGTTATTACTTTTAAGTGCTCTGCACTGTTCTTAGAAGAGGCAAGGTTAAAGAAAGTAATCTTCAACCAAAAATGTAGTAGTAGTTCTTGGTTTCCACAGAAGAGTCCCAGTCTGAAGGTCCCCCCTATGAAAGTCCCATCCTCCTGCAGGGATGAGCAAAGTAAACAGTGAATAAGTAATCAGCAAGCAGTGCAAAAGAACTAAGTGTGGACTGTCTTGATGATCTGTGGGCCTTCAACCGGAACTGGCCAACATAGCAGCCAGTTTTTTTAAAGGTGTTTCCCTCTCCCTTCAAGCATAATCTCTGACTTACTGGAATTCAGATTCAGCCAATTCTTCCTCAGCTGCACAAGGATGTTAGCCAAAATACTGGGATATCACAATAGGTACATCTACACTGCAATTAGACACCTGTGGCTGGCCCATGCAAACTGACTCAGGTTCACACGACTCGGGCTAAGGGACTGTTTAACTGCAGCATAGACATTTGGGCACTCTAGGACCCTCCCACCTTCCAGGTTCCATGCTCCAGCCTGAGCATCTACACCGTAATTAAACAGCCTTTTCATCAGAACCCAGGTTTTTAATTGCAGTGTAGACATACCCAATATAAGAAGATTGAAGAACAGTATCCAAGAACAGTAGCAACTCAATTTTAGAATATTTAGAAAAACAATATATTAAAAACTAGATAGCCACCTCAAAAGTTCTCTTGTGAATTTAAATCTGGCTCAGTTTAGCACTGGTTTGCATACTACTATCTAGTATGCTCAAAGTACAGATCCTACAAATGAAATAGAAATCCCTGATCACTTATCCTACTCATCAAACTGAATGTCACAGGAAAGGGACAAATCCACAGCTGGCTGTTTGAAATCAGTTTTAATGAGGGCTTGGAGCACATTAGAACTCTGGGTTTTTCCAGATTGCCTTAAAAGTAGGTAATCACCACAACTACAAAGGAATGAGAAATACCAGACTGCTATGTAAGAATACAGCAGGTGATATCAATATATGCCAGTACCCTGTGACCTGAAACCAACTAACCTTCTCAGACCCGCAAAAGCTTTTATATAGGGAAATCCAGAGTAACTTTCATGGGGAATAAAAGAGGAATAATGTTTTAGCCACAGCCCTACTGAGGCTACGATCTCTAATGATTCTAAGCCCAAGTGAATGCTAATTAAGGTTCCAGGTAGTGGAGATAAGAAAGAACCAAGGAACTCCACTGAATCAGGTTGACTATTTGGAAGATTCAATTGTTTGTCAGACATCCAAACACAATGAAAGATGGGAAAAAGGAGCTCGCCGGTAAACTATAAAGAAACCCTAATAGTTGCAGAAGCAAGAAGAGACTCTGAACTTTGGAAAGTACCAAGTGGTGAACAAGTCAGCTTAGGGGCAGAAAGCCATTTGGTTAAGATCTGCTAGAGAATTTCTGGATTTTACTGGATTTCTGAATTGCTCTGGATTTTACTTTGGCACTCCCTCCTCAAAAGTTCCCGTATGTTACAGAACATGTGTCATTGTTCCATATATGAAAAAGGTAATATGATCCTATAGCATTTCTAACAGCTCTTTTTGGTAACCTCTGCCTTAAGAGCACACTAATCACCATATAGTCTCCTCTCCCCAAGAGATCAGTCTCCAGTGAAACTCTGACTGAGGGAGTGTCTAACTAGAGATTTTTTAGGAAGTACCTGTCATGCAGACAACCTCTCTAGGTTGGAAACCTGTAATTATCCAGAACATGAATGTGTAAACATTTTTGGTCTTCAACTGAGCTTTTCTTATCCTACCATAGTAGAGAACACTTAAGAAGGAATGCCCCTGATGATCTCAAGGGAAAGACTCTAATATTATACAATAGGTACTACAGCAGTGGGAAGCCATCTACCTAACACAGGAATTTAGGAATACTGAGGCTGCTTAAAAGTGAATATGGTAGAAAAATTACTATTTACATGTGTATTTTTACACTGCTTTAAGCCTAAAGACACTCAGGTCTAAGACGGACCTGTGGGATGTCCAGCCACAAGTACAGCCCAAGTTCCTCACCTCCAACTGAACTACATCAGTGAGCCAGCAATCCAGCACGAAGAGCATGAAGTGAATGCAACTGCCCGCAATAAGGAGGGGTTCAGGCACAGAGGAAACAGGCAATCCACTGTGTAGTAAAGAAGAAAGCAACTATGCCACTGGTCAGAAAAGCACAAGTAGTAACCAAACACTGCTGGTTGTCCAGGATCAATCAGGGTTGGTATATGGGACACTTCTGGTGCTAAAGGTATCTGCCTCATGTACTGTCCCCTCTACATTAAATGCAAAAAACTTTTTCTTTTCTTTTTTTTTTAGACAGAAGGGGAAAAGCCCCTCCCCCAAGGAGAAAAAAACCTTGCAAATGGCTCTTAGGAAAGCCGAATAGGAAGCCATTTTCTCTGTGGAGACAGAAAATGGTGAGGAGATGGTCAGCTCAAATATGCCAGCAAGAGAAAGTTCTATTTGAAATAAAAACTCTGCTTCCACCAATTGATGGTGTAGAAATACCCATGAAGTTATAGTTTCTGTCCACAGCAGCACAGAAGACGGGCCAGATAAGTCTACAACAGACGCTACACGTTCTCACTTTTGCTATATCCAGAGATGGAAACTTAGATTTTCAACCTGAGCATCTCATTTCTTAGCCAATAGGTGGTCAGGTACACACTGGATATACATTAAAGTTACAGAAATTGCAGTTACCAATATATTGATCATTTTTTTCAAGTTGCATTTAATTCAAACACACCTGCAAGTTTTGTGGTCAAAATTTCTTCATACTCTTCACGGATTTTCTCTTCACGTTCTTTCAGCAAACGTTCACAGATCATTCCAACTTGTCTGAGAGTAAACAGGGGCTGTTCTTTTTTCAATGGTGATGATGCTGCAGACGAAGTACCTATGATTAAATATTTACACGTAAGTTACTTACAGTCAACCCTTCCAGCTTTCTACATCAACTCCATTACATTAAATGTGTTCAACAAAACATTTGGCAAAATCTTGCTTTAATTTTTGGATACTTCCAGATTCTATTGATATTGTAAATATTTTATACAATCACTTAAAAAGGAAGTAATCTAAAATTATGCTCAGTTCAGCATGTTATAGGGATAATGAAAGCCTCAAAAAATGTTAAATAGCATTTACTACATACAAAAGTGTCTATTACAGCAAAGACAAGACAGGTTACACTGCTACAGAAACATGTCCTCATTAAGGATCCTAGGCATTCACTGTGAGTAAAGTTACATGCCTTTTTTCAAGTATGAGTTGATTTTTCTGTAAAGACATCTGCTGCTCAATGGTTTAGAAAAAGTTTGTTTGCAGGACGATTTATTGGAAATGAGCTAACAAAAGCTTCAAGGAATTACTCTATTTTAATTATTTTAATCAAAAGCCGGAATTTGCAAAGACATAATGCTTGCAATGAATGCAACTCCACAAACAGTAAGGATTTGACTTAAGCAAGAGATGGTTCACAGGGAATCAGAGAACTTGAGAAAAGTTATTTACCCACATGGAGTCAAAGTATATATCAAAGTTGTACAGAGTTGTGCTAGATACCTGGCAAAGCTGGTCCAGTAAGGAGAAATGCATGTGGCTGTGCATCAGTAGAACAACATGGATCTGTCTGCTGGAAGCTATTTTCTAAATGTCTCCTCTTCTGCATGCGTTTGTACTCCTGTTTTATGTTGTACAGAATTTGTTCTAAAAGAAAAGTTAAAATAAAATTTAGCCTAGTATACTTTACACTATTCTTCAACTTTATTTCCATTTCAGATATCAAGCATCCGGAAGTGATGTGTAGGTCTGCAACCCAAATGACCCAAGGGGTCATTTTATCAATTATATTCATGTGTAAAATGCAAATATAAATAAAGATGACATTTAAAGAAGTTCACTCCATAATATTCATGTTAAAAAGACTGAAGATACAAGTGACAAGTTACACTGGTCTGAGGTACAAGACCAGCCTTAAAAGCCCTCCTACGGTGAATAATTACTGACAGTTTTAAGGTCACGAACCATCATGGTTAGAAGTAAATGACAGACACCTTTGGAAACCTGGGAGTTTCAACCTTCCAGCTCTAATAGCACTAGTCACCTTCTGTTGACGTCTGATTTTAATGGAGTTCTTCTGATTACTACCTTGCATCCCTTTGACCCCACCATTATATCTCATCTTAATTAAGGGCTGATATCTACACACCTCCATAATTAAAAACCAATCATTTAAAAGCAGATACTCCAAGCTTCCAGATAGTATGAAATATTGATTTCTATTTTTTTCCAGAGATGCTAACAACACGTTGCAACTCGAGGGGGAAGAAAACAATAGAGTAATCAGAATAATATGATTGTATAGTGGGATTATTATTCTGACACCTGCCAGGACTACAAACTGTTAGGCAAACCAGTACAAAAACTTTCAGGATCAGCAGTTTTCTAAACCATGGTCCAGACAAGTAATATTTCATGGATCAAATTTTGCTCTCTTTTGAAGGACAACAACAATATGGAGTTCAAAATTTGTATAATTTGGTAATTTTTAAGTAACTTGAATAATCTAGCCTCGATAATTTAAAATATAGCATCTAAATGATCATCATTCCCGTGTTAACCACTGGTGTATATGCTCTTCTAAACTTAAAAAATGAATATGTAAAATGATACACATATTGAAATGTCACAATTATACCAAATGAATTTTTAAGTGGCAACGTATTTAAAAAAAAATTAAAGTAACATTAACTGTTAATAATTCCCATTAGCCCAAGGTACTGCTATACAATAGAAATTCTTAAATGTTTTACACAAGTTTAAGTTTTATTTCAAATCTGGCACCTACTAATTTCTAGAAACACGTTCAAAGTGTAATCTAAACAACCCTTCCCTTACCCCCTCCTCCAAGGCATTCCTATGTTGCCTTCTCTACAATTAAAACAGTTACCTCTAGAAACTGTCTCAGCTTTTGCTCCCATGAGCATCAGCACCTGAATTAGACAACATAATGCAGAGAACTACTTGCACTGGCCCCCTCTCCCCAGTACCACAAAACACATCAAAAAAACTTCAAAGACAATTAAAAGAAAAATTTCGACAGGCTTTCTGCTCTTTAAAAAAGGCCTCCAGATGCTTACAGACACCCTCTCCCACAGGCATTTTTCAGATTTCTGCAGGTGCAACCATGACTTGGAAAAATCTACTGCTCACAGCAAAAACACCACATCCCAGGATGATCATTAGCTTCTGTAGACTCTAGACTTTCATTTTACAAAATTAATTTGCTAGTCCTTAGGGCAAAGATATCTTTCCAAATATCAACTAAACAAAAAGTAATAGAATGCTGTCTCCATGACTCTACAGACAACTTTAAGCAGTACATCCCTGCTGCTCCTTTATGTTTGGCAAAACTGCAACATGGTTCTGCTATACAGAATTCTGTGGGCAATACTGTGTCTAAGCATCTCATAATTAATTTATTAACACTACTGTCAAATAAGTAAACTGAGGCATAGAGGCTTAAGTGACTTGTCCAAATTCAGATAAGTCTGTGGCAGAGCCAGTAGCAGGAAACAGATCTTGATTCCTTGTCCTGAGGTTTAACCACAGAACTATTCTTCCTCTCATATTTCTCTCTCTCCCTTTCAGCAGTCACAGGAGTTTGGAGGCTTCAAATATCAGATACCTCCTAGCCACAGGTTACAAACAACAGATCCCTTGGGCAGAGGCAGTGTCAGAACCCTCCTAGGTATCCCTGCACCTTCAGCAAGCGGGCTTCTCATTTGGATTGTACACCACGGTCTATCATTACATAGAATATTAAAAAATTGGAGTGAAGCCAGAAAGAAAGGAGCTATAATGGAAGCAAGGGATATAGTTAGGCTTTCTAATCCATTTGTAAAAGTGTATGTAAGTACGATGAGTTACAATGAAATACAGTTTACAGCACAGGCTCTCAAATTATGGAAACACTTGCTGGCCCTCATGGCGCTAAGGCCACATTTCCAGCTGCTAAGTTACAGTTAGAGTTAAATACTTTCCTCAATATTACTTTTCTATACAAGTGCTGCCATAGCTGCAGAGATGTTATGCAATTGTGAAATGGAGGACAACTGGTTCTGTATTAAAGTGTTTTCCACACTATGAAAAATATGTATTGTAGTACTCAACTGTTTTAAGGCTTGTCTACATGAACAGAGATTGACACAATGGCTGTGAATCTACCCTGCACTAGCCTGCCACAGTCTAACTGTTCATGTGGACCTGTTTCAAAGAGGACTAGATCAAAGCACATTAACTATTAACATGCATCCACAAAGTCCATATGCACAGTTAGACCACAGCAGGCTGGTGCAGGGTAGATTCCCACCCCAGCTTACCACAATCTAGATGTTCATGTAGACAAGCCCCTACATTAGACAAAAACCTAAAAAGCAGATACACAATAATTGGAATTTAAAAAAAAAAAGCTAGATTATGCCAGGTCCCTAAACACAGCAAAACAAGCAATATGTATGTATGGAATGAAAAATCAAAACCAACACATTTTCTCCTCTACTGTCCAGGACACAAGGAACTCAAGAAAGATACATTCTTACTCTTATCAGAAATGATAGTATTTCAATTACTTTTTGTCATGGAATGGTTATGTACAACTCTAGGAAAAGTGAGGGCAGATAGCAGGTTGGACTGATTTTAATCAAAGCAATTTAAATCACTGATTTTAATCATGATTTAAATCAGCAAGCAGGAAACCCTGTAAATCACTGGTTTGAGTCTTGTTTTATGTCTCTGCTTTTTATTTTCCTAAAGAAAGGTTGATTTTCATTGGTTGGTAACTATTAAAATATGTTGACTTACAACTAAATATAGCCTTTGCACTGAATTTCGTGCTTTGTTGCTAGCCAGATGTATTGTATCTATACATATTTAAGCACTTATATAGCTTAACTCACATTTTATTCAAATTCTGAATTTTTACATTTATGTTAAAAAATGGGGAATGTTCCATTATTATTAGATTTTTACTTGTGATTTTATGAAGCCCCATTTAAAAGGAAATTTCAATTCAATTAAAAATGCTCATAAAAACAATTTAAAATTGCTGTTTATTAGTTCAATAAAACTACCTTAAATATGCTAGATGAGGGAAAAAATTGTATCAAAGCATGCACTAGGAACTAAATTATTAAACAAAGGACGTATCTGCAGTTAGGGAACTGAATGCACTGGTTTTAGTCACCACATCCTTCAAGCTATTACTACCAGTAGATTTCATTCCCTCACACCTAGTTTTTAACAACAGGTTGGAACAATAAACCAGCTTTTCTGCTTTTTCAACTCAATTTTTAATAAACTAAACCAGTTGAATAAACTGAAAATACTCTATGCACCTATAGAGAACTGGTTTAGCAGCACCACAAAACCATCTCTTGTTCCAGAGGCTTAGTTGCGCTAGCGCAGTGGTCCTCAACCTTTTTGGCTGGCAGGCACCAGCTGAAGGACCACTGCGACGGTGGAGCACCCGCCGAAATGCCGCCGTCAACGCCTCTCGATGACGCCACTTGCCGTTGACAAGCGATATCAAGGGGCGTCCCCACCAAAATTCGGGAGCGACACCCCTCGATGACGTCACTTGTCAGCGACAAGCATCGTCATTGAGAGGCGTCCTCACCGAAAAGCCGCTGAAATTCGGCAGCATTTCGGCGGATACTCTCTGGGGGCCAGGATGTGGGCACCACGTTGGGGATCACGGGGCTAGAGAGAGAGAAAATGACTCTATATAGTCTGGTGATTAGGAAACTCACGCAGGAAGGGGGAACCTGAACTGGTCTCCCACAGCCCCATGGTTAGAGCAATCCCCTGGGGTACAGGATATAAAGGGGGCACCATCGCTTCCTCCTCCATTAGTTTTGTGAATGGTGCTTTCATAGTTCCTCTGCTTTAGATGAAAACACTTTAAAATGCCCAAAGCAAAAGTAAACACTTTGTTCAAAACTTATTTCAGGGTTTTTTTGTTTTGGTAAGAAAAACAACAACAAAAATCTTATCTGAAAAGGATTTTTTTTAAAAAAAGGTTTTGGTTCAATCAGCAAACTGTAATATTGATTATTTGCACAGCTCTAATGTAGCCACAACTTTAAATTTAAGCCACAACTCATATGGTATCTTATTTTACTTGTACTAAACTTCTATAGGCCAAAAAACAAAAAATAGTGAAAATGAAAGCCCTGATCCCATAAACACGTAAATAGGTTCATAACATGAACAGTCCCATTGACTTCAGATCATGTGAATCATGGGCCTTGTGCTTATAATTTAGCATGAGTTCGTGTGTTTGAAGCATCAAGGACTATCTAAAATAGATTTTAATTAAAGACTTCTTGATCGCACAGAATCTCTGTCACTTCAAAATAAAACTGCTTTGATGTTAACAGTGAAAAGTTATTTAAGCTTCCAATATGTCAAAGTTAGTGACTTTTTTATACATAGGCCAAAATTTTCAAAAATCGGAGCCTAAAGTCAGCTCCTAAACACATATTTAAGCATTTCTGGATGGTGCTTTTGAAAATTCCAAATGACTTTAGAGCATAAGTCCAACTGACATCGAACTGCATTCCCTGATGGAGGAGCATTAGAGCAAACATGGTCAAAAACATGACAGATTTCTTGATTTATCGAAGTTCAATATATAGAAAGGTGGTGTTAGTTGCAAATATAGCAAGGGCTACTGGCTTTATCAATTCTGTGGTTGAATTTGTTGGTCTCACAATAATGACCTTAGTGAGACGATGGGCTTGTCTTTCTAGCACTGAGGAGCATTTTAAGTGTGAAACTTCTAAGGGGCAGAGGGGAGGGAGAGAAAGGAGAATGTAAAATCTGAAATTCTAACAATTAGGTAACTAAAGAAACCAGTACAAATAAGCTACTTTAAGTCTATGAAATGGGAAGAAAGTGAGGAATGAAGAATGTTTATACTAAAAATCTGATTTAAATTTTTAAAATCTATTTTAAAAAAATCAATCACGGTCTTTAATCTACTCAGATATACTTTGTCTTAACTAGGACTAGACAAAATACTCACACTTAAGTCGTGTTTAAATTTATACAGTCTGAAGATACAACAAGCTGGCTACGCCCAATTGAAACTTGACCTTTTTTTGGTGGTGAAGACAAGGCCAGAGAAACAGCAGCAATTGCACACAAAATAATTTTGTATTTTAACTACCTTCAGTGCAATTTGGCAGTTGGAAGAAGCAATGTCATATGATCTCACAGCTCTGTGGACCATCGAGTGCTCTGCAGACCACAGTTGGAGAACCTTTAGTTTACATAACGAACTGAACAAAGTGCTGATACACATTCAAGTTTCACAAACATTCTGAAGTAAATTTACTGCTTTATAGATGGTCACAACATTAAAATAATTACAAATGGGAATCTTTTGTACCCAAAGAAAAAGCATGTCACAGGCAGCAACAGTTAAGCTTCTGCACTACAGGCCCCAATCAATTTTGGAAATCAGGCTGCAAATTGAGATGAATGATGATTTGGGGAGTGCTACTGCCAATGTAACTTGTCATGCTAATGGAGACTGAATAACTATTTCCAAACAGTGCTGGATAGTTCATAATTTCCTTAATGCATGATTAAGGGTCGTGAAAAGATTTTTTTTAATTTCGAGTTCGTCAGTCACTCATCACTCCTGCCAATAATTATCTATAAATCATTTAAAATTGCAACTGCAGTTCACTTTTAAGGAAAAAGGCAAAACAAATTGGGGAGGAAAGAACATTTCACTATTCCCATTATGAAGTCTAGAGTTACTGTCAGGTTTCCCCTTATGCTGGATTTTTTTGTTTGTTTGTTTTTTTCTTTGACCTGCTTTTTATATTAGCAACCTCAGAAATCTTGGTTCCTGGCTTCCGTCATTTAGCTGAAGGACACTTTG
Organism: Gopherus evgoodei; assembly: GCF_007399415.2. NCBI lineage: Eukaryota > Metazoa > Chordata > Testudines > Testudinidae > Gopherus > Gopherus evgoodei. The sequence goes on from NC_044324.1 coordinate 77,456,780, forward strand.
GCAGAATAAATAGGATGGTGATTCAGTACGTTGAAATCGAAGTAGCAGCTTTCCCAGCCCTCAAATGGAACCTGAAACTCAGGTTTCAGTTTGTGATGTCACCTTCCAATTTATTTCTTTAGAACCAAACCAAAGAATCTTTCAGAATTAGGGCTTGGCAAGCTGGTCAAATAATATAACTGACCACCCATTATTTGAGCATGGTCAAATGTCAAATATCCCAGCAAGAATACTCTAATGTAGCCGATGGCCTACTTTTTTGATTGCATCATGGTGCCACCTGTTAGCAAGCCTACTTAAATGCCTTGATGACTCACTTTACTACATGCTCATGTCACATGCTGGGGAAAAGTGAACTAACTGAAATCTGAAGTGAACTAATCAAGAAGTTTTTAATTTACAAATATGAAAGCTGCTGGGACTTTGTTGATAAATGAGTATCCAAACCACCTTCTGCATTATGGATGTGCTGCCCTCTGATCCTATTTTTCATTTGTCACGTTGAAGATTGACAGCTTTCTTATGTCAAAAATGAAAAGCCCTGTCAAATTTTTCAAAAATAGAATTACCAGCAGTCATTTTTCAGTGCAATTTAGTAGAGTACTGACTTTTATCCACACTGGGTAATCCTTGTCTTATTTGATGGTCACCTTCTATTAAATATCTCAAAGATCTTCAAATATGCAAGATGACATGAGTTGCTGTCGAAAACGCCTCTTGGAGACCATAAAGTCTTACTCTTTTGTTATGGTTCTAATAAATTAGTGCTTTAAAATATTTGACAATTATGACATTATTTAACCAACCATTTTTTGCACCAAATGCTCAACCATATTCAGAATCTAAACAAACCTGAGATTTTCATGAAGGAGACAAGTAGAAAACTTTCATGATGCTATCTATATATAATCATAAAGGAGTAAGAAAGGAATCACCTCTTTTTTAAATGAACTTTCGTACAGTTCAGTAATTCCTACTTACTATGATCTCCACTTATTTACAGCTTTTTCCCTAGCCGAGGCCTGTCCCCCTTGTTCATACACCTTTCATTTGGTGCCACCACACCTCTGATTCGGGGATCACCAGCCAAGTATTCTTCCACGAGCTGTTATCTCATTTCACCAATCAAGGAAACTGCCTTGGGAGAGCACTGGGATATCAACTGAGGCCCCACTGCTCTTCATTTAGTAACAGATCTCCATTCCAGAATCTGCCAACCCAACCAAGATATCTTGAAAAAAAATTAATGAAGATATGTATTTTAGAGAGATCCAGACATTTACCATTCTCTTGCTTTGGTCATGCTCAGTCTCCAATGTATTTTTCTGCCCTCAAACAAAAAAAGATCTGTTGGCTTTTGCAGTAGATTTCGGACACTGAAAATTATATTTGTTTTAAAGAGCTTAGCTACTGTGTAAGATTTATAGATGGCATCATGATCAGCATTTTATTTTTTGACATTCACAACCAGTGGTTACATTTACAGGACCAGCAGCAGAACCTCTCAAGAGACCCAGTAGTGCAGAACTGCACCCTCATGAGATCCAATTACCCAGGACCACAAACTAATGAAGGTTCTGCTCCTTCTGCTTCATGTCTGGCATTCACGTTAGCATTAGTGTGTTTTGCAATAATGTGACATTTCAGAAAATGCAGAGCCCTGGGTCAGGGACTTAAGGAATGAAAAATAAAAGAACAGACAGTATGAAATATGCCAGACAACTGACATTTTTGTATTTTTCTACAATCACCATAATTTTATTGTCAAACTGGAAGCTAAAAATGCAGGATAAATTCAACATTTAGGCAACATTTGAAGATCAGCCTATTAATCACCTCTCAAAATGGGGTAAACTGCTTTAACAAGTTCACATACAGCCAGCATATTTTAATTCAGGGAACACAGTCCTATGATACTGGGGTATTTTGAAAACCCTGGCATGTTGCCATGATAATACAAAGACAAAGTGCCCCGCTAATGAGAGTGTGCATAGGATTATTTTTGTATTTAAATTCTGTTTACTGCTAGTAATAACATGGTAGATCTCCTCTTAAGGCCTTCAAGACTTGCTTGTCTTGGTTCTCAAACTTGCACTTGGCCACTGCTTGCTAGGTTTCCGACAGAGGAAGCAGGTTTCCTGAGAAGGTAACTCACAGATCCAAGGAGAAAGATAGCTCAAGGGTAGATTAAACACAGTTATTCCGCTCTAATTATGCCAATTTCTTTTTCTTGCATAATTTTAAGATTTATTATAACTGGGTTTAGATATTAGATTTTTTTGTGAAAGATCAAAGAACATATTGAATGGCAAAATCCTCAACAAACCTCTGTTCAAGATTCAATGATACCTCAAAGGAAAGACTATTTACAGCCAACTTTCCTTTACCATATTTGCCCACAGTTACTAGGGATATTTACATGAAACCAAGTCTGCATTTCTTAAGAGTTTATCTGTCCTTGCTTGTTTTTCACTTTTTCAATATATTTAAAAGGGCAGGTGAGGAGAAAGAAGGTTAAATCCCATTTTAGAATTATTTAGTACTCACAAAGGATGAGAACAGGTACACAGCACAGTCAAAAGCTATACATTCTTCAAACTCATCAACTAATGTGCCTCAGTCCTGAACTAGAGTTAGAGAAGATGATCCATTTTTTTACACCTGTTCAATTAGTGTGGCAAGGAAGCAATAAAGGTGCACTTAAAGATAGTGGGTTTGTGATGCAGATATGTGCCCAGTAAAAAAAGTAGACTTCTGATGGTATCTGGGAAGTTGAACTAGCTTAATTAGTTTCATTCACTAATAATCTCTGCCTGGATTTGAACCAGTGACATTTGAAATGAAAGGCCTTGTATTCCCAATAGCTATCCATTCTCTATAATCTTTGGTTTGTGACATCAATTACTTACTGGGGAAACGCTCATGAGAATTATTACTTCAGATGGAAAATAAACTGTAAATATAGATAAATTTAAAGATCTTGCTCATGTGTTTTTAATAGAGATTTTTCAGTCTAATTCAAAATACAACATTTTTCATGATTTTTGTAAGGTATTAGCTGCTATTTAACTTTGAGAGGAAGCCATTTTCATGGAAGCACACCTGAAATATGAGTTTGTTTAAAGGTACAATATGCAATCTGGAGCAGAGACACAGAGAAGCCATCTGAAATTACTATCAGTGTTAATGGGATTTAGAACAGCTAATGACAAGAGATCTGCACTGTATTTTTATTTCTTTGGACACTGTTTCCCACCCTACTCACTTTCAATCAACTTAAAAGCCTCAGTTTCAGAAGACCCTGTAGCCAGTACAGCATAATCTGCCTTTCAATTGTAAGCACAATGCTGGAATTATCAATTAGTAAAATATTACTGGTTTTGCCCTGAATATGTTCCACGCCTCAGCAAAAGCAACTGAAGATAAACCTGTCCTGACATCTTAATGAGGAAAAATACATCATTCCTCCCACCATTTTCACCACCTAAATTTATCAGCTTGATAAAATTTCACATGGGAAAGCTATAAGGTACAACAAGTTACCACATGACACCTAAGTTTAAGTCATGCCAAAGTCACAAATGAATCTGAACTTGGTGTAATCATTCTAGTGCCTATATGCCCAAAATACAAAACCACCAAAAAACCTTGGCACAATTGGCTGCCTCTTTGAGAAACCTGGGCCTCACTCTGTTAAAAAAAAAAAGACACTACCATTTATGCTTTATTTTCAGAATAACTGAAATCACTCACAACACTGTAGTTAAAAAAGCCACCCTCCAATCTGTTTTTGAAGTACCACAATAAAGCATGTATTCTAACCCACCTTGCATGGGGAAATCCTCTAGATACGAGAAAGTAAGCACGTCTGATGATTTTTGTTTAATCCTAGCCCTTCAAACAAACTTAAATATGAATCATATTAAAAAGTGCTCTCTGTCCTAGTCAGTCAGTCACACCCTCTCTCTCTCTCTATACACATACACACAAAATATTCTTACCTATATCAAATCTTAGCTAGAACATACGTAAAAGCAATTTCAGGCAAGCAGGAGTACAAAGACTAATCTGCTTTAAAAAAAAGGGGGGTGGGGGGTCTTACTAACATTAAGATAGTGCCACTCTTTCCCTACCAGAATTGTTGTATGTAAGTAGCAATGTCTGCACGCTACATAAGTTAATCTTGATTTAAAAGTTTAAGATGGATAATTCCTTACAGATGCAGAACACTTCATGGTATGGAATGGAAGAATGATTCAAAATAGTCATAACAGTACTAGATACAAGATCTATAGGAGGTATAGATGAGAAACCACAAAACACAATTCAGCTGCCAAATCCACTGAGAAACTAAAAGCAACTTAACAGCTGTCCAAATAACCACAAAAGATTAAAACACTCCTGTTAGATATAAATTTCATCCTAAAGTCATCCCTCTCCCAAATAGAGGTATCATTTATTTGCCTATGAGCATTTTATACTTAAGACAGCTGGTGTCTCCTCTGGCTAGCATACAATTTGTGTTCCTGCAGACACTATTGCCATTCAAGCTGCATTTTGTTTCCAGATAACATTTGTTTCTGATAAGATTAATCAAGTGTTTGAAATACTGAGGTGCACAGCCATACACTGGAGTTAAAGAGCACCAGGACTGACAGGACAAAGAAAGAACGATGTATTTGTTGAAGTACCATCTTGATTTAAACAGCAGCAGTTGGGTTTTTTTCCACACACACAATTTACGTCTCAAATTACTAGAAATATTTTCATTAAACAAAATTTAAAATAAATTCTGGCTGCAAGCATTGAAATCCTATACACTAGGGTACTGTACTTGAGAAACAGTGAGTGAAATTAACTAAACTTTACCTATTGTGAGTAAATTTCACTGTCCATAAGTGCAAAAATTAAACAAGAAGTTAAAGTTTGGGTTAAATTTGAATTTTTATTTTTATTTTTTATTTTTTTTAACATTCTGTGTTATATACTTACGGGCACTATGGCTCTTTACAGAGTGCCTTTAAAAGGGAAGGCTCTCATTTTCAAATAATGTATTAGCAAGACAGACTAGGGTAATAATACACTTAGAAATGTTACTTATGACTATGTTTAGTGAAAAGCATAAAATTAGGCAGAACTTCAATATTCTCAGCAAACACTAAAGAGGTATGGCAATGCAAAAGCTCCCATTATTACAGCAATCTTATGTCAGAGCACACCCATGTGTGAGCATGCATAACTCCCAATTAAATTGAGCAAGGTTGTTGTTCAAGATCATTCAGTAACACAGAGAAACATTTTTATTCATTTGTGCCTTATCTTTCACTACATTATAATTCACAAAGCCACCATAATTACTCTGACTACACCATATCAAAAATAATAATTTAGAACCTAATAGTAGAAACCACAGTTTAATGACTACTTATAACACTTATTTCTGCTCTGAAAGTAAAAATTATGATGCATTATAATACTTGATTAGTCAAGATTTTAACATGAATATTCAGAGAGTTGTATGACATGTACAGACATTGCCAAACTGACAATTGTTGACAGCAAATTTCTCTTTTTAAGTTTTATTTTGAAGATGCAGTTTAAAAACTAGTGTATGGATACAAAGATCCATAAATAAAAGCTGATGTTGAATCTGATCACTTAAGATTTTGGCATTTCCCCTCCAATAAATAGTGTACTATAATAATCCTTCCTACTTTAACAATTTATTTAATTTGTTCATTTTAGATACATTTGCTGGATTATTATACATAGTCTTGCCATTACAGAATAACCTCTTTTTAGGAATTTGTTTTTTCCCAAAGGAAAGATGAGATACGCACCCAAGACAGACCAACTATATATGCTCAACATTATCGACCAATAATAAATCTTAGTCTCAAAGGCCCTATATAAAAAGACCATTTAGCAATAAGATAGGAAATGATTTTAACTACCACCCATGCCTTGAAATTGTATCAATACTCTTTCCCCCTTGAGCAAAACGCATTACTAGTACAGTGCAGTGGCCTGACCAGCTTTTTTTAAAACCACATTTACATTAATTATTCATAGCATGGATCCTCCCATTTCCCTAAGAAATTATCCAACTGAAATCTTAGTATTTAAACAGTAACTCATATTTTGAAAAGACAGGCAAACTAAGCTTGTTCTTAAAGATTACATATGTACAGACATTTAAATGTCTTATTGCAATGTCATCCTTTACAAAGCTGCCTGGTTGGTGATCCATTCAAAAACCTTTCTAAACATTTTTATTTAAAAAGAAACAAATATTAAGTCATTGACACTAAATTTAAGAAACTACCATTTTATACATATATCATCATGATTCCTTAAACTTGATCTTTTTTACTGTTTGACTAAAGCCTGTAAAACCAGAAGTGTTTAATCAGGGCCTACTGTCTATCAAGCTAAGCAAGCTACAGTAAGATCAGAACTGTCCTAGTAACAAAGAACTTAAAATATACACTTAACATTACAGTTTAGCACCGGAAACATAAGAATTCAGCAATTCTTATCAAAAGGGGTAAAAAATTTAAAAAAGGACTGAATTACTGACAATTTAGGAAAGGCCTTTTCTGTACACAAAGGACAGATTTACATCTCAGCAGAACCACCACAAAAAACTCATGACTGCATGCATGGATGACAAACGTTGTGAAGTGCATTACTGGAGGCTGTAGGGCAAACTGACACAGGGAAGCCAGCAGACTCGCCCAGCCAAAATTCATTTTCTCCTAGATTCGTTCGCGAAATTGATCAAGTTGTTTTTTAAATTGAAACAATTGCACAAACATGCCTAGAGCTAAGTCTTAGGGCCACCAGTTGAATCTTCTCTTACTTGAAGAGAACATGAAAAGGGTTTCTTTCCTCCAACATCTTTGTGATGACAGAGACTCGCTAATTACGTTTTATTTGCCCCGAAGGCAACGTACGCATTTAAAGCCAATCATTTTCATCACTTGATTTTTCCATGAAACTTTAAAGACACCACAGACTGTCATTTCAGTCCGTGCCACATCCTAGGCGACTGGGAATGGCATTTTCCCTTTGTTGTATCCGCTTCGCCCTTGCTCAAGTGGCGTTTTGTGGGTGATTGATGACAGGACATGCCCCCCCCCCTCCAATATCTGAACAGCAGGAGAGGAAGTGCCGCCGCTCGCCTCACTGAGGCACCACCACTCGCTCCCAGCGCTAATGGCTGCAACAAATCGATCGGGGGACCAGAGAGGGGGGCCTCGAGGCCAGGCACCTTTCCCCGGTGTGATCGCGCCTCCCCCACGCCCCTAGGTACATGCTCACCCCCAGGATTTCCGCAGTTTGACTAGCCCCAGCAGCCCGAGGAAAGGATCCACGCCCGCCCCCCCGCCTGGATCGAGTCTCTCCCCATCCCCCAGCCAGTCCAGCCCCGACCTGTCGCCTCGGTCTGCACCTCCCCCTCCCCAGCCGGCATCGGCCCAGCCCGCCCCCTCCGCTGCCAACGGCCATTTCTATTGTGTCGTCTCCGTGGCGATGCCAAGCAGAGACGGAATCGCCCCGTCTGGGCCGCTGCCATTCCCGCAGCCCGAGAGAAAATGGCTGGAGGAGACTCGAGACCCACCCACCCAGCCGCGCGCTCCCCAGCAGCGCCGAGAGCCCCCAGCCGGGAGCCGCGCCCCTGCCCCCCTCACACTCAACCCCCCCGCACCCACCTGTGGTGAGGCGGGAGGACACCTCCCCGAAGGGCGAGGGCTCCATGCGCAGGTATTTCTGCGGCGAGGCGGCGGCGAAGGAGGAGGCGGCGGCGGCCGAGGAGGCCGGGGCTGACAATGGCGCACATCGCCTCCGCTTCGGGGAGGCCGGGCTCAGCAGAGGGTCGAAATCCAGAGTCCGTTTCAATGTGGCGCCGCAAGCCATGGCCGGGGGGGAGCGGGCCGGGGGCTGCGGAGAGCCGGGGAGAGCGGGGTACGGGGGCTCGGTGCGAGGGGAGGGCGAGACGGCAGCACCCGGCCCAGCCCAGAGGCGCCTTCCCCACCGTCTGGGGCGGATGGCGGGGGGGGAGCTGCGTCAGGGCCTCCGCCTCCTCCCTATCGCCCTCTCCAGGGAGCGGCTCCGGCCCCCCCGGCGGCTCCTTCGCCGACGGATTCGCTCTCCGCCCGCCCCGCCCTCGCGAATTCCGCCCCCGGCCGTTCCCGGGGCGGTTGCTGGGACGGTAGGTGCGGAGCTGGGCTCGGCTCGCCGGCTAGGGGCGGCCGATGAAGAGCGATGGCAGCGGCGCTTCCCTCTGTGACTCTCCCACACCAGCAATATGGCGTCAATAACAACGCCGCTGATTCAAAAACCAGCCCTCTTCATTGCGCCTGCGTAGCAGGGGCGGTGGCCGCCGCTAAGGATTAGGGGACTTGTAGTTTTTTCCCGGCTTCCGCGGCACTATGCTAAGGCGTTCAAACGGAGTGGGGAGGAACTACACTTCCCGCCATGCAGCGCGCCGGAGGCCTAACTTCCGGGGTAGAATTTAAATCCCACCAAGGCTGCTGTGTGGGATGCAGGTTAAAGGACAAGTGACTGGTAGCCTTATATGTCTCTAGTGCAGAAAGCAGGCAAATAACAATCAGGCAGGTAATACGAGCTTTCGCGCCGAGAGAAATATAAAGCACAGTTCCACCCAGGAAAATGGGCCTAACTCTTAGGGGGAGGGGAAAGTTCATATGGCAAGATTTCCTGAAACACAAAGCAAATCAGGAAGATAAGAAATAAAAAGGGAAGAGGCCTTCTGAATGTGGTTGGGGCTGGCAATCCAGGTTTGTGACTGGGGAAATGAGCATTACTTGTTCTCAGCAATCATAGTGATTTTATACATAAGTGCACTCTTGGAATGCTGCACAAGCTCTTATTATTTCTTTATAATACCATAGGTGTACATGGTACTTTACAACAAGTAAAATATACCACACAAATGTTCTTAAGTAAAATATGTGGTCTCAAAAGCTTTTAGTGTCAGAATAGTACCAACAAGTACAATAGTGTGTGAATAGAAAAAAAATATGAGAACATGAACAGAAAGGCCGTACCGGGTCAGACCAAAGGTCCATCTAGCCCAGTATCTGTCTACCGACAGTGGCCAATGCCAGGTGCCCCAGAGGGAGTGAAGCTAACAGGCAATGATCAAGTGATCTCTCTCCTGCCATCCATCTCCATCCTCTGATGAACAGAGGCTAGGGACACCATTCTTTACCCTTCCTGGCTAATAGCCATTTATGGACTTAGCCACCATAAATTTATCCCTTTTAGACATTGTTATAGTCCCAGCCTTCACAACCTCCTCAGGTAAAGAGTTCCACAAGTTGACCTTGCACTGTGTGAAGAAGAACTTCCTTTTATTTGTTTTAAACCTGCTGCCTATTAACTTCATTTGGTGATCCCTAGTTCTTGTGTTATGGGAATAAGTAAATAACTTTTCCTTATCCACTTTCTCCACATCACTCATGATTTTATATACATCTATCATATCCCCCCTTAGTACTCCTCATGGGTACATATCCTAACTAATAACATACTGTGAAAGACCTTAGTTGAAAAATTGTTTCTTCAACATGATAAAGTGATAGTCTTACAATTACTTAAACTGCTGTCTTATAGAAGAAAACTAATGGAGGGCAGGGGAATAGTTTAAAAAACTGTTTTCTATAGGGCAACATAAAATATCCCACTTCATAATCATAATAAATCACAATTTACCACTGTGCAAAATATAACAGTCAATTTAATTATTAGCAGCAACAAAAGATAAAGATATGATATGTTCTTGGTTAATTAGTAACATTTTTAGAGATTAGGAAAATAGTCCCTTTCATAAGTTACTTGGGTTTGGGTTTTGTCTTATTTTTAACAAACCAAATAAACAGTTCTTTAAAGGATGTGACTATACATCAGAAAAAAAATCTATCATCTCAATGAATCTCAGTTTTACAGGCCAAGATTAATGTATAAGTCATGTCTACTAAACCAAAAGAGGGACATATCAGTCTAAATATACATTTAATTATCCTGATGACAACGTTTGCACAGTTCCTAGCACTATCAAGCTGATCCCAGTTGGGCCTATGGAAATTACTGTAATACAAATAAATAGTAAATAATCATTAACTTGCTTTCCCTGTTAATAATAGCACGTCAGGCCTGGAATAACTAGAATAGGGTTTCCATAACCAGATGCAGCTAGAAAAGGTTCTCCTGACTTGCACAGACCTAAAAGTAACTAATGCCAGTAGCAAATTAGTTCTTCTTACTGTTCTCTTTTCTTTTGAACAGACTTAGAGTAGTCAAAATATTTCTTCATTAAAGTGGACTCTGACAAGGCTTTCTTTAACCAAGGCAACATGTAAAACAAGGCCCTACATGACTAAGGGCTTGTCTGCATGAGGAAAAGTACCAGCATTACTACACCAATATGATTCTATTGTTACAATTATTCTTCCTCAGAAGGACACTGTTATTCAGAATAACTGTCCTTTTTTCAGTTTAGCTTTATTTGCAAAGTAAGCTAAACTGGAAAAGGCGATGGTGGGACTTATACCAGTGTAACTGTTGTGGTATAATTATGCTGGTAAATTTCCTCATGTCGACAAGGGTTCATATGGGCATATAACCGACTTAAACAATAAAATTAAACATTCCATGAACCAATAAGACCAAGGTAAAGCTTTCTTACAGTGATGGCTTTGTCCATCTCTCAATTTATGTTTTACATCTAGCAGAGTGCTCAAGAGCTATCAGAACCTAGAAAGTCAACTCTGTCTCCAGCTACATTTTGAGAGACTTGTTATTCCGGCACAATATATAATCAGTTATACCACATTTAGTCATAATCCATATCCTCTAAGATTAATTTACATTTGGTTCTATCGTGTAGGCCCTGTCTAGCTCAGCAAAAAAGGGGCTTTTTTCCAGTTGAGTTAGCTCAGTCAAGTTAGCTTAACTCAGCTGTGCTTCTGCTCCCACTTCTCACCATAACAGCCACATAGACACAATGGCCCAGACCGTCAAAGGTATGTAGGTGCCTAACTCCCATTGAAATCAGAGAGCTGGGCGCCTAAATACCTTTGAGGATTTAGTCCAGTAAGATAGTTTGAGCTGTGTCTACTTGAATGTTGGGGTTGGGAAAGACTCAGTCAAGGGCCTTGTCTACACTGGTGGGGGGCAGGGTGGGGGTGTCAATCTAAGTTACGCAACTTCAGCTACATGAATAACGTAGCTGAAGTTGACATACTTAGATTGATTTACTGTGGTGTCTTCATCACGGTGAGTCAACTGTTGCCACTCCCCCGTCAACTCCACCTGTGCCTCTCGCCAAGCTGGAGTACGAGAGTTGACAGGAGAGCTCTCAGGAATCAATTTATTGTGTCTAGACTAGATGCAATAAATCGACCCCCGCTGGATTGATCGCTGCCCGCCAGTCGGGCTGGTAGTGTAGACATACCTAAGGTAAACTAGCTCAGTTGAGCTAACTGTGTGGCCAGTTGCTTTAAATGGGGTTTTTCCAGTGACCCACAATTCAGCTGCTGTCAACTTTAGACTATACCACATATCCTTGATGAGTGCCCACTGACTACTTTCAATGACAGGCTACTGCCTCTCCACCTGGCTGATGACGATGCCATCAAATGGCTTGGCACATTGCGCCAACACTGATATATAATTGAAAATACAGCTTTTTTTGCCCAGAGAGACAGGGCCATAGTTAGAAGAAGCAATTGACTAGGGCCTTGCACAGGTTTCAGTTTATCTTAAACCTGTTAAACTAAACTGAAATAAGCCTAATGTATTCACACAACTTTTTGCACCAGTTTAATTCAATTTAAAGTTGCACCTCAAAACAAAATGAATTGTACTGTAATCAATTATACACGTTTCTGTTAAAGTCTGTATTTTATAATCTTATTTTTCACAAGTAGCATCCCCTAATTGTATTAACATGGAGGGTGGGATTGAACAATGGATTTATTTAGAAGTGATGTCATATAGTTGTGCTTTTATTAGTTCTGTACTTCAAGCTGAAGACCTATTAAAAGGGCTAATGGCCAGATGTAGCACAGGGCTTTGGACGTTGCTGTGGTTTTAGAGAAAGTTGTGGAATAGTTGCTCTAGCTTATGGGTTTTGGACAATTCTGATAAACCTCTTTCTCAGGCTTCTTCAGTATTAGTCTTTATATTATCTTCCTTCCTCTGTCCTCCCCTTCTTTTTATACTCACCCTTTTCCTCCCCGTCGTCTGCCACCTCAATGTCTTCCTAGTTTTCTTTTTTTTTTTTATCTTCTATCCTCCTCTCACTCTCTTTACAGCTCATGTGGGCCCCTATGATGGGGCTACACTAGGACTGAAACGGGAAGAGTTGGAGAACGGCTGGAGAATTGGCCAAGAATGGTGAACCGCGGCCACTGGGAACTATGGGCGGCCGTGCCTGCGTACGTTCAGTGTAAACAAACTGTCTCATGGCCCGCCAACGGATTACCATAACGGGCCGTGGGTGGCCCACAGGCCACAGGTTGCCCACCACTGATCTAAGCCAAAGAAAATCTCATTTACCCATTCCTTGCATGCCCTTACCCTTCAAGGTCAAGTATTCTCGCTCAACCTCTTGAAACGCATGCACACATAAGTTATGTAGGCTTTTCCTTGTTATCACTGATACTACAAAAGTAAGAGTAAATATGTAAGAGGGGTTGTGAAATTTTTTTACTTCATGTAAGGGGCCTCTGGCCTCAAAAAGTTTAGAAACACTGCACTAAACTGAACTAAACTTCAAATTGCTGTTGGTCTTTGAAGCTGAAATAAATGCTACATATTAGCATAAAGAGGAATGAGTCCTTTTGTTCATGGGTTTCAAAACTGTGTGTTCACTTTTTGCAGATGCCATTTCCCATAAGATAAGGGAACAGAACAGCATTGCTTAATAATCGGAGTGTGGAACAGAGTCATCTAAAGATAAACTAGACTGGTGGAAAAATTATAGACCAAGGGTCTGATCCAGCGAAGCACTTAATCAAGTCCTTAATTTTAAGCACACAAGTAGTCTCACTGAAGTCCCTGAGCAGACTTGTGCAGCTGGGTAAGGTGCCCAGATTCAGTGAAAACCATGGACTTCAGCTATGCTAGCAGGTCAAAGAATAGAGAACTACAAAAGGTACAGAAACAGCTGAAAAGTACAGTTGAGGAGAGGGGTAGTATCTCATATGCCATCAACCAAACTGTTAAATATGATGCATAAAGGAGAAAATATAACTTTCATACTCAGATCTTAGACTAGGTTTGCAGTATTGGTAGTTAGAAAAAATACTTTGTTAACCAAGCAAGACATTAAGAGACAAACATGAAATTCCACTGTGGTTTACTATCACTTCTAAAAATTTAAACACAATTTAAATCAGTGACTGGCTGTTAATTAGACATTTCTTCAAACCTCCAAACTTAACAGGCAGCCTACATTTTGTTTACTCATATCAAACTCACATTTATTTGTGTGTGCAAATGGAAGAAATGCACATGTATTTGTGTGTGCAAATTTACTGTTTATATAGGCACATTTTGCATGTAAACACAACAGAGACCTGCTGAAAACTTAGCCCTTTAATAAACCAACTCATCTACAATTAGCAAGTAAGAACTATGGACTTTCCATGATTCTGTGTTCTCCTGATTCTTTTCTTGTCTTTTAGACTGCTCTTTCCATGTGCCCCGTCAGCTTTTCCTGCTGTTCACCTCTCCTGTGTTGTTGTGGTTGATGTTTTTATTTTGGTATCCCAGAGGGCTTTAGTTTCAGGATACTCTTCTCTCTCTACACCCTGTCTGTCCCTGGGGACTAGGGTGACCAGACAGCAAATGTGAAAAATTGGGACAGGGGGTGGGGGGGTAATAGGAGCGTATATAAGAAAAAGACCCCAAAATCAGGACTGTCCCTATAAAATCGGGACATCTGGTCACCCTACTGGGGACTTCATATGCTTCATGGCTACCACTATCACTTCTATGTCAATGACTCCTGAATCCAGGGCCTGTGTAACCACTAGGCAAACTAGGCAGCTGCCTAGGGCACCAAGATTTGGGGGTGCCAAAAAGCAGTGCCCCCAAATGTATTTTTACATTATTGCTCCCAGCAGGGGGACGGGCTGCTCGCAGCCGCCTTAGTACCTACCTCTGTGGGCGTCCTCTGCAACCACGGGCCCCACTGCCTCCCTCCGCCATGTCCCACATCACTGCCTGCCTGCGCCCCCCTTGCCAGCCCGGAGCTGCCTCTTCCCCAAGCTCCCAGGCTACCGCATCGCTCCCTAGCCCACTTTCTCCAGCTCTGGCAGTCCCGGACTCCCTGCCACAGCAGCGGCTGCAGCCCAAGGGCTACCAGCTGCAGATCAGAGCGGGTCACAGCCTGCCTGCAGTTGGCCCTATTGACAGCAATGCAGCGGCGGGAGGGGGGGTGGGAGTGGGGGAAAGGAAGAGGAGACTGTAGCCACCGATCCACCTGCGGGGGTGGATCATGGCCCTGCCAGAGGATACACGGTTAAAGAGCTGCATAAGTGTAACCCAGAACAGGGAAGTAACTTGCCTGAAGTCACTCAGTGAGTTGGTGCCAGGGTGGAGAATAGAAGCCAGATCCTGACTCTGTGCTCTGATCCCCAAAACAGCCCTTTCCAGATCCATGCGGAAGCGGGGGACAGGAGGGACTCTAGCCATGTGCAGGAGACCCAAGACCATTTATTTTCATTAAACATGTAGACTAAATAATGAAATTAATAAATGTTCAAGCTGAACGTGTATTAATTCTAATGAACAATGCCACATTATACAGTATTCATTTCTGAAAGTTTATAATAAGCGATGCTCCGGGGGGAGGGGAGGCGCAAGGTGGAAGTTTCGCCTCTGGTGCAAAATATCCTTGCACCAGCCCTGCCTGAATCTACCTCTCCACCTCTGATCTATCCCTTCTTGTTCAGTCCCACATCTCTGCGTGATTCTGACATCCCATACAGCATATTTCACTCTCTGTTTGCCCTACTGTCTTTGTTTTTAAGAAAATCCTAATTTTCATCTGAAAAAATCCCTTTCTCCTCCCTTCTTTATCACTGTTGATAATTCTGTCCTTCTCCTCGCCATCACAAAGCTGTACAGCTGTGCTGTCACATATGACTCTTTTTCTCCCACTATATATAAGCTGTTGCCAAACCTGTCAATTCTTCCTTATAACATCTTACACCCACCCATTCCTCTCAACCCTTACTACCAAAGCACTGATCCAAGCATGAGTTATCTCTTGCCTCAGTTATTATGTTATGCTTTGAAAGATCCTTTTATTAGAGTATCTCAAAGCACTATATCTATGAAGCATATAATCTCTTCCCCCCTCTCCTTTCTGATTCTCACTTTGCCCCGTCCTCATCCATCAACCATTCATTTGTTAAAATGTTTTTTGTTGGCCACCACTGAGACCATATCGCTCTCCTATTCGAATCATTTCATTGGGACCCGTTGCCTTCTGCATCAGGTAAAATCTTCTGTCCTCATCTTAAGGGCCCTGCACAGCTTTGTTCCTTTCTTTCTGTCTTTCTGCCTCTCTGTTCTGTCTTTGCTCCCACACAAGTTGTTCAACCCAAGCCTTCCCTTTCCTTATCTCTCATCTTAGGGTATGTCGACACAAAAGATGGCGAGAGTGGCACATCTACAGTGCTGCATTGTGCCACTGTAGTGCAATAGTGTAGGTATTTGCTACAGTAACAGAAGGGGTTTTTCCATTGCTGTAGTTAATACCCACCCAACCCTGGAGAGGCAGTAGCTAGGTTGAGGAAAGAATTATTTTGTCAATCTAGCAGTGTCTGTCCTGGGGCATAGGCTAGTTTAGCTATGTGTTTCAGGAATATGAATGTAGCAGTGTAGCTAGGTTGACCTATGTTTTGCATTTAGACCAGGACTTAGTAATTTCTTGCACCTTGTTTCTGGAACAATTACCCTGATCTTGTAAAACAAATCCATCCAGGACCGGTGTAACCATTTAGGCGACCTAGTCAGTCTCCTAGGGTGCTGGCATTTGGGGGGGCACCATTTTCTTCAGCAGCGACTGCGGCAGCTGGATCTTTGGCTGCCCCGGTCGCTGCCGGCATTTAGGTGGAGAGAGCTGGGGTAGGGGAGCACGGGGAGGGCCACCTGCAGCAAGTAAGGGGGGGGTGGCACGCAGGGGAACTCCCCGCCCAGCTCATCCCTGCCTCGCCTCCTCCCTGAGCACGCCGTGGCCGCTTCACTTCTCCCGCCTCCCAGGCTTGCAGCGCCAATCACCTTACGCGCCGCAAGCCTGGAAGGCAGGAGAAGTGAAGCAGCAACAGTGTGTTCGGGGTGCTCGTGCGTGGAGCAGGGGTGAGGTGGCGGGGAGGTGCCTCAGAGTGGAGTGTGGGGGGTCGGGAGCTGCCACAAGGGGGTGCCTCAGGGTGGAGGGGGGAGCTGCCGTGGGGAGGGGGGCGCCCCAGGGAGGGGATGCGGGGGGAGGTGCAAGGTGGAAGTTTTGCCTAGGGCACGAAACATCCTTGCACCGGCCCTGAAGCCACCCTTTTCTCTCTTAGATCTTTCCATAAAATGTACTTCCACAAAGCCAAATGCCTTTCCCATCACTCTTTTTCTTGTCATAAAAATGAAAATAATAATAATACACCCACACTAGTTACAAAACAAAGAGACTAGCTATTTCTGACTTTAGATGTTCTCAAATGGAATCATCTGACTTCCAGCATTCCATCCCTTCATGTTTTTGCACAATGCCTAGTTTACACAGTGGTCCCCAGCCAATCCTGATTGGAATCTCTGTGCATTGCTGTAATAATTATAATCATGGCTATAATAAATAAGTAGCCACATAAAACATATTGATTGCTGTTTAAATAATAGAAAATAAGTTTTCTTTTAAGATTATTGAAGTCAATGACAGAACTTCAGTTAACTTCAGGGGGAGCAGGAGCAGGTTCTCCATCCATAAGTTAAATGTGTGCTTTAGTGCTTTGCTGGTTTAGGACTTAAGTATGTGAGGAAGCACATCAATTTCCTCTGCTAGGTAGATCCAAAGCAGCTGAAGGATGGCATCCAATATAGCATTCAACCCTGGTTGCAAAAGGAGTGACAGAAATATTGGTGTTCAGCTGTGGAGCTACTTGAAAGTTGGATCCTTATAAGTCACTCCCAAGTAAAATACAATCACAGCTTCTCTTGCCAGTAAGCAAGAAAACATAAGCAAATATTCAGCATCATTTTCTATATTGCTGTCTTCAGCATGTAATTTATGTGGCTATCTGAAATTAATGACCAGCAATGATGCTATTAACAAGAGAACAGATGGGCTACATAATTTTATTTCTGTACTTGATCATAAATTTGAGACATTTTAGAAGAAGTATAATAATGACTAAAGGAAATTCTCTGTCCTTGAAGCAAACTCAGAGGAATACAACTTGTTCAGAGAGATTTTGAAAGTAAACAAAAGAGTTTAAGGCCAGAACTGACTCCTTTGAAATTCAGCAGTGAAATGAGAAATGATCCACAATGCTAAAGATACTTCGGGGATGAGTATCAAAGATATGTGAATTATGTAATTAATTAGATTAAGTAAAGAGACAGAAAAATCTTGAGAACTTTTTTTAAAGTAGAGCTCTGATATGTTGGGAGCATAAGAACAAAATTCTCAGAGGGTCTTGCTTAGAGCCCAGAACCAGTATGACTTCTTGCCTTGAAGCGAGTGAAAACTAGAGGAGGGTAGAGTACATGCAGTCTTATCCCTTTTCATTGTAGATCAAAGAAATAGAATCCTCAGGATCCGCCAGGCTTTTGATTTCTTGCAGTGGATCTGGAGTGCAGATTTCTCTGGGCTGCATTTCAAGCATTCTTGGTTTATTGCTGTTGGATATACTGTACCTCCCCAATATTCTGAAATATCAATTCCTACAGGGAACTTCTTATATGCTCTGTATCTTATTTACTGGATTATTTGTGGTATAAATGATAGTTTGAAATTGGGTATAATATGAGGGAACCCCTCTTCCATTGACAGAAGCTGTTTTATTATGAGAAGGTGTTTTTTTCCCTTTTTGTAGTCTTTCTTTGCATCTGAATTGAATTTTCTTTAACCCAGCCCTATCATATCCATAGGCTCTACCTATATTATATACTAGAAGCCACAGAGTAGTTAATTTGTATTTACTTCTTTTTTTCTGTACAGTTCTATTAAACTTGGATGATCAATGCTATTCAAAATCAGTATGTATACATACAGAAGTATCACAGATAATTATAATTTGCATCCGATGAAGTGGGTATTCACCCATGAAAGCTCATGCTCCAAAACGTCTGTTAGTCTATAAGGTGCCACAGGATTCTTTGCTGCTTTTACAGATCCAGACTAACACAGCTACCCCTCTAATAGATAATTATAATCTATCTATCTAGCTATCTATCTATGCAAATATGAATGAACTGCTTTATGTAGGTTTTAATATACAGGTAGCTCACACAGATGTATAACACATCTAACCACAAATGCCAGTGCAAAAAAGCAGATCAGTTTAGAGGTATTTGTGCTGATTCAAAAGTGTCTGATTATGGAATACTGATGCTGGAATGGCAGAAATGTGTTAAATCAGGGATAGATATTAAATGTGCACAAAGTACCAAAAACTCTATTAGTAAGTAATATTCTGAAGAGGAAGAGCAGGTTTCAGAATGGTAAGGGCCGTCTTATAAGGGAACTTGTTGCTACTTAAGACCAGGGTGGATTTGATTTAAATCACTAGTCAGAGTGACTCAATTTAATCATGGATTTCTACATAAAAGTGCATTCTTGTTGGTTGTTATAGCCTTAATACCTATTCTTCACAACTCAGAGATAGATGCTAGTTTCATTTTTAGAAGGTACACACTATACATTTTGTAAGTGATTTATTTTGAAAACTTTTCAGATTAGTTTTATAGCTATATCAGAAAATGAATGTTTGTTTGGTTATTTCATTTAAATTGAAGCAGATATTTCTGAAGTCATTGGGAGGTGAACTATCTCCAGTTCAACAGGTTAATCATTAATATTTGGAGGATTTTCTTGCCATGCAATATTAGTAGGAGAATATCACTGGATAGACATTAAAATTGTTTTATTTAACTAAAATAACATTATGTTTTCTGGATTTTTTTCTTCAACAGCAAACATATAATATTTTAACAAAACAAGCATATGAATTTTTGTATTTAGTTGAACATTCAAGTTTTTTAAAATCAGGTTTGTTTTTGTTAAAATTATTTTTAACTACAATAGTTAAATGAAATATTTAAAAAAACAAAAAAACAAAAATTAAATTGAATATATCAGCCAGGTCAACATGAGAAACTTAAAATATTGGCTACTGCAGCTAACTGAGGGTATGTCTACATCTACAATTTTGCAGCGCTGGTTGTTATAGCTGTATTAGTACAGCTGTATAGGGCCAGCGCTGCAGAGTGGCCACACTTACAGCAACCAGCGCTGCAAGTGGTGTTAGATGTGGCCACACTGCAGCGCTGTTGGGCGGCTTCAAGGGGGGTTCGGGGAACGCGAGAGCAAGCCGGGGACGGAGACCAGCTTCCCCGCGGTTTGCTCTCGCGTTCCCCGAACCCCCCTGCAAACCGCAGGGAAGGAGACCTGCTTGCTCGGGGGTTCGGGGAACGCGAGAGCAAACCGGGGACGGAGATCAGCTTCCCCGCGGTTTGCTCTCGCGTTCCCCGAACCCCCCTGCAAACCGCAGGGAAGGAGACCTGCTTGTCCGGGGGTTCGGGGAACGCAAGAGCAAACCGGGGAAGGAGACCAGCTTCCCCGCGGTTTGCTCTCGCATTCCCCGAACCCCCCTGCAAACCGCAGGGAAGGAGACCTGCTTGCACTGGGGTTCGGGGAACGCGAGAGCAAACCAGGGAAGGAGACCAGCTTCCCCGCGGTTTGCTCTCGCGTTCCCCAAACCCCCCTGCAAACCGCAGGGAAGGAGACCTGCTTGCACTGGGGTTCGGGGAACGCGAGAGCAAACCGGGGAAGGAGACCAGCTTCCCCGCGGTTTGCTCTCGCGTTCCCCCTGCGCCTTCATTTTCCTGTTTGTTCATAATCTGGAAAAGAAAAACAAGCTTTCCTGCTTTTTCAGGTCCTAAACGATTTCTCAGTTTGGAATAAACTAGTCCAAAGGAAGAAAATATTCTTTCTACACAGACAGAAGAAGCTACTGCTGTTTAAAAGTAAGATTATCACTTCAACAGTCTCTGAATCCAAATGCTTAAGTGACTTCCACAAGTTCTCTGGTGTAGCTTTCTTTAAAACATCATCGGCAAACATATATATTTCTTGACTGGTTTGCCCTTAACTCTGAAGTTTATTATAGTTAGCATTATGGAGGGATGATTGCTGGATGTCCATGTCATAGCCAACTCCTCCTCTTCAGCAGTTAAGGTTTGATCCTGGTACTGAGTATTGAGAATATTTGCAAGAAAATGAGCTGGAAATAGTGCTTGTCCCATTCGTTTCTTTAATGCTTGTAATTTAACTCTGTCATTGCATATTTCTATTTTTAAGATCTCACTCAGTTCCTTCCAAATTTCAACAGTGTTAGCAATAAATCAGCTATTTCCCTGCTTTTTGTTCAAGGCTACAGAAATAGGCTTCAAGGTACTTAGCGTGTGTTCAACATTTCTCTTAAGCCCAGTGCTGAGAACTTTGGCTGTGACAGTGCCATCTATTTTTTCAGGATTTTGTTCACAAACTGTCATCAGATTAGACCAGTTCTTGATATAGTGCTCAAAACAGTCCCCTACTGAGTTCCATCACACATCTTGTCGGAGAGTTAGCTTGGTTCCTCCCACTTTTTTCAGAGTAGCTGCTGCAAAGTGGTTGTTATGGAAGTATTTTGAAATTTCAACATTAGTCTTTTTTTCTGGAACACCGAAATCTTTCACTAGGAGATGCATCAAATGAGCACTGCAATCGTATTTGATTAGCTTGGGACTCTCTTCACTCTTCTCATCTTGGATACATTTTCAGCATTGTCTGTGACCAAGCTGCATAAAGACATTAGAACTTTTTTTCACAGTTTGTTATAGCTTTTACTGCTACTTCTATGTAAGTATTCTGCTGTGTGTGCATTTCCTGATGTGTCAATTATTTCTGTAAGGAAGACATTCCCTTGTTCTGTTGTCACAGAAGCACATACAACAGGATCTGTGTGGACATTGCTCCAACCATCAAGACTCAGGTTAACAATTTCACCCTCTAGACCAGGACTTCCCAAACTTGGTTCACGGCTTGTTCAGGATAAGCCCCGGCAGGCTGCGAGATGCTCTATTTACCTGAGCATCTGCAGGTTATGGCCGCTCACAGCTCCCAGTGGCCACGGTTCACTGTTCTTGGCCAATGGGAGCTGCGAGAAGTGGCACAGGCCCCAAATCTCAAATAGTTGTGGGTGAGAATAAAGTCACAAAGCTCAGCCACCAGGTTTGCTGTGACATTATTGGGGATACTGTTCCTGATGGCTTGTAGTCCATCTTTGTGTGGAATGTCGGTGTAAAGAGCTTCTACATCCATAGTGGCTAGGATGGTATTTTCTGGAAGATCACCAATGGATTGTAGTTTCCTCAGGAAGTCAGTGGTGTCTCAAAGATAGCTGGGAGTGCTGGTAGCATAGGGCTTGAGGAGAGAGTCCACATAGCCAGACAATCCTGCTGTCAGGGTTCCACGACTATTTCAGATTTGGCGATGATTTATACCTTCAAGTCAGCAGCAGTGTTATGGGTACCCACATGGCCCCACAGTATGCTAACATTTTTAGAACAACGCTTCCTCAGCTCTTGTCCCCTAGCGCCCCTACTCTACTTGTACTACATTGATGACATCTTCATCACCTGGACCCATGGGAAGGATGCTCTTGAGGAATTCCACCTGGATTTCAACAATTTCCACCCACCATCAGCCTCAGCCTGGACCAGTCCACAGAAGAGATCCACTTCCTGGACACTACAGTACAAATAAGCGATGGTCACATAAACACCGCCTTATACTGTAAACCTACTGATTGCTATACTTACCTACATGCCTCCAACTTTCATCCAGACCAAATCACATAATTCATTGTCTACTGCCGAGCCCTCGGATACAATCGCATTTGCTCCAATTCCTCAGACAGAGACAAACACCTACATGATCTCTATCAGGCATTCTTAAAACTACCGTACCCACCTAGGGAAGTGGAGAAACAGATTGACCAAGCTAAAAGGGTACCCAGAAGTCTACAGGACAAGCCCAACAAAGAAAGTAACAGAACGCCACTAGCCATCACCTACAGTCCCCAACTAAAACCTCTCCAGCGCGTCATCAAGGATCAACAACCTATCCTGAAGGACAATCCCTCACTCTCACAGACCTTGGCAGACAGGCCAGTCCTCACTTACTGAAAGCCACCCAGCCTGAAGCAAATACTCACCAGCAACTACACGCCACACAACAGAAACACTAACCCAGGAACCAAACCCTGCAACAAACCCTGTTGCAAACTCTGTCCACATTTCTATTCAAGGGACACCATGATAGGACCCAACCATACCAGCCGCACGATCAGGGATTCGTTCACCTGCACATCTACCAATGTGATATATGCCATCATGTGCCAGCAATGCCCCTCTGCCATGTACATTGGCCAAACTGGACAATCTCTACACAAAAGAATAAATGGACACAAATCAGGCATCAAGAATTATAACATTAAAAAACCAGTAGGAGAACACTTCAACCTCCCTGGACACTCAATAACAGACTTAAAAGTGGCAATTCTTCAACAAAAAAACTTCAAAAACAGACTTCAATGAGAAACTGCAAAATTGGAATTAATTTGTAAACTTGACACCATCAAATTAGGCCTGAATAAAGACTGGGAGTGGCTGGGTCACTACAGAAAATAATTTTCCCTCTGTTTATAACTTGTCAACTGCTGGGAATGGGCCACATCCACTTGGATTGAATTGGCCTCATTAGCACTACAAAAAGTAATTTCTCCTCTGTTGATATTCACCCCTTCTTGTCAACTGTTGGAAAGGGGCCACATCCACCCTGACTGAATTGGCCTCGTTAGCACTGACATCCCACTTGGTAAGGCAACTCTCATCTTTTCATGTGCTGTATATTTATACCTGCCTACTGTATTTTCCACTCCATGCAGCTGATGAAGTGGGTTATATCCCATGAAAGCTTATGCTCAAATAAATTTGTTAGTCTCTAAGGTGACACAAAGACTCCTCGTTATTTTTACTGAAAAGAAAAAGTTTATCAACCTGAAGATTCTGCATGTTCAGACATGTTCCTTTCATCATCTTCAAGGCAGCTTCCTCCTGAGAAGGAACACTTCTCAGGATTGAGGGGGAGGGATAGCTCAGTGGTTTGAGCATTTGCCCACTAAACCCAGGGTTATGAGTTCAGTCCTTGAGGGGTCATTTAGGGATCTGGGGCAAAAATCTATTTGGGGATTGGTCCTGCTTTGAGCAGGGGGTTGGACTAGATGGCCTCCTGAGGTTCCTTCTAACCCTGATATTTTACAATTCATGATGTTGTTTCATTTGGGCAACCAGCAGGGCCGGCGCTTGCATTTAGGCGGCTTAGGCAATCGCCTAGGGCTCCAGCATTATTAGGGGGCAGCATTTTGCCGGAGGGGGTGGCAGGCGGCTCCGGTGGAGCTGCCGCAGTCATGCCTGCTGACGGTTGGCTGCTCCCGCGGCTCCAGTGGACCTCCCGCAGGCACGACTGCGGCAGCTCCACCAGAGCCGCGGGAGCAGCCGACTGTCCGCAGACAGAACTGCGGAGCCGGGGGACCAGCGCGCAGGGCGGCGAAATGGCCGTGTGCCTAGGGCGCTCAAACCCCTAGCACTGGTCCTGGCAACCAGGCCTTGCATTTATTTGTTGCACATTTTGCACACATGCCTGTCCTACCCACAGGTAGAAGAACTTCATTAAAATATTCCCAAACTGGGTCTCTTTTACATCCTGCTGCCATTATAGGTTTTCCCTTCTAGTGAGAGAATGGTATGGTAGATCTCAAATCAATGAAGGCTACACTCAGAAAGACCTCAAGATTTCTGGAATATGCTGCTCAAACAGTTTCACTTTTGTTTCTACTGCCTGTTCCTCCCTTCTCTCATTTATCTCCAGACTTCTCCTTGTCCAGATCTATTCTGCCCCCAACGGTCTTCTATTCATTGAACTTTTTGAAACTTTGCACTTTTAGAGAGAGGTAAGGGATTGACTCTGTGTACACAGATTTGCAGAGGGACAATAGGGTTGAGGTCTGTTATTTCTCACCTCTATATAGTATTCATTTATTTTAAAACATTTTTGCTGTTAACAAGTATGTTATCTCTGGAGACACAATCCACAGTTTGAAAACTGCAAAACTAAGCATCTCTGATGGTATCTTCTAGACTGAGCACTGAGTCTCATTGGGTAGATAGAAAGATTAACCTAAATAATATATACAGAAACCCCTGGAATCCCATAAGATTTGGTCCCTAATCAGTGAACTATTGGAACTCATTTACAAAACTTTTCTTAAACATTACATGACTATATTGTCTCATACTATAGAATTATAATTTATAATCCCTATTCCATGATAAGAGTGTGACGTTGTGCCGTCTATATGGTTTTATAAAAATTTAATAAGTGAATATAATGTAACTGAGATAAGCTTCATGCAAAAGATCTCTTGTAAGGTATCATTACAAAGCTTATAATCTACTGAGTGTGATCATCCTATCTGTATAAATGTACCACTCTTGCATCTGAAACTGGAAATATGAAATAAAGCTCTGAGGGCCTATTGTAATTATGTAAAGTGTGGGCCATTAATGGTGGTCTGGAATCTTGATGACTCCCATTAACTAGGACCACTGTTTGCAAATGGCTGCGTTTTACCTGCAAGTCTTTCTGTATACCTGTGTGCTGGCAAGTGGGTAATGAAGTCTTGCAGTGACATGTGATCATGTCACCTGAATTGGAATCCATCTTTAACCTGGTGTCTTTCCATTGAAAAGGAAGGGGTGGGAACTCAGAGAGGGACAAAAGGATTCCCGCCTTATGCAAAAGATATATAAAGGGGTGGAAGGGAACAAAGAGGGAGAGAGCCATCATGAAGCATCCCCTAGCTACCACCTGAGATGGAACAAGAGCTGTACCAGGGGGAAGAATTGTGCCCAGGCCTGGAAGGTGTCCAGTCTGAGGAAAAAACTTACTGAAGCATCTCTAAGGGTAAAATTATCTATATTCAGTTTGATTAGACATAGATTTGTGCATTTTATTTTATTTTGCTAGGTAACTTACTTTGTTCTGTCTGTTACTACTTGGAACCACTTACATCCTACTTTCTGTATTTAATACAATCACTTTTTACTTACTAATTAATTCAGAGTATGTATTAATACCTGGAGGAGCAAACAACTGTGCTTATCTCTCTATCAGTGTTACAGAGGGCGAACAATTTATGAGTTTACCCTGCATAAGCTTTATACAGGGTAAAACAGATTTATTTGGGTTTAGACCCCATTGGGAGTTGGGCATCTGAGGGCACGTCCACACTACAGGGGGGAAATCGATCTTAGATACACAACTTCAGCTACGTGAATAACGTAGCTGAAGTCGAATATCTAAGATCGGATTACTCACCCGTCCACACCGCGCAGGATCGATGTTTGCGGCTCTCCCTGTCGATTCCGGAACTCCGTTGGGGTTGATGGAGTTCTGGAATCGATATACGCGCGATATATCAATCCCCGAGCAATCGATTTTAACCCGCCGATACAGCGGGTAGTCTGGACGTGGCCTGAGTGCTAAAGACAAGCACACTTCTGTGAGCTGTTTTCAGGTAAACCTGCAGCTTTGGGGCAAGTAATCCAGACCCTGGGTCTTTGTTGGAGCAGATGGGAGTGTCTGGCTCAGCAAGACAGAGTGCTGAAGTCCTGAGCTGGCAGGGAAAACAGGATCAGAGGTAGTCCTGGCACATCAGTTGGCAGCTCCCAGGGGGGTTTTGTGATCCAACCCATCACAGAGATATCTTTGAGCTATAATGTATCTTAATTAAAACTATCTTTAGATAGGTTCTTTCCTCAAAAAGCATTTTATCCAAAAAATCTGATTTAAATTTAAAAAATCCATTTTTAAAAAAAAAACATTGATTTTTATCCACCCTTTTTAAGACTTTATATATAAATCTTGCTGTCAAACAGATTAATGCTGCTTTGTAGTCTTTATGAGAGAGCTATTAAGTGTGGAGATTAGTTTTAAAAAAATCAAAATGGAAACATACATAAAAGAGGGTGGATGCTTTTTAGCTGGCATTTATATTTTGATTTCAAAGTAAGAAACTTTCTTCTATATACTGCGGAGGCATAAAACATAAGGAGAAAAGGTATCTGTTTGAATATGGCATAATGGTAGTCTGAAGGTATACTGAATTACTGCCTTTTTTGTATCAGAATCAAGACTTCCTGAGGATGTACCTGAAGTATGTTTTTTAAAGCTTTCTGAGGGATTTTATGTAAACTTTTAACGCTGCACATGGCAAGGGCAGGGTGAGAGTGGGGACAGGAGGAAATTTATAAATACCCAGGATGTTTATTCAGGGAAGTGGCAAAGCTAAGCTCTTGTTTATTCATGAATGACTGACAATCTTTTGGTGCTTTGTTAATTTTTTGGTGGTAAATGTGCATTCTGAATGGATCTGGGGAATATTTCTCACATGAACTATAAGATCAAATTCAGCCCTGGTGTAAATTAATGAAATCTTGATACCAATGGAAGTTGCACCTCTTTATGCTATAGCCATAATCTCTAAATAACGCCATATAACTAATGATTGATATGTTGTGAGAGAAGAGGTTGTGTTTTGTGGCCAGGGAAAAGTAAGTTGCCTCCATATTTGTCTTTCTTTAGAGCTCAGTCCAAGAGCGTTATCTGTGGAAAATCAGAGGGAGCCAATGCCTTCAAAGAGACATATGTATAATGTGGCAGACCAGTTGACTTGTTGAAGAAATCTGGGATGAGATTGTTGGGAGTCCAAAAATGAAAGCCTAACCTGGTGACCAAGAGCTTCCTGTACATAGTTCCTGAAGGATTTTCTCCTGGCAACCCATTTGAGGGAAAAGATGCCCCATCTCTTTGCATTTTGGAAACCTCTCTAGTTTTGATAATCTGAGGGGGAAGGAAAAGGCTTAGTGTCTGTTGGGCTGCTCCAACCAACAACAATTAATTTGTGGGTGAGGGACTGTTAGGCGCATGTCAGACTCAGAACAATATTTCTGGTTTTTATGCACTGACTCATCAGTGTTTATAGGCTTCCAACATGTCAATTGCCCTGAGGTAACCTGGTAAAGGATATGACTAGACCAATTACATTGGCGGAGAACCTAAGAAATACCCTACTTCAAGGATAAGATCACATTTCTGTCATACTGCCAGTAATTTTGGTAAAGGAAACCATTGTTATTGTCTTTGGAATTCTTTTTTAAACAAACCTGAATGCTTCGGATGAGTCTAGTTGTCCATTTTGTGTATGGTTGAGCTCTAGCGACTGAGATGATGTAGTAAATAATTTATTCTATATACATAATCTTTGTTTTGAGACACAGAAGGATGTCGTTCAGGTAGAAGAGGGTGTGGAAAACCAGTTGCCTCATGTCTGATATTTATTTCATATTAGATTGCGTGATATGAGCACACAAAAGGGTGGACTGCCCTTTATCTTTTCCAAGTACTTTTTTTTTTTTAAGGAATGGCAGCACAATTTGTCCACTGTGAGGCCTTCCCACCCTACTCAACAATTCCTAGCATGCTCTTAGGAGCTATATAAATAAATAAATAATGACAATAACCATCCGGCTTCTTCCTGTCACTTGCCAAACCACATGCCTTTATAGACGTCATGTGATGAAAAGAAAAGAAGAGAGACAAGTGTTTATATTTAGATTGTAAGCTCTTTGGGGCAGAGATTGTCTTTTTGCTCTGTGTGTGTACAGTGCTTAGCACAATGGGGTCCTGGTCCACGACTAGGGCTTCTAGTGCCATGGTAACACAGATAATAAATCATATTTAGAAGTTATGTGCAGAATGGGGAAAAGGGGGTTGTATCCCTTGTAGCAGGGTGGTTACCCGCTCCTGCCCTTTGGGGCTAAAAACAGCCCAGGAGAGGGCTGTGGCTTGGGCAAGAAGGGCTTAAAAGGGACTATTGCCTGGACGTTGAGAAGGTGGAGAAACTGAGGCGGGGTGAGTCCACTCGTCTACACCCTTTTTACTACTTCATGATGTATAAAGAAGTGTCCTGAAGGGGGTTAGTGGTAGGGTATGTTTGTTTTTTAATTTAGGAATATCAGTCTGATCTAGTTTTGCTGGAAGGCTTGCTGGAGCTACTAAATGTGAGTTTTCTGACCTCCTAACCCCAGTGAAGGGGCTGGATTATCAATTTGTTAACAAAGTGCACCTTTCTTCTAAATGTTTATTTGATATTGGCATTAAATATGTCAAAACAAAACTCAAAAAGTTATAAACAGTCTCACTGCATGTCCTTCCGCGCCTCAAATGGTGAGCTTCCAATCTCAAGAGAGATCATAATCCTATCAGTTCTCCATAGATATCAAGGGATAGACATAATCTGTATTTCCAAATTAAAATGGAAGCCAACATCCTCCTCCTACCTTTCCCCCCCTTCGCTTTATTTAAAAAAAGGGGGAAATAACCTTTCAGGTTGCCTACGTACATCATAAAAAAGGCAAAAAAAGGTACAAACTCAATTTGTTTCCATTGCAGAGTCACACTAGAAGTCTTGGATTTATATAGTTGTGGTCTTAGGTGAAGGGAAGCAGTCATTCAGGTGTTTCTTGCTGCCCAGTGAAAAAAGCCAGAAAAGGAACAGCACCCTGGGGTTCCTACAGCAACTACATAACACTAACCCCATCACCATCTCTGAAAGCCTTGAAGGTAGCCTCAGGAGCAAGGATCCTCAATACAAGCAGGGCCCTGAAAAAGAACCAATTAAACATAGTCAGTTAAATAAATAAACTATTTACTTTACTTATTATTTTGACCTACAAGATGAGCTCCACTGATAGAAATTGTGGCTTTCCTTTCTACAGATGGGGTCTGCACTGGTGATGCTATACCAGTGGCTGACCATCAGTTGCTGAAATCAGAGCAAATTCTCTCTGTAGACAAGCGTGTGTTTGTGGGTGTAATTTTGTACTAAAGGTTAATTTCATTTTTAAGAATCCCTTTTGCTCTGAACTGGAAAGAGTTTGACTAATCACTGCAGGGGTGTAAGTAACACAGATTGAAGAATTATTGTTACAGGGGCCCAGCTCTGGGCCCCTGAAAGGGCTGGTGTCTTGGTAGAGTGACCAGATGTCCCGATTTTATAGGGAAAGTCCCAATTTTTGGGTCTTTTTCTTATATAGGCGCCTATTATCCCCCACCCCCGTCCCGATTTTTCACACTTGCTGTCTGGTCACCGTAGGGCTTGGGTGGAAGGGGCAGGGCTTGGGGGGTCAGCCTCCCCCAGCCAGCCCATCCGTACTGCCTGGCCCGTGCCGCCTGGGGCTCTGGCGGTGGTTTAAAAGGGCCCGGGGCTCTGGCCACTGCTCTGGTAGCAGCGGTCGGGAGCCCCGGGGCCCTTTTAAATTGCCAGGCCCTGGGGCAGCTGCCCCTTTTACCACCCCTCCCCACCCACGTTGTTGGTCCTGCTGGTAGGCCAAAAGGGGCGGCAGTACTTTAACGTTGGCTGCGTATGGGCCGGTCCCGGTGGCCACTTCTTACTGGTACGTTGTACCGACCCGTACCAGCCTACTTTCAACCCTGTCACTAGGAGATATCAGTGTCCCTTGTACAATTTCAGACATGCTGTACAGAGCAGTGAAGTGAAACAGAAATAATCACTCTCACTTCCCTGTGTATGTCCTGCCCATGTAGAGAAACAGGAACCAAACTAAGATTAAATGGGGTTTAAAGGAACAAGCCATTGGTTTGTACAAGGGAGTAAAGCTACCTAAACTATTCATGTAGTCGACTTTAGAACAATGTGCCCAAATTGTTACCATGTAACTGGGAAAGCAAGAGAGTCAGAGACACTAGGATCCATGAAACACAGAGAATTTCACATATTCTATTCCACGTAGGTTCTCCTACAGTGCTCGTCATTGTATATCTTTGTGCCTTCTAGAAGTGCATTAAGCAATGTGACTACACATCTGTCATATGTTACTTGGTCTCTTAGCTTCTCCCAAAGAGGAGACACACAGGCAGTGGAGTGTCTTGCTGTATGTATTAGTGAATGGAAGGTCAAAGGAATGCCCCTTTCACTTGGAATGGAAGGTGGTGAGGTTTGTGATGGTGCTTAATTTCTCTGGGAGTTTGTCTGGGCTTGCCTCTGAGAAAGTTCTCTTGCACAGACAAGCTTTACCCTTACTGTTGAAAGTTCCATTCTGCCCGGGAAGTAGTGTTGTCAACCACAGTCTTCATTCTGGAACTTTAGGTGGTCTTTTAGGTATCCTGGACCCAGGTGATGGAGCACCTTGAAGATAGGACCAAGACCTTGAACTAGATTCAATACTCTATGAGAAACCAATGTGGAGAGCAGAAGACAGGTTTGATGTACTTCTGGTAGCCTGTGCTGTTGAGGAGACATGCTGCAGTATTTTGTATTAGTTGGAATTTCTTAAGTACAGAAGGCTTCATGCCCAAGTATTCCACATTCCTGTAGTCTAGCCAAGACGTGACAAGGGTGTGAATAACTGAGGTTGGGTCTGCTTCCTATAACTGGAGAAGGTAGAAAGTATTACTTGTGGATGCTGCTATGTGGGAGATTAGCATCTGTGACAAATCCAACAGTACTCCTAAACTTCAGATTGAATTGACCAATTGTGGGTGAATGCCTTCAACCATAGGAGACTGTGCAGTGGCTGCAAACTCTTCAAAATGTTTTCTTCTGGCCACCAGGATCATTTTTGTTTTGCTCAGGTTTAGCATCACCCAGCTGTTCATCCATGTGCTGATCTCATCCAAGCACTGGGCCATATTGGTGGTAGTGGTGTGGTTACATGTGGTGAGGGACAGGTGGAGCTGAGTGTCATCTGTATATTGCTGGCACTTGATCCACGTCATCCGACCAATTCACCTGGAGATTGCGTGTAGTTGTCAAAAAGGACTGGAGAAAGAACTGAACCGTGTGGAAGGTGTCTAGCAATGGAGGTGCAGTTTTCTATCACTATTTGTTGTATTCATCCCTCCAGGAAGAAGTCAAACCATTTTAACGCATTACCCTGGACCTCTGCCACCCCTCTCAGGCTGAGAATGCAGTATCTCATAGTCAAACGTTGAATGCTGCAGAAAGGTCCAGGAGGATGAGAATGGATGTCTATCCTCTATCCATTGACAGCAAGAGATCATTCATCATTGCCACTAAAGTGGGTTAAGTTGCATGTCCTGACCTGAATCCAGATTGTACCAGGTCTAGAATATTAGCTTCAATTAGATGAGTTTGCAGTTAGCCTTTTTCTAGGAGCTTGCTCAGAAATAGGAGCTTTGACACTGGGCAGTAATTGACTAGGACTGAAGTATCCAGGGTTGGTTCCTTCATGTTGGTCAGAGTATTGCATGTTTCAAGGAGAAAGGAAAGATTCCTCCTCTGAGTGATGCACTGGCTATTTTGGTCAGGAGTGACACCAGTGGTTCATGACTGTCTTTCCCAAGTCAGGAAGGGCCTGGGTCAGATTCACAGCCCTTGGGTGAAAATCTGTTAGGGTATCCAAAACTTCTTGATGATTGTATGGATTGAACTCCAGGAAGGCAGAGTGGGCTGGTGGATGTAGGAAGAATGGATCCATGCTGTTTGAGAAGACTTTCTGAATGTATGTGATCATTTTAGTGAAGTAGGTGATAATTTTTTGTTGCACTTGCTGCTCACTTCTGATGCAGGTTGTAGGCACTCGGAGTTGATGAAGCGGCGTACCACCCTGGATAGCTTTTTGGGATGAGGTTTTGCAGCTTCAGTGGAGGCTGAGGAAGAGGCCATTTTGGGGCCAGTGTGTTAATGGTTGAAATTATTGTACAATGGTAATGATTCAATAAGATCCTCGACTCCCTATCTTATGGGTGGAGTGGTACTTAAGAAGGTTTGGGAATTTGCTGGAGAACCTTTGTTTTAATTGGTAGGGCTCTTGAAATAATATGACCTCAGTGTTTCCCTTGTTAGGCTAAAGTATTTAGTGCAGCTGTAAGGAGTAGCTCATCATTTTTATCAAGGGTACAAATGGTACTTCATGGGGGTGGAGGAGTGCTCTGAATGCAATGTACATTTTCATGTTTAACTTGCTAATTTGTACACAGTTAGGGGTTGAGAAAGAGAGAACACTTTGTCATCTTATGAAAATGATGAGCAACCCCTTATTATAATCTTGTGAGAAGTTTAAAGTGTGTTCACGAATAGGAGCATGATTAAAATGACATCTCAGAGTTTCATACATTTAGTCTCATTCTTTGGGATCCATATACATTTTTCTGAATGTTCATTCCAAAACAAGATGTTTCTAACCTTCAGTGGTGCTGTAATCCCCATCCTTTCTGTCTTGGTGGCCTGATGCTAGGGAACTCAGCAGCACTCCTATCAGAAGTGGAGCAATAACAAAGAAAGCTAGTCTTCTGCTCTGGGCTGACTGTCTGAGTTCCAATCTCACCCATCCCTAGTCTCTCCCATTCCCCACACCCAGTTCCAATATCCTTGCCCAGCTAGTCCCAGTTCTACCACTCCTCACACCTTACTTCCTTGTCAGATCTCTTCCCATCCACTCATTTTCCCCCACTGGTTCCTAGTCCCTGTCTCCTTGTCCAGCAAGTTGCAGTCTAGCTCTCTTCTCCCAGTTCCTTGTCTGATTTCAGGATCCCACAACCCCTACCCCAGTCAACTGGCTCCTAGACCCTCCTGTTTCCCTCACTGGTCCCTAATCCCACTCTACCTACCTGGCTCCTAATTCCAGGCTCCTCGCCCAACCAGTTCCAGCCTGCCCTCTCCACCTCCAGTTCCAGCCCCATGTTTAGTTGCTCCGTGAGGATGGTACATGTGCAGTCTGGTCAGTGCTAGGAGCTGGGACTAGGCTTGAGCATTCTCAGTGAAGATAGAATCTTCATGACTTCTAGCTACTAAAATTGAGTGTCTCAACTGAGCATATGCCAACTACCAACAGGACTCCACTGGCCATCACATACAGCCCCCAGCTAAAACCCCTCCAACGCATCATCAAGGATCTACAACCCATCCTGGACAATGATCCCACACTTTCACAGGCCTTGGGTGGCAGGCCAGTCCTTGCCCACAGACAACCTGCCAACCTGAAACATATTCTCACCAGTAACTGCACACCGCACCATAATAACTCTAGCTCAGGAACCAATCCATGCAACAAACCTTGATGCCAACTCTGCCCACATATCTACACCAGCGACACCATCACAGGACCTAACCAGATCAGCCACACCATCACTGGTTCATTCACCTGCACATCCACCAATGTAATATACGCCATCATATGCCAGCAATGCCCCTCTGCTATGTACATCGGCCAAACTGGACAGTCTCTACGGAAAAGGATAAATGGACACAAATCAGACTTTAGGAATGGCAATATACAAAAACCTGTAGGAGAGCACTTCAACCTCCCTGGCCACACTATAGCAGACCTTAAGGTGGCCATCCTGCAGCAAAAAAACTTCAGGACCAGACTTCAAAGAGAAACTGCTGAGCTTCAGTTCATCTGCAAATTTTACACCATCAGCTCAGGATTGAACAAAGACTGTGAATGGCTTGCCAATTACAGAACCAGTTTCTCCTCTCTTGGTTTTCACACCTCAACTGCTAGAACAGGGCCTCATCCTCCCTGATTGAACTGACCTCGTTATCTCTAGCTTGCTTGCTAGCATATATATACCTGCCCCTGGAAATTTCCACTACATGCATCTGAGGAAGTGGGTATTCACCCATGAAAGCTCATGCTCCAAAACGTCTGTTAGTCTATAAGGTGCCACAGGATTCTTTGCTGCCAACTACAATGTTTCACAGTCTTATAACCTGGCCAAATTTTGGCAGATTTTCATGGGGATGGCAAAAGGCACAGTCTTGAAACAAAGGCCACTCCTCCACTGAATGCCAAATTTCAAGTCCAGGCTCCAAAGCCTAGGGGCCATAGTATACCACTACCCAGATATAATGCTGTCCTAGGGAGCCAAAAAATCTTACTGCGTTATGGGTGAAACTGCATTATATCGAACTTGCTTTGATCTGCCGGAGTGCGCAGTTCCTCCCCCACGCCCGGAGTGCTGCTTTACTGCGTTATATCCGAATTCGTGTTATATCAGGTTGTATTATATCGGGGTAGAGGTATACTGTTCAAAGAAGAGGTCAACAGAATTTTACACGCACGCGCGCGCGCGCACACACACACACAGATACCTGGCATGGAAACATTTAGTTCAAATAGTTAACTTTTGGTAAAGTTGTAAGCAACTGAAAACAAGGACTTATAATGGGACATGTCAGGTAACCTTAACAGTCAGCACCACTAGTCCCACCTATAATATATAGGTAAGCCTGTGAAGATTGCAGGTTGCACATATTTGCTGCTAAATCAACTAGACGGCCATTAAGGTAAGGATGGAGAATTGCATGCCATGGCATGCAGCCACTGTGGACCGCAACCCTTTTTTGAAGGTGTGGGTTGCTGTAACAATCTCCATTTCATGGGAGTTATACTTCTGGCAAGCTGCCAATGCAGCCTTCAGTTGGGAAAAGTTTGGGTGCTCCTGCATTCAGGGCCATACAGAGTTTTTGGAGGACCAAAAACAGAGACATCCCCCACCTCCCCTACACATTCTTCCCCCCCAAATTTACCACTGAGGGGATGTCTGGTGGTGGTGGTAGTGGTGGTGAAGAGCAGTCAGCACTGCATTATCTCACAGCAGTAGCTTTTGTCCCACAGGACTGGGCCTGGCTTCCCCCTCTGGGCACTGTGACTTGTACCTGGGGTCACAGCACTCAAGTTTGGCCCACCCCTCTCCCGCAGCATGACAGAGGGGCAGCCAGGCCTGAACGACGCTGTGACCCACACACCAGTTTGGAACACCAGTTGGTTTGGGGTCTCTCTCAAAGAGGGGCCCAGGGCAAACTGCCTGTTTTGCCCCCCACTTGGGTGATCCTGCCACCATTACAAGATTGACTTACCCTGAAGGGGAAACATCACCGTCCTCCTTTCCTTCCTCCACTCTCTAGCAAGAGGTGTGACAATTCCCCACAGTGCAACTGATCCGTGCACACCTGATAGTTTTGCCTGATTCATATTTGTACAGCCCAAACTAGCAAAATGTCTGAATAGTTTTTAACATGGTAA
The DNA here is from genome assembly GCF_007399415.2 of Gopherus evgoodei. Lineage (NCBI taxonomy): Eukaryota > Metazoa > Chordata > Testudines > Testudinidae > Gopherus > Gopherus evgoodei. The sequence goes on from NC_044324.1 coordinate 77,492,264, forward strand.
CAACCATGTAACTATGTAAATATAGCCTGGTCCTCTTTATGTTCCTTCTTACTACTCAGCCTGCTTCCCCTCTTTCACTAGCTCCTAAATCAGAATTCTCCACCCAAAGAGATGACAGCATTTTATATCTACTTTATCTAAGTGTACATGATTATGGTAGGAGCAAGTGGATAATCAGGCTCCTCCTCCATTCTTCCTCATGCTACCCAGCATGCCTCTCTAAGCCCTCCCGTACACTGCCCCCCACGACTCACATAAAAGCACTGAGAGAATTGACAATAAACACCTCAAAACACAGACCTGGAATGAAATAGTTCTATTTGAGAAAAACAGATTTAATGAAGGAAGAATAAACCTGTAGCTGCTTTACACTGGGTCCTAAAAAAAACAAGGAAAATAGTGTCAGGATTTCCAAAAGCACCTAGTGATGTTTGGGTACAGCTGGTAGGGAATTTTTTGATGAAAGTTTTTTGTTTTGTTGGAAAATGTTGATTTGGCAAAAAGGTTTCTCAGGCCCAAAATGGAATTTCTGACCAAAATGTGGGAGCCCTGCCCAGAATAACTAAAAGTTCAGTGGTTACGGCACTCAGCGAGGCTGTAGGGAAACCCAGGTTCCCCTCCCCAGCTCTGTATCTGGCAGAGCAGGGATGTCAACCTAGGTCAAAATGTGAAAGGTCTCAGGTTTGTCCTGATGCAGAGTGGGAACGTTTTTGTGGGATAGAAAACTGTTTCCCACCTAGCTCTAATTTTGGGTTCCCAAAATGAAACATTTTTAAATGGTCTGATTTTGAGAGCGCTTTCTGAAAATCTGAAGTCTCAAATTAGGCCCCCAAATTACTCTTGTGAAAATCTTGACCATCCATTCTAACCTTCACGCTGATCCTGCAAACAGTTACATGTGTGAGTAACTCTGTGCATGTGTGTAGTCCCTAGTGCATGTGTAAAATTACATTCGTAAGGGTTTGCAGCATTGGGCCCAAAGTTTTACACAAACAGACTTTTATAATTAAAAACGCTTCCTATTCCTCAGGCTGTTGCTCTCAGTGTTTTCCCCGTTTGCTTGAGTGAAAGAAAAAAACAAAGTTAATTAGATACAAAAAATGCCCACACAGCTGCTAAAATTATTGACACAGTGTAAAGATAACATAAAATCACAAGAGAAAAGTGTATCAGCTTACTGTGGTGTGGTGCATCATGGCCCTGAATGTCCCGTCACAGTCCTTGAACTGCCTCCTCCCTGCACAGCTGCTGTCATATCAGCGCAGCTTTGATGGGGAAAGGTTGCTGGCCACAACAATTAATTGGAACATGGGGATTGCCATGCTGGACCAGATCCATCTAGTCCAGTGTCCTGTCTCAGACAGGAGCCAATGCTTGCTGCTTCCGAGGACAATGTGAGAAGCACTGTGGTGGACAACTATGAAACTGTGGACATTTCTTTTAAGCCTATGAACTATTTGTTAGTGGCTGTCTATTTGTTAGTGGCAAGTCAATATCTATCATTTCTAAGCAACCAACTTCCTCTGTGGATCCCATCTTCGGTTGAGGCATATTGGGAACTGCCTTACCCACTGGTGATCTTAGAGCTGCCCTGACTCAACATTTTCTGCCATGCAGTCAGGTGCCTTGTACAGAAAAAACACACGTGAAAAATATTTTACATATACACCCAGTAAGGTAGATCACATGACAGTAGACTATAGGAATAAATAAGACATTATTTTCAGGCAGCTGTGTAATGTGTCCCTACTACCCAGACTTCTGATTGATGTTATTGAATAATCCATTTTTATTAGATTCATTATATCCCTAATTCATAATTGTCAGAGAGAGACAGCTCAGCAGCACAAGGACAATGTATTATTATTAGACATTTCCTGACTCAAACCTTACACTTTGTGAATGTTAGTCCTTGAATTCCACTGCACGCAAACTCTAACACTGAAATGATGCTTGTTGGCAAATGGGATTAATGGAAACTAAACAAATGACCTGGGTCATAACCTACTGTGTGGGTACAAAAATGGATAGGCGGATGTGGCATGGATTGATTATTGTCTAAACAATATGTGGCATGGATAGTGTGATGAGATTTTCAAAGTGAAAAACTGAGATGTTTGTTGCAACGGGTGGGAAAAGAGGGAAGGTTGGAGCACACACAGGAGATGGTTTTAATGGGCATCGGAGAGATGTCCAGGGAAAAGTGAGAGAAAATGGGGCCTCTTTTCCCTTTCCTCAGCCAAGCAATCACCTATTCTTTCCCTGTGGATTTTACTGCATGGGTTGGGGAGGGCTGGCTTTAGGACTTATATAGAGCAGAATGTCCTGGGCAGGTTTAGAGGGAGAAGAAATTGTCAGCAAGTGACAGACCCAATGGGGTGAGATCTTTGAGGGCACGTCTTCAGTCTGGGTCTCATCAATTTACCAGCTCAGCTGAGGTTCCATCAGGCAGCTTATCTGCCTAGGTTTGCTAAAACCAGGACAAAACACTGTCTTTAATAAAACTGGTAGTGACACAAGGACAGGCCCTAAAAACTGGGGCAATACTGATATTCAGGGAGGCATGATTACTGAAGACATGAGTTACTCACAGATCATTTTCAGACAATCAGCCAAGACTTTCAAATATGCGTGCCTAAAGCAAGTTAGGGTCCATCTGTAGCACCTAAGTAAGTGGACTGATTTTTTCAAAAGTGCTGAGCAGCTAAAAACTTCCTTCAGCCTGCTGTCTTCTCCTTTTCTTTTATGTGCAAATATATAATAGATCAGGAAGGGCTGCGCACAAAGTAAGGACCTCCCATAGAGTGAAATCTGCAGAAGGGTTACTGGGTTATGTGCTCTGTCTGAATTGGCAGGAGAGTGGAACAACCCAGTAGGAACTGGTTAATAGTAGGAAGGATCAGATATACCCTTCCTGCCTTTTACTTGAAGTTCTTAAAACAAACAAAAAACCCATCCACACACATTTGAACCCCCAAGGTACAAGTAGGCCTACACTGAGTATCCATATAAGCATAAATCTGTTAGCTGTATCTTTCCTCATGGCTCCAACTTCCTAGTGGACATTATGTCCCTACTTGTCACATTAAGGCTCCATTAGACCCTAGACTGACAAACATATGGGCACATCCCTGCACCCACACAAAACCCCATGAGTAAGGCTCTGCACAGATACAAGGATCTGCCTAAGTGGTTCTCAAAAAGGTTCAGAGCCATAGATTTTACCCTATCTGGAGCAGGGATCTGTCTGGCAGACCTGATGTTTGCAGGTAAGATTTTCCAACAAAGACTATTTCAGTGGGAGAAAAGGGTCTTCCTGCTAAGTTTGAAAGTTTTCCCAGGTTGCAGTGTTTTTAGCTGTATTGGTCTGAAGAAGAGCTCTGTGTAGCTCAAAAGCTTGACTCTCTCATCAACAGAAGTTGGTCCAATAAAAGATTTTACCTCACCCACTTGTCTTTGTATTTGTTGCTGACATGTATGAGAGTGTAGGTGGAATCAAGGCACCAGCTTGCTGAAGCAGTCTCCGCTGTAATGGTCTTATCTCCAACTTCTGTGCATAGCGTTTTTAAGAGAGGAAAGGAGGCAATGAATACAAAAGTGCCCTAATCTTCATTCATTTTTCCCAGTATGTGAAACTAAAATGACACCAATGTCTTTTTACCTGAATTTTTCATGAACATAGTGATGTTTAATTACCTGGATCTAAATTTAATTCACATTAAGTTAACTGGTCCTAAATGTTTTATAAATCAAAAGTTAATAAAAAAAGTAATTTTATCTCATTACTGGCCTCATTTTCCCTACTGATACTCAATCCCAGCTCAACAGACAATGTTTGTTGTTTGATGATTGTTCTTTATTGCAGCTATATAGAAGCACAGAGCTGAGCTAGTCTTCTCATAGTGAAATGGTTTCTGGCAGCCAATATTCTATCAAACTGATAGAATATAATTTCCAGCACAGATTCTGACAATAATGTAAAGTCATCCATGTTGGAAGGCCACCAGGAAACCTGGTTACAACACAGCTGCCCCCAGGCACTGTTAAAACATAGTTCAATTTTGTAATCCAGATGAGACTCAACTGTGTCTTCTTAACTGCATCCCCAAATCATGCTAAAGACTTGGGAGATTTAACATGATTTGGGGTCATGGCTAAAACATGATTAGGTATCATCTGCACTGCCAGAGGAACTCTGGCACAATTGATTTTCTGTTGTAAACAGGACCATTGACTCCTCAACCAAAATAACCAAGTATAAAATGTTGAACCAAACTATGGCTGCTCTATCATGGGTGAACTAGGGTAGGAGAGAGGGGATTAAGGGATCTCCTTCCCCTCCCCACCAACACTTCCATGCAAGAAGCAGATATAATTTAGTTGCTGGCACTGCAGGAGCTCAAGGGAGGAAGTTATTGTCATGCTGTCTGGAGTGGTTCACCACTGTGTCAGCCTCATGGCAGGCTTTCTGAAGCAGGGCAGACACCCCAAACTGACTCTATGTTTTATAATTAGATTTCACCAACCCAGTAACAAATGTGAACTTCTGGATCAGTGTAATACTCTTACCCTGGGGTCACAGAGAGTCCCTGAGGCTCTCCAGTCTATCTTGCCACACAGACAAGCAGGACTTACACCAAAGACCATAAAATACACCTCTACCCCGATATCATGCCACTTGATATAACTCAAATTTGGATATAACGCAGTAAAGCAGAACTCTGGGGAGAGGGGTGCTGCACGCTCCAGCGGATCAAATAAATTCGATATAATGCAGTTTCACCTATGACGTGGTAAGATTTTTTTGGTTCCTGAGGACAGCGTTATATCAAGGTAGAGGTGTATTCAGGTTGCTTCCAGTCCCAAGAAACCAGTCACTTACCCCAGATCTATTTGTACTTTCGATTTCATACCAAAGACAACACTGGTAGCCAGTCCTATAGTAAACTAATAAGGGATTTATTAACTAGGAAGAAGAAATGAGAGTTATTTACAGGTTAAAGTGGGCAATATATATGCACATATGAGTTCAGACTATGATCCAAAAGATGACAGAGAAGTAATAATAATGTCAGCATTAAATGTCTTCTCAGGGCTTAACCCAGGGCCACCCTGGGGATCTCTGCTTTTTTGTTTCTTAGTTCCAGCCCTTGTAAGAGTCCAAACAGCAAAGAAATGAGAAAATCTTGATGTCAACTATCTTTATTTCCTTCTTCCAGCACTCCAACCGATGAGATGAGGCCTTTGCAATCAACAAAGTTTTTGTCCTACAATGGGCTACTTCATTTTGATAGTTCTCCTGGATGGGCGAGGGGAGCCATTCTTTCCATTTGAGTTCACAAACTCAAAGCAGGCATTTTTTTAATTATAAAACAAACATATTTTACCTTGTAGCATGGAATACAAACATTACAAGTAAGATTAATGCATGCAGCGATTTACACGCCTTTTATGGAGTCTGAACACATCCTTACAAGCCTAATACCTCTCTTGGACAATATTAACAGGTAGGCAAGCTGGTTTGGTTTCCAGCTATGAATTTGTCAGTGCTCAGCTGACGCCTCCAGACTTGGCAAGAGCTGGCCCCTGGTTTACCAGCATCACAGTTATCCAGCACTTCTGTCAGTGCTGAATTGTTGAAAGGGGATATGTCTGGGTGGCATGAGGGTACGGCCACTGTTTCCTGGCTAGTGACTGGGGTCCTACACTGAGAAGAGTGCATGATATAGCTGTTGCAGGTGTTATAAGTGTCATTCATAAGCATGCTTGCTGCAGTGCCCCTGAAGGCGTTATACCTGCCTCCACTTGAGTTCTATAGCGATGAGACTCATGAGTGATATAAATACCTAGAAAGACAGATGCTGTGCTTTGAGTTACTTCAAAAAAGCCTTCTTGGCTGTATTCTCAGTGCTGTGGACTTTCCTTTTCCCATAAAATTGCCTTGCCTGAATAAGCAGCAGCAATTAAGTTAAAGGAAATAATAGATTTTTAAACTGAGACAATTGAAGCAATCATTACTTTGATCTCTAGCAAAGCCCAGGGGCTTGATTATTTTCTAATACAAGGAGCTGAGACAAATGAGATTTCAGCAGTATGGAACCACAGAGTGTTCAGGGTTTGTGGTGGATTAGAATGAAAGGCTGTGGTAAATCTCTTTTCCTAAGGTAGGAAGGGCAGCCTCAATGGGCCACACAGCCTTCTTATAGTCCTGTAGTTTGCAGTGTGTGCCTGGAGTTTTTAGGAGAATGTTTCTTTGCTTAAATTGCAGCCACCAACTTGGAGCCTGATCAAACCAGTTTTATTAAAACCCACCATTTGGCTTCTAATGTTTTTACTCTGATTAAGAACATTGACTTGGCTAAATGAACAAGGGAACGGATTGTTGCTTAGTCTCTCAATGCCGGAAAAGCTTTTGATCAGGCTGAGTGGGAGTTTGTTTATGGTACCATATAAAATGAAATTTGGAGATAAGCTTATGAATTGAATTTGAACCAATGAACAACAATAAACATCAATTTATATTCACTAAAGGCCCATGCCGAGATGTTCTTTTAACCCTTAATTATTTTACTTAGAGATCAAATTCTTTTCTAAACTATTTGTGATGATCTATCCATGTTAGCTATTTGGATTGAAAATAGGTTTTATGGGTGTCTGACTATAATAAGGGAATTTGATGTTTTATTTTTGTTGGAGAAGTTGAATGAATTACTACAAATAACTCCTAATTCTTCTGTATAATACACAGGAATATGGGTGGTCTCCCTGATCCGTGTATGATATTACTACAGTAGCAGCTTCCTTCCCTCCTTACAGTCATAAACAGCAGACATTACAATTAGAAAACAAGATCATAGAAATGTGGGGCTGGAAGGGACCTGGAGAAGTCATCAAGTCCAGCCCCCTGTGCTGAGGCAGGACCAAGTAAACCTAGACCATCCCTGACAGGTGTTTGTCCAACCTGTTATTTAAAACTTCCATGGGAGGCTGTGGAATCCCCATCATTGGAAGCCTATTCCAGTGCTTAACTACCCTTACAGTTTGAAAAATGTTCCTAATATCTAACCTATATCTCCCCTACTGGCTGCAGATTAAGCCATTTGCTTCTCTCTTACCTTCAGTGGACCTGGTAAACAATTGATCACCGTTCTCTTTATAACAGCCCTTAACATATTTGAAGACTGCTATCAGGTCCCCCCTCAGTCTTCTTTTGTCAAGACTAAACAGATCCAATTTTTTAAACCTTTCTTCATAAGTCAGGTTTTCTGACCTTTTTCTTATTTTTGTTGCTCATCTCTGGATTGTCTCCAATCTATCCACATCTTTCCTAAAGTGTGGTGCTCAGAATTAGATTCATTACTCCAGATGAGGCCTCACCAGTGCTGAGAAGAACAGGACAGTTACCTCCCATGTCTTGGATACAGCACTGCAGTTAATACACACCAGAATATTAGCCATTTTTGCAACTGCGTCACATTTAGATTCATATACAATCTGTGATCCACAATAACCCCCAGATCATTTTCAGCAGTACTACCATCTAGCCAGTTATTCCCCATTGTGTAGTTGTGAATTTGATTTTTTCCTTCCTAAGTGAAGTACTTTGTACTTCTCTCTATTGAATGTCATCATGCTGAT